>NC_044989.1:6444714-7080662 GCF_008728515.1 Papio anubis | reverse complement strand
CTATATATTTTTAATTAGAAAATTTCATTAAATGTATGTAAAATAAAGAAAAGAAATAAGAATATAAAGTGATTTGTCCTACCACCCAGAAAAACTATTAAATTTTCTATATTCATGATTTAAGGACCATATTTATGAAATATTTTGAAACCAAGAGAGATAAATGATGAACATTGTAAACAGTTAAATGCTACATTGCACTGGTGGGTTTTAAATGAGAAGAGAATGAAACTATATCTCCACTGGAGGATGAAGAAGAGTGTAAGAAACACCTGGCACTTTTTTGAAATATATACCCACTCAGAGATTCTGGTAAGATGCCAGAGCAGTCCAATCTTATGTAGTACTTGGGTCATGCCCTACTGGGGTAAACTGTGTACTAACCATCAAAATCACTCTTTCCTGTTACAGAAGAAGCAGGCACAGATCTTAGATCCCAGGCTCAGATGAAGCAAAGTGACTTGCTTTGGCCAAGAGAACGTGAGCAGACATGATTTATACAAATTCAAGTACCCACGTTTCGAGTCATTGCAACTTTGCTCCAGCCTCTTGAAGTTCTGTGAGCCACCATGAGAATAATGTATGCCAGATAGTAGCTTTATCTTTGGCCTGGGTGCTGGATGACTTAGCCCAACCTGCAGACTGGAGCCATGCCAAACTGCGCCAAGCAGAGCCCAGAGGAGTCACTGTAAACGTGTACACCCATGAGTGAGAAGTCAGCATTTATTGCACAAGCCACTGATATGTTGTGGTTGCGTGTTACTGTAGCAAAGTTGACTGATACAGCTATAAGCTGTTCAGCTGTAGAATAAATGCCAAGGAAAGTAATCTTTACATCCTCTTTGCTTTATTGAAATGTAATTCACATACAGTTTTGACAGATGATCCTGTTTCTCCAAGCAGCAGAGATTACAAAGAGGTATTAAGAATCAATTAGATTTTTAAACATCTATTTCATCACTATTTATTTATTTATTTTGAGACAGGGTCTCACTCTGTCACCCAGTACAGTGGTGTAATCAGGGCTCACTGCAGCCTCGACTTTTCCAGCCTCAGGTGATTCTCCCACCTCAGCCTCCTAAGTAGCTGGGACTACAGGTGCACACCATCATGCTCAGCTAATATTTTGTAATTTTTGTAATTTTTGTAGAGACATGGTTTTGCCCAGGCTGGTCTCGAACTCGTGGGCTCAAGTGATCTGCTCGCTTCAGCTTCCCAAAGTGCTAGGATTACAGGTATGAGCCACCTCACCTGGTTTTAATCATTATTCTTTATTGAACTGGTTTCTCTAAACACACATAAATACTACAGTCCCGACAGTCATGGTACTGTAGCTATGATTTCACCAAATGAAAGGGTTCCAAAACATGACAGCTTATCAGACTCATTCGGGAAAATAATGAACAAATTACAAATCCCTGGGCTGAGCTCACCCAAATTAACTGAGAAGCTCTGAGTTTGGGTTTTGTATAACCCGCCTAGTTGCTTTTTACCCAGCCAGCCAGGCACAGTCTGAGGATCAATTTAATCACTTCATTTTATATATGAGAAAGAGATACCCAAGAAAATTTAAAGCAATGAATTGGAAAAGGACAATTAGAGAGATTTACTATGAAACCTGAGGCATGGCCATCAATTGTCTCGCACCCCAGAAGAAGGCAAGCATGATTATGTGGTGATATACATTAGAACCCATTAAAATAACATTTTGCTCAAGAACATTTCTTGCTACGTTCCGGTGCTGTAGCACTAATCACATTACTTTACAATTTGGCTTCCTCATTTTCTCCTTCAATGTATGAATGGAAACAAATAAAATGTTTGTAAATGTATTTATAATGAACGGATGAATGGGCAGATGGGTAGGTGAATATAATCTATTTCCAAAACAGGATATTACAGACATTTTTTAATTTTAAATCTAGATCTTAAAAAGGTAAAGCTTTAGGCCGGGCGCGGTGGCTCAAGCCTGTAATCCCAGCACTTTGGGAGGCCGAGACGGGCGGATCACAAGGTCAGGAGATCGAGACCATCCTGGCTAACACGGTGAAACCCCATCTCTACTAAAAATACAAAAAAAAAAAACTAGCCGGGCGAGGTGGCGGGAGCCTGTAGTCCCAGCTACTCGGGAGGCTGAGGCAGGAGAATGGCGTAAACCCGGGAGGCGGAGCTTGCAGTGAGCTGAGATCCGGCCACTGCACTCCAGCCTGGGCGACAGAGCGAGACTCCGTCTCAAAAAAAAAAAAAAAAAAGGTAAAGCTTTGGCTACCTGGGAAAATTCCTCATGGAACCTATTTCACCCTCTCAACAAATGAATGAGATCTTACTTTTCCATTTCTAGATGCATTCATGGGAGTGAAGATGAGTAACAGTACTGCACACAATATCAACCCTCCACAAAACTGTGTTTCCTATAAATATTATTTTTCAATGAGACAATATTCTACATAGAGGAAAGTATAAGAAGACTGGGAGTCAGCCAAAGTCATTAAGTGTACTTGGAGTCTTCCCCTTACGAAGGTTCCTTCCCTTGTTAGCTTTTGTTTCCTTATCCATAAAATGGGGATAATACCTACATTATAGAGCTTGGCATGGTAAGAATCTGGCAGTAAATAAATAGCCTAGGCCAGTGTCTGGCACATGTAAGGTGATCAGCAGATGTGTTCTCAGCATTCCTTTCCTGGTTCAATCCTCACTGCTTCCCTTGATGGTTCAATCTTCACTGCTTCCCTTTCCTGGTTCAATCTTCACTGCTTCCCTTGATGTCTTCTACAAGAAACACTCTTGGGTGCTTGATAAGTAGCCTTGAATCATATTTTGAAACTGACTCTTAAGAAGCAAAGCCTTGTATAGTACATATTGGTGCCCAGTGCAACATAGCCTTATTGAAGTTATTTCAGATTTCACCTGAATAATGTCTTCTTCCCAGGTGCAGAAGATCTTAGTAATGTTCACTCACCCCTTTGAGTTTTATTATGGAGTGACAAACAAGTGTTTGTGTGGGTGTTTCTGTGAGGAACTTCTCCAGCCCACCCAACGCTCACGTAGAGCATATGGCACCCATCCTGACCTGGCACTTCCCCAAGCCCCTACCTGCGCTGTTGCATCCCAGCTCTGTCAGCGTCACTTCCCCTGCAGCTTGATTTGTGGGGAGGAGAGAGTGTATGTTTATTTTTTTAATGCCCCCCCTGCTCCAAAGAAAGAAGGCATCATTTTTCCAACATTGTTTTGAGGAGTTTAACAGCACTAATGGGGCTAATGGGACCACACCCCCCAGAGGCACAGCAGGAGTGCCCTTGCAAGGCAGAAGTGGAAAGCCATCCTGCAAAGCCACCCCTGCAGGCCAGCAGCCACCTGGCTTGCAACAAGGGTGACACAAGATACTTCCAAAGAGGCAGGCATCAACAGCTGCTCCCGCATAGCCACTCAGAGGCTCCAAGCTGGGAACAGCGGGCATCAATCTCCAGGCAGGAAAGGCTGGAACCTGCTACACTTTCCCTACACACTAAAGCATGTATGCATGCACACACATGCAAACACTCTCCTACACACTCATACAGGCACATTCACACCCACGCAAATATGTGTGCACGTGCACACACACACCTGGGTTCATCAACAGCTATTTCCACAGAAGCCAATTTTTCCCCAGGAGTATTAAGAACTTGTCAAAGGCAGAAAATAGATGCTGCTCATTGTTGCCCTCTTGACAACATTCTTCTGAGCAAGAAGCTAGGAGAGCGGAGAGGAAGAGTTAAAGTAGTTACAGAATATCAAAATCTTACGAAAACATCACTGAACTGGCAGATCTCTCCTACTAGAAGTATGACGTTCTAAGAGTAAAACTGAAGTCCTTAACCTGGTGTTCTGGGGCTCATGGCCTGGCCTCTGCCCCAGTTCACCTGGCACCACTCCATCCAACTGCTGCAAGTCCTACAATTGCCATTCACATTCTTAGGTATTACTTGGAGGGGCTCACATTGTTTCTTGCACATGGTGAACTCATAGGCATCCTTCAAAGCCCAGTGCAGGTTTCTTGCCTCTGTGTAGAGATTTTCTCCTTAACCCCCATCTCTGCCCATGATGGGCAGGAGTCATCGTCCCTACTATATTTGCAGAAGTTACTGGGTTCTTGGTGTATGTCATCTCTCTTTCATAACAACGATGCTGAAATATATTTTACTTGCCATTCTTATCTCACATTTGAGGAAAATGAACCTCACAGAGGCTTGTGGGATTATCCAAAGCCACCTCACTTCCATGAAACCAGCATTGGATTTCTATATCTGGCTTCAATAACCAGTTCCATCTTATGCGCCACTTTGCCTCTTTCTCAGTTCACATGGCGTTGAGTGGAAGCCTTTATTATAGCACTCTCTACAGTGATTGCACTTAGCTGTGTAGAAATGTGTTCTGTGCCCCACACTTGCACTAGACCTTGGACTTATTGGGAACAGGGCACGTGCTTTCTCCATCACTATCCCATGCTCCATGGTGGCTGAATATATGGCAAGTGTTTGTCATCCCTGAGAATCGACTTTCTCTGTCACCAATAATAGAACATCTTACACTCGGGAAACTCCTTCAGGATTATGAGGTACTTTTACATTTCATCCTAAGGCTATTACTGTGAGGTAGAGAAAATGGAATTTTCAGACAAAAGCATTTGTATTTTACAGATAAAGAAACAGAGGGTCGCCTGTAATCCCAGCACTTTGGGAGACCGACGCGGGTGGATCACCTGACGTCAGGAGTTTGAGACCAGCCTGACCAAGCTGGTGAAACCCCGTCTCTACTAAAAACACACACACACACACACACACAAAATAGCCAGGAATGGTGGGGGCAGCTGTAATCCCAGAAGAACTGCTTGAACCTGGGAGGCAGAGGTTGCACTCTGCACAGAGATCGCGCCATTGCACTCCAGCCTGGGCGATGAGCGAAATTCCATATCAAAAAAAAAAAGAAAAAGAATAAAGAAAGAAAGAAACAGAGGGTTGGAGTGGCTGACATGCCCAAGCGCAGGACGCCAGGAAGAGCCAGAGGAAGGACTAGAACCCTCGAGCCAGGCTTCAAGTTCCACGTCACTGCACCTCTAAAAGCTGCCCCCTCAGTGGCTCAGTGTGTGGTTTTCATTACGAAGCAGATTGGAACATGTCTGACTCTGAGTGGAGGCCACAGCGTTCCCTGTGACACAGTACTAGGGATGAGTTCTGCGTACCCCGTGTCAGTTCGTGTTCATCCCAGCACGCACCTGCCCAACAAAATATGTGCTTCCTTCATCTGGCTCTGGTTTAGAAACAGTGAGTGCAAACAACTTACAGCAATTTCATTTAGGATTTATTTTGCTCCTTCTTTTTCCAAGGAATCTTAGCAGTGATATAACATTGCAATATAGAAAAAAAATCTGTATTAAATGCTGACATGAATTATCTTCAGAGCATTTTGAGGTCTGCTTCCTTCCAGTTGTAAAATCATGGTTTCCAGACTGGGCCCTTGAGGGGGCCACCACCCCTCCCCATTTCTGTTTGCATCCATCTGCTTATCTCAAAGGCTGTGTCTTGGGAAGTGGAAAAACTTCTGGGGAAAAGCAGTCCGGCGTGTGTGTGAGTGGGGTTGAGACCCTGCTGGGGGGTTCTGTGGAGTGGAGATCGGGGAAGGATCTGAGCACGCTAAGCTGAACAAAGGAGCTGGGGACAGGCCAGGGACTGCTCAGGAAAAGATTATCTTCTGAACAAAGACCAAGACTGACAAACCAGGCACTGTCCAAACCAGTGTGCAGTGACTGTGTGAAGCATAGAGAGCGGCTACACTCGGGAGTCCAGGACATCCCTCAGGACCCCTTTTCAGGGAATCAACACTGGAGAGAGAACCCTTTGCTCAGGACTCCTAGGGGAGCACATCATCTACTGCGGCAGCAGCAGCCTGATCCTCAGCAGCCAAGGCTCAAAGGGAACAAAAGGCAGTGCAAAGGTGTCACTCAGAGCAGTGGCACAGCAGACGGACACTCAGTCAGAGCCTAGGCAGCAGCCCCGAGCAGGGGAGCAGAGGAAGCCCCCCTTGCCCATCTCTGACCCCTGTCCCATCCACAGGAGGCTACGGAGCGAAAGAGAGGACCAAGCACATAATCTAGCTTGGGCTGACCTGAGTGCCAGGCCTTCCTTATGGTGAAGGGAGACTTGCCCCTGAGTTTTGTCAGTTTCCTTCCCACCTCTGCTGAACCCTGATGGTGATCGCAGGCAGCGAAAGGCGTAGGATGCAGAGACACGGGGTCAAACTAGACCCCCCCATCCTGGGGCCCACCCTCTACTCAAGTTGACTGCCCCTCGGTCTCCTTGTTTTCAGAGCAAACCACAGTGAGGGCGACCTCAGCTGTGAGTGAGATCAGAGATCCAACTGGACCCCAGCTCACAGCATGGAGCAGGGTACGTCCTCCAACTTCCACTCGGGAGAAAAGGCTCTGAATTACTAAACCTAAGGGTGTTTTACAAAATATCTTAAACAGACAAACATAGATTAAACAAACATAGATCTTTTCCCTTAGTCTTAAAAAAAATGGTATCCCACTGATCTCCCTCCTTTCACTAGTATAAGAACATACTACTTCTCATTCCCAAGTTATAGACATGTCTTTTAAAATATGTTAACCAAACTTCTACATTTGGTTCTAAAAATGGATAATAACGATCATAATCATCATGGGTTTAAAAAACTAAGAATCTCATCACCTGAAAAACATGTCCACACAGTGTATCTTGGAGCTGAAAGAAAACAGCACAGCTTAGATTTCTCACTGCATCTGGAGGGAACGAGGAACATTGTTAGGGAGCCTCAGAAAACAGACGGTAACTGCCTCAGTTTTTCTTATATACTTATTCTCAAAATTGCAGCTAGGACAAATAAAAGATGTACCTTCCTAATATATGTAACAATTCACTGGTGTTTACACAGCCATGTGACCAAATCCAGCCTACCTTTGAACTTGGCAAATGGAGCTTTACTGGGACCCACCCATACCCATTGGTTTAGGTGTCATCCCTGGCTTCCTTTGTGCCACAGTGGCAGAGTGGGTAGCTGTGACAGGGACTAGATGGCCCTCAAAGCCAAACATATTTACTATCTGGCCCTTTGCAGAAAAAGTTTGCCAACACCTGCAAAGAGCCATCAAAGCACTGCGAGTCAGCACAGATATTTTTGGCTCTATCATGCGATAGTGAATTGCCTGGCATTGGAAGTGTTCAAGTTTAGGTGGCTACGGGTCAACATACTAAACCCAGGATCCCCACCTCAGCACAGAAGCTCCAATATAGGGTGAGACCCCAGTCTTCTCAGTCATGCTCTTATACAGCACTTTGCACCATTGTCCCTAGAAGGACTTCCTGATTGTTAAAGTTTAAGATTTGGGGCACAGAAGAAAATGGTCAGCACATCGATCATATGCATATGATAAGCTTATGTCACATAATAGAGTCCTTCACCCTCCTAACAATTTATACTTGCTACTATACCAGAAATCCTCTGATGTTAAGGAACCTGAACTCAGAGGAAAACAGCATTTATTGAATTAAAAGCCAAGCATCAGGAGAGGTAATTTCATAACATTTTCATTATTCCACAGATAGGAAACAATCCTTTTTCTTGAGGGAGAAATTGAGGTTCAGAGATTTGATAACATTCCCAGAGTTACTGGGAAGTCAATGGCGTAATCAGCACAGGAGCCGGGTCTGTGGGTTTCTAGAGCCCCGAGGCCGTTCCAGGAGATGTCCCCCTGCCACTGGTCAGAACTGAGTCCTCAACTAATTACAGCCAAGGATTCCACCTCATCATCCCTGCAATGCACTGGTGCTTCTTAGACAGGAAGACGGAGTACTTGAAGGACTTAAACATTAATCAAGAGCCTCGCCCCATCCTCCTCCTGACACTGAGCCTGGGACCCCTGCGGCTGACAGCGAGCAGGACCGGATTGATAGAATACCCACGCCGACGGCGGTCACAGTTGGCTCTGCCAAGCAGAGACACCAGCCCTGGTTTGATGAGAGCGATGATTTTTAAAAGAACCTTGTTCGAAGAGAAACAAAGGGCAGTTAACAGCCTGCTTTCTCATCCCAATCTGCCACGAGGAAGGCATATTATAAAAACATCAGCAGTCAACCAAGGCTACAGCTATCCCTGAATGGATGGTGGGGACAGCAGAGGTGATTTATCAGAACTCAGGACCACAGCCAGACACGAGCAATTCGCCCACGTCCCAAAGCCCTAAGGCTGTGTGCCCACAGGGATCAGAGCCTGGTGTCTTTGTACACACACACGTCCTCTCCATGTTAGGGCAAGTCTCAGGCCGGGCTTGGGCATGGGATATGGGCTCAAGATTGTGCTTCCAAAGTGAGCAGATGGTGCAACCATGTTCCATGCGCAAGAGAGATCACGCCCAGCGAACATGAGCATTTTGACAGAGCACCAAGTCACGCATTTATCAATCCTGACATGGTATCTGACAGGTGCTGCCTGTCGGCCCCCGCCCCTTCACAGCATGGTGAAACTTTCCAATTATTGAGGTCACAGATGTCAAACTCTCCTAGCACATATTCTAAAATGTCAAAATCACCCTTGGCATCTCCTTGTTTCTCTGAAATAAATCCTTACGCTCTCATCACGTGTCCGAAGCTGCAGTTGGAGGTTGAATCTTCTTTGGAAAAATGGGTGGTATTCAACGTCTTCTCGGGGGGCCTGGCTATGAGCCCTTGAGCCTTCCTCCCAGGACACATCGTGTCCCTTTCCTGGCTCCTCGCTGGTGAACAAGCCCCTCTTCTGGAAAAAGGAAAGAATCCTGGCCTGAGAATTAGAAACCCCGGATCCTATTGGCTGCTCCCCTAGTAACTTTTTAAGTCTTGTTTGATAAAGCTTTCAAGTAGAAATAATTGCTGCTATTAAACCTGTCTCACTGATATACAGGGAACATCAGAAGCCCTTCGCAAAAACAGCCTTTACCAAGAAAACATTTAATTATTAATAAATGAAAATACACTGCTAAGTCTCTGTAGCTAGAGGAAATTAGTTGTCTTCTTTTTTGTTTTTTAATTTTTCTGACCTCTTTCATGAGGTGGGTCAGTGGGAGTAACTCAGGAGCAGTTGAGTCATGAGCAGTCATGAGGCTCAGTTAAGTCATGAGCAGATAACGCAGAGATTTGGTGAACAAGACTGAGCACCGTGGAAAGATGAAAACGTCAGAAGGAGGGAGGCAGAGGAGAGCAGCAGATTTAGAAACATGTATCCAGGCAAAGGGTAAACGTTGGAGAGAGTGAACTGAGATGCAATATCTGTGGACCAAGGTATAGAGAGAATGGGAACAACAGTGTAAGGAATATGACGCTACCAACAGCTGAGGGAACTAAATCCATGAACTCTGGGCACAGAGTGGAAAGCATCTTCCTGGAGAGCCCAGCCAGCGCTGTAAAGGTTAACATTCTGTGCCAGATCAGGTGCCTCAAGGCTGGGCCCTGTTGTATTTCTTACAGCACCAGCTTTCTTGTTTGCACCAGGACAAGTTAATCATCACTGTCTCTTTCTCTAGTCACTGCCTTACCCTCCTCACCGCTGAATTCCTTAAAAGAAGGAGCTGCGTTCAATGATGGCGCTTCCTCACTTTCCATCAATCCTCACTGTGGGTGCAATAACGAAGCTTACCAGTGGACTGCCATGTGCGGCACAGTAGCCTCAGCCTGCAGCTAACTTGAATTCCTTCCCCTACAGGGTTCTCCTGTTCTGCTGATCTCTCCTCTCTTCTCTTCTGCAGGAGTTTCTCTTCCTCTTTAGGTTTCTGGTCCTCAGGAATCTATCCTTGCCTCTCTTTTCCTATCATCAGATGGTGTGCTATCCCTGGAGAAACTTGCAGAGTTCCAAAGTTTCCATCGTGTGTGTGTGTGTGTGTATCTATACCTGTGTGTGTGTATCTATACATTATGTGTGTGTGTATATCTATACAGACACACACATGCACACACACTGAGGACCTCCAAATGTATATTTCTGATCCCTACGTTTCTCTTGAGATCCAACATTGAATACTAAGTAGAAACCATATCTCACTTTTTTATCAGGGTACGTTTGAATTTTAGCATATGTTTAGTGTACGTTAAGCCTTAATAAATCTTCCTTGAAAGAAGGAAGGAAAGATGGATGAAAGAAAGAAGGAAATGGAGGGAGGGAGGGAGAATATATGAAATGACTTCCTGCAGAGCTCTACCCAGATGTCTCCCAGAAGCCATAGACTCAATGTTTGAAAGATCAGGCTTGTTTTGCCCACACCACTATCACCACCCTCCACCCACCACCATCACGTTCTTCCTCCTCCAGTGCCTTCGTCCCGTGAAATGCTCATCCCTTCTCACTGTGCCCTGTGTCCTGTCTCTGGCATCATCGTAGCTTCCTCCTGCTCCCACACACTCTCCCCTCACCCCAGCAGATGGGGTGACCGGTTCCTAACAATCCCTCCCTCACCTCTGCTGCTGCCAGAACAGACTCTTGTCACTTTTCTCCTTGAATCTGCTGTCATCATCTCATCCCCACCCACACTCAACAACTCTTCCCAAGCTGACAAAGTCACCATGCTGACATCAACCCTGATCCTGCCTCTCCCCAGCTTCACACAGCTGCAGCAGCTCTAAAAGGCCTGGAGAAGGCAGCACACATGCCCAGCATGACCACCGGGCTTGCCAGGGCTGGACCATGCCCACCCCCACATCCTCATCTCTCAGCGTGGGCCTGACCTCCAATTGCAAGGTCCAGCCATAAATAACTTCATTCTTTTTCATGCCTCTGTGACTTCCCCTCTACTCCCTTTTTCTGGGATATTCTTTCCTGTGCTACCATCTGCCTTTCAGCACCTTCATGCTATCCTCATAGTTCATTGCACCTGTGGTAGACAGAATAATGTCCCCCCACGTTAACATCTCAATCCCTGGAACCTGGGGACAAGTTGCCTTACCTGGAAAAAGGGATTTTTCTTATGTGATGACATTAAGGATAGTTAGATAGGGCTGTTATTCTGGGTTATCTGAGTGAGCCCAATGCAATGACAAGAGTCCTTGTGAGACAGAGAGATGATTGGACAGCAGTTGTCATGATGGGCCTTAAAAATGGAGGAGGGGTTGGGCACGGTGGCTCACGTCTGTAATCCCAGCACTTTGGGAGGCCAAGGTAGGTGGATCACTTGAGGTCAGGAGTTCGAGACCAGCCTGACCAATAGGGTAAAACCTGTCTCTACTAAAAATACAAAAATTAGCCAGGCATGGTGACACGTGCCTGTAGTCTCAGCTACTCAGGAGGCTGAGGCAGGAGAATCACTTGAACCCGGAAAGCAGAGGTTGCCGTGAGCCGAGATCACACCACTGCACTCCAGCTTGGGCAACACAGTGAGACTCTATCTCAAAAAAAAAAAAAAAAAAAAAAATGGAGGGAGCGGCCACAAGCCAAGGAATACCTGAGGCTTCTGAAAGTGGAAGAAGGTGTGAGAACAGATTCTTCCCGAGGGTCCCCTGAAGAAACACAACCTTGCTGACATGTTGATTTTAGCTCTTAAGAGCCACTTTGACCTCCAAGACTATCAGATGCCTCATATGTGTTGTGTTTATCCACTAAGTTCAAAGTAATTTGTTACAGCAGCAATAGAAAATTAATACTTCCCTTCTAATCCATCACAATATCTACGATACTTTATTTATGTATCTACTTTATCACAAAGCTGTTTTCTTGACTTATACTGGAAATTCTCTGAGGACTAGAGACTTTCATCTTTGGATCTCCAAGATGATACTCATTGGGTATTCCATAGATATCAATGGAAAAAGTAAATGAGTTGGGCCCACAGTGTGCTCACTGGAAGTTCCAGTAGGTCAAATTGGATTAATTAAAATAATAGTAAATAATGCACAGAAGCAGCATTGCTACTAAAAGAAAGTGACTTTTATTTTAAAATAATGAATAACAGAATAGATAACAGAGCTCTGGTGCAAGTTCCCTCTCTGGAGGAAACTTTAGAAAACCATTTATCAGGTTACATTTTGTTTGGTTGTTTGCTTTTTAACTTTTATTTTAGATTCAGAGGGTACATGTGCAGGTTTGTTACCAAGGTATACGGCATGATGCCGAGTTTGGGGTATGAGTGATTCCATCACTAGGTACTGAGCATAGTACTCAATAGTTTTAAGATCCTTGCCCTTCTCTCTCCCCTCCCGCCCACTGTATGGCCTGGAGAAGGCAGCCTACGAGCCCTAGGAGTCTCTGTCTCTGCTGAGAACTCCACTGCTAGTCTGATGGAGCTCCATTTGTATGTGATCTGACCTTTTTCTCTAGCTACCTTCGAGATGTTGTCTTTACCCTTGACCTTGGACAGTCTAGTGACTATATGCCTCGGAGATGTTCATTTTGTATCTCAGAGATGTTCCCTGAACTTCTTATATCTGGATGTCTACCTGTCTAGCAAGATGAGGAAAATTTTCTTGAATTATTGCCTCAACTATTTTTTCCAGGTTGTTTACTTTGTCTCCTCTCTCAGGAATGTCAACAATTCTTAGGTTTGGTCACTTTACATCATTCCATATTTCTCAAAGTCTGTTTTTTAAAAAACTGTTTTTTCTTTATTCTGGTCTGATTGGGTTAGTTCAAAAGACCTATCTTCAAGCTCTGAAGCTCTGAAGTTCTTTTTTCTGCTTGGTACTATTAATGAAATTTTTAATTGTATTTTGAAATTCCTTAAGTGAGTTTTTCCAATCCAGAAGCTCTGACTGATCTCTTTTTAAGATGTTTATCTCTTCCTTCATTTCCTGGACTGCTTTAGAAGTTTATTTTTCTTGGTTTTCAACTTGGATCTCATTGAGCTTCCTTGCAATCCATGCCTTGATTCTTTATCTGTCATTTCTGAGTTTCCATTTTGGTTGGGGTGCGTTGCTGCAGAGCTACTGCAATCTTTTGGTGGTATCACTACTTGAAGATTTTGCCAGGTGGACCTGGCTGGTCTGGCCCTGCCCATCATGGCCCCTATCCACCAATAATTCTGGTGCCAGAATTCTTGTGCTGGCTCCTTCTCATCTGGAAACACTGGCACTTCTAGTTTTTGTAATCATTTACATGCAGGTAGAAGTTTCCCGTTTTCTTTCTTTCCTTATAAGATTATTGCTTTTTTTTTTCCTTTCTCTTTTTCCTCCTCCCTAAGGGGTGTGATATAGATAATGCTGGGTGGGGTCTTGGCTTTGCTTCTATAGCCCTGTGCACTTCTCTTGGCAGGTTTTATATGGGGCTGTGCAGTTCAACCTATAAGCCCGTAGGTGGTACTTGTAGGTAAGAGCCTGCTGCAGCCCACATGGCTGGATATATATTTGATCTTTTTAGAGGATTCTTGTTTACAGAGGCAGAAGCTCTCTGTTTCCTCAACCAAAAGGCAGGTCCATAGAATGTGCAGTGGTCTGAGCCCCTTGCTCTGCACCTGGAGGGTAGGGGCCATGATGGGCGAGGCCAGACCAGCCAGGTCCACTTAGCAAGCACAAGCACGAGTGCTGAGAGAGAGTCCAGCGGGTGGCTACCAAGTGCCTAGAGGCGTGCCTAGGCATGGAGCTGGGAAGCCACCTTGCCTCCAAGTCCTCAGCATAGGGCTGGGGGACAGCCTAAGCTTCTAATCCAGGACAGTGGGTCCACTAGATGCCTGGGCATGGAATGGAGAGGGTCTCCCTGCACCAGGATCTCTGCACAGGACAGGTGCAGTGGGTCAGTCTGCTGATCCAGGTGAGGAGGAGTTCTAAACTCCTGGAGAGCTGCCTGGCCATGGAGTGAGAGGGCCTCCCTGTACCAGGGCTTCTGCGTGGGATGAATGGGGTGTCAGGCTGCTGATCCAGATGAGGGGTTGTTCTGAATGTCTGGAGATCCGCTTAGGTGTGAAGTGGAAAGAGTCCTGATGCATCAACTCTGTGTCCAGGAATGGTAGGGTGGCTCAGGCTGCTGGTCCAGGGGGCTATACATGCCTGGATTTCTGCCTGGGGGTGGAGCAGAGAGGGTCCCACTGCACCATAATATCAGGACAGCAGGCTGGGGCACACGCAGAGCAGTTCCAGGTCACCAAGCTGGACCAGGCTGTACCCAGGAGAAACCACAGATATAGCTGCTCTCCTCCTGCCTCAGGCTTGCAACAGAATAGAGCAAAGTTTCAGCACCTACTGTTGAGGTGGTTTCCACAATTCTGACTGTGGAGGTCCCTACCCCATCCCACAGCAGACACTGCAATCCCTGCCTCGAGACTAAAATGCCTGCATGACCACACTGCCAGCCACCAAGGAACAACTCACTTTGTGTGTACCTGGATGAAAAGTGGTATCCTGCCCTTGGTCCAGGTCCGGGAAAAGGTCTGCAGCTTTTTCCCAGTGTCTGTCCCTCACAGCTCTCCAAGCCTCTCCCCATGTTAGCTCCAGGGCTTAGGAGAAACAAAGTTCTCTCCCTTGGCCTGGGTGGCTCCAATGCCCAGTGGAAAGGTGAGTCACAGAGGGAGGCTCCCTGCCTTTCTCACTTACTGAACAGTGAGGCTTCACTCACTCTCGTCAGCCAGATGCCATCACAGGAGCTGTTTGCCGGGGTTCTCCTCCTGGGGATCTGGTTCTGGTGGGCTCCTGTTTTCCTTCTTGGATTAAAGCTCACAGAGCTGATCTTTATGTACCATCTTGCTATTTCCAAGTGGCAGAGGCATGCTGAAGACCTCTGATCTACCATCTTGGAGAAAACAACAACAACAACAAAAAGTTCAGGTTAATTTGTTATAAGCTAACGGTGTTAGATGATTTTGTGATTTCTAAGGTACTTTCGGCATTGACAAAAATCAATTATATTCAAAGAGAAGTTATGAATAAGTTGAAATAATAACACTATTTCTTAAATATGGTGGGGGTGAGCTTAAGGAAAATCTAACATTTATAACCCTCTTGAATTGGATTGAAGGTAAGCATCACTACTGTTGGAAAAATCAGTGGGGTGGTATAAGAAAGACAAGGTACTATCTCCACCACATCCTGATGATACACTTGGAGAAGTTAGGTAACTTCTCTGAGCCTTGGTTTCTCCAGCACACAATGAGAATAACAATGTCCATTCCCCATGTACAACCCCTAACATAGGAACAGACACATCTGAGAAACTCCAACAGTGCCTCCCTTCCCCTGATCTCCTTAGTGTTATCAGTAATACCTCACCAGTCTAAAGCATTCTGTGGCATTTTAACATACATGTTCTCATGTTACCTACGTAACAAACTGGCAAAGGGATTCTATCTCAGTCTGCAGAAGATGTCTGAAGACCAGAGTGGCTCAGTAGCTTGCCCAGGACACTCTGCTGGGAAGAAGTGCCGCTGAGAGTTCCAAGGAGAGCATTCATTTCTCCAGGCTCAAATGTTCTGAGACCCAGCAAAGTGTGAGCTTTCCAAACTTTGGAAGATTTGGAAATTCCAAATATTTGGAGGGTCACATGAATATTTTCTGGGTTATTTTGTCAGGCAGATCTTAATTTATTGCTCAGTATCAAATCTGTAATTGTATTTGCATGGCATCTTTCATCTGAAGATTCCAAGACGCTGCCAGACACGGAGGCCCATGCCTACACTTCCAGCATTTTGGGAAGGCAAGGTAAAAAGATCACTTAAGCCCAGGAGTTCAAGACCAACCTGGGCATTATAGCAAGACTCTCTACAAACATTTTAAAGAATGAGCCAGGCATGGTGGTCCATGCCTGTAGTCCCAGCTACTTGGGAGGCTGAGGCAGGAGGATTGCTTGAGTCTAGGAGCTTGAGGCTGCAGTGAGCTATGATTGCGTTACTGCACTCCAGCCTGGGTTACAGGGTGAGATCCTCTCTATAAAAGGACAAATACAAATTCCAATAAGCTTAATAAAATTAATGCATCAATATCATCTTGCTGAAGAGTCATTTTGAATAACTGAAAACATTTTGTCTTTATTTGGTGTAGCTGAGGTTCTGTCTTTCAATACAAACACATATGAAATAGGCCTACTTGTAAGAAAACGGGAAATGTGTTTTAGGGAGTGGCAGATTAATCGTGTTGCTAATGTAGGGTTGTATCTGCAGACATAATTCATGTAATTTATTTAGACCTCACCCTGTGTGATTTTCAAAACACAATTATGTTTTATTTATGTGGAATTTGACTATATATTTACTTCCTAAAATGAGAAGTTCCACATTTTACATATATGAAAGTCCTTTTCAAGTTATCTACATCAACATTTCATTTGTCATTTAAGGCAATTGAAGCACAGAGAGATTAAATGACTTTTAATCATTTAAAAAGTCACTTTTAAGTGATTGCACAGCAAGAGATAGGCAAAGCCACAAATATTGCCACTACCCATTATAGAAACAATTGACATTTTTATAGAGCAGGATGAGTCACCAGTTTCATATATATTTACCCATTCGACAATTGTTTATTTATTTAAAATGTTACCAGGCTCTAGGCCTATAGAGAGCTTAAATCAGGAAAAGGAAGACTAAATATGGACCACACGCCTCACAGAAATCCCTTACTGAACCCCAGTCTGATCAGCTGTCCCTCCTCCATGTTCCCATAGTTCTGGATATAATTTGATCATTGCAGCTACCAAACTTCACTCAACAGGCTTTATCAATCCTTTCTCCCCTCCCTACACTGTGAAAATACTGAAGAAAGAAATGATATGCCTTTCTGTATCATTCTCATGATAGATGCTTTAAATATTCCAGTTGAAACAAACTAGCCTTCCCTTAACAGTCCCCAGAAATATTACCAGTGAATGGGCACTACAATCACTCTTTGTCACATCAGCCTCCCAGGTGGAACAAGGAACATATATATACTTCAGTTTTACATATACGAGTATGTGTGCATATGCACATATATGTGTAAATTTATGGTTTATTAAAGATCCTGTATAAACTATAAATAAACTATATAATGGGAATTCAATAATATATAAATTATAATAGGAATTCTATTCATTATACTATTTGTAAAGAATTCTAAAATAGAGTTTGTATCACAATGTGATGATTGCATATGTATTGATTAATATCTTTAGTTTGAAAAAAGATTTTTCAAAAATTCAGTTTGCCACTGGAAACATCACAGTTTCAAGCCTTAACTTTGGTTTCCCCTTCCAAATCATCCAGATATAATTATGCAAAATAGACCCCATCATGTCTGCTTGTCAATTGCCAAGTCAACCATCTTTACTTTCCTGAAGAAAATGCGGACTCTTGGCAGCATTTAATCACTGCAAACCTTCACAGCTTTCCCCATTACTGGTTTCCTGCTGCAAATTTCAGCAGATTGGACACATGAGGTGTCACTATATTTAAAAGTTCATGCTGAACATTTTGCCCAGTTGGAAAAGATTAAGAGTCCTGAAGATGCGATGAGTTCAGCATCTGCTCAGGTAAACAGTGGTGTTAGTGACCCTGTAACGTGCTCCCTGCTGGCAAAGACAATCCCGACACTTTTCCATCCACTTCACTGAAAACAGTTAAAAATGAGCCATATCGCATCTCTGAATGGCAATTTCTCTCTATTGTATTGCTTTTTTTTGTAATATCCCAAGCTGCCCACACAAACAAACAGAAACCTATTTTGTTTTATTTTTGCAAAGGGAAATCTCTCGCTCCTCAGAACAATAGACCTTTTGAGGTAGATTATGCCTGAATGTGTAAATTACAAGGCAATAACTTGAAAGATAGCACAAAATTTGGTAAATCAGCTGGTTCTTTTGTCTCTTTTTTTTTTTTTTTTTTTGCCAAACTATTGGTTCAACTGTTCTTTTCCACTAAGTTGATAGGATTGAGTGGTCTTTTTCTGTATATCGATTCAGTGTTCACGAGTTAGTTCAAGGTGAATGCTTCACCTACAAGCCATTGTATAGAATTCCTAATCTCTTCCTCTACTCCACCTGATGAATTCCTGCCTGTCTTGCTGGTTTTGCTCAACTGCTGTTTCTACCAAATAACCTTCTCTAGTTCCCAAAGTTACAATTATTTAATTTCTTTTATTTCTGAAGTCCGTTTGATGAACCTCTGATAAAGCCTTTATTTCATCCTAGCTACATTATAAAAAGTGTGCATGTTCACCACTCTTCATAGTAGACACCATGTGCTATTTAATATATAATAGACGTCCAGTAATTATTTATTACATTGAATTCCACAATGCTAAATAGCAATGAGTCAAAAGAGTTACTCTGCTTATCCATGAAAAGGCAGTTGCCCTTGGTTCTTTCCTAAGTTCTTAGTCCCTTTCTCTGCTTAGTTCATGCATCACAGTCAGCAAAACTTTAGGTGCTGGGCCTCCATCTGTCCAGTCTTGAGGAACATGGAAGGATGGAAAGCACAACAGAATGGATTTTCATCAGCTGTGATGAATGGCTGCTTGTGGACACAGAGATCTGGAGTTTCTACTTGGGGCAGGCTTCCAAATGGAGGGCACTATGGAGGCAGATGTAGCTTTTTCAGGACAAGGATCACCTAATATCACGGGAATTTCTAAGTAGAAAAGGAGGACTCGCACAGGATAGCTGGGAGTGACAAGGGCACGGGAACCTGACTATAAATAACTTTCAGCCCATTATATAAGGTAGATATGTTTTTAAATATCTCCTTATGCCTCTTTTCTTTTTTAATCCAATTTCCTTCCTTCTAGCCCTTCTACCATACTTGGCCAGTGTAAGGAGAAGGCTAGCCCTATTTCTGCTACCACACTGTGGGGTTACCTAAGGAACTCACTCTCCCAATCTGATTCTTCATGCTCGCCCATGAAGCAGATGGTCCAGTTGTCTTCTAAGGAAATGTTCAGATTTGCCAATCTACAGGATAACTTCCTCTTATTGCTATAATCCGATATCCTAGATCTCAATGATACTATTCCATGATCTCCTCCTTCTCCCCCTTAGTGAAACAATAAGGAGAACTGAATTGCAAAACTCTAGGTACTCCCATAGAAAAAAATAAAACACAGCATTTCCTGTTCTATATAATGGGCCTTTCTGAAGACATTGTCAAGGTTAGATTGCACCTAATTTTGGTATTCAGGGTTTAGCATTTGACATTTCTCAAATTTCTTTCTTCAACATTAGCTATTTATCTTAATCTGTTTGGGCTGCTGTAACAAAATACCGTAGACTGGGTGGCTTCAACAATCGACATTTACTTCTTACAGTTCTGGAGGTTGGAGACTTGATTCCCCAGTGAAAACTCTTTCCGGCTTGCAGACTGCCATTTTCCTGCTATATCCTCACAAAGTGGAGACAGAGAGAGACAGGCAGAGAGAGAGGAAAAGCTTTCTTGTCTCTTCTTACAAGAACAGTAATCTCATCACTGGATCCCCACCCTCACAACCTCATCTAAACCTAATTACTTTCCACAGGCTCTTCTTCCAAATACCATCACATTGGGGGTTAGGCCTTCGACATATGAATTTGGGGTAATACAAACATTCAGTCCATAATATCATTGTTTTAAAAGTATATTTTAATTTTAAAATCACCTTCACTCATTTTTGTATTCCCCTGTGGGATAGCTGGGCAAACAAAAACACTCTCTGGTTAGATGGCAGAAAAAAAGCAAGAAGACTTTGGAGAAAACTACATAGCCAAACTCTGAGGTTCGGGATGCAAACGCTTCAGTATAAAAAGGATCAAATTTGAACAGCTGAAACTAGGCCCTTTTATCTCCTCTTAAGCCTTCATCCAGGAATCCCATTCACTCTTCACTGCTGCTCAACACTGCAGACAACACAACGAGGGGTGGTTTCCTTTCCAGAATTTTAATAATAAAACAACAACAAAAAATATTGCCTATATTTTTGGTGTGCCATTGGATTATATTTGTTTTGCTTTAGAAATAATTTTAATAAAGTAATTCATATCTTCCGTAAAATAACTGTCCCTTCTTTTAGTGCCAAAACATTCCTTTGAAAAGGTTTCTACCTCAAAGACTACAATATCCAATAGTACTTGTGCTCCTCGCTTCCCTTCCACCCGCATCCTTAGAGGAAACTTTTGTGTTGAAGTCTGGTGTTTCTCTTTCCAGAGGGGGGTAGTAGTAGTAGTAGTAGTAGTAGTAGTAGTAGTAGTAATATTTTGAGACATGGTCACACTCTGTCACCCAGGCTAGAGTGCAGCAGCACAATCATTGCTCACTGCAAGTCTTGACCTCCTGGGCTCAGGTGATCCTCCTACCTCAGCCTCCTGAGTAACTGGGACCCCAGGCACGTTCCACCAAATCTGGCTAATTTTTGTTTTGCTTTTCTTTCGTTTTAGTTTGTAGAGATGGGGCCTAACTGTGATGCCCAGCTGGTCTTGAACTCCAGGACTCAAGAAATCCTTCCACCTTGGCCTCCCAAAGTGCTGTGATTACCAATGGGAGCCACCACACTTGGGCTTATTTTTAATTGGGAATACTTTTATTACAGAGTCCTTTGAGAACATATAGTATTTGTATTTATTATTCAACATCAATATTTTGAGAGCTATCTGCACTGATATGAAAAACGATTCACTCTTAGCAGTGTGCTGAAGTTTGTTTGCACTGGTTGGTAAAAGCCTTTTGTGTGAATCTCTTTGCAACTGCAAAATCAATGTTGTCACTTAGGTAGTTTGAAATTGGCCAGGGTGGGAATATTTATACCTCTGAAATTAGAGAATGCTACAAATCACGGTTATGTTTGCTTTTCTAGGAGGCTAATCATTAAAAAATTACCAGCAAACCATAGTTTTTCTTTTTACCATATATATCATTTTATCACAGTAATAGACTGCATTTTATTTAATCATTTCTCTAATCAGGAACAGTCAGAATGTTTACAAGTTTCTGTACTACAATAATGCTTCAATAAAATGAACTTACGTTTCTTTAATTGCACATATGAGAATATTTCTCTAGGGTAGAAGGCCTAGAAGTGGATTTCCAAGTAATTAGATATGCACATTTTTAATTTTAGTAGATAAGATTGCTACTTTTTTTTTTTTATTATACTTTAAGTTCTAGGGTAATGAGCACAACGTGCAGGTTTGTTACATATGTATACATGTGCCATGTTGGTGTGCTGCACCCATTAACTCGTCATTTATGTTAGGTATATCTCCTAATGCTATCCCTCCCTCCACCCCCTTCCCACAATAGGACCCAGTGTGTGATGTTCCCCTTCCTGTTTCCAAGTGATCTCAAGCTTATCCACCATGATCAAGTGGGCTTCATCCCTGGGATGCAAGGCTGGTGCAACATATGCAAATCAATAAATGTAATCCAGCATATAAACAGAACCAAAGACAAAAACCACATGATTATCTCAATAGACACAGAAAAGGCCTTTGACAAAATTCAACAGCCCTTCATGCTAAAAACTCTCAATAAATTCGGTATTGATGGAACGTATCTCAAAATAATAAGAGCTATTTATGACAAACCCACGGCCAATATCATACTGAATGGGCAAAAACTGGAAGCATTCCCTTTGAAAACTGGCACAAGACAGGGATGCCCTCTCTCACCACTCCTATTCAACATAGTGTTGGAAGTTCTGGCTAGGGCAATCAGGCAAGAGAAAGAAATAAAGGGTATTCAGTTAGGAAAAGAAGAAGTCAAATTGTCCCTGTTTGCAGATTACATGATTGTATACTTAGAAAACCCCATTGCCTCAGCCCCAAATCTCCTTAAGCTGATAAGCAACTTCAGCAAAGTCTCAGGATACAAAATCAATGTGCAAAAATCACAGGCATTCTTATACATCAGTAACAGACAAACAGAGAGCCAAATCATGAATGAACTCCCATTCACAATAGCTTCAAAGAGAATAAAATACCTAGGAATCCAACTTATAAGGGATGTAAAGGACCTCTTCAAGGAAAACTACAAACCACGGCTCAGTGAAATAAAAAGAGGACACAAACAAATGGAAGAACATACCATGCTCATGGATAGGAAGAATCAATATTGTGAAAATGGCCATACTGCCCAAGGTAATTTATAGATTCAATACCATCCCCATTAAGCTACCAGTGACTTTCTTCACAGAATTGGAAAAAACTGCTTTAAAGTTCATATGGAACCAAAACGGAGCCCGCATTGCCAAGACAATCCTAAGCCAAAAGAACAAAGCTGGAGGCATCACCCTACCTGACTTCAAACTATACTACAAGGCTACAGTAACCAAAACAGCATGGTACTGGTACCAAAACAAAGATTACTACTTCTTAATCAATAAAACTTACAATAATTATTTTCTTAGTTTTTTATGTTATTACAACAAAATGTCTCACACCGAGTAATTTATGATAAATAGAAATTTATTTGGCTTATGGTTCTGAAAGCTGGGAGGTTCAAGAGTATGGCTCTGGCATCTGATGGGGCCTTCATGCTGTGTTTCCCATGGTAGATGGTGGAAGGTCAAGAAAGAATGAGTGTGAGATAGAGAGGGCCGAATTCCCTTTTATAACAGCTCACTCTGGTGCTAATGAACCTATTTCCATGATAACAGCATCAGCCCATTCATGAGGGAGGAGTTCTCATGGCCAAATCACCTCTTAATGATCTCACCTCTTCATGCCATCACAATAGAAGTTAAGTTTCAACAAAAGTCTTGGAGGGGACATTCAAAACTATAGCAACTATCTAATGCTCACTAAACATCTTTACCTGGATAATTCCATGAGTAATTAACACCCAACAATTTTAAAACTACTCATCATCCCTCCCCCTTTTATTCTACTTCTTCTCTTCTTGGACTTCTGTATTTCTTATTCCCGTTCTGGCACCAATATCAACCCAGTCTTTCAAGTGAGAAACCTAGACATCAGCCTAATCCTCCTGTCCTGTCTTGCTTTCCTTTTTTTTTTTTTCGAGACAGAGTCTCTCTCTGTCGCCCAGGTTGGAGTGCAGTGGCATGATCTCGGCTCACTGCAAGCTCCATCTGCTGGGTTCACGCCATTCTCCTGCCTCAGCTTCCCGAGTAGCTGGGACTACAGGCGCCCATCACCACGCCCAGCTAATTTTTTGTAATTTTAGAAGAGACGGGGTTTCATTGTGTGAGTCAGGATGGTCTTGATCTCCTGACCTCGTGATCCGCCCCACTTCGGCCTCCCAAAATGCTGGGATTAACAGACATGAGCCACCGTACCTGGCCCCTTCCATCTTTTATAGCTATTTCCTGAGTGAACTTCTCACCCACTCCCCTTTCTATAAATGCACCAGCACTTCGTAGTTTAGCATCTGAGGATGGCTCATCTGGACTTGTATAACAATTAATTTTTCCCTTCAGTTATTTCTATGTTTTCTCAGTGGAACCATCTTGCTATGGCAGAAGCAATCTTCTGATTCTTGTAGTTTCAGTAAACCCCTATTGGCTTGCTTTAGCCTGCTGGGTTAAATCCAAACTCTCTGGCAGGATATGTGAAGTTGGCTTCTCTCTGCCCTTTACCTATGTATACAGACTGTGTCCCCAAACTACTTTGTCTTCTTGAAGATCTCCATGCACTTACATGCTCTTTCTCTCCCTCTGTACTCCTAGAACACATCTACGTAGCTCTATCTGTTTTATAGACAGTTAGACATTAGGAAGAGATGCTGAAGAGCCAAGCCAAAGAACTGGATGACAACAGAAGCAGTGGGGCTGGTGAGAGGAGAATAGGTTCAAGCAGTATTGCAGATTTAGAATGCTTAGAACTTGATAGCCAACTAAGTTACCAAGGTGGGTGAGAAAAGAGACAATCACAAGACTTCTAGTTTGGAAGACTGGGTGGATAGTGTTGCCAAATGAAGCAAAGAAACCCAGGGGAAGACCTAAATAATTCAATAGTCATTATTCTCTTGGCTGTATTCTTTGACATACTATAGTTTTAAATGTCAAAAACACTACAGAATTCTTGCTCAACTCCTAAGGAAAGGCCTAAGAAGAGGAATGACGTAACTATATACTTTATCTGCCTTTGCTACACAGTTTCTTTTAGTATAAAACACAGAGCCCTTGTATTTTGGCTTTAAGAACAGGGTGCAACACCCATCTGTTCAGTCAATCACAGAGCAGATGCAAGTGGGAGGATAAGGAAGTGTGTGGCCACAATCTCGGATAATAATAAATATTTAAATATGTATTCGTTCTTTGTAATGGATTTAGAAGCAGAGTGATGAACACACTTAAAAAAATCAATAACAACAATGATAATGAGATGTCTCCATAACAATTCTGGATTACGTATGCATTTGAGTTCATCCTAGATGGAAAAATTGGGGGCATTATGTCTTGATGAATCTGTGGTGGCCTCTTTTCCTTGAGTCATGTGAAACTCCCCTTGATCTGGGAGATGGTACAGTGAGGGGCCCGACCTCAGAATTTCCTTCCTGAGCTACAACACAGATGTCAACTCTGCAAGCCGAGGAGAGATCTTAGAGAGTGCTGTGGCCATGTCTCTCCTATTGCAGAAGATAAAACTGAGATTCAGAGAGAAATGGCAAACACCCTCTTAGAGACGAGCCCACACCTGAACCCAGTCTCCTGGGCCCCCTATGCTCATTCCTCTTAAAGGGAGCTGAAAAGAAAATGAAAACACCTGGCGAGAACACTTCAGAAGAAATAGATTAAAGGACGACATCCTTTTAAGCCTACAGAATGTCACATGGAAGATTTTAGCAGTGATTTTAGGAGCAGAGGGGTTTAGGAGCTGGGAACTGGCAATATTGTATGTTGTTCATGTTGTGCTGTAAAATACAAAAACGGTGCTGCCTTTATTTGAACAAACTGTGTCAGTGATGCTTTTTAAGTGTGTGCCTCTATTTTCCTGAGCGGAGCCACTGTGAACTCGCCTCTGCTAACTGGCTGGGTGATGGCATAAAGCAGGACCCCACTAAGTTCCAGGACACCCAGTTCTGCCCTGCAGAGCAGTCCCTAATCACAGAGAAAATAACCCACTCCCTCTTTGCTACTGCCTAGTTTCTGGATAAACCATAAGAACCAGCGAGATCAAAGAACAGAGAATTCCTTCATGGACTACTCAGGGCTAGGAATGGGACTTACCTTGTCATACGAGGAAGATGCATGTACACCCAAGTGTTTCTTACAGAACGAAAGCTATCCATGGGGAAAAAAGTTCAAACTGTATAAGAATGTAAACAATAGGTTAAAAATAAATATTTTTAAATCAAAAATAGGTAATTTACCCCTGACCCTTATGTCTTAATTTTCCCCAAGATAATCTCTCTCTGTCTCTCTCTCTCTCTCTTCAGATAGATAGATGTGTGCGTGTGTGTCCAAGTTTGGATCTCTCTAATACACACATACATACACACACACATACACACAGTGTACAAAAATTTCATAAGACTTTCTCTTCTTACATTTATAACTATCATTCAAAGAAAAATAATCAGATACTCTCTCAAGGAAAAGCAAATATATTGGTGAAATCCTAACAGACTGAATCAGAAATATTTGATTTTCATTAAAGAGTAGGTTAGTCTGGCTTTTTTGAGACAGGGTCTTGCTCTGTCACTCAGGCTGGGGTGCAGTAGTGCAGTCATGGCTCATTGCAGCCTTGACTTCCTGCACTCAGGTGATCCTCTAAACTCAGCCTCCTGAGTAGCTGGACTACAGTCACGTGACACCACACCTGGCTAATTTTTAAAATTTGTTGTAGAGATGGGGTCCTACTGCCATGTCTGGGGTCCTGTTTCCCAGGCTGGTTTTGAACTCCTGGCTCAAGTAATCCTCCTGCCTTAGTCTCCCAAAGTGCTGGGACTACAAGCGTGAGCCACTGTGCCCAGCTCTAGTCTGGCTCCTTAAAGGCTGTTATCATTTTTTCTAACTCAGATTGGCACCCTGAATTTTGTAGTATAGTTCTGACTGTAGTTAAAAACATTTTGCCTCAAGCTTACCCAAGTGTTTTTCTCTTAGGAGTCAGTGTATGATAACAAATCTATAGTCGGGTACAGTGTCCTAGCTGGGAGACTTTGCACAGGTCCTATAGTCTTTCTACACTTGGATTTCCTCACCCATATAAGCATAAGGCTAACTCATGGGTTAGGATCAATTAGAGCATGTCCCATGGGCTCACTCACGCACAGCATGTATCATGGAGGATATTTAATAAGTACTAGTTAACTATTTGCATGCTAGAATGTCTTCATCAGTTACTAACACTCCTAATTTTAGCCTTTCAGATTCTGACCACTCACAAAAGTATAACCGGCAACCTCTTAATCCATCCTATCCCTTCTCCCTGCAAGGCATAGCATTTCTGCCAGTTCACCTGAAACTTCAATCAGAATGGATGTATTTTAAAAATAAAGCAGAATCTGGTTGGGCACGCTTCAGAAGCACATGCAGCACTGCCATTAAAATCAGGTCCTCCCAAAAAGACAACCATATTCAAGGAAACCCATATGTCATATATAACCATTGGATGGTATGTGTCTGAGTCTAGGATTATCAAGGCATTCTGACATTTAGTAATTTGAAATAGAACTTATTTATCAGTAGAGTGCTAGAAAAAACAGACAAGTGCAACTGGGAAAAAAACACTAGTTAACATAAATAATGTCATTGTAGAGACAGAAAAAGAATTGGTCATATCTCAGTAAAGAATATGAATTTTAAAGTTATTGGAATACCAGTAACATTATTGCAGGATAAAATGCTGAAAGTCTAAATTTGAAAACAAGCATTTGCCCAAGTTTCCATGCTTTGCATCACCTAATAGGTGTGAGCTAAGGTTTATCTTCTGTTGTCTTCACCTGAGAGTGGCAGGAGGAAGGGGATCTGCAAACACAGCTGGGGCCCACAGGGCATCCCTCAAAGGAACCAAGGGGTATTGGGGATCCCTGCCTGGACACTTGTCTTTCTGCCCACTGTCACCACCACACAGGTTCTGTCACTACAGTGAGATCAGTTGTCAAGGTATGACGTTGTACTACTATCCCCTTGCACAGGTGCATGTGAAATATTAAGAATGCCCTGATGTCTGATCATGGAATAAGGAGAGCAGGGCAGATGTGTGGACTGCAAGGAAGAGGGTAGGACCCCTTCTGTCTGAGACACAACGCAGAAGAGGAAGTCCATGGAAAATCAAGAGCCCTAGGCCCCCTTCTCACAGGGCAGCCACCCTTAGAGCCACACAGAAGAGAGAAGAGAGAAGCGTGTGTGACCTTTTGTGCTTTTTGAGGTGCCTGTGTATATGACCACCTCCAGAACAATGCTGAATGCCCTTTACTGTGTGCCCAGGACGACGTTTCTCACCCACCAACACAGAGGAGTCCCATCATCAGAGCCGGGGGCGCACGGGCAGCTCTGGGGCGTCCGAGGAGTACGACTTTAGCCTGCTCAGTTGAGCAATGGCTACACTGGTTTGCTAGCTTTATCTGTCTGTTTTTACCTAGGCTAAACCCACAAACCCAGAATGGGGTCTCAGAAAACTCCAGAAACTAGAGCTCTGTGCCAAGACAACATGATGCCTAGAAGAGGGGACCTTTCGCTGTAACCACTCCCTCTGTCCTTTTAATTTTCCCGTAAAAAGTGGCTCAGGTAGAACATCCCCTCAAGCTCACACTAGGCCACAGGCAAGGAGAAAACCTGTCTCACTGAGGAAATCAGAAAGAAGGCTGTTGAATGACCCTGACGTTACAAGTCGGCTCGCAGTTTCCTTATTGTGAGTATTTTTGACAAGTTTTAAAACTTTCTAATTTGGTGTGAAGTTGCCTATGACAGGGTTACATTTTTTCTTCTGGTATATTCCTCAAACTAGCTAAAAATAAATTAAAATTGTATCTGTTATTGTTTATTATTTTGCTCCCTGAGCCTTGAGAATTTCTTTATGCTAAAGGAAAACTAAGGTTTTAAACTGCACTCGAAACCCTAATCAATACTCAGAATTCGGTCAATTCAAACTGCCAATGGCAAGGGTTGTACTCAAACATTTCTCCTGTGTGACTCACCTTTGTCTTTTCTGCCTCCCCTCACCTGTACATCCGCATGCACATGCACACACGTGCACACGCACACACGCGCACACACCAGTTGCTGAGAAGTGACTGTCCTCACCAAAGGTGTGAAAGTGGCCATGATGCTGAGTGGCCCCAGGAAATGTCAGACGATTGACAGGCTGTCCCTGCTCTGGAACCCTTCCTGGTTTCAAAGAAAACCCATGCAGAGCATTGGGCTGGGGAAGAGCATCAGGAGAGAAAGCGCCGAGTCCTCCAGCAGCGTCAGGACTGCCCTTCGCTTTCGTCCTTGCCCTTGTCAGTGTCCCAGAGCAGGAGGAACTCCTGGGATGTTATGATGGGGCTCTTCAGGGCAGGGTCCCCTGAGGAGCTCCTCTCTTTCATTCTGTCATCCCCTACTCTGTTAACATGCATTCAACTTTCGCTTAAAAATAGGCCTGATTGTCACATTCTCTTTGCCAGTTGGAGTGGATGTCACTGAGTGTCACAGAGCCCTTGGCTACAGCTTGTGGAGCGATTGCAGACAGAAACTGGGTCAACACAGAGCAGCGACAACAGGAAGACTTTTGGAGTCTCTGATGACTCCACCCAGATTCATGCTAAGAGAGAAAGCATCAATTTTTCTTGCCATTGTCTTCTTTTCTATCGATTTCTTCCCATAACTATTTAAAATCACCATCTGTTCTCATCTTGGAAATTTAAGTACATTCAGCACAATTTCCTGATTTTTACATCCTATCACAGATAAGCCATACATACATAGGAAATTTGGGTTCAGTGTCAGGTATATAAAATGAGGTTGTATTATTCCATGTTGGCTTGTAATAAAGGAATACCTGAGACTGGGTAATTTATGAAGAAGAGACTTATTGTGGCTCACGGTTCTGCAGGGTGTATAGAAAGCATGGAACCAGCATCTGCTGGGCTTCTGGGGAGGCCTCGGGAAGCTCTGACTCATGGCGGAAGGGCAGTGGAGCTGGCATAGAAAAGGAGCAAAGGGTTGCGGGGTGGAAGTGGAGATTCTTCTTAATGACCAGATCTCCAGGTAACAGAGTAAGAACTCACTTAATACCGTGTGGATGGCATCAATCCTTTCATGAAGGATCTGTCCCTGTGACCCAAACATCTCCCTCAAGGCCCCACCTCCAACATTGAGTGTCATATTTCAACATGACATGTGGAGAGGATGAGCATTGAAACTGTATCCGAGGTAAAAGAAATTATGCAAATGATTGACAGTCTCTTTGGGACCACGCCTCTGTTACTCTATACTCACCTAGCAAGCATTTATTGAGCACCAGTTATTTGCTAGGCATTCATCGTTCTAAGTTCTGGGGCTACAGAGATGAATGAGGGCTATATAGTCCCTTGAATTTCAAGAAGTTTAAGATCATATAGGATATGGGCCGAGTGCAGTAGCTCACACCTGTAATCCCAGCATTTTGGGAGGGTGAGGCAGGCGGATCACCTGAGGTCAGGAGTTTGAGACTAGCCTAGCCAACATGGTGAAACTGCATCTCCACTAAAAATACAACAATCAGCCAGGCATGGTGGCACATGCCTGTAGTCCCAGCTACTCAGGAGGCTGAGGCAGGAGAATCACTTGAACCCAGTGGGTGGAGGTTGCAGTGAGCTGAGATTGTACCACTGCACTCCGGCCTGGGTGACACGGTGAGGCTCTGTCTCAATAAATAAATAAATAGATAAGTAAATAAAAAGGATAACATAGGATATGACCAATTAGCCATTATAACACAGTAAGGGAAATTCTATTATAACTCCACATACAGATCAGGCTTCTCTTTCCACACTAGATGACATCCCCCACCCCAGGCTATCTCGAAAATTCCTGCTTCAAAATATGGTTGAGCAGTTCACCTGTGCAGCAGCACCTGACTTCTCTGAGTAGATTGAACCATCTCTTCCTTTTACCCCCTCATGCCATGTACCTATTAGACTCCCTGAAACTTACAAAACAGAAAACTAACACATCCACTAAATTATGAACCCCTTGAAGGCAACATTTCATCTTACTTCACATTACAATGCTGGTGTCTACCAAAGTACTCTCCCAGAGTCACACTTTAATCATATTTGTCAAATGACTGTACAATCCACTTTATTAAAATTGAGGGTCTGTATTGTACCAGGTACTATGCCAGGGAAGGACACGTGTGTGTGTGCCCATGTGTGCACACCTGCACCTGTGTGCTGGGGAAAGTGGGGTACTGGGTGAGCACTGCAAAGGTGGACAAAACTTCTGACCACATGGAGCTTATGATCAAGTAAGAATCTCATAACAGGGGCAGGTGCAGTGGCTCACGCCTGTAATCCCAGCACTTTGGGAGGCCGAGGTCGGTGGATCACCTGAGGTCAAGAGTTTGAGGCCAGCCTGGTCAACCTGGGAAAACCCCATCTCTACTAAAACTAAAAAACAAATTAGCTGGGCATGATGGTGTGCACCTGTAGTTCCAGCTACTCAGGGGTCCGAGTCATGAGAATCGCTTAAAACCTGGAAGCAGAGGTTGCATGAACTGAGATCACACCACTGCACTCCAGCCTGGGCAATAGAGTGAGACTGTCCCCCCCCAAAAAAATTCATAAGTAGTAGATATTACTCAAGTATATCTATATTTATCCCCGAGAGGAAATCTTAAGAAATAGCCTGAGATAGTTGTAAATGGAAAAACAAATGTCTGTGTCTCATTTCGACATTCATTTTTAGTATTTTGTTCCTAATTTCTTTCTGTTGAATTTTGTAAATTTTGTCTCCGCTATGAAAATAATATTTGATACATGAATATAGACTTTTCTGTTCATCTCATATCTCATCTGTGGCTCTTGTTATAAGGAATTTGGGGTTGCTTTTCTTATTATATTTGGGATTTTTCTCTGATAAACTGCTGCTTACATTTTGATATTTTCCTACCTGGAGATGTATTCTACACACAGCCTATGTTCTTCATCACCTAGCTGTCCTCTGCCTAAAAAGTACGGTCTCTAGGTAGGGAAATTGAAACACACTGTCTCCGGGATCCCTGCCCTTCCTAACACTCGAGATATCTACAATAAAGTCACCTTGACAAACACTTTCTGAGCACCTACTCTGTGCTTACAACTAAATCCATTCTGGAATGAACTGCAAGATAGAGAGTTTCCCAAACCAGATGTGGGAGACAAAGTTTCTCTGATTGAAATAACAGCCTTCCCAGAGAAGCAGACCTTGCCTCATGAATGAGTAGAGGAGAGTGATTATTCTTATTTTTCTTGACCTGATCATTGGAGCTGGTCACATAATTAAGCTGGACCTTGAAAAATAGGTCACGAAAGGCATGAGCAGTATTATAAAGTCACTTGTAACTTAGTGCTCATATTCATGAACATGACTTTGAACCTCCATTTGAAAGAAGAAGTTCCCACTCTTAAGGCTTTTGGTGATTTCCAAGAAGACCGAACACCTATTTTACTGCTTTCTTTGTGTTTCACTTTCCACCCAAGCTTTTCATCCCCTTTCTTCTTTTTGTTCCCAGTCTAGAATTTTCTCCTCTTTTCCAATAGCTACAGCTGCTATTCTGAAACGCGTATTAGAAAAAATGCCATTCTGTACCATTGCTGAGGACTCCCAAGGGCAACACACAGAAGCTAACGTTATCAGGAGCCTCAGTATTAACAATTCCAAATCCCAGACTACAGCCAACCCCTTCTCTCCACTACCCCCCAGAGCAGGATCCCTTCTGCAGTCCCTATCTGGAAACTTTTGATAACATTGCTACTCAGCCAAGTCCTTTGTTTGCAGGAAAGGCTGAATGGCAGCATGAAGCTTTCCAAACAACCCGCTTTTTGGCCATTCGCAGCATATCAAAGCCAATTAAGCCTTAGCCATTGCAGACTCGGTGACACATGTGAAATTGTAAAGCACCGGATCTCAAGGAGAACCTTCTGAGCAAATGGTGTTCAGAAACTCCTTCTTACATAACAATGCCTGGCAACAAGTGGGCTAAAAATATTAACAGAGTAAACAACAGGCAATAAACATGCAAAAGAAAAGGCATTTTGGGGATGGGTTTCAAAAACACACGCTTCTTGGAAAGCAGATGTTATTTTATTTTTTTGGTATTGTCAGGAATATTTTAGTAGTGCAGTGGGCTGTACTATAAATACTGAGAATATCATGCTTGATTCTGGGAGAGGAAGGCCCAGGTTGAAGTGAGTGATATTTGGGGAAGTGTGAGAACAGGAGAGAGATGGTGGGGAATAAATAAAGCCAAGGACTCAGAGTGAAATAGACCCCATAATTAGGCTCTCAGAGAACAGAAGACTAAAGGCTTGGCATATAAAAAGATTCCCAAAGCTCTGGATTGTACATAGTAGGTAGACAGTGAAAGCTTTCAAATATTGGAGGATTCGAATCCTACATGTTATTTACTGTTGGGTAGAAAGAAGAAAAACGAAAGAAATAATGAACAGCATCTTGACTGCACTCATGACTCCAGAGCTTCCTCCGTTTTGACCTCATAGGCAAATGACTCCTAGAAGAAAAAGAAGCTTCCTCTTTAAATGTTTTAGCATTAGAGATGCTGTAGCTAGAGGGGTGACGCCTGCCCTGCTCTGGAAGATCTGCTATATCATGGTTATCTATTTAGAATGTCATAAAAAATTTAATACCCACCTGACCAGGTTGGCAAGTTGACATTCAAAATGAATCACATAACCCATTTTGAAATAGCTTCTCCAAGGCCTACAGAAGCCAGTGGAGGAGAAGATGCTTCTCTTCTGGGTACCACACTAACTGACATGAGGCAGTTTACCTTCTAAGGAAGCGGATTGCTGGAGATGGGTTATGGTAACCGATTCTGAGGATTAGAGACAACAGGAGCTTGTTCACAGTGAGCTGGACCTCAGATGTCCTCAGCATTCCTTTTAAATTATAAAACCCCCTGCTCAGAATTATGAAATTTATGTATATTTATCTTTAACCTTAACTTTACCAAACGCTGAAACTGTGCTCAAATAAGACAAACGCCAAACTGTAACCAATCCAGTTGTTTCTGTACCTCGCTTCCGTTTTCTCTACGTTACTCGCATTTCACTGTCCACAAATTTTCTTTCACCACAGGACTCCACTGGAGTCTCTAAATCTACTGTGATTCTGGGGGCTTCCCAATTCACTAATAATTCATTGCTCATTTAAACTCCTTTAAATTTAATTCCACTGAAGTTTTTCTTTTAATACTTTTCTTTCTTTAAAATCACCTTAATTCTGATTTAATCTCAATAAAACTACAAAACTGCTATTTAACACACTTTGTCCAGCAATTGATTAAAATGTTGTGATTATATAAATTATTTTAATATAATATTTAAATTATATATAAATATATATTAAACTATTATATAATTATATTGTATATATATATTCAGATGCTGTGATTATATAATTTTATTTTTATATGTGTGTGTGTGTGTGTGTGTGTGTATATATATATATATAAAATTGTCTTCATTTTTTTCACTTTGCTTTTAACCCCTCACTTGCCTTGTGCCCAATTTCTGAAAGCATCTCCAGAGGGCCTTTCAACCATTGCAGTTCCTCCTCCTTGGCCTACAAAAGCCAGTGGAGGAGAAGATGCTTTTCTGGGTACCACACTAACTGACATGAGGGAGTTTACCTTCTAAGGGAGATGATTGCTGGAGGTGAGTTATGCCAGCAGACTCAGGATTAGAGAAAACAGGGGCTTGTTCACAGTGAGCTGGACCTCAGAGTTTTACCATTTGGCATAGAAATTTAACTTTGATCCCATAAAGTGCCCTGCTTAGAAAATGGACTGCACCCACTTTAACTATCCAAAGCTTCCCAGCTGCCAGAGCCAGGTGTATAGTTGGGCCCTCGCATGCTCGCTAACCCCTCAGGATACAGTTATAGGCAAAGTAACTACAGAAGCACACCCAAATCAAATATTTTTAAATTGTAATTAATTGTTGGATATTCATTTTTAAAACTAGCTTCAAAACCCAAGTTTATACATTTTTTTTTTTCTTAGATAAATCTACTTTTTCTTAAAAAACTTTACCCTTTAGGTTGGCCTGAATCCAGCCAGTGATCTCATGATTCTAAAATTCATGTGAATATTCTGGTGTGCTTTGAGGACCCTTATTTTCTTTCTTACAGGTATTGACTAATTAGTACTGCCTGTCTCAGGTAGGGGACACCATTGCTTCTTATAGGAGAAAGCAATATGTGTAGTGGTGAGGACGCAGATATTGGAGACAGATTTGGTTTCTAATTCTTGTTCTTCTACTTACTAGTTTTATGGTATCAATCAAATTAAGCATTCTCTTCAAGCCTCAGTTTCTTCATCTGTACATTGGAGATAATTACAAAAATGGCAGCTATTGTATTTTCATATTATTCTATTTGCTTTGTCTATGACTATTTACTTTCATATTATTTCATAATCCTACATCATTTATAACTTAAAGAATATGTATTCCTGAAGCCAGGCATGGTAACTCATGCCTGTAATCCCAGCACTTTTGGAGGCTGAGACAGGCAGACTGCATGAGCTCAGGAGGTCAAGACAAGCCTGGGCAACATGGTGAAACCCTATCTCTACAAAAAAAAAAAAAAAATACAAAAATTAGTGAGGTGTGGTGGCATGTGCCTGTAGTCTCAGCTACTTGGGAGGCTGAGGATCACCTAAGGCTGGGGAAGTCAAGGCTTCAGTGAGCTATGATTGCACCACTGCAATCCACCTCAGTAACAGAGTGAGACCCTCTCAGGGAAAAAAAAAATATGTCTTCCTTTCCTATAATGCAAATTACTAGTAAAAATGTCAACATTCCATTTCTGATTTCCACTCCATGAGTTAAACTCTCCAGTTACATCATCACTAAATATTTAGGTGGTTTAATCCATATTTTTCTGTTCATTGAAGAATATAGAAAGTGAAATCAATTTAAAACTTCCCTTTAATACACCTGGATATTAGTTATTGGTTCAATTTGGACTGTGCAGTTTCATAAAGCAAATGGATTTGTCCCCATAAAACTGTATGAATTTATGTAAGCTGGGAATAAATTACATCCTTTGATACATGTTTTATAGAGACAAAAAAATGAGGATTAAAATCTTTTTTTTTTTTTCTGTTTTCAGGATTCACCAATAGGTGTACATTAATATTTTCCTTGCCTTGGGGAATTCAACTCAATTCCAAGTGTTCTCAAAGAGACAAAACAATTTCACACCAAAAGATGTAATCCAATTTCTTGCATACCCCAGTTCCCTGGAAGCTTCATTATAAAGCCCATCTCAGGCCTTTAAAACCTACTTTAAAAGATTCGGAGTTTAATATGAAATGGTAAAATGTGATAGTCAGGGCTTTCTAGTGTCCCCAGTAAGAAATCCCATTGAAAAGAGGACCAAACATGCCTCTCTGTCAGCAGCGGGCATGATCCGAGGCTCCTGAGGAGAGGGCAGCGGGATTCACCTTTCATTGAAAATCACGGTGAGTCTGAATGTCTGTGTTCCTACAAAGCTCATAGGTTAACATCCTGACCCTCAAGGTGATGCATTCGAAGATGAGAGTTTTAGGGAGTGATCAGATCATGGGGATGACAACCTCATGAACCGAATTAGTGTTTTCATAAAAGATGCCCAAGACAGACCGTTGCCTCCTCCACCGTGTGAGGACACAGCCAGAAGCAGCCATCCATGAATGAGGAAGAGGTCCCTCACCAGACACCAAATCTGCCGGCCCCTAGATCTTGGACTTCCAGCCTCTAGAACTGTGAGAAACAAATTTCTGTAGTTTATAAGCCACCCAGTATTTTTGCTGTAGCAGCTGCAATATAGTAAGACCATATCTCTTTTTGTATCCTTCACTGTCGTTGATCAGGAATTTTTAAATTTCAGAAGGAATTCTTATTTTTCAAAAATTAATGAACACACTCATGTTGACTTCATCGATAAAATATAAAATAGAATAAAGAAAGAATTCTAAATTCTAATAAGATTTCCTTTAGGACGCTCTTCTTAGTTATTTAGAAAGGAAACAAAGAAGAAAACTCCTAAAACAAAAATGCCAACTTTGAAGAAAAGGCTAAACTTAAAACTTTGTGATTTTAGCCACATCAGTTTCTTTTTAGCTATATTTTTCCATCACCTTACCCATTCAAAATCCTTTTCCTGACGTAGTATGACTGAAAGCAGGTGAAGAGGTAAAAGGAAGAATAAGTTTCCTTTGCTCTCTCTGGATGTTGCCTGGGCACTGACATTTGCAATTCAGTATGATTCTCAGTCCCCAACCGGTCCTGGAAGTCCAGATCATCGTGGAAGCCAAGAACACCTTCTGCCCTCTGATTTTGGCACAGCGGTGGCCACTTCACTCAGATGTGTGCCTCCCAGCAGTTATTCCCGCCGCAGCGCCTGCGGACTGGCATGCTGCAATATGCTCTACCTGGGGCTGCACCTGAGACCATATGGACCTTCAGCTGCTGCACCATACAGGGACCTGCCTGGAGAAAGCCGAGGACCAGATGGAGCAGACGATACCTGTGTGAGACCGTCTGACTCGACGCTGCTGGGGACTTGGTGTGTGGAAAATGGCAGACTATAAACATTTAAATAATAATACCATAACACATGCTGATTCTTTTCCACCAGAAAGGTAAAGAAATTGGAAAAAAAAATTAAAAAATTAAAAAAACCTTTCTGGGAAAGATAAACCTACCATAGAATAGGAATGAGCTTTTTCTTTTCTTTTCTTTTTTAAATAAAGTTAAGAGTCAAAGAATTAAAACCAAACATGGGTATAGGAAACAGTTCTAAAGGCAAAAATGGAGACTTAGAAAGCGTTGGATGGGAGCCAGGAGCCACAGATTTCAGTGTACTAAGTTGTGATGTGACTTTACACGAGACACTTTACTCACACTGTGCCTCAGTCTCCCCACTGATAATATAAAGGGAGTGGCTGATGCCGTTCAAGATGCCAAGATAAGGAGTTTGTGCCTGGCCATGAACCAGTGCATTGAGAATCATCAAGAAAGACTAATTACAAACAACACTTCAGCAAACTAAGGAGTGTGCTTAGGAACGTGGCTGATTTGCATTCTGATTCAAACTCCTTATCTCATAGCAGATAGAAAAGAAATTTCTCAGAGCTGAAAAGTGTTTAGGGACCAGTATCAGACGGTGAGTACTTTGAGTAGCACTGGATTAGGTTACCTCTTTAAACTTTCAGCATTCTTGAATTGTTCAGGACTAAGTGAAGAATTCAGGACTAAGTAAAGTACCATGTTACCTATGTTACTTTTTACTTGCCTTCAAATATTAAACAAATATGCACAAAAAAGTAAAATGTGGCTTAAAGAGTCCTAATTTGCTATAAGTTATAAATTCCCCAGAAGCGTAAGAAAAAAAGAATCAAGTATTCAATTGTTCTTGCATTCCACAAATATTCATGAAATGCTGGTAAGCTTAATTGAAAAATTGTACCCATGGTCTAATGTGTACAACCATTCTAGCTTCAAGGGGTTTCTGGAAAATATGATTCTTGGGTGGGGGTTTACATGATGAATTGAATATTGTCAGATGAAGAACTGGGCACAGTGAGAAGGAAAGAGAGGTAGTCCCAGCTGAGGGAAATAAAAAGTCACATGGGAAAGACTACAGCACAAGTAGAAATGCACACATAGTTTTCTGTTGCTAGAATTTGAAGTCCAAGAGTGGAAGATGAGAAGGTAGGAAGTCTGTAGGTCATACAAGACCTTGAATTCCTGGCAGAGGAGCTCAGACATCTCTATAGGGGATGGGGATCAAATAAATGGCTGTCAAACAATACAGTGGTAAGATCAGATCTATTTTTTAGATTAACCACTCTGACAGTTAAATGAAGAAGGGGTTGGGAAAGGAAAAGTTGAGACCAGATCGTATCAAGGTCTACTAGACCAGATCCTGGTAATCCAGATCCTACAGGAGGAAATCACATACAGTATCTTGGGATAGAGAGGTGATGAAGCCCTGAAATAGGGAAGAAGAAAACAAAGTAGACATTAAAAATTGTAATTACTGGATAGTTTTCATTTGTTGATGATTTTAGCTTCTAATCCACTACTACTCTCATCCACAATAGCCTTGGCTTAATTACTAGTGAATTCAATACACGCACAGACAATTCCATCGAAAGTCTTACCTCTCAGTTCCTTAGCCTCCTGTCTTCTACAGATCTTGTCCTTCATAGGACCCTTCCAGCCACTCACTCCTATGGCTACACCCAAGACTGTGCCATTAACAATAACCAGAACTCCTTCATATTTACAATGTCAAGCAGCCATTCTTGACCTCTGCCTCTTATCTTCCTAGCTCACTTCCTCTACTATTTCAACATGAATAGTCTTTTCTTCCCAAAATTACCACCATTCCATAGATCCTATCACTATTCAGTGTCCCTCAACTCCTTGGTGTCCTGTCATCCCTCCTTATCTATCTTAAACTCCATGATCAATTACGACAGCAGCGCCCTTGCATTCATCTCCAAATCCCTCACTCCTTTCATCACATTGTCCTTATTTGGCAAAACCACAACCCAAGTCAATTCAACTTTCTACCTACTCCATGCCCTACCTCCTGTGCTCATACATCTCACCATTTCTGGAGAAAAGCATGCAGCCATTCTGACCACTCTCAAATAAAACTTTATACCAAGAATTCTAAGTGAACCATTGTTGCTGCCTGGCCATTATGTAATTTCCTAATCTGTTAGTTCTTCCATTTTCTTAGGTTACTATATCATACACTCTCCTTTCTCCTCAAACCTCCAACACTTATTTCCATCCTTACTGTCAACTACTGACCTGCTTGGTATTTTATTGCTATAACTGCAACAATCAGAAGACAGTTTCCAAAGGTTAGCAGCACCAATCTACCAACTAGCCCACAGCAGTATATTCTCTGACATTCCTCATTACTGTGAGTGAAACCTTCCCAAGTTATTAGGGCACCCTCACCCCACCCATTTATATACTATTTCCCCAACCTTCTCACCTACCCGAGGTACTGATGAAGCAATTCTCTCCCTCTCTCCTTCATATTTTCCCACCCTACTTGATTATTTCCACTGATACAAATATACTATTACTTTTCCTATTTTATAAACAAACAAATACCCTTCTTTTTTTTGTTTTGTTTTTAGATGGAGTCTGGCTCTGTCGCCCAGGCTGGAGTGTGTTCTCGGCTCATGGCAACCTCTGCCTCCTGAGTTCAATCAATTCTCCTGCCTCGGCCTCCTAAGTAGCTGGAATTACAGGCACATGCCACCAAGCCCGGCTAATTTTTGTATTTTTAGTAGGGACGAGGTTTCACCATGTTGGCAAGGTTGATCTCAAACTCCTGACCCCAAGTGATCCACCCAGCTTGGCCTCCCAAAGTGCTGGGATTATAAGTGTGATACCCTTCTCTTGACCAAACTTTGTCCCCTTCTCTGATCTCATATACAGTAATACTTACTGAGAAAGTTTTTCAGCCTGAGCGTGGTGGCTACGTCTGTAATCCCAGGACTTTGGAAGGTCAAGGCAAGCGGATTGCTTGAGCTCAAGAGTTTGAGACCAGCCTGAACAACATGGCAAAATCCTGTCTCTACAAAAAATACAAACATTAGCTGGGTGCAGTGGCATACACCTGTAGTCCCAGCTAGCTGGGAAACTAAGGGAGGATTTCTTGAATCTGGGAAGTCAAGGCTACAGTGAGCCATGCTGATGGCACCACTGCACTTCAGCCTGGGTGACAAAATGAGACCCTGTTTCCAAAATAATAATAATAATAGTAGTTTAATGTGTAAGCTCCCTTCTTGTTTTGAACACACTTCAATTAGAATTTGGTCTTACCACGCCACTGAAATTTTTCTTATAAAAGATACCAGTGAACCCTGCATTGCTAAGTCCAAAGATCAGTTCTTAATATTGACATTTGTGAGCTCAGTTTTCAATCTCGAGATCTTTCAACTGTGTCCTAATGAGAGCATGGGACATCATTGATCATTGCCTCCTCCTGTAGCAGATATTTATTTATTTATATTTATTTATTTTTTCTTTTTTTGAGATGGAGTCACGCTCTGTCACCCAGGCTGGAGTGCAGTAGCACAATCTAGGCTCACTGCAAGCTCCACCTCCTGGGTTCACGCCATTCTCCTACCTCAGCCTCCCAAGTAGCTGGAACTGTAGGTGCCTGCCACCATGCCTGGCTAATTCTTTTTGTGTGTGTGTATTTTTAGTAGAGATGGGGTTTCACCATGTTAGCCAGGATGGTCTCGATATCCTGACCTTGTGATCCACCCGCCTTGGCCTCCCAAAGTGCTGGGATTATAGGTGTGAGCCACCGTGCCCAGCCCTGCAGATATTTATTCCATTTCCAGGACACCACATTGCCATGGTTTTCCTCCCACCTTACTGGCTGTGCCTTCTCAGGGTCCCTCACTCATGACTCTTCATCTCCCCAATCTCTTCACCATTGAATGCCGAGGGCATTCAGCACTTACAGCTCCTCTCTATCCATCACTTTGCCTTAGTGATATCATCTACTCTAAAAGATTTAAACCCTATCCAAAAGCTAGGCTACTCTCAAATTTACATTTCCAACCCACATGTCTCTTTGTAATTCCGGACTCACATATCTGACTTCCCATTCAACATTTCCTGCTCTTTCTCTAAGTTAACATATCCAAATTCAAATTTCTTCTCTTCCTCCCAAAATTCATCCCATGGGCAGTCATCCCTATCTTGGCTGCTGGCAGCTGTATTCTTTTAGATGCTCAGGCCAAAAATATAAACGTTACCTTGACTCCCCTATTTCTTTCAGAATACACATTCAATCTGTCAGAAAATCCTGTCTTTCAAAATGCATGCAGACTCCAATAATACTATGCCGCCTCCACCACTAATGCTGTAGCCCAAGGCACTTTCATCTCATGGTTGGGTTATTGCAATGGCCTCATAACGGAACTCTCTTATTCTGCCCTTGCCCCAACACTGTGAGTAATCCTCTTAAAATTTAAATCACATCTTGTCACCTTTCTACCCAAAACCACTCAATGGCATCCCATCTCATTCAGAATAAAGCCATAGTTGATAGGCCTGAAAAGCCTGTTATGATGTGGACCCCAGATTGCCCTATAACCTCATCTCCAACCGCTCTTCCTCTTGCTGCCTTCCTTTGAGCTACTCTGGTTTTATTGTTATTCCTCAAATAAAGAAGTTCTCAATACTCTGGATGTCATTCTTTGATAAATATGCATATTGCAATATCTTCCTCCCAACTACAGGTTAGTTTTTTCCTTTTTTCCTTAAAGATGGCTTTGAAATATATTTTAGGGAATAGTTGGGATTGCCATGAAAACAAAAATTTATATTACTAGAGGTAAAGCAGTAGCTGACGGCCAGAGAGTGAGGCTCCAAAGTTGGTGCTGCTGTAACTCTAGATTTTGTCCTGGAGTGAAGGATTTGCCCTTGAGTTTTCAGACTACACTTGAATGGAAGAGAAGGCCTTGACCTATGAGAAATGGGGGTAGAAGTGATACACTGCCCAGCATGCATTAGCTATTTTTCCTAATGCAGCAAACCACTATGGCACACGTTTACCTATGTCACAAACCTGCATATCCTGCACAAGTGCCCCAGAGCTTAAAAAAAAAACCGTTCTGGTGCTACTAATTCAGGGAAATGGAAACTCTGAATTAGTAGCACCAGGCTACTCCCCAGGTGCTACTAATTCAGGGAAATGGAAACTAATAAAGTATGTCCAACAGCTGAGCAAGGAAACAAAATGATTCTCTTGCGCTCAGTGCCTAAACAATGTATTCTACTAGAAACTTCCAATAGAAAGTAAACCATGCACTTCACATGCATTTGAACTTAAAAACTGCATTTATTTCATTATGAAGAAAATCATAAACTATGAATTAATGTTTTAAAAGAGAAAAACAGTAGTCCAGGTTGTTGATACCCTTGATAGAAATAAATGGGAAATCATCCATCAATTTCTGCCTCATGGGATTCCAATGTGAGAGGATGGCAGGGACCAGAACTTAAGATGAATTTACAAACAAAAATCACAAAAATAAAAAATTCCATCATAAGTACAAGACAACGGTTACATGAAGAAAAAAAGGGAAGGGGGGAGCACAAATGTCTCAGGTACTAGAAGTAGTAGAAAAAGAACCTAAAGGCGATCATAAACTAAGAATATTTAAATGTTTAAAAAGATAAAAGAAGTTTTAAAAACATCTGGAAAGAATAAGATGGTATGCAAAATCACTAAGTAAACTTGAAAAAAAGAACCAAATAGAACATTTACTAATAAAAAATATAGTAATTAAAGTAAAATAAACCAGGCCGGGACACGGTGTCGAATACCTCTAATCCCAGCAGTTGGGGAGGGCAAAGCAAGAGGATCACTTGACGCCAGGAGCTCAAGACCAGCCTAGGCAACATAGCAACACACTGTCTCTACAAATAATAAAAACACATTAGCTAGGTGCAGTGGCACGTGCTTGCAGTCCTAGCTACTTGGGAGGCTGAGGCAAGAGGATCACTTGAGTCAGGAGGTCAAGGCTGCAGTGAGCTGTAATCCAACATACTACTGCACTCCAGCTTGTGCAACAGAGTGAGACTCTATCTCTAAACATAAAAATAACAAAATAAAACTGAAATGAAGTGAATGACAAATAGCAGTCTAAACACAATTTAAGAGAGTGTTAGTAAACAGGAAGGTGGATCCGCAAAAACTACTCAGGAAGAAGCACAATGTAATACAAAATATAATAGATTATAGAGGACACACAGAGAGCCCTCAATACCCGGCTAATGGGAATTCAGAAAAGAGAATAGAGAGGGTAACGGGAATGATAGGTAATGCTAAGGATTCCTCAGAATTCATGAAAGACAGGGTTCTCACTTTGAGAAGGAAAAATGAGTTCTAAGCAAGAGAAGTGAAACGGTATTTTTCCTTAGGTGATAGGATACTGCCCATTTTGTAGTACTTTCATTTGAAAGATAATTATTTTATGATTATAAATGAGTTCTAAGCAAGAGAAGTGAAAGGGTATTTTTCCTTAGTTGATAGGATATTGCCCATTTTGTAGTATTTTCATTTGAAAGATAATTATTTTATGAGTATAAATATTATAACATAATATTTAAAATGTGTAAGGGAAATGATCAGAAAAAAATTGTTTTTCATCTCTGTTCTTCTCTTAGCAGAGAACACCATTGTTACCTATTTCTTGTGTATCCTTCCAGAAATCTTTTATGAGTGTACAATTATGTACATATATACACACACACACATTTATTGTTTACACAAGTGGTAGAATACCATGTAAACTTTACTGTGTTCACTTTTTTTAACAATACTAAAACTGTTACAAATGATGACATAAAATAGATGCCTTATTTTTAATGGCTACATAGTTTTCTATTAGATAGTGGGTAATAAACTATTTTAAATTAATTATCATTTATTAGAAGCCCAAATTGTTTCTAATCACTTTATTGTAAATAACGCTGCAGTAATTCTTCTTGCACGATTATCTTTTCACATAATATTTGTCAGTAAACAAATTTGCAAAGATGTAATTGGTGGGCCAGAGCAGGATGTATTTTTAAAAAACTGGTAGATAATAAATGCCTGTCTACTTTATTGTATAAAAGAGTTACATACTAAACCTTCAGACATTTTGTTAGATTTCCTACTTGGAAATATTCAGGGGCTGAGCACTGCATGACTTTTCTTTTTCTGCAAAGCATTCAACAAAAATATCCAGCTATACATGTGATATACATATGCTATGGATTTTAATTATGACGGTAACAATATCTAATTCAGGTAAATACTTCTTTTGCTCAAAGACTGTTGTGTGACTTCCAGATAAAAACCAAATGCAATATTATATCCAAAAATATATATTCTTTAAGGTCTAGATCAAAAGCTATGTTGAGCTTTGGTTGCTCTGATCTCCATTTTGCCAAATCAGAACTTTTAAACTTTTCTCTCTACTTTTTCCGTCCTTCATCCATATCTAAGTGAAGTACTGACTCTGTTCATGCACCATTGGCCTCACCCCTTAGCTCACAGGCTTCCTCGGCTGGGACTGACCTTCCGCCTTACCCCGGCACCTGTCTCAGAATCTGAAGCTATGATAGCAGGGCTGCAGGCTTTTATTACATTAAATTGAAGAACACAGGTGTATTGCAGTTCCAAACTTAAACCACGGAATATTTCACTAGTAGCGTTAAACAAGAAAGTAATAAGCCAAAATAAACTTAAGATAATTGACAAAATATATCGTTGAAATTTTTGAAGCTTCTAGTGTTCAGGATGAACACTCCAATTAAGTACATATTTGGGTGAAGGTATAACGTTTTTATACATGATCGCTAAATTCTCTCATCAGACATTTCTGGCATGGAAGAAATAGAAATCTATTTGAAAGCTTCTCTATTTCTTGTTAAAAAAAATCTTCAGACAAATTAAATTTAACACCTTTTAAATGAGCAAAAAACAATTCATGGATCAGACATCCCCTAGAACCAGAATATGTTCAAAATGACTCCAGGGCTGCCACGTGCTCAGATAACATTTATGGACAGAAAACGGAGAGTGGTGGACAGAAAACAAAAGTGAGGAACAGAAACAGCTAGATTGGATGCAGTGGGGCATTTGCCTTATTTCAACCTGGTTTGAAGAGTTGGCTGCTGTATTAGTCCGTTCTCACACTGCTACAAGGAGACTGGGTAATTTAAAAAGGAAAGAGGTTTAATTGACTCACAGTTCAGCGTAGCTGGGGAGGCCTCAGGAAACTTACAATCATGGTGGAAGGTTCCCCTTCTTCACAAGGTGGCAGGAAGGAGAATGAATGAAGGAGGAACTACCAAACACGTATAAAACCATCAGATCTCCTGAGAACACACTCACTGTTATGCGAACAGCATGGGGGTAACTACCACCATGACTCAATTGCCTTCACCTGGTCTCTCCCTTGACACGTGGTGATAATGGGGATTAAAATTCAAGATGAGATTTTGGTGTGGACAAGAAAGCCTAATTAGATCAGCTGCCTATGGTTAAATGAAGTTCAGCTGCTGTGATTGGCTGAGACTACAATGTATTTAACACATCAAATTGGGTTACAGCTCCTTATGTATGGAAAAACCTTTAGGCTTAATGTAAAATACATAAGGAGGCAGTTTGAGGCCAAATTTAATTTAACACTGAAATTTTAAATATGCAAAGGGTCTCTAGGCTGAAAGGATCCCAGTTGTGTTTGTCCTAATAAAACTGGGTGTGCTCTGCAAACAGGCTACGCTGCAGACATCCTAGAGTGGGAACATAAAGACTTACTGGGGCCCCAGCGGCCAATGATCTCTCTGGGGCAACACTGAATTTCCTAGAACCTCTGGAGAATTTGCATATGGTATCAGCAGGATAAAACAAAAGATGGAAAATTAAACTATGCTTGGAGTTTTGCAAAATTTGCTTAAAATACTTTGTCAATCTGAAATAATTGACATGATCAGAATCCAGCTTAAAAGAATTATTCAAGCACAAAATTAAAGGACAGCTGTCTGAGGAACACAGACTCCAAACAAATGGAGTCAGTGCTCCACAGTGAAAATGTTAAGGTTTTACTTAGATAGGTAGAAACAAAGAAGTTTAGCAGAATCATATTTTCCGTACAAGGCTGTTTTATGAGTTACAGCAATTTGGTTGGTCACCACTGGTTCCTTTTCAGAAAATGCATAATTAACATTCTATCTGAAGCAATTTGATAATCATAGAGTCTTTTGCTCTATCTGGTCTAGTCTGGTACAAGACAAGAAATAAGAAAGTTAATCTATAAAGAGGGTCAATAATTAATAGGGAAGGGATCCTATCTCTGGCACTATTTAGTCTTTTACAACATTTTACTAAACAATGTAGGTACGGAAAAAGCTAATCTATAAGCAGAGAAACAAAGGTTGCAGCCGCCTGTTACATGACTACGTGACTCAGGACCCACCAACACATTTCTTTTAAGGCTCAAAATAATTTAAAGTTTCAATAGCGTTAATTTGAATTACTTATTTTCACAACTTTGTGCACTAAGACACTTTTCTTGGCCTGTGCCCCCATCTTCACCCCACATATGTTCTGTAAGTAGCTCAATGCATCTGTTCCGCAAATAAGCATTCTCAGTTGAGGACTTTATCTCCTCTGAGACCACAATCTCTCAAGTCTAAGGCTCTGTCTGAGCCTAATGTGCTCTTGATATATACACAGCAATAATGAAAAGTGTGACATCACATGTTCACTTGTGATTCTACAGTAGCAAACTTCCAGATTAGTAAAATGATGTAATTCTTCCAAATATTCAAAATGTTTAATCTTTCATCTTTGAACTACTCACATATGTAGTAATGCATTTTTCTCTTTAGGAGGCACATCTCTTTTTTAAGATGAGTTCCTTGTGCAGGCCAAGAGAAAACTTCCTCTGCCCACTGAAGACTCTCTGAAAATCAGCTGACAAAAGGCAGATTAACAGAAGAAACATGATACAAAATTTATTTTAACATGCCCAGCATGGTAGAATCCTAGGAGACTTATGAACCAATAACTCGATGGGGTCCAGATGCTTATGTAACTTTCTTCATGAAGGAGCAGGGAGAGGGGGAATGTAGGTAATTCTTTTGAAGAGCAATGGGTGATTATTAGGGAGAATGAGTGGACCTGGGAGACAGAAATTAGCCTGTAAATGAATGTCTTTGGAAGTTGAATGCATCCTGGAGATTGAAATTGTCTTGTGAAAAGGTCACCCAGGCATATCTACATTCCTCAGTCTTCTTTTCTGTGTCAGTAAATGAGATTTCAGGGCAAGGTGGAAACCAATTTTTCTCCTTGGTGTTTCCAGTCTGTATGTAGATAAGAACAAAGCCTCTTCTAGCACCTGGTTGTCTCCAAAGACCTTTAACTCAAAACGCTTATCAAGCCAGGATGCCTTTTTTTGGAGTGACGTTTTCTAGGATACTTCACTCTCAAACCAATAACATTTTCTATACTTTATTTTAAAAGATGAAGATGTCACCAGACTTTACTTGCTTCAATTTCAATCGCAATTAATCAGGAGCATACTTTAGGTTTACAAAATAGTTGTGTTTAATCACCAATAAAATATAATATCAAGGAAAATTATTCAATTAGCAAGACTGCTATAATTTTTGTTACTACAGCCACTTATGTTGCATTTAAAGTAACATGATATGCACATTCTCTTTAATATATCTCTAACAATGTTGAAACTCCTCAAATGGTCCATTCCAAAAATGGAGCTTCAGATCATACATTTATATTTTATTCATCAACAAGCATTTCAGTTTCTTATAAAGCAAATGACTTTCTCCCCAAACCCTAACTCTTCATATCAAATACAAACATGTTGCCACTTGAAGCAATTTCCCCCAAATGGTTGATTTATACAGCCTCACAAATTGTAAATTTCCAGGCAAATAAATCATTTTGCACTTGGTTTCTATAAACATAAAATAAAAGATTTTTTAAAGGTGCTGACTAAGACCTTTGCTGAATTTGCTTAAATACTTCATACTTTAATTAAAATATATATTGATGCATTTCGTTTCCCTGAGAGAAGCAATATGGTAATAAGTTCTTAACAATTCAGATCTGTGCCTTTTCATGGTGTGTTTTGCAATTCTATCTTACTTTTTTTTTCTTTCTCTAATCAGTAATCAGTACTTTTTGAGGTTTATGTGTACAGTATGTAATTTGATTTCCTTCCCTGGCAAGCTAATACATTGACTGAATACAGACATTAAAAGTACATATATTTAGAATCAAGCAAAGCATAATATATGTTTTTGCTTCAGTGATGAGCCCGATACATTAATCAAGGTAGCAGGCTCAAGCAAAACATTACAGTTTCTCCTGGTCAAAGGAAAGAGCAGCAATTCTTTCATCAGCGTTTCAATGTCAGGTAAGGAACTGGGAGAGAATCAGGAGCATGTTGTCTCTTGCCCAGATGGCTTTAATCTTACGTTAAGTGTTCTTTTTTGTTCCCAACTCTAAAGCCTCAAATCGACTTGGGATACTGTATATGTTTGTCCATAAGGATAATGATATTTCATTCTTGCTTTCTGACTTCATTAGCTCTATAGAGAGGTTGCCTCTTTAAATATTTTTTTTCTTTTTAATGTAACGGTAGCTTTAAATGCAGAACGTAGAATCTGTCTTATTAAAAACCACCTGTTGGGTTGATAGCCAGCTTTGTTGGCTGGGCATTGTGCACTCTCTGATTAAATTGTGGTGAGTGCACCTGGGTTACTATGGCATTAGAACACATTGTGATTTGATTGGAGGTTAGAGACTGTGAACAGGTTTCACAGAATATAGAATTTTCTAATAATGGAACTGGCTGCAACTCTGTAGTTATTTTCTTCCAATCCCCTTGATTTACAGATGAGGAAACTGAAGTCCAGGAGGTAAAGAGAATGGGCCAAATTTATCCAACTGATTAACAAAACAAAAACAAAACTAAAATTCTCTTGATCACTAAACCTGAGTTAGTTCTAATATGGCAAAAATCCAAGTGATATTCGCTGTTGGACACATTATAAAAATTTTCCAACAAATTTAACAACTGATTTTGAATTCACAGGGGGAATCAGATTCATGAATTTCTAACAGAGATAGGCTTTTTTTAAAGTAAATTAAGATTGATATTTTGCTCTTTCAAACAGTGAAAAGAGAGGAGCTGTTTATGTGTCCTAGTGGTTTCATAGGATCAGGTTACTTAATCTGAAACGCATATAATGTGATTTGAGCAATTTCCACAGTCTAACGGGATGAATTTCAATGACCTGATCTGGGAAGAGAAATGCCATCATTCAACCAAATGATGTGACCAAATCTGTTGGTACCAGTGCCATTAGTGTGGGATTTTCTGACCTACAAAACTGGATTTACAATCAACATGCCCTTTCATCCTTAGTTTGATGATGTTGATGATGATGACAGTAAATATGTTGGGTGCCATATAGTGTTCTAAGTTCTTTTCACTGGAATCTTACTCAATTGGTACCATTATTATTCATAGCCTATCAGTGAATTCTGCCCCCAGATTCTATAATCTTTTTATTATCTCATAAAAATTACAAAGCAGTAATGTCTTCTTCTGCCATGTGTGATAATATTGGAAAATTGGAAGATGCATGTGTGAGGAATACCTTACTCTCACCCTCACATTTCTGTGAAGGGAGATACCTCACCTTCTTGGAAAATTGCTTGAAAGGGAACTTACATCTCTTTCTCCATCCAGTGTAAGTCTCCTTCATGGGAAAGTTGAGGATCTCCAAGGTCCAGCTAATGAGAAAAATGTGGTCTGACTTTTGTTGGGCCCATTTCTCTGTTGAATTATATTAGTAGAATAACAGTATCTGATCATATGTGGCCTAGCTGTCCAGCTGTCTTTCTCTTGCTTACTCCAGGCACTGTCTTTGTTTGACTGTAACAGCCATACACTTCCAATCTTAAAAGGTAGAATAGTACAACGGTTGAGTTCCTAGAATCTGCCTTCAAACACTCATTGCTTACCTGTGAGACTTTGGACAATTCACATTATCTTTCAATGTCTCATTATCTCCAGCTACAAATGAAAATGATAATAATAGTAACTACCACATAAGATTGTTTTAGTCTTTATGTAAGATGATACTTCAGAAATGCTTAGAAAAAGTGAATGGCATCAACAAACATATTACTAACCATTGTTATTATTATTCATGGTAAGTATGCCCTGGGTCTAGCCTCCCTGCTGTACACAAGACTTCAGTGACCTGCTTCTCTTCCTAAAACAGAGGGAACCAAAGAGATATGATGGCTTTATGGACCTAGCTGTTTAAGGAGCTAAGAAGGCCCTGTAAACTCTGATCTGTTTATAACTTAAGTGCTCTGAATACAGCAGAACTCTTGTTCTCCCTTTGGGCCTGAGTGAATATTTTAAAAGGTTGCAGTTAACCTACACCTCCTAACACCTTAGATAAAGAGTAGTTTCTTGTACCTTCCTGAGCTGTAATTGATGTTGCTTGAATACCCTTTTAGTTCACATGCTGAAGATTAGATTGAATTAAGGTAGCTCATTTTCTAAAATGTAAGGAATCTTTTACAGTGTTAATTCTAGTGATAACCCATACTTTATTTTGAAAAAATGTTTATGTTGTCATTTAACTCTTCTAGTGCCTTTTTGATAATTGGAGGAGACAGAATTAATTTGGGCACTGTAGCAATTTGGGGAATAGGCATGGAGCTCCCAGAGAAGGCTTTTCAACTTTTTTTTTTAGATGGAGTTTCATTCCTGTCCCCCAGGCTGGAGTGCAATGGGGCGATCTTGGCTCACGGCAACTTCCGCCTCCCAGGTTCAAGTGATTCTCCTGCCTCAGCCTCCCTAGTAGCTGGGATTACAGACATGTGCCACCACACCTGGCTTATTTTGTATTTTTAGTAGAGAAGGGGTTTCTCCACATTGGTCAGGCTGGTCTTGAACTCCTGACCTTAGGTGATCCACTCGCCTTGGCCTCCCAAAGTGCTGGGATTACAGGCATGAGCCACCATGCCCGGCCGGCTTTTCAACTTTTAAAGCCCATATGAATCACTAGGAATCTTCATAAACTGCATATCCTGATTCAGTAGTGCTGAGGCAGGGCCTGGAGAAGTGTTTGTAACAAGCTCTCAGATGGTGCCTATGCTGCTGCATAGCAAGGTCCTACAGAATGTTGGGCAATGACATGGGATGAATATAAGATTCCTCATGCTGCCTCAGTTGTGTAAAACCTGGGTGTTAGAACATCCGTGCCTACTCCTACAAAAGCAGACATGGTTCTAGATGTGTGACCTAAACTTTAAAACAACAATAACAAAACTCTCCTAAAAGTCTCAATTTTGTTGCCAAAGATAGCTGATGTATACATCACCGATGCAATAAATTTGGGGTTCATATAATGTAGGATGTGGTAGTTATTCTCATTTCTACTCAAATTTCATTCGTTTCTAGTGGAGAGAATGCTACTAAGCCTTCATCTTAGGAATGCTACTTAGAAAACCCACCCAGTCAAGCTATACTTTTTCTGCGCAAAAGAACACCAAAACATTTAGTGATGTTTGCCTTTAAAACTTAGCAATTACCTGACCATAATCAAAGGCACCATCTCCTGCGGAAAAATTTTCCACAAATATGAGGAACTGCAAAATGTTCATGAAAAATACATGTCGCGAGGTGGTGGACGCCTGTAGTCCCAGCTACTCGGGAGGCTGAGGCAGGAGAATGGCGTGAACCCGGGAGGCGGAGCTTGCAGTGAGCCCAGATCGCACCACTGCACTCCAGCCTGGGCGACAGAGTGAGACTCCGTCTCAAAAAAAAAAAAAAAAAAAAAAGAAAAGAAAAAAAGAAAAATACGTGTCATGAAAAAGCTATGTATGAATTTAAAAAATTTTTGTACCAAAATAAACTTCGACTAACTTATAATGCATCTGAACAGGATCTAGTTTGAGGTCCTAAGAAAGACAAAAACACCAGTTTGAAAAGAATCCCTATCAGAGCGACAGGAATTCTAAAATTAAAGCAAGAATAAACATCAAATATACGGTAAAACCTGGGTGAAAGAATGGGAAATTATTGATGCTTTATGAGTTTTGTGGGGACAATTTCAAAAAGAAATCAGCAGTTTACATATAGATAATTCATTTTAAGATGAGATAAGATGATGTAGACCATCCACATAATTTATAAGAATAAATATTAATTTTGTTTGTGCCCTAATTGAAGAGAACTGGTGATTAATAGCACAAAGAATAGCAAACACCATAGACATCTCAATTAGTTCAGCTTACACAATTCTGACTAAAAAATTAAAGTTGAGCAAAATTTCATGTAATGGGTGTCAAAATCATTGCACACAGATCAGCTGGAGACAAGTACAGAGCTCTCAATAGACATTTTTTTAAATAGTGAGATTAAGATCCTAAGCTTTTTTTTTTTTTTTTTTTTTTTTTTTTTTTTTTTTTTAATGAGACGGAGTCTCTCTCTGTTGTCAGGCTGGAGTGCAGTGGTGCCATCTCAGCTCACTGCAACCTCCAACTCCCTTGTTCAAACGATTCTCCTGCCTCAGCCTCCCAAGTAGCTGGGATTACAGGCACGTGCCACCATGCCCAGCTAATTTTTGTGTTTTTAGTAGATACAGGGTTTCACCATGTTGGCCAGGATGGTCTTGATCTCCTGACCCGCCTTGGCCTCCCAAAGTGCTGGGATTACAGGTGTGAGCCACTGTGCCCGGCCCTGAACATATTTTTGAAGAATACTTATGGGAGATGAAACATGGCTTTACCAGTACCATCCTGAAGACAATGCAAAATGAGAGCAATGGCTACCAAGAGGTGGAGGTGGCCCAATCAAAGCAAAAATGAAAAAGTGAAGAACAAAGGTCATGGAAAAAGTTTTTGAAATTCTCAAGTCATTTTGCTTCTTGACTTTCTGGAGGACCAAAGAATGATAATATCTGCTTATTATCAGAGTGTTTTCAGAAAGTTAGCCAAACCTTTAGCAGAAAAACGCCTAGGAAAGCTTCACCAGAGAGTCTCTCTCAACCATCACAAAGCTCCTGGTCATCTCTCTCACAAAACAAGGGTAATTTTCTAAGAGTTTCCATAAAAATTATTAGGTATCCACCTTACAGTCCTGATTTGGCTATTTTTGACTCTTTTTTGTTTTCTAATCATAAAAATATCTATAAACAAAGGCCATTTTTCTTCTGTTAAAAAATGTAAAAAAGATTGCATTGATAAATCTAAATTTCCAGGACTCTCAGTTTTTTGAGGGATGAACTAAATTGCTGGTACCATCACTTATAAAACTGTCTTGACCTTAATGGAGCTAATGTTAAGAAATAAAGTTTATATTTTAAAAATTTTTATCTTTTCATTCCATTTTTCATGAACTTTTTGAAGTCCCCTTATATATTATTATGTAACCCCTTTTTCTAAGGCCGGACTTAAACTACGTTTTTGTCTGTTGGTGAAAGTACAAGCATTACAATTCTCCATGAACAAAAATCTCATTAATAATGCCTTTATTTAACAATTAAGGAAGGAGAGGCACAGGAGAATTGTAATTAATCCCAGGCCACACAACAATTTAGGAAGAGAATCATGGTGAAGACCTATGTGGTGACTTCCAGTCTAATTTCTGTCTATGCTGCTGTAACATATAAGTTTTAAGTACAGTCAATTCTCATTATGCATGGATTCTGTATTTGTGAGTTCTCTTACTCCGAAAATTTATTTTAACCCCCAAATCAATGTTATTGGCACTTTCATAGTCATTTACAACGTTGGTAGAGAAGCAAAATATTTGAATCATCCAAAACACAAGCTCCCAGCTGAGATTGAACAAGGCAACACTCTGCCTTCTTGTTTCAGTCCTCAGGCTCTAAAGAAGTGTCCTTTTTAAGGTCTATGTACGCTACATCTTTTGCTTGTGATTTTGCTGTTGAAAATGACCTCTACTCATAGTACTGAAGGTCTGTCTTGTGTACGTACATGCAAGAAGACTATGATGTGCCTTATGGAAAAAAAAATGTGTGTTTTAGATAAGTTTAATTCAGGCCAAGTTATCATCCAATTGGCTGTGAGTTCAATTTTAATTAATCAACAATATGTCATAAATAAAGTGTCTTTAAACAGAACTACACATAAAACAAGGTTGTGTATTGGTTGGTTGAGGAACACATGACTGAAGGCTCACAGGTACCTGATCCTGTTTTTCCCCAAGGGCAATTGTTCAGTATTCACAATTTCAGGCTTCACACCGCTTTGTGATCTGGTTATAACAGCTAAAATAGAATAAGACAACCTACTAAATACATTTGAAACAGATAAAGACAACATTGTAGACTTTCAGACAGGATCATGAACTGAGAAGATAAGAAACCCCAACCTGTACCTTCACTCATTCCCAAAACACAGAAACTATAGATGGCCTCCTCTAAATATTAAAGCCTAAAACAGGAAAGCAAAATCTTCGGACACCAGAACTAAAGATGAAATCCATTGCCATGTTAATGAGTGAGATTTGAAGTCATGCAGCCCACGGGCAAGTCCAGGTGTACATTTTATGAAAAAAAAAGTAATGCCAGAACTGAAATATAGATGAAAGCTACAGAAATCATCGGAAGTAGAGATGGACACCCTGCATATAGCCAAGGACCAGTCATAAGCTGGAACTTGAACAATTCTGCCTGGAGCTCAAGGGCATCCCCAGAAGTAAGCACTTGGTCTTAGGTCACGGATAGAATCAGAGAGAGCTTCAAAAATGTTGAAACCTGTGTTACAATATATGCAAATTAAAGTTCAGAAATCATTGTATAAGCTGATAAAAAACTGACGTGAAACCACCCTGTAAGTATGCCTTCGAAAGTCAGCGCACTTGCGGAGAAAAACACGCGTGGAAAATTGTCCCAGCTGAAAATGTGTTTATAAATAAGAGACGAAGAAGGAAACACCTTGCCAAGAAGACACAGTCGGAAGACACAACAAATAATACAATTTATATTGAAATAATAAGTTACAGTAGAAAAAAATCTAATAGAAACTTGAGTATAATTAATGTAGTCAAAAAAAGCAATAAATAACAACATATAAAATAATACCGGTAAAACCACATTAAAATATAAAAATTTTTCTCAGATTAAAAAATACATTTGTCTTCAGAATAAAAAATAGTATTTCACAGAATCGTGAAAAACAAATCTATACATAGTCACTATATTATGAAACTATGTGTCATATTAAGAAAAAGTCATATTAAAACTACCAGACAAGATTAGATCAATTATTTGCAAATGATCAATGTAATAAGAAAAGAAGACTTCTGATCAGTAACTATAGATGTCAGAAATCTTTACTATTATACTTAAAGTGCAGAGGGGAAACAATTTTCAATTTAGGATTTTCTATCCAGCTTACCTCTTATTTCAGGTAAAGATTAGAATGGTAGCATTTTCAAACATACACATGCTGGAAGTATTCATCATCTGCAAATCTTTATGAAAAACAAGAACTATTAAGATATGTTTTTCATAAAGTAGAGAAAAAAGACCAAAAAGCCAAAGAGTTTACAGTAAATACTATGAGAATATTTCTTATTTAAATAAGATATAACTAACATTCTAGGCAACAATATTATAGAGGATGGGAGATAGAATTGGGAGGGAAGTTAAAACATGCAAAGATATTAACACTGTATGTAAAAATGAAAAAGATATTTTTTGGCTCTAAATTTTATTAGAAAACATCAAATACATGTGTTAAAAATGTTAGAGTACCTATCAGTACTAGAAAAAAAGTTTCTTCAAAACAACATTACAGATTAAAAAGGAACTAATTTTAGGAGGAAAAAAATAACAAAAGTTCACAGAATATGAGCCAGCTCAAAAATTTACTTATTTTCAGTAAGTAATAAAGATTCTACTGTACACAGAATCACAGGGTCAAAGGAAGACCCAAAACTACATCAGGAGAAACCTCCACGAATTTGATGCTAGGTCCCATAGCCTTCAGGCATGACAGGCATGACTTGGCCACTGCATCAAGCAAAAGGCTGTTTTGGGTTGATTTCTATGTAGTTGAGTTAAAATACCAAGATCCTGGGCAGATCATTCCCGGAAAGTAGAAGAACATAATAATGAAAGCTAGACCTGGGTAAGAGTGAGGGGTGAGTATTGAGTTTAGCTTGCAAAATTGGCTGTTTGTATCTGCCATCCTTTTCAAATTCCTATTAAGATATTTAACAGAGATTTCTGTGAGCATAGGCTCCAAATACTTTGTTAGGAAAATGCAAAAAACACTTATTTTTTAATCTCCCCAACCCCATTAAAAAATTATTGGTAGTGATTGGTTTTGAGCCGCTCAGTGACTACATATCTTTAGGAAATACTACTTCTCCGAATGGGGCATTAATTTTATCAGTATAACAAAGCATTACAGAAGGAATTCAACAATATAATATAAATAGAGGGAAATTCAGGAATTTCAAGGAAGAGATCTTACAAGAAGCGTTTAACATACCAATTCTATTTACTAACCAAATTCCTCCAATTAAGTTGGATGGTGGGTTTCATAAAAGGAAAAAATCATTTTCTCCATCAGAAGATCCCAGGTAGCAAGTATTGACTAAGAAGCAGGGAATGTCTGAAGCTATCAGAGGTACCTATTAATACTATTGGGGCATTCATTCACTCTGTAGAAGAGGGGCAGACTCAGTCATAGAATTGATTTTTTTTTCTTTTTTTTTCTTTTTTTTTTTTTTGAGACAGAGTCTCACTCTGTTGTCCAGGCTGGAGTGCAGTGGCATGATCTTGGCTAACTGCAACCTCCATCTCCTGGGTTCAACCAATTCTCCTGCCTCAGCCTCCTGAGTATCTGGGATTACAAGCACCAACCACTATGCCCGGCTAATTTTTGTATTTTTAGTAGAGACAAGGTTTTACCATCTTGGCCAGGCTGGTCTCAAACTCCTGACCTCAAGTGATACACCCGCCTCGGCCTCCCAAAGTGCTGGGATAACAGGCATGAGCCACGGCGCCCGGCAGAATTGATTTTCAAAAGTTAAGCACGGGCATATATACAAGAAGATGGTGATTTTGGTTCTTGATACTTGAAGATAATTACACTTGTGAATTTAAAGGAAATTAAATTCTTCCTCAGAACACATTTTAATGATGTGAGTTTTTTAGTCTGAATTTTTTAAAAGTATTTTTCATACCAACTGATACAGACAGATTATTAAAAGACTTTTAGCTCTGAGGCACTTCTAAGAAGGACAATTTGGCCATACTGAAAGTTCTTCCAGTTATCCTTGGTGAAATGATAATTGTGGCATGCACATGCATTAGGGACATACAAATTCATGACTGGAAGCAGGTGTCCAGCCAGCCAGAGTAAGGACTAGGGAAATGTCATCCAGTGAGTGTTGCTGACAGTTGGTTAAAGGTGTCATTTTGAACTTTCTGCTTCATACCAGCTAATTCTAAGTGGCCATTTCTCTCCTCAGAACTGACAATCTGCCTTTTCCAGAAGAGGCCGTTTTAGAGATTTCATCTTTTAAATTAACTCCCAGAAATACAAAGACGAAATGGAGGAAAGTAAACACCGAGGTGTTGAGATGGTGACCCAAGGCAGAGCTTGCCCAATGAGGGACAGCGGCACTACAAGACCACAAACTCTTCAGTCCTTGGAGTCAGTTTTGTTAATGGATTTGTGGGAATTTTCTCTACTAACTAGTGCCCTTTTAGACAATGTTCTTGATGATATAGAGCAAGACAAAGTCAAGCCAGATAAATGCAACTTCACCAATAATTTTTAAGAAAAAAATCCCAATCAGAGCATAGACTTCTGATATCTAATTTTCCCAAGAGATAATAAAGCTTAGTACCTAGTGACTTCAGTCAAATCAGAGCAGAGGCCCAGCATGGGATTCACCCCTCTGGGCCAGCATCCTCTAGTGGAAGAGATGCAAGAGGCATCAAAAGACGCTAAGAGAAGTGATCTGACCCAGAGCCCTGTCTATGCCATGGTTAGGGGAAGTCACAGCGGAATTTTGTTGGGTCTTCCAAATTATGAAAAGTCCCCTTCTCAGACAAAGAAGCTTTAATAATAATTGAGTTGTATTGACTTACTACAGTGAGAAAAACTACATAGATAATTCACAAATGATTTTTTCATTAGGGAAAGTGAACACCGTTTTGATTACTGGTGTGCCCGGCTCAAAAGTTGTTAAGCAGGATATCAGAAGGAAGAGGAATCTTCATTGGTTGATAGATTGGTTGATATCTTGACTCAGAATCAAGGTGAGTGAGGTGAGGTTCTGAGAGCAGGAAATGCCATGCTATGGAGACATTCTGCAGTTGTAGTTGTACAGTCGATAAGAAAGGTAGTATTCAGTTTTCAAACATTAGAACAAACCTCACCTCTGTCTCTCAATGCACAGTCCTTCTTTCATGGTTCACATAACGGTTCTCTATCGTAAGACATTGAGGCAAAGGCTGTATGTTTCACAGCCATTCTCATTCTCATGCAATGCCCAACACAGTGCAGGCCACAACAGGCAGAACAGATGGGTTGGCTGGACCCACTGACCAGGCCCTCTCTGCAGTGACAGAGCCTGTGCCTAGCAATGCCTGATGAACGAATCACACCTGGCCTTTTCCCCTGGATCTGTCTGTTCCCTGGGAGTTCCCTTCCCCAGATGCTTGCTTGCACTGGAAAAGTGGTGAAGATGCTGCTTGGGCTCCTGTTGCTCCCACCTGCCCCATGTACAGGTGATGTGGCACCTCCCAGCTGTTGACACACATGCTCCCTGCCTTTATCTCAGCTTCAATTCCCACCAGCCACGGTGAAATTTCCCCCAACTGCTACCAATTCTCACACAGGAAGACACGCAATTGCTTCAGTAATTACTGAATTTTACAATCAGGATGGCCATTTTTCAACACAGGTGCATTTAATGGTTTAGAGCCACGTGCTCTGAAAATGAACCATACTGTCCCTTTTGATATGAAATTAACCAACTGTGCTTCACGAAAAGGCCAATAAGGTTCTTTTCTGCTAATTACTAGAATGTTATGACTTCGTTCTGGGCTATCAGAAACATTGGCTAGTGGGCATAAGAAAAAGAAGGCAGGTTAGTAGACTATAAATACAAGCCAGTTTAGGGATGATCTCAAAGAGGTATATTCATCCAGTCCGCTGAGCCCAAAGGGTGTGATATGGTCACAGTAGTCATTGGTATTCATCAAGGGGGAACCATATCGTGAGTGTGGACCCAGCAAAGGGGATCCAAAGGACAGGTGGAACCCTGAATATCTTCAGCACACTGCACGGAACCTGGTTAACAGTAGGCAGGCCATAAATTCTGTGCAATAAGGGTAGGCAAGTAGATCCCAAGCCCTTGGGGAAAAGCTTAACAAGTTCTTGGTAGAGGATTGAGGATTCAGTGGAGGCACCTGGGGGTTCAGGGCTGGTATTAACTCCCAGGGATTAAGGTGTGACTGAGCCTCCAGGTAGAAGGCATCATTGGTTACAGATTCCATGGTCTAAACAAGGCAAGAATTGACATTTTAGGCTATCATCCTTTCTTAAAGTAATCAACTTAAAACATAAGAGAGATGTCACTGTTCCAGCTCAAGGGTATTGTTCTTCTTCAGTTTTGCCATCCCAAGCTTATTTGCAAGAACTTTCCTAACATTAAATACCCTATGAAGTGTCCACATCTCATCATTGCACCCACAGTTGTTTTAGGGATTGTAGGTGCTCTCGTGGGTGATTGAATGGGAAGAGAGCAAAGGCTGTGGCAGTTGGGCGCTACTTTGTCTGAGCAGTGCGTATGGTACCTGTCTCAGTAACATTTCCTCCATGGCCTGCAGGAGGGCCTCTGGGGAAGAGCCCTGTGGACTGGCACTGGCAGGTTCTAGCCCAGGTAAGTCCTGTGCTGTCGGAAGGCAAGACCTCCTCTTCCATGGGCTCCTGCACACTCAAGACACGTAGCCCAACCACCAGCTCTTTCACAAAAGTTAGAATTCTTTCTTCTGGGGTAACTTTCTCCAGGACAGCTGAGGCTCTGGGGCTTCTGCAGGCATTATTTTCACTGCCCGCCCTCACCTTCCCCCACCACTCTTGATTCTCATCCCCAGGTCTATACCACCCCCACCAACCCTTCTCTCCTCCCTCATTTTCACAACAGATCCTGATGTTCACTGAACCCAGAGTTCCAATCATCTGTCACCAAGAGCATGGCCTTACTTCTTTGAAGGCAGAGAACAGTTCATCTCCCAGTGTCCTCTAGAAGGAAGAAGACACATTTCATTCCATCTATAACACAGCAAATGAAGAAGAATCCACAGGGGCACGTTAAAATTGCCTGATGTTCTCATGGAAAGACACTGTCTTGCTTAAACACATTCTCCTGGCTTAATTCTCCACAAAATGTGGCCCTTGCCTTCAGAGTTTATAATCTAGCTGAGAAAATGGCAACAGGAGATGTCATAAGACTATGTCGAATCGATGGTTGAGGGCTGTGTCTGATGCACAGGTGATTCGTGTTTAATGATCCTGGGGAAAGGAGACAAAATGATGGGCATTTTCCTGGAAGAGGCAGAAAATGAGCTAAGCTTGAACTTAGGAACAAACATTTTGGCTAGCAGAAAGAGAGAGAGGGTGAGGAAAATTAAGATGAATTGAAGAGTCTGGCTAGGAAGAGAGAGAAAAGAGAGCTTTGCCTTGTTAGAGGGGAGCTAAGGTTGGTGAAATCACAGTGTGCCAGTTGTTTAAGGAGGAAATTACACAGGACTTAGAAACCAGGAACGGAAGCGTAGACCTGGTGTGAAGCAGATGTGTAGGCGTTCAGGTGTTGAGATCTGTAGGGAAGGACTGGAGTTGGGAAGAGGGGCATCAGGGCTGCTGCTGCAGTCATCCCAACATTAGGGCTTGGACCAAACCTAAGAGGATCTTGAATGAACAAGTTGGTAAAATGCCATGTTGCTGATCTGGAAGTATTTCTTCTGCAGAGCAGCATTCGTAAGCCTGTAATGTCAGTGGGTTAATTTTCAGGCCAACTCTGATTCCGAAGCTCATTTTTCATAAAGCAGAGAGAGCCTCGTTTTGATGCACGTGAAAGGGGCAGAGGTCAACTGCCAGGCCACTCACTCCCTGACCTCCATCCACATGTGGCCCTCAGCATCTCCCAAAGGTATCCTCTGGGCTCCCTGACCCAGGAGTACTGGAGGTTAACACTGTTAAAACATTCTATTCAGCTGGTTAAACAAAGGAATACTGAAATAATGGCTACTAATGACCACTCATGATGACATTAACTGGATCTTTTGAGAACACGAGGGACTCTGGGAGAGAAAGGGTAAGAGAAAAAGAAATGAGTAACTTGCTGCAGGCACATTCCTGCAAACATTAAGCTGGCTGATTAACATGGAAATTGCAGACAGAGAAAACTGCAAAACACATGAAAGAAAAGGTGTGAAGATGAATAAACAAGGAAAGAACTGGAATAAAAGTGTGGAGTGGGCATAAGCAGCATCACTTAGCCCTGATCAATAAAGCAACATTCTTAAGACATTGGGACCAACCTCTCTGGCCTTCCTCCTATTTATTCCTCAGACCATAGCAAAAGGGAGAAATTTTAAATGCACACTTCATTATGTCATTTCCAGGTTTAAAATCCTTCAAATGTTAGCTATGGTTTTTCAAGATGAAGTCCAAAGCCACAAGAAGGCTGCTTGCTCACCAAGCCTTCTGCAACTGAACGAGTGCCTGAATAAACTACTCGGCTCTCGACAACCTCTTCAAACTCATCTCTTCCCATCTCATCTCTCAATCTTCTCTGTCTTTCTCTCTCTCTCTCTCTCTCTCTCTCTCTCACACACACACACACACACAGACACACATACACACACAATGTATTCATTTATTTATTTTTGAGACAGGGTCTTGCTCAGTTGCCCAGGCTGGAGTGCAATGGTGTAATCATGGCTCACTGCAGCCTTGACCTCGTGGGCTCAAGTGATGCTCCTGCCTTGGCCTCCTGAGTAGCTAGGACTACAGCCGCACACCACCACGCCCAGCTTTATAGTACTTTTTGTAGAGACAGGGTTTCACCGTGTTGCCCAAGCCAGTCTTGAACTCCTGGGCTCAGGTGATCCTCCTACACTTGGCTTCCCAAAGTGCTGGATTACAGGTATAAGCCACCATGCTCAGCTCACACTTTATTTCTTTTCTGGGCACACCGGCTGTGCTTCAGGCCCTCTGTGAGTTTCTCTTCATCTCTCTCTATTTCAGGGCCTTTACCTGTGAGAAACATTCCATCTGAAGCTTCTCCACCCTTTCTTCCTCCAGCTAATTCCTACTTATCTTTTCAGTCTCCTTGTACGGGGTTGTTCTTGCATTGCTATAAGGAAATACCTTATAGAAAAGAGGTTTAATGGACTCCCAGTCTTGCAGGCTGTACAGGAAGTGGGGTGCTGGCATCTGCTTAGCTTCTGAGGAGGCTTCAAGGAGCTTCCAATCATAGTGGAAGACAAAGTGGGGAGCCAAGTTATCACATGGGGAGGGCGAGAGCAAGAGAGAGAGGGGGGAGGTGCCACACACTTTCAAACAACCAGATCTCAGAGAACTCACTCACTGCTGTGAGGACAGCACCAAGCCATGAGGGATCTGTCCCCTGTGACCCAAACTCCTCCCAGCAGGCCCCACTTCCAACACTGAAGATCACATTTCAACATGAGGTTGGAGCAGGGACAAATATCCAAACCATATCATTCAATTCCACTGTGTCAGCCTTGGTGAGACCTCTGAACATGAAATCTCATACTACTCTTTGTGACTTTTGCCCAATTTGTAAATGCTTCTGTCTTTTCCTAAGTGCCATAGGTGCAAGGATCACCTTCCAGTGCAGCGTCTGGCACATGGGAAGCACTGGATGGATATTGGAAAGAAGGAAGACAGAGATGGATGGAGAACGAGGGGGAGGAAGAGACAGCAGTGCTTCAGAGGAGCTCCTGTCACGGTGGGACTGTCATCATCCTAAGAAGAGTGAGAGAACCACTGGTTACTTTATGTAATGGACAGGCATTTCATGAGTAGGGGATGAAGAAAACTTTCTCAGTAAAGTAAAGGTAACTTTGGAATGTTATTGACATAGCAGCTGGGATTAATTTTGGTTTCATGTAACAGAAAACCTAAGCAGTGGTGGCGTAAACCACAAGATTTAATTTTCTCACGAAAAAGAAGAGTCCAGGATTGACAAGGTAGTTCCTCAATGTCTTCAAGGACCACATGACCCCAGACTGCCATTCTGCCATCATTAAGGTACCGTCCTCATCCTTCTGGTCCCAGCAGCACATTCTCATATGGGACTGCATAGAAGAAAGAGAATCTGGCTCACCCACTCCATCATAGGGTGCTGCCCCAAAGTCATATGTAACACACATTTATAGCTCATTAGTCAGAACTGAGCATCACGGCTATACTGAGCTTAAAGAAAAGCTGGGAAATGCAGGGTGTAGATAGGCACATAATAAAATTAGTCCTGTTATTAAGAAATAAGGGAGAGCATGGGTGAGATGGTCAGTCAGTGGTATTACGCCACAGTCTCTTCTTGTGCCAATAACTTTGTGACTTTTTTGTTTTTGTAAGTCTACCATAAAGACAGAATTCTAGAGTCTTAAAATTGACGTCAGTCTCAATTACAATGCAACAAGGAACAAAACAAAGCACAAGAAAAAAATGAAAAGAGCACAATAAACAACAGAATGGTGAAGAAAAACCTGACATGCAGAACCATACAAAAATAGGAAATGTTTTCCTTCAAAACTTACACTCACCCACAAACACACCTCCTTCAAATTTAGTAGCATTGAACAAAAACAGAGTCGTGCCTTGCTGGGGCTTCACAGTCAATACGTAGCATGCCTGCCAGAATCCCAAAGAGGAGCAGGGGTTTGATAAATGGCATTGCATGGTCAACTCAAAACCTCATCACCAACTTGGAATTCAAAATATTGCTACGCTGGCGTGAAATCCTTACTGAAGTATGGCCTGGGAGGAAAAGAACGCAGGTCACGCAGGGGTCCAAGTGGTTTTCTTTGCTTCCTGCTACTCCGCTCTGATGCTGCCCTGGCAGCTGGACTGATTGAGTTCTATCATACATTAATGGGAATGGATGACAGAGTGTCACCAACTCGAGTGTCATATGTGCAGTGTTGCTGCGGCCAGAGGTCTGGGAGATGAAGTGTGATGGGCCCATCTGTCACCCGAGGCAAAGATGTTCTCCAACCTGAGACTGTGCAAGGCACCTAGGTCTCCACCTGATGTTAGACAGCCTGTTTCTTTATTTAAAAGAAAAATAACCAGGGCTGGGTGCCAGGGCGGAGGCATTGGCTCCCCACCACCCGCAGCAGGGAAGCTCATTAGCTTAATCTTCAAGCACTCGCAATTGAAAGCAAGGCAACAAGACAGCTCCAGAGAGAACAGCTAAGGCCCTGGCTCACCTCCTTCAGCTCTGAGGGATTCAGGGAAGTGGGGCAGAGGACCACACCCTAGCTCTTGGAGGAACTTCTCCCTCTGGCCTCTATTCAGATTCCTCCCTTAGGACTTCATGCACATGGCTCACCCCATGAGCCCTTCTCTGCTCCCTGGAGCACAGACGTCTCTCTCCTCCTCTGAACTCTGAGCAAAGGTTCTGTACTGGTTGTCGTCCGGTTGAAACATCCTGCCTTGCACGGTTTTAACCCACTTATGCCTAGTGTTCCATTATTGGAACGCTAAGCTTGTGGGAGTTATTTATGTCATACTGCTCAAGGTCATCGCCAAGGTCTGATTTTTCTCACACACACACACACAAAGTGCACCCTCCAGCGTAAATGGGTTAATGAGTAGATGTGCATATTCCAGCTGTATTATTTGAACTTTACCATTGTTAAAGTTCTTTATAAACCCCACAGAACTAGCATCTATTTGGTGGATGATAGATGGTTGCTTCAGAAAGTTGCTTGGGAGGCTGAATGAACCAATATAAATATTCTATACCTGCCTTCTGCAACCCAAGCCCACAAGAAGCCCTCTGAAGCTGCACCTCCAGCAGGCTACACGAACATTTGCTGTCAGCAGCGGATGGGGTCACATGGGCAAGCTTGGATTCAGAGGGGCCATGGCCCCACCAAGGCACCTACCTCTGGCTTGAGACCGGCCTAGTGTAGGACTTTATCTAAGATAAAGAACCCTCAACACTGAATATAAGTTGGTTACTATCATATTCGTGACATTTGTTTAGCACTGGAGAATCTGCCTCATCAATGATTGACCCTGTATTAATTTAACCAGCAAAGTTTAAACAGATTTTGATGCTCTCCTGATGCTGGAACAACCCTAGAGTTTATCTGAAGATCAGAACAGCCTCTTGCTCAGCTGCTGCATCAAAGGATGTAAACTCAACCAGGGTCTTCTGGTCCCCAAAGCCTATATTCTTGGTCAGAACTCTGGCCACTTTTTTTTTTTTTTTTTTTGCATGACTCTCAGTGGACTTAGCTCTCATTATCTGCATAAGAAGATTCCATAGCAAGTCTTTAGGGCTAAATTTGGGGAGAAATTAGGGGAAGGGGTAGCTGCCATCATAGTGTACTGAAAAATGTTGGCATGAAAAATTTAGTAGCCTTGGAAGATTCAGTGGAATGCTTCTTTGCTGTGGGTGTATACAGCTTGTTAGCCCAAGTTCTGTCTGAACCCAGATGGCCAGGTTGAAATGAAACATGAGATTGGCAAGAGCTCTTCTTCCGTTTGGTGCAACTGTATTGCTATGTGTACAGGGAGATTTATGGCTTCCTCTGATGGGCCAACATGTTTACACCTTTCCAAAAGAAGATTCTTTAGAGACAGCCAACAGAGAGTGCTTTAATGATGGCACACACAACAGTGGGCTTCTGAAACCTCTACTGCCCTGGCCCCTGAGGCCTGTCAGCTCTGCAGTTGGCTGGTGTCGCTCTGCTCCCACAGACGGGTTTGGGCAGAGAGGCGGTGGGAGTGGGAGGAAGCATGGAGATCTGCTGCCTGGAGCCTCCCCAGCTGTCAGCAGATGAAGTGGCCTGATGCAGCTTAGGGCCATGGGGACTAGCTAGAACCATGCAGTGAAAAGGCTCGAATTGCAAAGCTAAAGTTTCTCTGCTGTCTTCTTTTTATTTCATCCTTAACAGTGGGGCCAGTTTTCTGTTTCTAAATACAAACATGCTAACTGGGGAGCAGGGACAGGGGAAGAGAGGACTTTGCATATTCAAAATAATGACAATAAAATGCACCACAATATATTTAACCAAAGGAAATTGTTGAGATGCTCAAAGACCGTCATATGGTGGAGGGAGAATTCTGTTTTTCCCTAGAAGTCAGTAGACGCACTGATTTGGAGACAGGATAAAGATTTCTTCATAAAATAAAAAATAGACTCTCCAAAAGGGAAGTTTTACTGGATGAAATCAACAGCACTGTGAGGCAGTGAGTTCCGTGATGGCCTGGCAAGGCTTCTAAGGAGGCCAAGTTATCCTTTCCACGGGCGCTGCAGCCAGGACTCCTGCACTGAGTAGAACATTGAGGTCAAAATGCAGTGCGGGCTCGACGACTCCACAGGCGTCTGTGAGTGGAAAGTGAGTGACACAGGCCTCATGAACACGGAGCCTGGTGCCTTGCTACAGAACTTGGAGCACAGCCCGTGAGTTCGGCATCGTGGTTACCAGTGCAGACTCAGCAATGCAGCAGGAACTGCCCGCGTTTGTAGAGCACATCCCCTGTGCCACTCACATCCCCTGTGCCACTGAGCACTTAGGATGCACTGTGTCATAGGCTCCTGACACTGTGGCTCATGCTTAACATCTATTAAGGTTACAGAATAACAGGCAGAGGACCTGGGATTTGATTCAGGTTGTATGATCCCAAAATAGGCTCTCATGACTTTCCTAGCCAGCCCATCAGAAGCATCCTTTAACCACAGACTGAACAATCTTTCCCAAGGTCCTTTGTTCTATAACTTACCTGGCAGAGAAGCAGCCAGAAGCCGCCTGCTTACGTGAGACCGAGTGTAGCTGTTTAATGAAGATGACTTGGGCATCTAGTGTAGGTTAGCAGGTACCTGGTCTATGAAGACACAGAAGATAGTGGTTTCTCTCACGGGAGCTCAGAGGGCAGAAACTTCAGATGGCCCCGTTACGGGCTGGGCATGGACCAGGGGTCATTTGTAATCTGATTCAATCTTCATATTGCACCCATTGTGTAGCTCTTCCATCCATTTTGATGTAAAGATGTTGAGTCTCCAAACATTAAGAACGGAGCAGAGATTTACATCTAGGCTCCAGCTAGGACCCGTATTTCAGCTCACCTCACAAGCACACATACATCAAGAGCAAAAGAAGATTCCAGTGCAGAAGGATTGGGAAAGTCCTGAGTGTGGAAACACCCCCTCATTATTTTGCACAGTAGACCTGGTGCTGATGGGCAAAAGTGTCACCTGTGAGCTGTAACCCAGGGTCATCGCCGCGGTCCATGAGGCTGACTTTGCAGCAGCTGGATGGAGCCAAAAGCAATGATGTTTCCTGCCTGTCTCCAGCTGACAATGGGAGCACCAGGCTTTTAGTCTCGCCTTCCCAAAGAAGCAGTCTTGGCCAGTGCCTTGGAAACAGGAAGCTCCCCCACTCCATGACTGCCCAGAGAGCCTGCACAGATGGAGGGGTTTCCTCATCCTTCTGAATGATCTCACAGCCAATTGGCTTGACTCTGCCTAAAAAGCCAAACACGTATTATCTGGGAATCACTATAATGTGTTCTCTGCTGAGTATCACCGGGAAACTACGATAACAAGGTCTCTGCCACTTTCAGTGATTACACCCCACTGGGTGGAGTCTGAGTCGGCCTCATCATAATTGCCAATATTTGCTCCCCAAGTCGTAGTCTACAAGGAGCTTTAGCAGGTATTGTCCAAGCAGATTTCCCAGCATCCTAGGAAGTCGGATGGAGAGCTATTATCTCACTTTATGGTTGAGGCAATGTCGTGGTGAAGTGTGCAAGTGACTTCCTTAGTTAAAGACACGGCAAGAGTTTGTATCCCATTTTGATGATATAAGAGGCCTTTTCATACATTGCCACACCAAATACCAGGTAATCGTGCTTTGTGCTGAATAAACAACAACAAAAAATATCGGGGTTTCCATTGCCTTCCTTTCTGCTGCATCTGAGTTTCTAGAACTTTACGCTATAGTGTCCCCTCAGTTAGGGTTATGAAGATGAATTCCGCAGGACAGGAGGCACAAAGGAAGCCCAGCCGTGTGCCTGAACCTCTGGGAGTCCTTCCTTGTTTGTCCTCCTGTGTTGATCGATGTGGGCAGCAGCACGCCTCTGGCACAGTGCAGTGCATCAACTCTCCTGGCCATGCTGCAGCCTGCACTCACGCTTGCCACAGCTTGGCTGCTCACGGATTCCTCCCTGTCTCGTGGCCATCCTTGCTGATGAACTGCAAACACGGTGCACTGTCCTCTCTGCTTGGCCATAGCAGCAGCCCCACCCTTTGAATCGACACCTGAGCCTCTCTTTAGCAAGTGCCACCAGAGGCTGTACCTTGTATTCTGATGCCTTCACAGACCAGCTAGCCACAAGGGGATGACTTATCTGTACTAAACCACGATGGAAAGGGATGGATTCAGAGAAGCTTCTATCCCTTAAGAAAGCATGCTTGAAGGACAGGCATATTCTGAAAGATAAGAGAGCACCAGTCAGTCAGAACCGGGAGACGTTCTGTGGCTGGGGTACAGATTGCAGGGGATGATGGGAGGATGTGGTTGGCTGTATGAGTAGGGCCTGGTCTGCCTTGGGAAGGAGCTTGGAATCTGAAGAGGCATGGACAGTTGATGAACACTGTCAATACAACTTATATAGTGAATGCAATGAAACATAAGGAGTCCCCCTGTCCTCATCTGTAAAATGGAGCTGATATTGGTGGCACCCCATCAGGTTGCCTTGGTGACTCAGGGAGGTGGTGAGATAGTTGCACAGAGCAGCTGGGATGTCCCCATACATGGGGATGCCTCATCCATGGGAGCTCAGTGGAGGCACACCGTGAGCTGGGTCCTGTTTTATTTACTCCTTCCAACTGTGTGCAGAAGTTCTTTTATAATAGACCCACTTCGCAAATGGAAAAAAAAAAAAAAAGATGATCAAACAGTTAGGTTCACTTTGTCAGCATTACACATGTATACGTCTGTCTATAATTAAAGTATTAGCTCCGTAAGAAAATAAAAGGGGGCCATGTTTTCCCTGTCAGCCTCTTCCCTAACACCCCCCAGTGATTAGGACTTAGAAATAGTATCATTTGTTTCATCAATCAACATATAATGAATAAAAATAAAATAGCAGCAACAATGAACATACTAATGATATTTTACTATGTTTCAGGCTCTGTACTGGGCACAAGAAATATAAATGTAATGCTTGTGCTGGGCACGGTGGCTCATTCCTGTAATCCCAGCACTTTGGGAGGCTGAGGAGGGTGGATCACTTGAGCTCAGGAGTTCAAGACCAGCCTGGGCAACATGGTGAGACCCCATCTCTACTAAAAATACAAAAAAAAAAAAAAACTTAGCCAGGCATGGTGGCACCCATCTGTGGTCTCAGCTACTCAGGAGGGTAAGGTGGGAGGATCCCTTGAACCCAGGGGGTGGAGATCGCAGTGAGCCCAGATCGTGCCACTGCACTCCAGCCTGGGCAACAGAGTGAGATCCTGTCTCAAAAATAAATAAATAATAAATAAATAAATAAAAATAATGTTAAGGACATCAAAATCTAATAATTAAAAGTGATTTATGTTTGTAATCCCTGCTTTGGGGTTGAGAGTTACATATTTTTTAGCGTTTCCTCAATTTTATATTTCTCTGTCTACGTCTGTCACAAATTAATGACTAATATCACACCCAGCACAGAGTCAGCCTACATTTTTGTTTCCACTTTTTCCTTTTGCATTTGAGAAGATATTGAAATAAAAACAACTAACCACAATAGTTTTATTTCATCTTATAAATCTCTTGCAAATGTTTTCTTTGCAGAAACACTACTTGTTTATATACTGAAACATATTAGAGATGTCTTATTCAATCTATTCAGCTACTGAGTAGAATTTCAGGGCAGCAAAATGCACCGATACTATTGGGTCTAAGGATAAATAAAAACCTTTTTTTTTCTGTCCTTCTCTGTCTTTCTAAGGCAACAGATAAATCTGTTTCAGAGCTGATTTTATCCTAAGTTCTTTCTAGCGCCCTTCCCTTTGCAGAAGTGTTGTATTAGTCAATGGAACCTGACATTTATATTCGTTACTATTCTTTTATGAACCACTTCATGTGTTTCGCTTACATTTCTCTAAGTTTCTACCCTTAGCCGAGCGGGTCCATATATCAAGAGTAATGTCAACCAGCATGACATCCAACAATCACACTCTGATTCCAAGACTTTTGTAAAGAGTCAGTTTTTAAATAAAACCTAAGTTTTAAGGTGAAAGGTTTACTTATAATTTAGGTGCTATTATCTTAAAGATAGAGCTTCAACTTTTAGTAAAAATTAATTGCTTTGTAAATCCTGATTTTCAGAAACTGTGACATCTTTTCTAGTGTGATGACTGACCTCGTCCATGATAGAATGCAGAATTTTGTAAGAAGTGTGTGTGATTCTCAAGTGGGAAACGTTTGAGTACATGCAGGTCGTACCACAGAACAAAGAAGCAAATTTGGGCAATTCCAAATTTAGGCAGTGACGCTTTCCTACATAGAACTCTTTGTTTAAATATTATTTATGCATCAAGGATTAACTCATTTCAAGATAAAGTCACTGTTTTCCTCTCCCTTTGGAACTAATAAAATAAAACGTTATTAAATAAAAAGTAATTGACAAATAATTCCTGAGAGCATCACAGCCACCAATTTGTTTTCCAAAGCAGAAAAAACAGTGCTTACATTATTTTATTCTTGTGATGCTATCTTAACTTTGGGGGGAAGGTTAAATTATTCTGAAAGCTATGAACCATCTACATATTTATTCTTTTTAAAGGTTCTGTGGTGTGTTAGCATCTGTATTGCCAGAAAACAAAATTTTCTTCAAAGTTATTCTTGGGCAGGCCTGGGACTCAACCCATATGTCTCACAGTTAGTTGCAGCACAAGGCTTTAATTTATGAGGCTTGTTCCAAACTCGTCTGCAGTGTTACTTGGTTCGGTGAATGTGTGGCGCCACCTATTGGTGGGCCCTCGGAAGTTCACTTTTCATTATCAGACGATAGCATGTTTTAAGTATTTCATGAAAATCATGTTTTTTGAGGGTCTTCAAGATTTCAGAATATCAGGGTGAAGATAAACAAAATATTAATTTCATTAAATTATTTTCTCTACAGTAACTGAAAAGGCATTATTTTTCCACGTAGGTCCTTAGACTGGATGAATTAGTAGAGAGAGACAAAGAAGTATTTTTTTCATCCGCCCTAGGCTTCTCTTAAAATACCTCTGCTGGCTTTTCTTCTGAGCCGTCTCTTAGGGAGATCAAATACACGTCTGTGCATCAGCTCGTAAAGAAGGAGAAGAACACCATGATGGCCTAAGAAAAAAATAATCACATAAAAGAGAATCAGGCTCAACTATTTTCTTTCACCATTTTGTGGAGATACATACAATTTGGAGACTCAAAATCCCTTGTGGATAGAAGCCGAGGGAGAATTTCACAGTACATAATTTTCAAACAACAATGATCTTTCAGAAAACACCTATATCTTATTCTAGCCTTCCTAAAACCACCCTGGCCTCGCTCCCTTACAGACTAACTTTTCCTCCCCGAAATACTCAATAACTGAAAGCATCAAACTGCAGAAAAGGTTGAAGTTTTGTGCTTTTCGTGAAAATTAGGGGAAAATCAACACAAGCAAAAATGCTATTTCCACTGATGTTGAGTACCTTGATTCATATCTTCGTGTCTTTAGAAGAAAAATATCACAGGTGTATACATATGTCCCAACTCATCAAATGTATACATTAAATATGTGCAATTTGTTGTTTTTCAATTATACCTCAATAAAGCTTTTTTAAAAATCTGGGATTGGATAAGACAGAGAAAGTACTTTTGGTATTTTCTGTTAATACATCTCCCCAAATAATCACCATTTCCTTCCTTTTTTAATCCTTAGTATAACAAAGGGCAGTTGGGCAGCTATTGATGGAGAAACTCAGCAGTCATGCCTTGTAAATTAGAAGCTGTGGTTGTAAAAACGGATTTGTATATCACCGGGAGTGGGGAGTGTGTCTGCCTTGTAAATTTAATTAAACAGCAGGTGCAAAAATCAGGTCGTATGGCTTTGATGTGCCCCGTGCGAGGATGACAACTAGACAATGATTCTAATATGAAGAAATTTGCATACATTTGCATTGGATAGCAGAGAGCACTGAGCTCTCACCACTTTCATATTTTATTTCTAGGAAGTTGAATAAGATTTGAACGAGCACTTTCTATTTAGGCACTGCAGAGAAATACAAGCAAGGTTTTAGCAGGAACGCAGCAGACCATGTGGACGGAGGCTAAGCTTTCCTGACACACACTTCAAAATGCAACCACCCTTGCTGAAAAATGGAGAATGCCTAGAAATGGAAAAAAATAGAGTAAGGAAGGAAGAAAAAAATGTATTGTATTTCTGGGTTTTAAATCTTTCACAGAGAGTGTAATGTTGATGAAGATCTTCCTTCCTGGGGCTCTATCCTGGGGTGTCACACCATTCTCTGTTCCCACCATCAGCACTATACATTCTGAAATGATAAAGATTGGAAAAAAGACATTTCCCCCACAGGAATTCACATTTGACATAAATTGTTTGGTTTTTTTTTAAATAATCTATTTTCCTGACTTACGGGATAGGACATATTTTTGATAACGGCAAACTGGAGTTTAGTATAAGCATCATCCTTCTGCCCTTGTGATTTCTTGCTCAGGTATTTAGAACATATAAATAAAAAGTCACTAACAGAACCCAGCATTATTTTTAAGGTGCTGCAGGCACTGTACCTGGCACAGAGGCAAAATAGCACTAAAGAAAGAGTTTCTGGATAATTAATCTGCAAGACCCTGATACTCAACAGTTCCCTCTTGTATAACTATTCCTTTACAGGTTCCCAGCTCCTCACCAAGAATCATTCTGGCCTCTTCACTCACAGCCACTCTGCATCTCAGTGTCTGGAGTTTCTGGTTCTGACACTGCAAGAGATTGATCCCCCGCTCTATAGCCCCCTTCTCCTGAGTGGAGCCAGTGCTCTCTCAAGCATAGCAGAGTGGGGTATTCAACTATAAATCCTACCAATCTTTAGGGATGCTAAAAGATCCAGTGTCAGAAGAAAAGATGAAACTGGGTTGTCTGCAAATTTGCTTTGACTATTATTTATTGAAATCAAATTCTACCATTATGTATATTTAGGAGACTTCAGAGAAGTCAGCTTGTAAATGCACAATTATTTAATTATAACATCATATAACTTATTCTTTGTTCTAATGAATTTGCTAAAAGTCATAAATGTGATAAAAATATCTTATAATAGGAAGGAGGAAACATGTTCTGTACTTTTAATCTTAAAGTGCATTTTTCAAACATTCTGTATTCTAATTGGGCATTGAGTTCCTTATTTTCCCCATTGGGTTGCCAACTCCACGAAGGCAGGAACTACTTCATTTTGTAACTACAGTGTCCTTAGTATTTACTCCAGTGTCCAGTATACGGCAGCAGTTGCTAAATATGGTTGATTAATTGAAATAGTAAAAAAGTAAGTGAAGATCAAGTATAGGTGACCAGGCTGTGAAGAGACAGCATGCGCCAGGTGCTAAGAAAAGGTCCTGGTCGTCAGGACGTATGTGGTCTGATAGCACACAGAGACACAGACACAAAGCAGGACTACGCACAGGCATGCGATTCTAGGGTCCAGTTTTTGTTGAGGAAAGAGAAGGCATTGTGAGGCCCATCGTATGAGTAAGTGAGATCAACAGTGACTGCTTGATAAAGGCTGCCATGGTCCTCATGCAATGGTCATTAATGGTCCTTAAAGGCTTGAAAGGAGATGCCTCCCTGTAATTCAGTTTATTGTCAACCACATTGTCAGTATGGAAGGAAAGGCCAGATAGATATCCGAGTGTCACAGGCTAGTTAAGTGTGTCTGTTCAGATTTAGCGGCTCCTCCCGTGAGGTCTCTCCTTGATGCTAACAATGGTGAATTTAGCTACCTGCTGGACCATGGTTGTTTGTTGTCTGTCTCTACTCTGAAGTTGTGGGTCCTTTGATGACAGGAACTATATCTTCTCAATGCCTAACGTAGAACCTGGCACAGAAAACGTGCACATCAGTGATCATCCAATGAATACCTGGATTGAAGTCATGATAGCAGTGGATAAAAGATGTCCTCTCAACTCCAGGATGACGCAGCACGTAACCACAGGAGACTCTTTTCAACCCAACCCAGCCTTTCTTCTGGGAATAAGAAAGTGTGCCACATGCAGCAAACCATGCCGTCCTCTAAATAGCATTGCTTCACTGCTCACTCTCTTCTGTGCTCCTGATCATATCACATGCATATCTCCATCATGGGGGCATTGTTGTGTTTGGCTTCTATGTCAGTCTCTCATATTTAATTGCAACACTGTTGAAAACAAAGTATGGGTATTATCTGTCTTTGTGCCCTCAGCACTTTGTATAAAATCTAACACCTGCTAAATGGTTAATAAATGTTGGTTGAATTAGCTAAATAAATTAAATGTGAAAGACTCAGTAGGAAAACATGTCATATTGCTTTGCTTTTCATGTGGGGATCCTGAAGAAGAACATAATCAGAACTTCTCACCCAGTACTTACTGTACTGTAAATTCACTCAAATGGATTTCAGGTGGGTCAACAGTCCAGTTACTAGGACCATCAGGAGGCTGTGCAGCCAGGGGTAGCCTCTGTCGGAGAATCTGCTCTTTCCCTGCAAATGTCTGCACCATATCATTATCTATGTCTGCCATGACCCAAGGACAAGGTCAGAAACCCCTGAAGGAGGCTTTTTTTCCTCAAGATCACTAACTGAAAAAGAATAATATGAACTGACTGTTACTTCTTCCCAGATGCAAACTCTTTCCGCACACTGGCTTCTGCACCATGCAAAACATTTGATGTATTGAAACTATAGCTTGTCCTGGTTACACAAGCGCCCTCTCCAGTCAGTGAGTCACGGCCTAGAGAAAAAACTCACATCTTAACATAAGGAAGAAAAAGAAGCATCACACAACTTCAACTCCTTGGTCTACCAAGTAACTCTCTTAAGAACCTAAACCTGACTTCTGAATGTAAAGCAAATACTGTGACATTCATACTGAATTACTGCCACAATGAAATTGTTGGAGAAAGTCTGTATCATAAAAAGTTTTACTATTCTTCTTGAAGGATGACTTTCTTTCAAGCTGAAAACAACAACATCATTGACAAGTTTTACTTCTCAGAATATTCCAAATCCTGAGACTTCTGCATAATTCATAGCAAGCCAGCAAACAGAGATGCCTTGGAGTCTCAATTTTCTCATGTGCCTAATAGAAGGTGGTTGCAAAGACTGTAATATGCAAGACAATTGTGAGAAAGTATCCAGGAGTGTTTGGTCTAGCCTTTCCCTAAAATATCCATGGGCAGCAAAGTGCCTTGTAAAAAGTAGGTGCTCTGAATGGATGGATGGACAGATGGATAGATGGATGGATGGGTGGGTGGATGAATGGATGGACAGATGGATGGACGGATGGATGGATGGACGGATGGATGGATGGATGGACAGATGGATAGATGGATGGATGGGTGGGTGGATGAATGGATGGACAGATGGATGGATGAATGGATGGACAGATGGATGGATGGATGGATGGATGGATGGATGGATGGATGGACAGATGGATGGATGGATGGACAGATGGGTGGGTGGATGGATGTGTGGATGATGGATGGATGTGTGGATGATGGATGGATGGATAGATGGATGGATGGATGGATGGATGGATGGATGGATGGATGGATTTGTATCTTCTATTCCCATTGTGTTTCTGCTCCTTTCTAGTGTTGAACAAGTCTCTTTGACCTTCCTTCAGATGACACAGTAGAATCCAAGCTCAGCACTCCTTAACATTGATCTCAGTCTCATCTTAAGGGCAGCCTACTCATTACAGTTGGCCACCTGATGCTTCCCAGACTTTTGGGAGGCTGGAGTGACATCTGGAAAGCACTTTAAAGATCTTGCATTTGGGTCCTTTTCACTGTAACAGTAGAGAAAATATGTATTGTGAATCACAGACATTGATGTTAGCTGCAAAATTTCTCAGTGGAGGCTCAGGCAATTATGAGAGTCTTTAGTGGGACAGATCCTAATGAGCTGAAGAGCTAGTGAATTTCCAAGGGTGAAGACAGATTTTGAAGAAAGAATCTGATACACCAAAGAATTCTGCTGAGGTCTCGCGGCGCTAATGCTATTCTCTCTTCCTTACCAAACACTTGGTTTGACAGCTGCATTTCTCAAGATGCCTTATCAGACAACCGTGTTCATGCTCAACATTTCTTTTTATCCTGTGTGTAACAATCTCATGAGAAGGCAATTACTATGCAGGCTCATTGTCTTCAAGGTGACTATTACTCTTCACAAATTCCTTTGATTTGATAAGCTGTGTTTCTTCCCTTCATCCCACAATGATTTTCAGCAAGTCTCTTCCAGGTTAGCAGTTATACAGATGCCTGGGGCCATCACCCCACCCCACCCCCCGCCGCACCCATAACCCTGTGATAAACAGTTTCATTCTCCAAAATGCCACTTGCTGTTCTGACACCTTTAAAATGAAAATTACACTATGTAGTCCTCTCTTTATACCTTTGTTTATAATTATGATTTCAGAAGTGGTGCAGATACATATTTCTTACTTTTGAAACAAATCACAGCTTAATTTATACTCAATGCTCTTACCTGACATGGAGCAGAAGTGAGTGAATAGGATGCAAGGACATCTCAGATTGGAAAGACACATGTGGGTGGGAACAGAAAGACAGCCACTGAAAAGCTTGGTTATTATAGGGAAACACCAGAAAGAACAAAATAGCCAACATGGGAAATCATAGCATTTTGCTTGATACTTACACTTTCAATTCTTGTTCCCTCCTTTGTTTCTTGCATGAGCTTTGGAAAGGGAAGTACAGACATTTTTCTTTATCACCCCTTCCTCCTATCATAACTTGAATTTGCTAATAAAACAAAAATCATTTTAGGTCCAAAGGGGAAATTGGCATCACTAAATTTAAGTGGTCCCAGCATGTAAGAGAGCACCCTTATCACTAATCATCAGAGAAATGCAAATTAAAACCACAGTGAGACATCACCTTCACCTGTTAGAATGGCTATTATCAAAAAGATAAAAGATAAATGTTGGCAAAGATGTGGAACAAAGGGGACTCTTGCGCACTGTTGGTGGGAATGTAAATGAACATATCATTATGGAAAAGACTGTGGAAGTTCCACAGAAAAGTTAAAAATAGAATTATCTTATGATCCAGCAATCCCAGTACTGGGGATATATCTAAAGGAAATGAAATCAAGATCCCTAAGAGATATCTGCACCTCCACGTTTATTGCAGCATTATTCACAATAGCCAAGAAATGGAATCAACCGAAATGTCCATCAACAGATGAATGGATACAGATAATGTGAGATGCATGCGTGTGTGTGTGTGTGTGTGTGTGTGTGTGATCACACTGGAATACTATTCAGACTTAAAATAGAAGGCAATCTTGTCATCTGGAACAACATGAATGAATCTGAAGGACATTATGTTTAGTAAAATAAGCCAGGTTCAGAAAGACAAATACCTCATGATCCCACTTACACATGGACAGACATGGTTGGGGAGATGTTAGTCAGAGATACAAAAGTTTAGATAGATAGAAGGAATGAGTTCAGGAGATTCATTGTACAACATGGGGACTATAGTTAATAACAAGGTATTGTACACTTGAAAGTTGCTAAGAGAGTAGATTTTAAGTATTCTCACCACGAAAAATGTTAAGTATGTGAGGTATTGCATAGGCTAATTAGTTACATTTAGCCATTTCACAGTGTATACGTATTTCAAAACAACATATTGCAATGAATAAATATATACAATTTTATTTGTCAATAAAAAATAAATTAAAAATAAAAGTGAGAAGCCTTGATGGGGAGTGATCCTAGTTGAACCCCCTCATATGCACTTACAGTAAAATTATTTCTTTATGCAAACTGGGCACCATTGCTGTGAAAGACTCTTTGGTGGCAAACATCACACATCAGCCTGCACATTAGTACTGTTATCTGGGAAAAGAAAATGTTCAAGGATTATAAAAAATAGACAAAACAATGCATGGAATTTGTCTTCGTTTGGGTTCTCCTAGAAGCGGACTTGGAGACAAAGATATGACAGCAAGTAGCTTATTTAAATGATGATCTCTGGAAGCATCACTAGAAATGTGGATAAATGAGTTAGGAAAGGGAAGAAAACCAAGAACTGGTGTGTCATGGAGCAGGTTCTCACCATGGGCCATGGAGTCCACCTGCTCTGGGAGGTGGATGAGATCACACCTCAGCTCCGTCCCAAACAGGGGTGAGGGACCTGGGGTCTTTATCCACCAACCCTACCAGCCATTGGTTGAGGGCTACTTTTAGGGGGCACAGAACACCTTGTTCTTCCAGCCTTCCTGACTGCCATTCAGGGAGCCAAAGAAAGCCCTGGCAGAATCCCAGGCACAGGTATATAGAAATGGAAGCCGTGCAGTCAACGTGCACCAGGGTGGGAATGTGGAGAAGTTGCTGGTAGAGCGCCCACAAGGTTGGCTACAATGCTGGTGTGTATGAAAGCTGCCAAAAAGAAATCTCCCACCAGAAGTGTGAGGACAGGCATCCTCCTTCTCTATCAAGTTAAACAATAAAATAACTTTTAGTACAAATGAGACAAGAGTGAAGTCAAAGGCAGTTCATTTTGCTATTCTAATACACTGTTTAAATGTCCCATAAATTGCAACATTGGAACATTCAACCCCTCTTCAAGACTACTCAAGAAAACCATACAGGGCAAACTCTGATGAATATTTCCCAATTTATTATTATTATATTATTATTTCCTTCCTTCCTTCCTTCCTTCCTTCCTTCCTTCCTTCGTTCCTTCCTTCCTTCCTTCCTTCCTTCCTTCCTCTTATTCTTTCTTTAACATGGTAACATTATGGATGTCAGAAAAGAGACTGATAATATTTTGAAAAGCATTGATCATATATGGGATTTTGTAAAACTGTCCATTATTGAATTTTTTCTGTGACTCTTTGCTTGACTCTATTTTCAATTCATTGAGTATATACTCACCATTAATAGCCTGAAATAATTTGGCTGTTTCTTAACAATCATCACTGATATCTGTAAAGTATGTATTCTAAGTTCACTCGAGGCGTGAATTGATTCTCTAAGGAAGCTATGAGATCAAGACAACCATTACTCTCATTTTATAGGTGAGGAACTAAGGCAAAATAAAAGCTCATGTACATCCCACGCTCACAGAGCTTCTGCATGGCAGACCTGGGTTCTAAAGTCAGGTTGTCTGTACCTAAAGTTCATTTCTCAACTACCCCACTCTGGTTCCTAATGATGACCAAGCATCTTTATGAAACCATCAGTGTGTGTAATTTGTTGTAGACATAAAATCTTTGAAGGGCATATGATTTGATTTTAGGTACCAAGTGGCTTCAAAAAATTACACTTGCTCACATCAGCATCTGCTTTTGGGTGTTGGTTTTCTTTGCCCTCTTCCTCTTTCTGCCACAATATCGGGGCATCCTCCTCACAGACTAAATAAAGAGAAAGCCCCACTGGGTAGAACTTCGTGTTCAATAAATAGTCACAATTTAATTTCACAGAGAGGAATGAGTATGGTATTTGTATCAACTGTTGGGAATTTTCTGAAGACATTTTTCTTTCAACTTTCATGTTCACTTCTAGTGGAGTCTAATACCTGAATAAGTTTCTGAATGACATAGGGAAATGAGGGGTCTGAAATTAGGGCTCAGGCAAATTTAATTTGAGCAGAGATCCAAATCTAATAGCAATTTTAAAAAATTAGGAAATTTATCTTACTAGAAAATATGCTAGATGTAGCCAGAGAGGTTCTTCCTTTCATTCACTGCCATATCCACAATGTTTAGAGTAGGGCCTGGCTCTTAGCATGAAGTCAAGAAATAGTTTCATCGAATGTTTTATTTTTAGCCCTGTGTTAGTTTTACAGAAAAGTTACGGAAAGGGCACAGGGAGTTTCCATACCCCTATCCTCCGTGCTCCCCACTAGTGCGTCTTTACACTAGGATGGCACATTTGTTATGACTAATGAATTATAGTAAGCCGATATTAATACATTTTAACTAAAGTCCATAATTTATTCAGTTTTCATGTTCCAGAATCCCATGTAGGAGATTACATGGCATTTAGTGGGAATATCTTCCCAGGCTTTGCTAGCCGTTGACAGTCTCCCAGAGTTTCCTTATTTTTGATGACTTTGACAATTTTGAGAAGTACTGGTCAAGTACTTTATAGAATGTCCCTCAGTTGGAATTTCTCTAATTTTTTTTCATGATTAGACTGGGATTGTGTGCTTTTGAGAGAAAGATCTAAGAGGTAAACGTCTATTGTCATCCCACCCTATAAAGAGTAAATACTGACAAGATGACTTGTTACTGTTGATTTTACCTTGATCACCTGGCTGAGGTCATGCTTGTCAAGTTTCTCCTCTACAGAATTAATCTTTTCCTCTTTCCCAAACTGTACTCATTAGAAGAAAATCACTACACCCAGCCCACATCCAAGTGATAGGGAACTGTGCCCACAGCCTTGAGGATAAAATATCTACATAAATCATTTGCAAATCTTCTGCATAGATTGGTCTTTTCCCCTCCATGTAAGTAGTTATCCACTCTTTTATATCAACAATGATTCATGGATATTTGTCAGACACTTTTGTTTATAATACAATACTACTTTATTTATTTTGCTGCAGTCTTTTCAGACCTTACCATGGGAGCCTCTTTCATTTGGCTCCCTTCTCCCTTTGTCACATCCCTATCATTGTGGGATTTTCATTTTTTGTTGTTTCTGCCCTAGCTCATTTTCTGGCACTACGAGATGTTCCAGGCTTCTCTTGCATATTTTTTCCCCAGTTCTAGAATCAGACATTTTTTTCCAAGGAGGCTTGGTCTCTGTCATGAGAGAATGGTATTAGTAAACAACATCTGGGTACTAGGTGTGTTTGTTGCTACTGGAGTGTCACTACTTCTGGGTCATCATACCTGACACAGCAAGAAAAAGTATGTATATACTAACTTGTATACAGTCACGCAACTCTAAATAGGTCTGTATGTAACCACCTGTATTTTAAGCAATATTTTTGAATGAAAGTTATAGGAGAATATTTTACTTTTATTTTTATTGATTGATTGTTGAACAGAAACAGTGTTTTGCTCTGTTGCCCACGATGAGTGCTATGGTGTGATAATAGATCACTGCAGCCTTGAACTCCCAGGCTCAAGCGACCCTCCTACCTCACCCTCCCTAGGAACTGGGAGTACAGGCCTGTACCACTGCACATGGCTAGTTTTTTTGTTCTAATTTTGTGTAAAGACAGGTCTTGAACTCTTGGCATCAAATATTTGGCCTCAAACAATCTTCCTGCCTTGGCCTCCCCAAATGCTGGGATTGCAGGCACATGCCACCACACCCGGCACAGGAGAATATTTTACAAGTTAATCAATGATAAGCCAAAGTGGAATAAGGAAGGAGCAACTCAACTTCTAGATAACAAAGTAAAGCCATAAAGCCAAGGGGTTAAGAGTGAGATCTGAGAAAATGCTGATAATACCATGAAATACACACAGCCCACGGTTGTAAACTGCACAGCAGCTTACACACAATTTGGGGATCACATTCTCTGTTAAAAGCTGGCATAGATCCAACCTTCTTAGCGGGGCTAATACATACCAAGGCCATGAAGTCACTGGTCTGCTTAATTCAATTGGGTGAATTCCTTACATGTATGTAGATAAGCTGCGGCCTTCGTATTACAAAGCAGATGTGCACAAAGCAGAAACATTCCAAGAGAGAGCAACCACAGGGCAAAGCCGACACAAGGCAGGCAGGAAAGACTACATTATAGACAAGAATTCCTTATTATAGAGAGGAAAGGAGGCACAGAGGCGGATGATAAATTGCCCACAGAGATGGAGCAAGTCAGGGCCCAGCTAACTGTGGATCCCAGGCTGGCTGACCTCCATCACCCCAGTTCCTTCCCTTGCACTCCATAACTTCTCATTCAGGGGCTAAAGACCCCCTTGGAAATGCACGAAGCACAGAACAGCAGAGCCCCTGTGTAGGAGACTCTGCCTAGGAAGCAGTGCAGACAGAACTGTAACTATCAAGGGGGCTCAGTGGCTCCTGGTGTGGAAGATGATGCCTAGAAGTATTCATGGAGAGGTTAACTGTGTTTGGAGAACAGAGAGGCTCCAGCATAACTTTCCAGCACACTTTGTGGCTGTTGTGCATGTAAGGACAACCTATGGGAGAACCGCCAGTGGCAGACGGTGGCAGAAAAGGAGTAAGAAGGAAAAAAAGTTAAAGACCTGACTTCAAAAGGCAGTAGTTTATATATATATATACACACACACACACACACATATATACACACACATATATATACACATATATATACATATATATATATTAAAAAGCTTATTTCTGTCTACAAAATGAATATTAAGACGTAATTTGGCATTTGTAAGGAAAAAAAATCCAGAGAAGTTAACTAGTGTTTGAAATGGCAGGCAGTAGGCACCAAATAACAGAAGGTGCTCCCTTCGTGAATTTGGTGTTCTCACAGAAAGAAAACATCCTTAAAGCAAGGAATCGTGGAGATGACCTCATCATGCATTTCTGAGTGGATGGGACCATCCATCTCTCCTGGGTTCCAGTTTTAATTAAAGGCAGCTTGCAGTGTAACGTCACCCTCACATCCTGCTAAGGCTTGAAACTCTGACATTATATAGAAGACATGTGAGTAGGGGAATGAGGCAGAAATATAGTAAAAAGGTGATTTCTGGTACAAATGGGGAAAGAATGAGTTTAGGGAGGACTCACTTTCTCCTCCTCAATACTATCACCCAGAAATGGTATTCACCCAGAATTTCAGCATTCAACCCATCTAGACTGCTTCTTCAAACCCCAAAGTGACAATTATTTGAAAGTCATGCCCCTTCAACATGATTTTTGTTTAATGTGGGATAAGGTGAAGCACAATCCACCTCAAGACCAAACACACTCAGAAGCAAGCCAGAATGCAAATGTTTGCCATCATTGTCATCATATCAGCTACAAAGACACAAGATGGATATGATAGCAGGAGCTTCTGCCAGACATCTACAGCAGCCTCCCTGGGACAAACCCCATGTGACATGATGACACTTCACTGGGCATGGCCTCACAGAGGGGATCCTTCGTTGTTTGGGCTAAGACTGCAAAAGCCTGAGCTGCATCGCTGGGGTAGAGTCAGTACACTTGCTGATCACCAGCTGTGTCCTGCGATGTGCATCACACAACATTTCCCTAATCTTTAATACTATCTTGCATGGCAAATATTGTGTCCCCATTTTTACAAGGAGGAAACTGAGACTTGGAAAAGCCTAAACAGGGAGCAGAAATTCAATTTCAGGTCCGTTTTACCCTCAAAATTTACATTCTTTGCAAGTGACTGTGTTGTCTCCTAAGTGTTTTTCTGGTATGTACCATCTTGCTTTTTGAAGATTTTTTTCCTAAGAAATGGAAATCCCCAAACAGGAGGCAGCACGTGCAGGGAAAAGAGAACCGTTTGGGACTCAGACAACCTTGATTCTCATTCAATCTCCATCACGACCTTTGGCAAGCAGTCGGAAGCTTCCATCTTCATTTCCTGATACGCCAAATGATGAGGAATGAGTAAACCTCTTCCAGCTTCAACATTCTAGATTTCCTAAAGAGCTAGTGTTTGCATAAATGAATGCAAATTAGCATCAATCTCCTTGAACTGATATTAACAAATGTTTTCTGTGCAAATAAGAGTCCAAGAAAAAAAAATGCTGCACTTGGGTTTCTAAAATCTATTTAAAATGTTACAGAATCCAAATATTTGGCCATTCTTGTCTAGCTTTCAGTCTCTGAACTAACATACTCTATTTTAAACGCAGGTTCAACTCCAGTCTCTCCTCATAGCTAAAACCAGCTGCTGTCTGGCATGCTCCTTTTAAATAGACTATCTTAAAATCTAAAAAAATAAAAAAAAAAGCTGAGCTCTTTTTTACGTTGGAGAAGCCTCTTGTCACTACAGTGATTTACCTCTTCAATTTAGCACTTAATTGATAATACAAGCTGTAACCTGGCAGCTGGGGCCCATTGCCCCTTGATGATTTAGGTAAATGGTCCTCAAACCCCCAGCTTCAAAGCCTTGGGGAAAAGATTCCTCAAATTCTGTCCTACAGTTTCTATGAATCCCTAAACATAGTTGCCTAAACCTCCTCTGCCCCAGCACTTTTTCTTGAATGTTAGTCTTTATTCCACCTTGGGTTGATCTCCACTCATTCACTAGTCTACAGACTCACACTCATGCACACACAAACTCACTAATGTACACACACATACACACTCATGCACACACTCATCCATGGACACTCACATACACACACATTCACGCACTCAAACTTAAGAACACACATTCACTCATGCACACACATACATGCACACACACTCATGAACACACTTATACACACTCATGCACACACACATTCATGGACACACATACTCGTGCACATACACACATGCACACACACTCATGGACACACTTATACACACTCATGCACACACACATTCATGGACACACATACTCATGCACACACACCCATGCACACACACTCATTCATGGACACACATACTTATACACACTGACTCATGCACACACACACTCAGGCACACACTCATGCACTCACTCATGCACACAGGATCCAATTGGCTGGCCTGCACTTGCTGAATTTCACCTGAGATCTGGGGCTGCAGAAAGGGTCATGTGCAGGTGCTCAGTCTCCCGCTGCCTGGGGGTCTCTCTGAATTCCATCCCTGAATTCCCTCTCCATTTGATTCTTCTTGCTTTTCCCCTTGATCTTTTTCATTCTCCCTCCTTCCCCAATGTGGCAACTTTTCTTTCTTAACCGCACTCCTGCTGACTCCCTGGCCTTGCCACATGGCACCCACCCTTCCCTCCTTCCCATGGTACCCATTCTGCCATTGTGGACCAGGGAGGGTCCTGACTGCAAACTCACAGCCCTCTCAAGCCGGGTGATTTGAGGAGCTTCTACTGAAATGACTGTTTACAAATGTATGCAGAGCATTTGGGGAATGCATGAGGGATTATGCAGTGGCCCAAGGTGAGCAACAGCAGGAGATGTTGGCACCCCTGACTCTCAAGGGAGCCGTGGGTAGGAGCAGATTCTAGACCCTGTAAAGGCTGCTTGAAAGGAACTGTGGCCCTCAGGTGAGGGACTCAGCCAGCCACACAATCAGCGGGAGGAGAGGGCATCAATACGTAACAACTCCCATGCCCTATATTCTGCCAGCATCTACACTAGTAAGCCCAACTAGCAGTCAGCCTCAAAAACAATCCACGTGACTCAGAGGAGGCAAAGATGTATGAAAACGTTCATATAAGCATGAAGGTCAATTGCTGGTAAATGACCAATTCCACAAATCCTGCTCCCACATTTCCCCTTCCAGTTTGGGTTGAATGTCCCTATTTTAGTCTGTCTTCACACTGCTGTAAGGAACTGCCCAAGACTGGGTCATTTCGAAAGGAAAGAGGTTTCATGGACTCACAGTTCTGCATGGCTGGGAGGCCTCAGGAAACTTACAATCATGGGGAAGGTGAAGGGGAAGCCAGGCACCTTCTTCGCATGGTGGCAGGAGGGAGAATGAACGCAGGAGAAACTACCAAACACTTGTAAAACCATCAGATCTTGTGAGAACTCACTCACTCTAATGAGAACAGCATGGGGGAAACTGCCCCCATGATTCAATTACCTCCACCTGGTCTCTCCCTTGACATGTGGGAATTATGGGGATTACAATTCAAGATGAGATTTTGGGTGGGGACACAGCCAAACTATATAAGTCCCCTTTTCCCTAGTTCAGCAAAAGTGCAAGCTCTGCAAGTGGCCTGTTTGCACTTTTCCAATGGAAGCTGAGAGGAACATTTTCAAGGCAAGCTACACAGTGAACATAAGATACTTTACTATACTTGTAGATAGCCCAAAATAAGTTCCAGAAACAATCACGTCACATGCAAAAATCTCAGCATACTTTCTGCTTTTTGTCTGCCCTCATTTGATGTCTTCTAGACTGGCTTATTTAAAATGATGTAAGTACAATTATTACTAATTTACATATATATGTATATGTGTGCGTGTGTGTGTGTGTGTAAATGAGAAAAATAGGGAGACATACACAGAAAAAGGTTAATCACCCTGGGACATACAGCTGGAAAGAATCAGACCCAGGACTCAACCCAGATCTGCCTTGCTCTTTGCCATGACTTTCCACATCACCCTGTCTGTCCCGGCAGCACAGGCTCTTCCCTGCTGTGAAAGCTGCTCCCTGCCTGACCGCTTCTCACTCCACTTTCAGGACCCTGCTTCCTCTGCCCCCTGGACCTGCCACTCTTTCATGCCCACAGATCTATTTGTAAAATCTCAGGTCTGATTACATAGAACCCCCACTCTAGATTCTTCCCTAGCCCTGATCACTCTGTGTCATAACTCTGTGTATTGGCTATTGTGGTCAGTTTTCTACAAGTAACCGGATTTTTCCTCGGAATTTTATGGGATTTCTCCTCAGTGGCAGAATATGCAGGGCTCAGGGTTGTAGCACCCGTCATTATGTCCAATGACCCATCTCAACATGTTTGCTTCTCCTCTCCGGGATTCTGATCTGTGTTGAAGAGTTTTCACCCAAGGGAGGAACCTCTCTGGCAGGGGACACAAGAACTGTGTCATCAGATTGAAACCTGAGACAGCCACGAGGCCAACTAGGGATCTTCAAGCCCCTGGAGGGTAGGCTGATATAAATAGAGTTCATGCTATTGCCTTCAGTAATTGATCCCGTAATCCGGGGGAAAGAAGGTCGCTGTTGAACAACAGGAAACCCATAAACATGGAGACAATTTGGGGAACGGAGGGCTACTCAGTGGAGAAAGGGCATGCCAGTTACTGCAGCTCCACAGACAGTGGAGGTGCCCTCAAATGTTTGCAGTACACAACATACACAACCAAACATGGGAGGAAAGAGCTGCCACATTCAGGACAGGGAGGAGGATTGGGATCCCTACCCAGAAAACGATGGCTAAAGTGTTGCTTAAATGCAAGGGGAACCTGGAAAGGGTAACAGAAGAAAACCACAAATGGAGTCTATGGCCTCAGGACGAAGAGTAGAATCAAGAACTGGGGTCTCTCCCTGGATTCCTTTGCTCTAGAATACAATTTTTAAAAATTCTACTTTATGCTCCTTGCTCACCTTCAACTTTTGTTTCTCTGATGCCTTACAACCAGGGAAAAGGTAAGAATAAAGCGCAGTGGAAGTTCAACAGAGGGTTCAGATGCAGGGACAGCCAGAAGAAGACTAAAAGGAGCCTTATCTACCAATCCTACTGCCTGCTAACAAAGTTACCAAAATGTTTCTGCCATCACAAGTTCAAAGGAAATAGAAGCAGCTGTTCTGATGGATTTTTTTTTTTTTTTTTTTACTGGGAAAAAACAAAAGTTTGAAGTCCTTTTTCTCTCAGTCAATGATGTGACTTAGAACTAGATGCTCTTGTGCAAGAACTGGACGTTGGAGGTGCTGTGGAGTCCATCTGCTTACTACTTCAGCTGTTGCTGGTGGTAAACACAGCCATGGAAACCTGGGGATTTTCTGTGGGGTGGTTTCAGGGTCCAGTCACTAGTTCACAGGTGTTGTGGGGTTGTTGTGGGAATGACAGCAAAGGTGGTGATCCATAGTTTACATCTTTGTGTTTAACTCAACAGTCCCAGAAGTAACTGGCCTGAAAGAATGACTGAAAGGCTTATAGAAGTCTCAGCAGTTGCAAAAGCTAAGGTCGACATGAGTCCTACAAAATGAACACCATGTTTTGAATTAGGGATAATGAGTTCCCACAGCCAGAATAAATGGGTCTGGAAACTCAGGGGTTACAGGAGGAATTGTATTTTCACTAACTCAACTAATGATTCACTCTCTCCTAAAGCTTTCACTTTTCTTCCCATGATTTTGAGCTCTGCTAGTTAGAGCTCTCATCACCCAGTATGTGAATACTTCCACAAAGGTTCTATCACTGAACTGGACCACTAGGTGACATGGGACCAGCAGGCCCAAAAAGAGGGTCACTGTATTGACCCAGGTCATTGACACTGATTTCTAAGGAGTAATATCTTTGCTGCAACAGAACGCCAGCAGGAAAGGATACTTTGAAATCCAGGAGAGTCTCTGAAATTCCTCCAGGAACCCCATATCATATCCAGCTATAAAAGCTAACAGATGATTTCAGCAGCCCATTAGAGGCAGGACTACTCAGGGCTCAGCTTGTGAGGAAGGATGAGGTACCTTACCTCGCCAGGTATAAAACCCTGACAATTTGAGCCAGAGAATGGGTAGTAAAGGAAGGAAGTCATTAATACCAAATGCGGCTCTAAGAGTAGCTGCAGAGGCAAACACTTCAATAGCCTCCCCTAAGTTCTTCTCTATTCTGTTCTTTTGTGAACATACTTAAAATTGTTAAACAATTTCCTTTTCCTTCATCGATTTGCCATGTTGCTTGTTTATAAGGTGTGTTGTTATGGTAAAATTGATTGAGCTTGAACGTTGTAAGATTATAAGATTGCAGGGTAGTATCAAAATATACCACGACACAGGGATGAGGCAGTAATTTATGGGTCTCTGGGTCTCCCTTTTGTCTTGTTTTGTTTTGTTTGTTTGTTTGTTTGTTTGTATATGGAGTCTCACTCTGTCACCAGGCTGGAGTGCAGTGGCATGATCTTGGCTCGCTGCGACCTCCGTCTCTCGGATTCAAGTGATTCTCCTGTCTCGGCCCCCTGAGTAGCTGGGATTACAGGCACGCACCACCACGCCCAGCTTGGGTCTCCCTTTTTTTAAGACAGGTAAGTACATTTTACCCTTGGGCAAGGGATAGTTACACTATGTTAGGTGGGATATGCCTACTATGACGTTGTTATTGTGTGACCACTTAAATACAGGCGGCAAGAGATATCAGATATGGAGTGGCAGTACGGTGGGTGTGTGGAAGAGTACAGTATTGATAGGCTCTTGGTACCCTTTCCAGTCTCCTGCTTGTGTGTCCGTCTGTATTTCACAAATTAGAAAGATGAAAACCACATTTCCAAGACTTCCCGGCAGCTGGAGTTCTGGTCATCAATGAGGTTGTCTGAATGAGATGAGTGTGAGCGGGTCATCATCAAGAGGCCAGAGCGAGGGGGAAGCCCTCTGAGTACTGTTTTGCTGTTGCCTCTGGCAAGAGAAGTCCTAAAGAGCCGGGCGTTCAGCCGCGGCAGTCACGAGCTCTGTCACTGCTGAGCGGCAGCTGCCCCCTCAGTCCTATTCTGCAGCAACAGCAAAGTCTCCTTAAAGCCCAGGCGCCCAGTGATGCTTTCTGATGCCCTCACGTTCTTCACTGTGGTTATGTCATGTTCTGGGAAGTACTCTCAACCTAGAACCTGTGTCTCTAGCTTTTCCCACAATTTGGAAAGAGCCCAGTTTTTTCTATTGAAGTCCTTTCTGTTTACAATAGTGAGGGTGGTCCATTTTCCACAGCTGAGCACTGAATTTTACTGGTGCCCTCTCAGTGATGGAAGATGGGAGCCGTCCGTACACAAAGGGGTATTTTATCACTGGCATTATTAAAACTCTTGGTGCATGATGATAATAGAAACAGACTGATTTTAATTGGTTTCATTATTATTTTTTAGATTATCTACAAGCAATGCACCTATTGCCTGCACCTGGGTGGACTATGACCCCCTCCCCATTTGAGAACACCTGACTCACAAAATCCACACATGTAATTGCTGTCTGTTACTCACGGAAGTCTATTTCTAAATCATCTAATCACACTTAGGTCCTATGTACTCTTAATTTTCATACAGCTTTAATACAATTTATCTGATTCTCCCTTTCTCAATAAATAAGCCACAACAATTTAGAAGAGCTGGTGAATAAATACCAAGAAAGGTACACTGAACCAGAATGAGAGTTAATATCTTAGCTGGAAGGCGCACTACATTGGAGAAACATCATCTGGGCTATAGCCTTACTTCTAGTTCCAAATAGCTACATATTCCAAGGCAAATTAGGTTTCTTTATTCCACAAAAATTATATGTGTGCCTGTTTAGACAGACCACTCTACTAGAACAGAAATGCCCTTCCCTGACCATCCTTCCCTCCATGAAAATACTATTCAATCCCCTTAACAATAATTTTTCCTTGGGACAGTTATAACCATCTGACATACTAATTTAATTGTTTGTGCATTATTGTATCCTCTGCTAGGATATTATCCCCTTCAAGTTGAGGAGTTTATTTTGTATATTTTCAATACCTAGTGTATGGCAGATGCACCTGGTAGCAGTAAATTAAGAAATGAGGGTGGCCCCGTGGAGCTTGTTGGGGGAGGATGGTGAGTGAGGGTGCTATAAGAACGCACGCTTTCTGCAAGCAGTTGTGGTTCCCTGTTCAGCCACTGGACTGTCCATGCATGTACGTTCCCCTAATAAAACCCTCTGTCTGGTCTGCTGGCTCCCAGACTCTTCTTTGGCCTCTTGAACCTGGTCCCCTCCCTGCTGAGGTTAAGAGGGCTCCGGCATGACACTGGATCAAAAGCAGCACCTGACATATGCACAGTAAGTATTTGATGAATGAAACTATCTAAGAATAAATAAGTTAGAGTGCATTTTCTTAAAGAACTGACCATGTCAAGAAGAAAAATAGACATGTATATTCATGATTTCAATCTAACCCGGTGTACGCCAAGAGCCACCAGCATGATTTAAAGAAAAGCCAGTAAAAGATTATATTAATCAGCTATGGGGCCATGTGTTTTACCAAAAAATGGAGTAGATGTGAGTAAAACAAGAGAGAAACTCTTTCTCTCTGACGTGACAATCTGACCTGGTAGTTGTCCTCAGGTATTGCACAAGGGTTCTAAAAACCCATATTCCTTCTAACTTGATGCTTCACCTCCCAGTAGAGCATTCATTTAACTTTGGAAATATACTGAATTATCTGTGCTGGGGAGGAGAAGCAGGGGAAAGAAAAGGGAAGGAACAAAACTATCCGAGTCCTAGCTCTAAAGATTCTGGTATTGTTGTTATGGGGTGTTTATTGTTAAAGACCCTCACATGAGTCTAATATGCGAGCAAGATTGGAAACCATCACCCTGTAGGGTTGTACTTATTCCCATATTCAAGTAGGCTGAAAGGGAGCAGAAGGCAGCAGCAACCCCCTATGCACATTCCTGATGCACCACACTTGCCAGAAGCGGGGGGGGGGGGGGGTGTTCTGTGAAAGCTCAGGGCAGCCCACAGTGACCTGTGTGCAAAGCAAAGTGCTAGCTTTTAACCAGGGGCTGGGGGGAATGTGTGGCCCCATCAGCAGGTGAAGGAGATCGCAGGAAGGGCGGGTGCCGGATACTTGTTCTAATCAGCACTGCTCCCCAGCCTACCATCTACACCTGGAGCAAACTGACGACTCAGAGGCCAAGGAACTCAGCACCTTGCACAGAAAAGCTCCAGGTGCACTTGACCGGCATCAGCATGCGAGCCAGTGCTCTGCAATGAGGGCCCTGGCAGGACAATAATCTGCTGGGATTGTATAATAACGTTTACACCAAGAATGACTAAGCCTGGGACAAAGGTAATGCAAACCATGACTCTGTGCAAAAACTTGGCAGAAAAGAAGGAAAGATCAAGAGACAGCTTTGTTGCCCATGGGGAGAGTTCCAGAAGTTGTCACATGGTCACATTTTTGTTCCACTTTTGTAGGAAGGGACTCACTGTAGACAAAATTGTAAAAATGGTAATTCAACTTTTTTTTGGACCAATGCTCCTGCCTAACCTAACACAAGGAGTTTGACCTATTCTTGACATGAGCTTATTTACCACAAACAAGAAAATTTATTTCAGAGCTATCAAAAGCAACATCTATATTGTTTTCCTTGACAGAAAGAGGAAAGAGCCACAGGGGAACTAGCACTTGATTTCTTGAATTCTTCCTGGACTCTACCATTTTGTATTTGGTTGGCAGGGAATTTGGGGGAAATGTCTGATAATTATTTTTAATATCAAAATTTTTAATATCAAGATGTTTTGACACATCTTGGAAACCACGGGTGAAAACAGGGACCCTTTTTTATATGCAGTTGTGTAAATGTGAATACAACACCTTTGCAATACACAGCAAGCAAAAGTTGCCCAGAGGTGAAGTGTACAACAAAAGTCTAAGAAACCCTTTAATCTTTGCTTTCTTTTTAATGAGAGCTTTTTTCTCTCCCAAAAAATCTTTAAATAAGCAAAGGAAATCTGTAAGTCTAGCTGCATAATACATTAACAGTGAGATTCCCCTTCAAATAGCTTGGCATGTCCAGAGCTGTACAAAGAACATCAGCTTACCTGTTGGCTAGCTTTCCTGACTACACATTAAATTTCAGAACTATGGTGAAGAAGCCCAAAGACTTTGTTTTCAGATTTCATTTTTTATAAACTGTATTAGATGCCCTTTCTAGCAAAGCAAACATGTCCAAATGCTCTGGAATCCATGGCCTAAAGGTCATTTGGGACCAAGTGTCACTCTTTTCTAATTGTAGGAAAAGAAAGTATAAATGGCATGTAATAATCTGTCGGGAAGCCATGGGGAAGTTGGGAAGAGAACAGAGAAAACACAATAGGCTTTGGATGAGACAAATCTACGGTGGGTCAATCATTTCTGTTCTTCGGTCCATAAGCACAGTTCTGTTTTTCTTCCCCAGTACCTCCAGGCCTTTGATTCAATTTGTTAACTCTATCTCAGATGGTCCAATAGGTACCTGGATATGCCAATAAAAGGCCAGTTTTATCAATGACCAAAGCTGGAGATCACATTTCCACTAGTCAGCATTTATGTTTGCACTCTTCCTTAGAGCAAGCCCTCTTTCAGAATCATTTTAAAAATCCCCATTGTATTAGTCTAGGTTTTCCATAGATAGATAGATAGATAGATAGATAGATAGATAGATAGATAGATAGATAGATAGATAGTAGGTAGATGAGAGATAGGTAGATGATAGATAGATAGATAGATAGATAGACAGATAGATTAGATAATAGATACTAGAGGTTATTTATTATGGGATTGGCTCACATAATTATGGACATGGAGAAGTCCCAGGATAAACATCTGCAAGTTGGAGATCCATAAAAAATGATGGTGAAATTCAGTCCCAGTTCAAAATACAAAAAAAAAAAAGCAAGAGTTCCAATGTCCAAGGGCAGGAGAAAATGGATGTTCCAGCTCAGGAGAGAAAGTAGGGAATTTGCCCTTTCTATATCCTTTTTTCTTTTAGGACTCTCAAAGGATTAGATGATGCCTGCCCACATTGGTGAGGGCTGATCTTCCTTACCCAGTCCACTGAAACAAATGCTAGGCTCTTCCAGAAACTCCCTTATGGACACAGCCAGAAATAATGTTCACCAGCTATCTGGGTATCCTTTAACCAGGTCAAATGGACACATAAAATTTACCATTGCACACATATTTCATGCTTCTTGTTTCTCTGAACTTTGGGTCAGGATATATCTGGCTGGTTTTAATGTGGTAAGCGTCTAGGACCTCAGTCCAGGCTCAGAATGTCAGCCCCATCCTTCAGGACTTGGATTTTCCTGCCCATTAGGTTACATTCTCTCATTTTGTTGATAGGAGACAACAAATGTCATTTACTGCTATATTTCACAATAATATTGTGCTACTAAGTGAAAATATAATGCTTTGTAAATATGACCCTGGCTTGCTTTACAGAATAACATCGGTTTGAAAACATTCAGGCCTATGTAGTTCCCAGACATGCTCCCTGTGTACGAAGTAATGAAAACAGGGAGATAGGAGGGGGCCAGGCTCTAGGATTCCTGGAAGATTGTTTATTTTAAAATATGCAAGTTTCTCAGGACAAAAGGCAGGATGGCATTACAGGACAAAATAATATATGTGTAATTTTTATGCATCTTCACTTGAAATGTTACATTCTGCAAATAAACACAGAAATTGAAGGGTTTTATGCCACATAGACTTGGCTTCACATCCTACTGCTGCCCCCAGAAGCTTTGAGAACTTTGATGAGTTATTCAGCCTTGAGAATTATTGGTTTCTTCATAAGACACATGGAGATAATTAACCAGATTTTGGGGGTAGCATTGGATGAGGTAACACAGTAAGGATTCTACCACTCAAGGTAGAATCTCATCATATTTTTTATTTTTGTCCTGCTCACTACCCTCTCCACACTTTAGTTTGGAATAAGCAGGGAGGGCTTCCTAGAGGCGATAATATCAAAATTATTAACTTACCTGCCTAATTTTTGCTTTTTGATTTGCATTCACTAGAGGACACAGCTTTATGGCAACAGAAATAATATTTATTTCAATAGGCACACCCTGAGCTCCACTACTTAAATTTACTAGCTAAGCAGGAGATCTATTGTACAACATGGTGACTGTCAACAACAATTGTGTTGTATATTTGAAAATTGCTAAGAGAGTAGATTTTAAGTGTCCTCATCACAAATAAATGATGAATATGTCAGGCAATACATACCTTAATTAGCTTGATTCACCCTTCTGCAATGTAAACAACATATTCCAAAACATCATGTTGTACTCCATAAATATACACAATTTTATTAATTAAAACATTTAAAAAATAAAACTAAAAGACAAATTACCAGCTAAGGAATACAATGAGAAATTAAGATGTCGTATCACCTTGTCTCAAGAGTCTTACAGTGGAGTAAGATAAGTTTCTGACAACATATAAGGCAGGGAAAATATAAAAAGCTTCAAGAAACAACACCAATGAGACTACAGCCTAGGTGAAAAACAGATCCATTACGAAATACCAAGGTAGGAAGGATGTGTGATTCAAACTGGTCCTTAATATCCTGGCACCTAAACATTTAGAGTCACCTGGGTGTTCAGGAAAAGAGCTTGTGGGTTCATGAGTAGTTCAGTACTCACCACACTTTTTGGTAAAAAAGAAACCTTCTGTTCTATTTTCCCTCCAAAGAACCATTTTGGTCCAAGCAAGTTATCAAATGAGAGGAAGAGACTGGATGATTTTTAGGTTCCTTCTGAAATAAATTCTATCAAGTTCAATCCCTCCACCAGGAGCTTCCTCGCCAGCCTCGATTTCATACGGGTGAGAAGAATACAGGGGTTTGTCAATGAGCTCTGTCTTCATTAGAATGAAAAATGATGAAGACTGATAAAGAGGGAAACAATGAATAGACACAATATATCTGAAAACTGGCCAAAGCCACCCATTCATTTATTTAACAAATATTAATAGAGTACCTGTATGCCAGGCATTGACCTTCCTATGGGGGACACAGCAAAAAACAACCCAAAACCTCTAGCTTTCTACTTTCAGAGAGCTTGTATTCTTGTGCCAACAGGCAGGGAAGGAAAAAAATAAATAGGCAGAATGTGTCATGTATTTCTTCATGATATTCGCCATAGAGGAAATAAGCCAGGGAGGGGATGTAGAGTGAGAAAGAAGAGAGATGACGTTACCTGCCTGGGCTAGGAATCTTCACTGAAAAGGTGGCATTTACAGAAAGACCTGAAGCCAGTCCAGAGCAAGCCATACAAGGAATCTGTTGTTGGAGAATGAAACACCTGTGCTGAGTTGGGGAATACGAGGATAAAATAAAACCAAGTGACAATTGCTACAATAATCCAGATGGCCAGTGAGGTGATTTCTGGCCAAAGGAACCAGAAGAAGGGGATTATCACTACCTGTAAAATGAAGACTCTACAAATGGCAAGTTGAGGGGTGGGAGAATCAGAAGTTTGGTTTTGGACACTATACTTATTTTCTAGAACTGTCCTAACAAAGTACTACAAGCCAGGTGGCTGAAAACCTCAACATTTTATCGTCTTTCAGTTCTGAAGGCTAGAGGTCTGAAGTTGAGGTGTCAGCAGGGCTGTGGTCTCTTTGTGGATTCTAGGAGAAAATTATTCCTTGCCTCTTCTAGCTGCTTTGGTTGCCAGCAATTTTTGTCATTCCTTGGCCTGTGGATCCATGACTCCCATCTCTGCCTCTTCTTCACATGACCTTCTGCCTGTGTCTGTGTCTCTTCCCCTCTCCTCCAAGGTCACTGGTCATACAGCAGCAGAACCCACCCTAATCCAAACTTCCAGAAATAATGCCGATGAGACCAGAGCCCAGGTGAAAATCGGCCTCTAGTCACATTCTGTGCATTTTCAAATCACAGAAGCCAAATTCAGCAGAGGGATTGAACTTTATATAATTTATTTTGGAAGGAACCTAAAAATCATCCAGTCTCTTCCTCTCATTTGATATCTTGCTTGGACCAAAATGGTTCTCTGGAGAGAAAATGGAACATTTCTTTTTTACCAAAGAGTGTGGGGAGTACTGAGCTACACATGAACCCACAAGCTCTTTTCCTGAACACCCAGGTGACTCCAAATATTTAGGTTCCAGGATATTAAGGAACATCGTGATTACATCCGCAAAGCCTCTGATTTTTAAGGTAAAAGTCTCAGGATGTCTACATATCGTTTTGGAGACACAATTCATCCCACAACAGACATAATGTCGTGTTTTGCAATTAAATATATAAATGGGGATATTAGAGAGAAATCCAAGTAGGGGATATTAACATGGAGGTCACTGCTATAGGCAATAATTAAAGCCACAAGATTACATGGGAGCATGACGGTAGAGAGCGTTGTTACTGAAAACAAAGGGCCAAGGCTGTGCTTGCGTTTGGAAGTCAGGAAGGTGAGGAGAATCTGGCAAAAGAAGCTGAGGAGGAGCTGGCAATGAGAGAGACAGAAGCTTCGAGAGGTGGACCCCTTGGAGCTAAGCAAAGAAAGCGTTTTAAGGAAAAGTGAGTAGCAGAACAATTAACATGGTGTTCAGAAAACAACAAGAAATATGAAGATGGGAAAGCAAGGAGTGGGAATTGTGGCCTGGGTACCAAGACAGTGTTTTGTAAAGTCCAGGTAATCAATGAACCTAGGCATGAAGGAAGAAGCTTCATGCTCTGAGGGACACAGCCTGGAACCCATCTATTCAACAGACACTTACCAAGTGTCACTCTGCACGTCACAGCTCCCATCCTGCTTCCATCTTCATGTCCCCTCCAAATGTCCAGCCTCCGCCTTCACTCACTATGACCCTAAAGATTACAATAGGGCCATCTATGCAAGGCAAAATCCAAAATGTGCCTTACAATGAGCAAATAGAGAGGAGAGAGAGAGAGAGAGAGAGAGAGAGAGAGAGAGAAAGTCTGGTCTGGTCTATATAATAGGCATTATTCCCAGGGGACAGGGAATGATGCAGGAACTATCTTGGTCACTAGCCCACAGCATGTGGCCTAGAATACATCCTAAACTTCATAAACGTAAAGTCATCCAAAAGCAATGGTAATTGAGCTGGGAGAAGGCAGAAGACTGAGGTGCCACTGAGGAGCTCAGTTGAGGTTCGTTGAGGTTTGCAGTGAATAGTGAAAAAGGAATTTGGCTTCTGTGATTTGGTGCATTCAGACACCAACTTTGCTGCAGCAGCAGGCAAGAGGGAAATCAAAGGACTGCCATCTAAATCAGCAATGTTTCTCACTAGCCACAGAGATAATCCAAAACTGGAATTTTACAGTTGTCCCAATGTTTGCCTTTTTTAAAGAGCAGAGCTGGAAACCGTGAAATATTAAATCAGGGTAATGATGCTCTGGTAACTTCAACACAAATAGTCTCACGCTACAGAAAATCATCTTTTTTTTGTTTTGTTTTGTTTTTTTAGTGTTTGTCAAAGTAATATTGAATTACATATTTTTTTTGAAAAAACAGGGTGATGTGTTTAAACACTGCCTTGTGGGAGCCACCTATTTGCAGTGAGGTATGTGGAAACAGGCAGATACGTGTTCCTGGCAAATACACCAGCATTCTAAGGCCTGTGATAATGAAAACTATAATAAATATTAATACGTCAAGGGTTTGATGATAAACCTTAGCTTCCAATAACTAAGAAATATGCCTAGCATTCTGATGAATTCCAGTTTTCTATGCTTCATTTCAGTGCAAAGTGGATTACAGCTTTTTAAAAGTAATGTGAAAGCGTATTTATTCAAGGGGTTGACTCCAGGGAGCAGAAAGCATGCTCCTCTGCTTAAATCCTTTTAGTCAATAATTCAAAGATCGCTCTTGGGAAAGTGCGTGTTAAACTTGGCCTCCATGCAAAAACAGTCTCTTGAGCAAAGGGTGCTTTCTTGATTCACAGCTGCTTCTGAACTGCCAGGTGGCAGCTACAGACTTTTTCTGAAAACTGCCTTTGGATAAAAAATTGAACTCTCTCTCCATTTCTGCTCCAGGATTCTGCCTCCCAAACCATCCATGAGCAACGCAGTCCTTGCCTCTCCACCCCACGGGTGCCTTCACCAATTCTGGAAAGGCACACAGAACAGTCTTCCACCAGTAAGAGCCCATCCCTTATTCCTAGATGAGTTGGGAGTGGGTTCAGGGTTACCTCTTAGCTTTTCCCCTTGCTAGTCTTAGAAAGTGCCAGGTGCATCTTGCACAGGGACCTTGGCGTCTCCCTTCTCTTGGCTTCCTACCAGCGCTTTTCCCTGACCCTCTCAAGGTCCCAGCATGATCTCACCACCACTGCTAAGTTCTAGAGTATGTGAGTTTGCCCCATAACGTTGCTGCCTCTTCCAGGCGGACAAATCCCACGTCCTATTTTGTTCTGGATCCTCTTATTCTTTAAAACAAGCTCACCGTTCGCAGGACGTCTTCCTCTCATCAACAAGGAATGCCCCTCGTGGAATAAGATCACCGCACTGATTAAAAGAGAACCTCCTTCAACCCATCAGTGGTAAAGACAGAGAGGGAAACAGAGAGTAAAGTGGATAGAGAATCCCACGCTGACATATAATCTCTTGAGGTTTTCTCTCTGACAAAGAACCTTCACAAGTCTGGCCTTAAATTTCCACCAATAAGGTGAGAGATTTCAATTAGAATGGTTCCCTCCAGCCCTCAGCACCTTTGGTTCCATAGCTGGCTGCCGCTGAGCTTCGGCCCCAGCCGCCACGGTTAAATGTGCCATCTGTGTCCGTCCCCTCCTGTCCTGCCCGTTTCACTATGCTGAGCCACAATTACTCTCTGGAGTTTAAACACACAGAATCAAATAATCCAGGGGCACGCGCTGGGGACACATTTCTCAAAACCACACACCACAAGAAACGTCAGATTCTAAAATCTCATTACAAAATGTTATAAAGGCAATACAAATAGAGGGAAAACAGACTGAAAATCAATACACTCCAGATTTTCTGGCAGTAACCAATGCATCCAAGCTGACCTCAGAATTCCTTCTGGAAAATGCTGAGGTTCACAATCTCTGCCTTAAGATTTCAGTCTCAATATCTCCTAAGTTGAGTAACTCACTGTCTCCTCTCCTTTCTACAGCATCCTCTGCTTCACACCCTCAGTGATTCTGGAAATCAACATCAGGTAAGCATGGAGACTTTCAGCCCTACACACAGGGCACATACTTATTTCATTTATGAAGATCAGACCTAGGTACCTTGTTATACTTGAGCCTTCCCCTCTTTTTTCTCTTTACATGTAAAGCTCATAGAAAGGTCAGAAAGGGCAAAAAATGGATGTCTTCAACCAGTCCACAGGATTTATTTAAGCAAATGTCCCCACATAATGCTGGGTGAGCTCTGTCCTTGACCCTAGGCAGCCGTCGCTATTGATCAGCCCTCACCTGGCAGCCACACAAGGCCCTGTGGCCCCCAGCTAGGACCGCCTGGGCTTTGACCATTCTCACCCTCCCGCTGTGGTGCTGGGGCTGCTGGCGCTGCTGTGTTTCCATTTCAGGCACAGCAAACATGTGTAAATACTTTATTAAAATTTTTTTTTAAAAGCCCAACACATGAAGTGAAAGCTGTTCCTCTCTGATTGATTTTTCAAAAGCTCCCTAGACTGCTCCTGCTACAGATGTTTGCAAAATGATTGGATGCAAAGTGGGCTTAATTCATAAAAGCAATAAAATGTTGCTTATTGACTGAACAGATGAACTAGCTGAGGGGAGATAATTTGGAGTGTTCTTATTGGAAATGCTTTGAAGAAATGTAATGATAGTGGAGAGACAGAGTCTTATTAGCTGTGGTAAATATATTTTCCTACAGAAGGCTTAGGAGATTTTGAAATAACTAGAAAATAACCCTCAGATTCTTAGTTATACTGACATTTGGATCAAGCATGTGCAACTTTCAACCTCTGAAATTTATATATTCCTTGATATGCACAATTTGAAACCCAGAGATAAATTTCTGATGTTATGGGGAAATTCTAGCACTGGGATTAAGACCACTGGACTTGAGCCTCAGTTCGGTCACTCACTCTATCTCTTCACCCTGTAAAGTCAGCAAATAATCAGTGCTCTGCAATAGACACATGCTGGAAAGACCAAATGGGCCCTCACAGTCTCATCTCTTGAGGGGCACGGAGGCTGGTGCAGTGTGGTGAGATGCTCCAAACAGCTCCGACCATCCCAAGGAGGCACGCTGGCAACAGCTAGGAAGGAGGGAAGCGGCCTCCTGCCCCTGCTTCAGAAAAGCAGCTCTGCTTGTGCCCGTCACACAAGGATCCTGACAAAGACCTTACCTGCCAAGAAAATGTGTTGTTCTAAACAATTCCGTGAAACAGTAGACTTATGATAAGTCACACCAGTTCAACCTGCCATGCCTTGAAAAGTAAGAAAGCAGTTGTAGGTATGCAATTATTACTATTGTCATTTGAAATAGGGAAGAAGGCAGCTGTTGTTTTCTCTATTGCCATCTTCTTCTTCCTGGTCACTGATCCCATTGGATTAAACCACTATGATTTGATTGTGTTTAAATCTTGATTTTTATATATAAATTACTAAGCATGAACACATGCACTGAATTTTACTTAGCAAACAAATGTAATAGATATTGATAAAATGGATTGTTAGACAATAGTGATGCCTGCCCATTGGAGGTAAGTTCTGATAAAATCACCATGAGGCTGTATTCAGAGACCCGTGGCCTCAAATGCTTCTAGGCTGACCCCAAAGACACAACTTCTCCATGAATTCCAGGGACTAGGTCCAGGAAATCTATAGCAATTTAATTTGCAATGCCAGGGACAGAACACAGAGTAGCATATACAAATGTTGGTATCTGGCTGGGCACTGTGGATCATGCCTATAATCCCAGCACTTTGGGAGGCGGAGGCAGGTGGACCATGTGAGGCCAGGAGTTACAGACCAGCCTGGTCAACATGGTGAAACCCCATCTCTACTAAAAATACAAAAATTAGCAGGGTGTGGTGGCATGTGCCTGTAATCTCAGCGACTTGGGCTGAGGCATGAGAATTGCTAGAACCCAAGAGATGGAGGATGCAGTGAGCCAAGATCACGCCACTGCACTCCAGCCTGGGCGACAGAGGGAGATGCTATCTCAAAACAAAAACAAAAACAAACGAACAAAACATGTTGGTGTCTTTCCAAAACACATAATCTGCTGGTAACTATGATATATGCTCCGCTGACAACACATGCACCCTTCCTCTCTCCTACTTTTCATTTGCTGTTACTGTTTGTGGCCCCCAGTTCTCAAGATTTATCGCACCAGGGAAAGCAGGTCAAGATTCCATCTAAAAACTGCCTCCCATATTGTGTTCTAGAGTTGTTTGTTTGTTGTTATTGTTGTTGTTTTTTAGTTTTAGTGGTTACAATATAGTTCTGGCATAAAATGGAGGTAATGCAATATTTACACAAATTGTTAATTACTTTAAATGTCAATGACATGAATATTTACATAATCATTATGGATAATTTATATTGGCTCTGAGTTTCTAGTGTCTGACACATGTTAGGTATTTAAAACACATCTACAATGAAGAACATATTGTATATGCATAACTGAGTCTTTTATTCCAAGTTCCATTCTGATGGGCTGGCAGGAAAGTCATTTTAGTCATTCCTGTGGATTCCTTTCACCATCCCTCCCAGGGATATGCCCCAGCCCCTGCCATCCCATAATGGGCACCCTCAGGGCCTATGTGACTGTACAGGCACCACTGAGATGGGCATCGTCCTTGTCAATGTGGCCCACCAGGTCAGCATCTCTGTGGGAATCTTTTGGAAGCCTCCAAACCATTTCAGACCTGGTCCCATTTGTTTATGCCTTTATTCCCTGAGAACCACTTTTTCCTGGGGTCTCAAAGCTGCCCTGGGCCATCACCAGGAAACAGCTTTCGAGCCCCACTTATATGAGGCTGAAAGGCATCACTATTTGCCCCAACTGGGAAAATCATTGTCTAGTAACTACCTGTCTCTCTATATCTCTATCTATCTATCTATCTATCTATCTATCTATCTATCTATCTATCTATCAATTAATCATTCCTGGGGTCTCACAGCTGCTCTGGGCCATGACTAGGAGACAGCTTTTGAGCCTCACTTCTATGAGGCTGAAAGCCATCACTCTTTTCCCCAACTGAGAAAATCATTGTCTATCATCTATCTATCTTTCTATATCTCTCTTATCTATTAATCAATCAACTGATCATCTATCTACTTATCATCTATCTACCTATCTGCCACCTGTCTACTTAACATCTATCTGTCCACCTACAGATCATATATCTATTTACCTCCCTAACGTCTATCATCTGTTCATCTACATATTGTCTATATATCTATCTCTCCATCATCCTGTCATCAGTCTAGTCCAAGGAAACTCTTTTCCCTATTCTGCTCCAAACCTATTGGCTTACTCCTGCACACTTGCTTTTCCTTGGTAACCTTAGGTAAAGCCAGATCTTGCAGATTAGTTCTGTTTTCTTCCATGCAGTACAAAACCCTGCTATTTCCAAACGGAGGATTATAAAGTGAAAAATAAATGGAGATAAATGTTGTCCAATCTATGGCTGTATTTTTGTTGAAGAAAAAAAACCACTGACAGTCAACTTAGAAATGTACACTGGTTCAGGGTCACTGACCTAAGGATGGAACTGAACTTCAACCCCATATGTGGCTTGTTCATTTGAGTTTCTCATTTTGTTTCATTTTGCCACAATTGAAGCATAATTCTTAGGAAGCAGTGTTGGAATTCAAATTTTAGTTGTTCCATTCATGAGTAGTATGACTTTGGGTAAGTCACACAAATTATTTGTGGTCCTGTTTCCTGTTCTGTAAAAGGGGATAAGATTTCCTATCTATAAGAAGTTCAGATAAGATAAAAAGCTCTTATCACATAGTATCTGTTGTGAATTAAGCTCATGATAAATGCTTGCTATTGTTATTACATTACAACTTCTAAGTCAAACAAAGTATTTCATACCTTGTAATGTATTTTTACATATTGTTAGTTGGGAGGTGACACATCTAAACTTTAAATGAAGAGCGCGTGCTGATTAAGTATGCTCAAGGTCTTCGGCATTGCAAGCAGCGGACAAGGGCAGCAGTCTTGCTCTGCCACCTTCAGAACATCTCACACAGGGAAGATGCTTTACATTCAAGTCTACTCTCTACAGAGCCAAAACAGATGCTGGTCATGCAATAGGTATCACGTGATAAATAAAGGAGGTAATGTTTTTGGCATTGTAAATACGGCACAAAGGTGTCATGAGTTCCATCAGAAAAGGAAAAAAATAATGAAATGAGAACAAATACCAACATGGATATGGGTAGAAGAATAAAGGCAATGAGATTTAAAAAATAAAATGCAGGAAAAAAATAAGCTTTATTTTTCTTGGAATTACTGTATTGAACATTCTGGCCTACTGATCAGGCAGTAACTCATTAAATAGCAGTGGATCTTGATGTATAAAGCCTAGGTCCACGTGGCAAGTCACAGGGTGACAGCCTTCTGGGAGGTAAATTGTCCCTACACATTTGTCTTTTTAAAAAGATTTTACAGTGAACTTTTTATTAGGATGTAGGGGCAGATTACCACAGGCAAAGGAGTTTCAAGGCAGCTTATCCCATCAAATGAAGACCTAAATGGGTTTGCGTATTCTGGGAGGAAAATGTGTACCTTATAAGAAAACACAACTTACCTTATATAGTGTCTCATCTTATTAGTTTCAAGTTATCTGTGATTCTCAGTATGTAAGTCCATCAATCGGAATGCAAAATGGAAACCATACTGAACTGAGCTAGGGAAACTTATTTCTTGTTCTTTCTCTGCCATCAACCAGTTATGTACTGCTGGCAAAGCAGTGAGAAACATGAAGTCTACATTTTCCTCATACATGAATTGAAAGGATTGAACTAGATTGTCTTTAAGTTGCATCATCATGTCCTTTCTTAGGGATAATTCAGCAGTATTGATGATATTGTTTCACATCCGACTTCATTGGTCCTTCAGACTATCCATGACCTTGATGGAGCTGAGCCTGAGAGAACTGGTATTTATTGGTAAAGAGAAAAAAGGGGAGTATCATGACTCATAACTGAAGAGAGTCTTTTACTTCCCTCCAGACTCCTTTGAAGTTGAACAAAGATAGATGGGGAGTTTCAACTCTGAAATTGGGCATTAGTCACAGCCCAGAGAGTAAACGACAGCTCCCTCTGTTCTCTTCACCAATTTTAAATGAGTAAACTGAGGAAAGTTGGGTATGTTTAAATCTCTTCTGAAAGTGTGGAGCTGCATTTCATATTGTACAGAAGTCTCCCTCAGGTCAAGCACCCTTCTTTTAAATTTCACATGGCTATGCTTGTTAAACTATAAATATGCATCTGATTAATACTTCTAGAAACGAGAGTTTAAAAAAAATCTACTGCAACACAATAGCCTAAGAGCATTATGAGATGGACATATTATTGGACCTGAATGGTCTACTGCCAGGGATCCTCTATTATCTGCTTTCATGTAAGAGGCAGGAAAGAAAGAAAGAAAATCGCAGAATCAGAGGTCAGCCTTTCAACATGCAGTTACCCGCATTTCAAACACTCAGCTAGCAGGAGAACAAAGCAGAGGAAATAATATACCTTCTTTGAATGAAGGTGCATGGAAGGTGAATTTAAGAATATCCTTGACTCTGAAAGAGTAAATTATTTTTTAAAATATGCAATCAGACAACTTACTTCAGTTGTAACTACAGGGGTATAAAATTTTATACCTTTTTAAAGTGCTGTTAGGAAAATGGATTATAGAAAAGGGAGGAGACAGAAGCATAAATAGAAGATAGAAGGAGAGATGGGGCAGGAGATATAGAACATATACCAAAAGACTTCCAAAAGTACATAGCCTTTGTTGCAGAAATAATTCTCCTTTTTTTATTAATATACAGGTTGGACATGGTGACTCACAACAGAAAATCTCAGCACATTGGGAGGCTGAAACAGGCAGATTGCTTGAGTGCAGGAGTTTGAGACAAGCGTGAGCAACATGGTGAAACCCCATCTCTCAAAAAAAAAAAATTTTAGCTGAACATGGTGCTGTGCACCTGTGGTCCCAGCTACTCAGGAGGCTAAAGCAGGAGGATCACTTAAGCCTAGGACATCGAGGCTGCAGTGAGCAGTGGTTGTACTATTGCACTCAAGCTTGGGCAACAGAGAAAGACCCTGTCTCCAAAAAATATTGTTTTTTTATATATATATGCATAAATATTACATATATTAGTTGTATATAGGTATGTATATATAAATAATATATATAGTAGTGTATATAGCTGTATGTATACATATATGTATATACTGCATATAAAAATATTTCAAATATCATTGTATTTAATACACATATAATAAATAATGGTGTGTGTGTGTGTATTTCACGTAATTGATTATTCTAACAGGATAGAAAATCTTGAATTGTAATTGTGAAATTGCTGGAAGTTGAGTATGGACTAGATTGAGAATTAAAACCTCCAGGCGGGCCTAGTCTTAGAGGTGGAACCCACACCCATGAGTTCTACCTCCTGAACCTTACCAGGTTATCAGGGTATAAATAATCTCAGAAAAATTTCCTCCTCATTTCAGCAGGGCAGTGGACATAGGCACAGAGCATTCTCATCTTTTAACATATGCACAGAGCATTCTTTTCTTTTAACAAAGGACTGCCTTCAAAAGAAATTATTTTACCAGAGCTTAATCACAGTGGGTTTGATCACAGCCTCACTGACCTGTGAAGGTCATAGCCCAGAAGTCGGGGCTCACCAAAGGCAGAGACCACCACACAGCAACTGGGCACTGGTAAAATAACAGTTGATTATAGCTAAAAGAACTGCCAGGCTCAAATCTTATTTAAGAAGGAGTCTTTACAGAAATACAGACAACAGGGAGGACAAAATTAAAGACACTAGAGTAAATTTTAGCCTCTGACACCTAAAGCTACAGCAAACAATAAGCAGTCTAACTCATGGCCAGGTAAAATGAAACCTCGTATCAAAGGTCTATCTGCCCCAATTTCTTTCACTCAGTAAATCATGCTGAGCTTTCAACAAAAAAACTCAAAAAGCAACAACAACAAAAACAACTAAAAGTAACCCAAAAAACCATGATAAAAAGACACAGTCTGAAGCAATAAAGCAAGCATCAGAACCAGATATGGCAGAGTTTTAGAATCATCACACTGGGGATTTAAAATAATAATTAATATGCAAAGGGCTCTAATGGAAAAAATGGACAACTTGCAAGAACAGATGGTTTGTGTAAGCAGACAGATGGAAACTCTGAGAATGAAGGCTAGAAATCAAAAACACTGCAATAGAAGTGAAGAATGCTTTTGATGGGCTCATCAGTAGACCGGACATGACCAAGGAAAGAATTAGAAAGCTAGTAATATGTCAAAAGATACTTTTCAAATTGAAAAGCAAAAAGAAGAAGAATGACTGGGGAAACAAAAGGGACAGAATGTCAAAACCTGAGCAGCCAGGAAGTGCTGCCATGTAATGGAGCACCTACCAGAAGAGGTGTAACATACATGTATTGAGCATATAGAAAAAGAGAGTCTTTTAATAGCATGTAATGGGCATATCAGAAAGAGAGGTGTAACATACATGTAATGGGCATACCAGAAAGAGAGGTGTAACATACATGTAATGGGCATACCAGAAGGAGAAGAAGGTAAAGGAAAGATTTGCAGCAATAGTGACTGAGAATTTCTCTCAAATTAATGTCAAGACACTAAACCACAGGTTCACCAAGTTCAGAGAAGACAGAGAAGAGTAGATTTTTTTAAAAATCACCCAGGCATATCATATTTAAACCACAAAAAAATGAAAGATGAAGAGAAAATCTTGAAAGAAGCCAGAGGTAAAAATAAAAAAATAAAAAACCTTACCTATAGAGATAGTAACCAAGATAAAAATTGTATTGGACTTATATTCAGAAACCATGCAACAACGAAAAGAGTGAAGTGAAATATCTAGTCTTGAAAGAAGAGAACCACCCACCTAGAATTCTATATCCCAATGCAATTAGTCTCCAAAACTGAAAGATAAATAGACCTTCTAAAATAAACAAAATTTAGGGAATTTATCACCAGTAGAGCTGCCTTTCAAGAAGTGGTAAAAGAACATCTTCAGAGAGGGAAAATGATACAGGTCCAAAACTCAGATCTACATGAAAAAGGAAAAGCATTTCGGAAGTAAATGAAGGTAAAATAGTACCTTTTTTATTTTTAATGGCTCTCACAGATAACAATTTGTTCAAAATAATAGCAAGAATGTGTTCTGTAACCATAGCTTATGGATAAGTGAAATGAATGACAGCTATTACAAGGAACGAGAGGGAGGAATTGATAATTCTCTGTTATAAAAGATACTTGCATTTCCCATAAAGCAGTGTAGTGTTATTTGAAAGTGGATTTTGATTGCAAATGTATATTGCAAACTCAAGGAAAACCACTAAAATTTTAAAATAAGTGACTCTGAAAGTCAGTTATTTCCCCTTTTTGGCACTTACGTGTGGTACTGGAGTGATGGATGCAAGAATCTATGCATCTGTCATAGACTGCACATGTCAAAGAGTAAATTTCAATGTTTGCAATCTAAGAAATCACAATTAAACCAGATGTCAAGGAATCCAAGAATGGACTATCAAATGCCAAATGAATCTAATTGTATCACAGATGTAGGAATAACCTCATTGCAGAGAAGAAGAGGAGGAGCTGACCTAAGTCAGCGTGGAAATATTTGGTTTTTGTTTATTTGTGTTTTAACTGAAAATTATAAAGCTAAAGACAAAGACTATTTGTAAATTTGCTTTTCATGGTGGCACAGATTAATAAATCTTTAACTGCTGTGCATGTATACTGGGGTTGAACAAATAAGAAATAGATGGAGGACAGTTGGAATCAAGTTTCTCACTGTTGGAAAGGGAAGTTACCAGTAGGCAAGAAGAAATAGCTAGAATGAATGCATGATGAATGTTCGATTAGAGTCAGAGACATCAAGTATTAACTTGTGTGTGTGTGTGTGTGTGTGTGTGGGCACGCATACATGTACATATACATACAGATGGATACAAAGATAAAATGTGTGTATATATTGGTTAGTGCACATACAAATATTATCTAGCTCCATCCACTGAGAAGGCCTTGACACCTAGGTACCAGCAAATACACCTAACATCCAGATTTTTGTTCCTAACTATTATTCTCCCACTAAAAAAAAAATAACCACAGAACTCCTTGGAGAAATATCTGATTCTAGGACAGTGACAGGAAATATATAAGATAAGCCTGGAGCATGTCATAGCTCCAAAAAGTAAAGTATTCAAAAACTGAAAACATGGGGGCATATCAAAGGGATACATGAGCCAACATGGAAAAGCTCCCATAGCCAAAGCTAGACTCATTTGAGCAACACAAATAATATAGTATTGGATTACAATCCATAGGATAAAATAAATCCATAGGATAGAATAAATTCTTTTATCACTTATAAATCATAAATAAATGATTGCATATTCAAGTAAATAAATGAGAGGAGACACATCATCCTTACATAAGAACCTCACACTGCATATGTAAATACTCTCCACTAAAAGGGGCGCAGCTTAATCTACCTCCCACACCCTTGGGAGTGGTCTGAACTCGGTAACTTACTTCCAAGAACAGAGTAAGGAGAGAGAAAATTATAACTTCACAATGGAGGAACTTGGCAAAAACTCCTTAACTGAGCAAAGAGGTTAAATCATATGACGTTATGTGACGAATCAAATATCCCCTGATATGACGTGATAAGACCAACTCTAATCATAAGACAATACATCTGCCTTTTACAAAATGGAAGACCAAATCTCCTCAAAACTATCAAGGTCATCCAAAAACAAAGATATTCTGAGAAATTGTCACAGACCAGGGGAGGCTTAAGGGAGCATGACAACTAAATGCAGTGTGGGATCCTGGGTTATACTCTGGAAAAGAAAATGGGCATTAATGAAAAAACTGGTGACATCAAAGGAAGGAGTTTATTTATTAGTATATGCCCTGTACTAACTTATTTTTTTTCAACAAACATACGGCGGTAAGGTAAGCTGATAACATTAGGGGAAACTGAAACTGAATGATGGATGTAGAGACACTGTACTACCCCATACTCACTCAAAACTTTTCTGCAAATCGAAAATCATTCAAACAAACTTATTTTTAAAAAAAATTATTGTGCAGTGTTAATTTTTTAAAATTGTATTGTGCAGAATATGGACTCAATATACTGGTAAATAAAAGTTTTACATTTGTAAATAGCTTAGTATAATTTCTGGTACAACGTCAGTAATTCATAATACAATAGTTTAAGGTAACAATTAAAAGGTAATGATAAATTTGCTGTTGATTGAGGAATCACACTGAGTTCTTCACAGTAAACACCTTCAAGCCCAAACCCAATATTGATTTTAGTGAGCTTGTGTTTTCAGCACGTAGGTAGGTTTCTTCCCACAAGTATTCCCTTGGCTGATAAGAGCAGCTGTAACGTCTCTAAGAAAGAATTATACAGCAAGGAAATTCAAGGACCTTTTGAAAAAATATATGTATTTATATACTTTTCCTTAGATTTCTACTCTCATTGTATCTTTCTTTTCCTTTTGTGCTAAAATTAGTTTTTGGTGTTTAATGTGTATTTTCTAAGCTGTACTTGTTTTGGATGTTGGCACGGGCTGTTCAAGAAATCATCAAACTTTAATTTTCCTAGTATTCTGTGACACACTGGGACACATGCAGGCTGACTTTAGAATTCTTCATTAATTAAAGTCATAGATGTTCTTACATGTTAAGCAGAATGAACATGAAACTCAATTTAAATTCCAATGTTACACTGTATCTGAAAAACAAGTTTATAAAAAGAATGTGAAGGACTGACAGAATTTTCAAATGTATGTTTTTTGGTTTTTTTTTTCCTGTTCAACTTTGTGCTCCAGATGAATCTTCTGTAAACGTACTGTCGGAGTGAAGGATTTCTTGTGTGTTAGCTGCAATACAATTTCACAGAACGTGGAAATAAGAGACAGAAAAGAACTACTAAATCATCGAGTCTGCTCCCCACCACTACAGGATCCCTCTCTCCGTGTATTTTTTGTTGTTTTGTCGACATTGAAATGACTGAAGCAAGGAGGTTTCCATCACTTCCCTTGGGAGACTTTTCAATGGTTTAATAGCCCTCACTGTTAAGATGGCTTTAAGTTTCATTTGCTCAATTTTCCTTTGCATAATTTTATTCTGTCTTTCCCAGTTACACTCCCTTGGATGTCCACCCCTACTTGCCCCAATACTTAGAGGGGGTTATCATTTGTTTGTCATCTAAGACATGGGTTTAGTTTTTTTTTCCTTTTTCTTTTTTTCTAATCTCCACTGTAGTCTGAAATTCAACACCCAGAGTCTCCCTTAATTATTCTCATTGACTTCCTTTAGAGACAATTCGATTTTAGTCAGTTAACATCAAATCGATTTCAGCTAAATATAACTAAATTATTAGCACTCCATTTATTCTGTAACTCTATACCATGTGTTTGGTATATTCTTGGATAAAAAGCAGCCTCTTCTGCAATCTTTTTAACACTTATTTAGTCTAGCAATGTGCTAAGCATTGTGCAAAGGGGAAATACACATTGCTTTTTTTGTGAATTTAAATCCAAAATTCAGTAGACCCCACCATGGCAGGAGAGACATAGGCCATTTCCAGACAGCCAGCTGGCCTGATTAGAGGGTGTATTAGACCATTTTTGCATTACTAAAAAGAAATACCTTTGACTGGGTAATCAGTAAGAAAAGAAGTTTAATTGACTCACAGTTCTGCAGGCTGTACAAGCATGGCGCCAGCATTGCTCAGCTTCTGGGGAGGCCTCAGGAAGCTGTTACTCATGGTCAAAGACAAGCTTGGGGCAGGCACATTACACGGCAAAAGTAGGATCAAGAGAGAGAGGGACAGAATGAGGAGAGGGGTGCCGCACACTTTTAAACAACCAGATGTGGTAAGAAATCACTCACTATCCGAGGACAGCACCAAGGGGATGATGCTAAACCATTCATGAGAAATCTGTCCCCATGATCCAATATCCTCCCACTAGGCCCCAGCGCCAACAATAGGAATTACAATTCAAGACATTTGAGCGGGGACACGGATCCAAACCATATCAGAGGGTTACCAATTTTTCAATTATACATATGCTTCTATGTTTTTCTAGGAGATTCATAAGACTATAATAGAATAGGTTATTATTTATTTTAAATAAAGGACATCTTGTCAACTGTTATGAATTTAAAGATATATTTAGTAATTTTAAAACTTTATCTTTTCATATTAGAAACTTAACTGTGTTGCTTATATTCATGATATGGGAATTAGGGTTCTCCCCTAGGAAGAAGTGTGAGATCAGAGGCATCAACTAAAACATGTTTAGCCGGAAGCACCTGAAATCTGAGCATCCTTCAATTTCTTGCCTTCTTCCACCCCATTAGTACTCAGAGTTGCTGGGAATATTCTCAGGTATGTATGTGTGTAGGGTGGAGGAGAGCACAATCTGCAATGAGAGAGTATTTCTATGTAAGCATATACTTGGTCAATTGCCAAAAGATAACTCCGAAAAAGATTGAGACCTAAATCTCTAATGTTCTAAAAATGTATTATTATTTATAAATGTGTTTACCAAGGAAGATTACTCAAATTGCCTAAGCTTTAGGTCACATTACTGTAAACTCATTGCTATAGTTTGGATATTTATCCCCTCCAAATCTCATGTTTAACTTTGATCCCCAATGTTGGAGGTGGGGCCTAGTGGAACGTATTTGGATCATAGGAATAGATCCCTCAGGAACACCTTGGTATTGTCCTTGTGATAACAAGTGACTTCTCATTCTATCAGTTCAAGCAAGAACTGATTGTGAAAGCGCCTGGCACCTCCGTCCTCTCTCACTCTTCCTCTCTTATCATGTGACATGCTGGCTCTCCTTCGCCTTCCACCATGATTAGTACCTTCCTGAGGTGTTCACCACAACCAGATGCTGGCTCCACACTCCTTGTACAGTCTGCAAAACTGGAAGCCAAATAAACCTCTTTTCTTTATAAACTAACCAGCTTTGGGTATTCCTTTATTACAATACAAAATGGACTAAGACACTGATTTTTGTTGAGCTACTCACGATAAGGGACTCCCTAAACCACAGCATCAGTCAAGATGAAGCTTCCACTCATTGACCAGACATGAAAGGAAGTCATCTATTTTATTTGCCCCTCTCTCAAGAGGGAAGAATCCCAGAAATGTATTATGAAATTCTCATGTCAAAATCAATTCATCCAGACTTGGAGAGACGGTCATTTTATTCCCTAAATTATTACAAGTTCTGATAGTTCTACAATTTTAATTTTAAAAAATCAAAACCTAAGTGGCCTTCTTTATACAGTACTTCCTGAGCTACAAACTCACCTTTTTTTTCCTTGACACATTACCCACCATTCACTATAAAATTAAGAGTTCTGTGGAACTCATTCTGGGAAAGATTTCACCAATGCATCTCCTACGAATCTAGCACAGTGAATTTTACACAGTAAAACTTAAAGCACGCATTTAATTTATGTGATTATAACATAAAGAGGTAAAAATTCTATAGAAATCTACTTGACACTTAATGAATAGGAGTCCCTATTTCTTAATTACTAAACTGAACAAACACACCATGACACAGACAAAAGGAGTTAGACCTAAAGGTTATTTTGCTCCTGAATGATTTCATGGGGTTTATAAGCTGTACTTGACCTTGAGTGTCCTGTTCTTGAATGTCTTTTTCCACCTGAAGTATACTGAGCCAATCGTCCCACACCGCCACCTGGGTGATAAATCATGCAGAATTACTGTCTGCCTCAAGCCACACCAGAGGTTTCTTGAAATGCCATCTGGGCTAATGTTACTTATCCAGCTGTATTTCTTAAATCTTTAATTAGCAACAGGTTTTTTTGTATGAGGACAGAATGAAACCCCTGGGCTACTTCATGTGCCAGTGAACCTCACATGCTCCTGGGAAGGTTGGATACAAATATGTTCTCTTTGCATTCTCCCTCCATAAATGCTCTTTGTTGGAGTCAGGGGGAAAAAAAAATTGTTCTGGTGCAAAGCAAAGCCTCCACAGTTAAGGAAAACACTAGTAAAGCAATAAAGTCCTAATATCCACATGATTTTGTCCACAAAATCAGATAATTTGGAAGATGAATATATTCTTGCTGATTTTACATCTACTTCTGTCAGCTTTTGAAGGAGGAACAATTGAAATCCCCAACAATGATTGCTAATGAGTCTATTTCTTCTTGCAGTTCTTTCAGCTTTTGTACACATTTTTTGAAGGTTTGTTGTTAGGTAAGTGAACCATTATAACTATTATACCTATTGATGAATTCACTCCCTTATTGTTCTGAAAAAATATTCTTTATTTCTGGTAAATATGTATTTCCTCTCTGAAATATAATTTCAATGATAATATACTCACTCTAGCTTTTTTTATAACTGTTTCTAATCGTGTCATTTTAATCTACTTGTGTCTTTATATTCAAGTGTATTGAGGTACAAAAAGTGCTGCAGTATAGATCTAAATTTTGCTTTTCAGTCCAATCTGACAATCTCTGTCTTTTAATTAGGTTGTTTAGACCATGTACACTTAATGGGATTTTGGCTACCATTTGGTTTAATTTTTTTTATTTTGCTATTTGTTTTCTATTTGGTTCATCTGCTCTTTGTTCCTCTTCTTCGGCATTATTTTGATTAAATTTTAAATAATTTCCTTTAATCTACTTTATTTGCTGTCGCTTTTAGTGTAGTTATTTAGTGGTTGCTTTAGAATTTATAATATATCTCTTTTACACATCACAGTCTACGTTTAGGTGATTTATACTACTTTTAGTATAGTACACAAGCCACAGAATTATAACTTGTACAGTATCCCTTCCAAACCTCCATTTTCCTTGTTGTACATTTTACTCATGTATGTTATAAATTCTATAGTCTATTCATACTTGTATTTAAACAGTCAGGAACATTTTAAATATATTTAAATAATAAGAAAACAACCTTATATTTTTTACTCATGTAGTTACTATTCTAAGTGCCCCTCATTCCTTTGAGTAGGTGTGTATTTCATCCAGTGTTATTTTCTTCATGCCTGAAGAAAGAAATAATGCAGGTCTTCTGGTGATAAATTCTGTCAACTTTTGCATGTCTACAAATTTTCTTACTTCACCTTCACTTTTGAAAGATATTTTTGTCATGCGTGTCCGTGTGAAGAGACCACCAAACAGGTTTTGTGTGAGCAATAAAGCTTTTTAATCACCTGGGTGCAGGCGGGCTGAGTCCGAAAAGAGAGTCAGCGGAGGCAGATAAGGGTGGGGCCATTTTATAGGAGTTGGGTAGGTAAAGGAAAATTACAGTCAAAGAGGGGTTGTTCTCTGGTGGGCAGGAGTGGGGGTCACAAGGTGCTCAGTGGGGGAGCTTTTTGAGCCAGGATGAGCCAGGAAAAGGAATTTCACAAGATAATGTCATCGCTTAAGGCAAGGACCGGCCATTTTCACTTCTTTTGTGGTGGAATGTCATCAGTTAAGGCGGGGCAGGGCATCTGCACTTCTTTTGTGATTCTTCAGTTACTTCAGGCCATCTGGGCATATACGTGCAAGTCACAGGGGATGTGATGGCTTGACTTGGGCTCAGAGGCCTGACAATTTTCATTGTGTACATAATTCTAGATTGACAGGTGTTTTTCTTCAGTACTTTGAAAATGATGTTCCACTATTTTTTTTTTCTTGTATTCTTTCTGATGAGAAGTGTACTGGCATCCCTATCTTGTGTTTCTATGTATGTAGCATATATTTTATTATTCTGGCTTCTTTTTAACATTTTCTCATTATTACTAGTTTTTGGAAATTTAATTGCAATGGACCTTGATGTAGTTTTCTTCATCTATCTTGTATTTATGCTACATTAAGCTTCTTGCATACAGTGATCTATAGTTCAGCTTTGCAAAATCATTGAAAATAAAATTGCTTTTATTGGTTCAAATACCCACCCTTCCATTTCCCTTTTCCTTTGGAAAATGTAATTACGTGTATATTAGACCACCTGAAGTTGTCCCTCAGCTCACTGATGTTCTTTGCATTTTTATTTCCTCTCTGCAATTTATTTTTATTCATCTCTGTTTTTATGTCACCAACCTCACTAGTCTTTCCTTCTATAATGTCTAAACTACTGTTAATTTCATTTAGTGTATTTTTCATCTCAGATAATGTAGCTTTCATCTGGGGAAGTTGTATTTATGTTTTTTCATATATTTTATTCCACTACAAATGAAATTATGAAAAATAATTATAACTATTTTAATGCCCTCTTTTTGTAATTCTAGCATCTGAGTCAATTCTGGATCAGTTTTGATTTATTGATTTATCTTTGTGCTTTCCTGCTTCTTTGAGTGCCTGGTAATTTTTTATTTGATGTCAATCATTGTGATTTTACCTCATTAGTGGCTAGATATATTTTCTTTCCTATAAATATTCTTGAGGATTTTCCCCCTGAGACGCTGTTAAATTACTTAAAAACAGTTTGATATTTTGAAGTCTTGATTTTAAGATTTGTTAGAGTGTACCAGAGCAGTATTTAATCTCAAGTTAATTATTCCCCACTATTGAGATATCACCATTCTGAGCATTATACCCAGTATCTCATGAATTATGAGAATTTCCAGTCTGGCAGGTGGGAAGAGCCTGTGTTCTCAGCACTGTGTTATAACAGGGCACTATTGTCTCTAACACTCTCAGGTGATTCTTTCCTTAGCCTCAGGTACTTCCTTCACAATTCTCTATTGCGTAGATTCAATTCAAGTACTTCCTTCTTGAATTCTCTAATATTCAAGGAGGACCCTCTGCAGATTTCTGAAGTTTTCTCTGTATGTAACTCTTATTTCTTTGGTATTCTGTCCTTCCAATCCTTGCTTCCTCACTGTCCCTGGGCTCTCAGCTCCATATTCTTATCTCAGGGATTTTGCCAGATTCTGCACTATGCACCATGGCCTGGAAATTCCCTCAAGACATTAAACTAGGGAAATCACGGGGCTTGCTTAACTTGTTTTCCATCTCTCAGGAATTCCTGCACTTACCACCGGATACTTAATGTCTTGGAAATAGTTCCTTCACATATGCTTCCTGGTTTTTATGATAGTTTTAAGTGGCAAGGTAAATCTGGTCTCCGTTACTCCATTTTAGCCAGACCTGGAGATCTCTTTTTTCACCAAAATTTTAATGAAGTCTTAAAAATAGTGAGGTACAACATAAATATTTAAATGACTATTAAGTAAGACTTAAACAATCACATTAAATCCTTAACAGGCTAAACATTTATCCATTTCACAACCTACTACCATTTATGCAGTGCCAGGTCCCCAACAACAGCCAGGGTCCTCAAAATCCAAATGAGTCCGGTATTCGGGGAAAGAAATCTGTCTTTACTGGCCATGCCTTTATTTCTAGCCTTGAATTTACCGTGTTCTTGAATGTCAGATATTGGAACTATCTATTTTCTTCAAAGGAATCCTTGCCCCCAGCCCTGGGGATGCACAAACATACCTCTTATTATCTTATGTATTACATGTTAAGTAGCATTTAATGTGGGGGACTAATACTTCATCCTGTTCATGCTGTTCTGCTGGGTCATCCAAGACTAGCTCAAAATCATTCTTCAGTATTAGAACAAAATACCTATATATTCCCTATCAGAAGTGCATAGCATCACTCCCTATCCAATTCATAACTGTCAGAGAATAATGTGTTAGTTTGCTAGGGTTACCAATAACAAATTGCTGCAAATTTGGCGGCCTAAAACAACAGAAATGTATTCTCTCACATTTCTGAAAACTAGAAGCCCGAAATCAAGATGCCAGCGGTGCCTCTCTCCCTCTGAAGTTTCCATTGGAAAAGCTCTGCTTGCCTTTGCTGGCTCCTGGGGGCTGCTGGTGTCCTTTGGCTCATGGCAACATCACTCCTCAGTTTGTGCTCTTTGGAGTTTCCCAATGACTAGGTGAAGCTCACCTAGAGAATCATGGGTGATCTCTTTTCCCTAAAGTCAACTGACTGTAGGTGTGAAACACATCTTCAAAATTCCTTCACAGAAATTCTTAGTCTATGAATAAATATCTAGTCTAGCCAAGCTAACACATGAAACTAACCATCACAAAACCTATTTGCTGAACTTCTCCACCTTAATATGGCATCTGGGAAACTCAGGGATCTGCGAAAATATTCTTAGGGGTCCTCAAATTCTGAATAATTAAAAATGTGTTTTTATAAAGTAACAATTCTTTCTCAAAATTATTTTACTGGTTTCAAAGAGGAAAGCTCTTTTTTTCCACATAATGACATGTTGAAACACATTTTAAAATATGAAGAATATCTCCTCTGATTTGAAATGTAGAAGTCTACTCCCTCAAGGCCAGCCACAGAGAGTGGTGTCCGCTTCAGATTCCTTACTCACTTTACAGCCAGGCTTTATGAGCTGGGAATTGACAAATGCCAAATGGAAACTTTAGCATCCTTTGTCTCTACTTTGTCTCCAAGGTGATACTTACTTGGGCTCTATCTGAAAGTCTGGCCCACTTTCTGCTGTTAGTCTTGAACTCCGCACAGCCTAGTCAGCAACTCTGATTCTAAATCATGACACTTCAACCCCAGTCTCCCTGATTCTCAAGTCCCATCCCCATTTGGTATAAACTACCACTATGCTTTGCTCACTTGCCCCAATTTTAAGATTAGACAGTTGCACTGTAGTTGCAAAAAAAAAAAAAAAAAAAAAATAGCCTAATAGTGAACCCCACAGATGACTGTAACTGCTGGTCAAGAATGGCAACAACAATTCTTCGGAATATGCAAGTGAAAACACACAGGTGGTACCCAGTACTCCTTCACCTGCTGACCAGGCCTTGGTGTGTCTTAGGGGAACTGGATTCAGAGGATTTGATTCTAACTCAACTCATCATCCTGTACTTACTCTTAATTAGAAAAATATGAAAAAAAATGCTGCCTCCATCTATCTCATGGACAAGGCAAAATGACATCAACCTTCTGAGAAACATCCTTCACAGTCTACGTGGGTGTGATCTCTCCTTGGATGAGCCCTTAAAACACACTTGCATAGATATCAGAAAAGTCACCCTGTGATCTCAGTCTCCAGATCTTTTTCAACTACAGACTTTGTCAAATAGCCAGAAAAGTACAAAATCAAATCCAGGGACTGAGGCCAAACTTATCTGGCTTCAATAGATGTGTGGGGAAAAAAATCCCTGCCACCAGCAGAATGGGTGTGAAATCCCTGTTTCACAGAGACAGTCAGGATGGATGGCCAGTTTTTCCTCTGTATTGTAATAAAACTAAAACATCGATGAATAAAAGGAGAGAAACAACCTTTCGATTTTACTTACTTGTTTTTAACATCTACATGTTTGAATCTGCACCCATGACCCTGTAGTTTTACGATAAGACTTACCAAAAAAAAGAAAAGAAAAATTAAATACTGTCCAAGGTATGTAAGATCCTTGACTGTGTGTGTGGTTGCCCACACAGTAATGGAAAGCTTGTCTCCTCAAAGTCACCATCTTATTGGTTACCACCATCACTCTACCACTCTTCACCAATATCCAGGTTTCATTCTTATTGAGGCATTGCTTATCCCAATACCAAGGTCAGTTGTGACCATATGGCTTTTTTTCATTTCCTCTAACATGGCTGCCAACAGATGACAAGTAGAGGTTGGCCTGGCGGCCTGAGAAGACAGCAGCACTATCAGCTGACCTGAGAGGAACATCGAGTAGGAGAAAGGAATAACCCAGTGGTGTTTTATGACCCTGGAATCTATGGTTGCTTTGTACCCATGGTATCCCCTAGCCTATCTGGACTGCTATCCTTTACTACTGATCTTCATACCCACCCTAGAAGATAGCAACAGCGTCTAGCTATTTGTCCTACCCCTCCTATTCCTTTGTCAAAGCCATTGTCCACATCACTGCTAGTGTCAGTCTTATGGAATCCAAATTTGTTTGTGGCTTATTAAAATCGTCCTATGAAATACAACCTGAAGCCAAAATCCAATGCATAGAAAACGTCCACCATGATCTGCCACCTGATCTGCCACCACGATCCGTTGCCGACAGATTGCTCTCCCTCATCTCCCCAAAACACTGGCCCTCACATTAATCTTCTCACTGTGCTTGGGTTGCCACCTTCCTTTCTTATCTCAATTTGCACATGAAGTGTCCTCTGCCTGGAGGACAAATCTTTGCCAGTCCTCCTGTAAAGCCTTATCCATTCCTCAAACTCAGCCTAGATCCCTTCAATTCTATGGCATTCTCCCTTGTACAGTCATCCCCGACACTATCATAATATCCTAAATATAGCTCTAATATTGAATTTGGTGTTCAAATTTGTAATTGTGTGTGTATGGATCAGTCTCTCTATGGAGAATGTGAGTTCTCTCAAGGCATTTTTTCCCCAGTTAGAACAATAGAACTCAAAGATTAAGTACTTTGCTTAAGATTAAGCAGTGGTGGGCGCCTGTAGTCTCAGCCACTCAGGAGGCTGAGGCAGGAGAATGGCATGAACCTGAGAGGCGGAGCTTGCAGTGAGCCGAGATTGTGCCACTACACTCCAGCCTGGATGACAGAGCGAGACTCTGACTCAAAAAAAATAAAAAGGATTAAGCAGTTTGGCCAGGTGTGGTGGCTCACACCTATAATCCCAGCACTTTGTGAGGCCAAGGCGGGTGGATTATCTGAGGTCAGGAGTTCAAGACCAGCTTGGCCAACATGGTGAAACCTCGTCTCCACTAAAAATACAAAAATTAGCCAGGTGTGGTGGCACATGCCTGTAATCCCAGCTACTTGGGAGGCTGAGACAGAATTGCTTGAACCCGGGAGACAGAGGTTGCAGTGAGCCAAGACCATGCCATTTCACTCCAGCCTGGGCAAGAAGAGCGAAAGTCCGTCTCAAAAAAACAAAAAAAAAAAGATTAAGCAGTTAATAAATTCCAGTGCCACAACCTGAACCTGAGTCTATAGCACATGCTCTTTTTTATATGTGATGCCTTTTTCCAACTGAAGTCAGATGCTCCATGGTCTTGTCCTTTTTCTGCAGGCTGTGTGCTAAAGCAGTAACTCACAATGTTACTGGAAGCATTTGAGACCCTTTAGGCTGAGTATTTTGCCACTTCCTCGATGGCTGTTTATTAATTACCAGATGATTCTGTGAACACAATCTTGGTGATCTAGAGTCAGGATGAGATCAGAAAAGAGGCTTGGGATATTCAGCCACCTCTCTAGTTGCTTTTCTGTAAGGTTTTTGTGGATTTAGGATCTAATTTTTTAATAAATTAAAGATTGATTGAGGCCAGGCACAGTGGCTCACGCCTGTAATCCCAGCACTTTTGGAGGCAGAGGCAGGTGGATCACTGGAAACCAGGAGTTTGAGACCAGCCTGGCCAACATGGTAAAACCCCATCTCTACTAAAAACACAAAAATTACCTGGGCATGGGGGCAGGTGCCTGCAATCCCAGCTACTTGGGAGGCTAAAGCATGAGAATCGCTTGAACCCCGGAGGCAGAGGTTGCAGTGAGCCCAGATCATGCCACTGTACTCCAGCCTGGGCGACCGAGTGAGACTCTGCCTCATTAAAAAAAAAAAAAAAAAAAAAATTAAGAGCTTGATTGGGATGTATCAGGGTTTTTAGACCCCTTTTGATGAGACAGAGTAAACAATGTACCTTTCCTGGAAGATCTGTACTCTAGTTCCTTACTAGGTCACTAACTAGTTTGGGCCGAACATCAGACCAGTATGTCTCTGGACAAAAAACAAACATCATTTAGGTGGTCCACAGGGTCTCTAGTAGCAATAACACTGCATAAGTGTAATGGTGTGGATCATCCAACAAATGACAGTAAGCATTTATTGAGGACCTACTGTGCATGAGATATCAGGGTCAAAGACAGGGACCTGCTTATAAAAGTTTTAATCTAGTGTTCCTATACAAAGGCTTAAAGGTATTGTTGATAAGCTTCACTTTTTCTACACTATAACTTCCCTCTCTGTATTTCAGGTTAGTAATTCCAAAGCTTTGCAGCCAGCATCTTCTTGTTTATTGCCAGTGGCACCCTTGGTGGGTCCCTGTGGAGGGACTGTGGGGAAATTAAATGTTTTCATGCTGGGTGCAATCCTTCAAAGAAAGTTCTTGCCTGAGACAAATTTTCTCCAAAGGTTGTAGTTAGTAATTTGCTTCCTGTTAATAATTCTACACACATTGATCTCACAGCAGCTGGTGATTATCTGGCACAAAACCCTCTGGGTTTATTTTAAATTTAGAAAAAATTTTGCTCTAGTACCTGCTTCCTGCTTAGGCATTTCCTTGGGAGACCAGAATATTCTGAATAATCGGATGAAAATGACCAGTGTTCTCAATAACAACAAAACCTCAAACTTTTCATCCAGCTGCCCATGGGAGTAAGAAAAAAAATGTTTCTATTCAACTGAATTCCTTTAGGCTGTTTCAAGAATAAAGCCATTTATAGCTTCATCCCAGTTCACTGAGGCATAAACTGCTAAAATGAGGCATTTGCTTTCCAAGACCAGCCTCTCTTTTTTTGCCCTTCTTGCCATCTCCCTTCAAAAAAGAATGTCTCTTTGTCAATAAGTGCCTATCATCTGTATTGGGAGCACAGTCAATGGTAGGACTGAAGCTGCATTCAGGCAATTTTGTATTGCTTAGTGTAGCATCTTCCACAGCTAAAGGATAGAGTAGGTACTGGGTATAGGGTAGGTGCTCAAACATTATTGGTTGTGATTTATCAAGCAGACCAAACCACATTTTCTATTGAATCAGTAATATTATCTCTTGTCGAATATCAAAGATTTATGTGGATGTAATACAATGGCGGCTTCTCTAAATAAAATGATTGCCAATGCGCTCTATAGAGGACATTCAGGGTTTGTCAGAGACAATAGCACACCTGAAGCTATGCACATTTCCTAACTGGTTACCTTACCTTCAGGAACTTTCAACAATTCATCCACTTAACATCACCTCCAAAGTGGGACATTTCTGAATACCATGTTCATCATTGTATTGTCTTACTCTAAAGTCATTAATGCTCCTATTGTCTTCTAGGTAAATTAAAATTTCAACAAGCACCTAAAGCTTTCTGAAGTCATTCCCAGCCAGAAATTTATACCACAAATGCACATGTTCACTCTTTCCTCCCTTTACAGGATGGTCTTCACTTTTACTTCATTGATCAAATATATTTTTTCTTCTTCCAGGGGCTTCTCAAGTACTACCTTCTCCAAGAATCCTTCTCTAACCAATGGGCAAAAGCAAGCACTCCTTTCAGAGACTCCTATGAAAGTCATTTGCACCATTCATTTTGGTCAAAGGCATGTGTTGAGGAAAGTGCATAGCATTTGGAGTAGAATAGTCAAAACTGAATTCCTAATTAAGACTATTGGCCAATAATTGTGGCGCCTTGAAAAAGCCTCTTACTTCCTTTGTATGATAGCTCCCTAACTTGTGAAGCGGTGACAATAGTATTATGTGATTCTTACACCCTGTGTGAATCAAACCAGGTCATGGTTATGGCTTGTACAGTGCTATGCCATTGCTCGTTTTCATTCTACGTCAGATACTCTCCATGTGGGAATGTGTCAGCTTGTCAATGAAAATCTGCTTCTTGGATACAGGAACTGGGTTATTTTGTCTTCCACAGTCATGAATGCTACCAAGATTACTTGACTTGAAGTAGAATGAAACTGAGAAGCATTTAAAGAACCTACTGTGTCTGGTTTAGAGCCTCTGTCTGCAATGGGCGGGGCTGTCACACCACGGTGGGCAAGACAGGGGAGGAAGTAGATGAGAGCCCTGCTGTGGGCCATGCTGGATGGTGAATGTGCAGGACAGACAGGGACTAGGTGCTTCACAAAGACAATCACCTTCAAATTCCATTCTAAAGGGTGATTATGACCCTCAGGTAGAGAAAATAAAGAAGGGCATATTAGGAGTGGAGCTAGAAATAACACACACAAAGGCCCAGAAGCCCACAGAGGGTTTATGTTAAGAAAGTACCGAGAGAGCATGACCAAAGAGGATCCCGGTTACAAGAGTACCGAGGGATGGCAAGGAACAGTATGAGTTCCTCACAGCAAGGAGACCTCATGACAAGCTCAGAAGATATTATACTGTCCTTGTCCACCTTTTCATGGTCCTTAGCATAAGTGGGCCTTTGTTTTTTCTGATCCTCCTCCCTGCCACCTAGGGTGTGGTAGAGTGTGAGTTACTATGATTTGTTTACCCACCTTAGTACTTAACCTGTCCCTCTAGTCTCTGCAGCCTCACCCCTTTTCCATTTAATCCCTGTAATCATTGTACATTTCAGATATAATTCTTGTTATTTAACCTTGGAAAATTTTACGAAATACAACCCTACCTAGAGACCTACAAGAACAACAATAATAATAGAAAGCACACTCATCCTGAGCCTCCTGTAACCCTTGAAACACATCTCTTATCAGGTGAAGGAAATCAGTTAATCCTTGACGACATTGAGGTCCAACAGAAGTTTTAAAGAACACGCTGTTGGGTTTAGTAAATGCATTTAAGAATACCTGTGAAAAATCCTATCTGAACTAGAAAAATAAAAGAATACACACACAAAGGCTGATCTTCCCTGAGTGGGAGTGGATCATTTATACTGTGGGAAAACAGATATTGTCTAGGTAATGCTTAGATAGGACTTGAAGGCTCTGAATGCTGTCAACAAAAGAAAATGGAGAAGTAGTTTGATATGACTCAAAAACCTATAGATCTAAGCTATGATTTAATGTTTCAACCTTCCATGGTTTTCCAATTGATATCAAAATATCTCTTGCCAATTAATTTTCAGCAAGTACAGCATGTTCAATTTGATTTTTACTAGAAAATGCAATGTACCACGGGGAATCAGGAGATGTGGTTTCACTGAAGTAACAGTTAAACACATTGGTTCATTAGTCATTTTGTCAACATCCCAACAAAAGTCCAGGTTGGCCTATGAGACTCAGTTGTGCCAGGTTGGAAAGTATTAGCCCTTTGTCAGATGGATAGATTTCCAAAATGGAAAGTAAAAATCTGAAATTACAAACTCTGTAATAGGCTACGAAACCATCAGACAGAGTACACTGGGTTTCTTGGGAATCTTACTTTAGAACAGGAAAATGAAATAAAATTTACAATGGGATTTATTCTGGACCTTCTTTAGATTTTGGTCAGCAGTACTACATTCTGTCAACTGTTGAAGTCACAAGTACTCACTGATTAATCCATTTATTCACTCAAGTGGCATTTCCTATGGAACTCCCCTGGTTTATATAAACATGAAACAAGGAACATCACAGGAAGTGCAAATAAAGACATTACTACTACCACACTCAGGATGAGTCCCCTTTACTAGTACATTCTAGACACATGCAATAAATGTAACACATTGTAGGAGACGCACCATGCAGTGATGCTTAATGAGCCATGCCCTTGTGGAATACCCTTCCCTTGAGTGTGGACAGGACCCATTACTTGCTTCCAACCAATAGAATATGGCAAAGGTGATGGGATACCACACTATTAGGTCATGCTATATGACAAAGGTGAAGGGTATCACTCCATAATTACTTTACATCATAGGAGACAATGACTCAGTGGACTGGAGAGAAATATTTTCCTATAGTCTTAAAGAAGCAAACAGCCATTCTGTAAAGCACCTATAGAGAAGACCAAGTGGCAGGGAACTGCAGTGGCCTCTAAGATCAGAGAGCAGCCAGCAAGAAGTGGAGGGCCTCTGTCATACAACCATTGGAAACAAATTCTAGAACAACCAGAATTAATATGGAAATGGACCCTTCCTCAATGAGCCTCTGGAGGAGAACACAACCTAGATGAAACCTTGGTCTCAGCCTAGCCGCCTGATAAGACCTGGGCAGAAACCCAAGGTAAGCTATGCCTGGCCCACATAAACTGAGCTCATGCATGTCTTATCCTAAGAACCTATGTTAGTAATAACTTGTTATTCACAAAAGAAAAGGAATACATCCTGGATCATAAGATTCCACCTTACAAGATGTAAAATCTATGTAGCCATCTTAATGGAATGTCATGAATACTGCACTGAATCTACACTGAGAAAGAGGACTGAACAATTGAAAAAACACATATTAATGTTAACAGGTTCTTTGCCAAATGTGGTATAGCATATTTCTCCTAATGCTATCCCTCCCTAGCTCCCCCAGCCCCCAACAGGCCCCAGTGTGTGATGTTCCCCTCCCTGTGTCCATGTGTTCTCATTGTTCAACTTCCACTTATGAATGAGAACACGCGGTGTTTGGTTTTTTGTTCCTGCGTTAGTTGGCTGAAAATGATGGTTTCCAGCTTCATCCGTGGCCCTGCAAAGGACATGAACTCATCCTTTTTTATGGCTGCCTAGTATTCCATGGTGTATATGTGCCACATTTTCCATATCCAGTCTATCATTGATGGGCATTTGGGTTGGTTCCAAGTCTTTGCTATTGTGAATAGTGCTGCAATAAACATACATATGCATGTGTCTTTATAGTAGAATGATTTATAATCTTTTGCGTATATACCCAGTAATGGGATTGCTAGGTGAGATGGTATTTCTGGCTCTAGATCCTTGAGGAATTGCCACACTGTCTTCCACAATGGTTGAACTAATTTACACTCCCACCACAACAGTGTAAAAGTGTTCCTATTTCTCCACATCGTCGCCAGCAACTGTTGTTTTCTGACTTTTTAATGATCACCATTCTAACTGGTGTGAGATGGTATCTTATTGTGGTTTTAATTTGCATTTCTCTAATGACCAGTGAGGATGAGCTTTTTTTCATATGTTTGTTGGCCACATAAATGTCTTCTTTTGAGAAGTGTCTGTTCATATCCTTCGCCCACTTTTTGATGAGGTTGTTTATTTTATTTTCTTGTAAATTTGTTTAAGTTCCTTGTTGATTCTGGATATAAGCCCTTTGTCAGATGGATAGATTGCAAAAATTTTCTCCCATTCTGTAGGTTGTCTGTTCACTCTGATGATAGTTTCTTTTGCTGTGCAGAAGCTCTTTAGTTTAATTAGATCCCATTTATCAATTTTGGCTTTTGTTGCCATTGCTTTTGGTGTTTTAGTCATGAAGCCTTTGCCCACGCCTATGTCCTGAATGGTATTGCCTAGGTTTTCTTCTAGGGTTTTTATGGTTTTAGGTCTTACATTTAAGTCTTTAATCCACCTTGTGTTAATTTTTGTATAAGGTGTAAGGAAGGGGTCCAGTTTCAGTTTTCTGCATATGGCTAGCCAGTTTTCTCAACTGGCTGCAACATCTGTCACCCCATTGATCGCCAGGGTTGATTTGGCCAGTCTGACTCACTAGGCGGGTGTCCCATTCCTCCCTCACCGCTCCATGTGCATCCCTCCCAAAGCTGTACGCTCGGTCAAAGAGAGTGAACATCCCCGACAGAAGAGGACGGGTCTTTGGTCAAGGGTATATGAGTAGCTGCACTGCCCTTCTAGAATCTCCAAACAAGCTCTCAAACTTTCTAATTTAAGAATGAAAGGGATATACGACTAAACACATAGAAGTTTAAAAGCATAATGAAGGAATCCTGTGAGCAACTTTATGCCCATGAATTCAACAACCTAGATGAAATAGAACAATTCCTAGAAAGTCGCAAATTACCAAACCTCACCAAAGAAATAGGTAATATGGTATTTCCTTTATCAAATAGATAAATTAAATCCATATTTTAAAACTTTCCAATAAAGAAAACCCCAGGTTCAGATGGTTCCAATAGAAAATCCTACCAAATATTTAAGAAAGAATATCTACCAATTCTATATAATTTCTTCCAAAGAATATTTCAAGAATTACTTCCTAAGTTATTTCATGAGACCTACATTACCTCAACAATCAGATGAATTTCCAAAGAAATTATAGGAAAATAATTTTAAAAATCACTCATGAGCATGGATATCAAAATCCTTAACTAAATATTAGCAAATTAAAGCCAACAATATATAAAACAGACAAATAATATAATTTCTCAGGGTACAGTATTCAAAGACAATGGTTTTCTTCTCTCCCAAAACTTTACATATTTTGTTACACTCTCCTGCTTGCATGCTTTCTACATAGAAGTCAGATGTATTTCTTATCTTTGTTCTTCGATTGATAAATTAGTCCATTCTCACATTGCTATAAAAATAAATCCTAAGACTGAACAATTTATCAAAAAAGTGGTTGAATTTTCTCAAAGTTCTGCAGGCTGCAAGGGAAGCAGGGCTGCATCTGCTTCTGGGGAGGTCTCAGGGGAGTTTTACTCATGGGGAGGGCAAAGTGGGAGCAGGTAGTTCACGCGATAAAGGCAGGCACAAGAGAGTAAGGAGGGAAGGGCCACATACTTTTAAACAGCTAGATCTTGTGAGAACTCACTATTGTGAGGAGAGTAGCAAGAGGATGGTACTCAACCATTCATGAGAAATCCACCCCCATGATCCAATCACCTCCCACCAAGCCCTACCTCCAACATTGGGGATTACAATTGAACATGAGATTTGGGTGGGGACACAGATCTAAATCATATCAATGGGTAAGGTATTCCCCTATGGCTTCTTTCAGGATTTTTTTCTTTACATTTGTTTTTCTGTCATTTCAAAATGATATACCTAGGTGTGGTATATATCCTGCATGGTGTTGCTTGCATTTATCCTGCATGGTGTTTTCGGAGCTTCATGGATCTGTGGTTTGGTGTCTGGCATTAATTTGGGGGAAATTCTCAGCCATTATTGTTTTAAATATTTTTTTTGTTCCTTTCTCTCTTTCTTCTTCTTCTGGTATCTCTATCATGCAAATGTTACATCTTTGGAGTTGCCTCACAATTTTGGATATTCTGTTCTGGTTTGGTTTTGTTTCAGTCCTTTTTCTCTTTGCTTTTCAGATTATAGGTTTTGATTGAGATATCTTCAAGCTCAAAGGTTGTTTCCTCAGCCCTGTCCAGTCCACTAGTTAGCCCATCAAAGGCATTCTTCACTTCTGTTACAGTGCTTTTAACACTGTAGCATTCCTTTTGGTTCTTAGAATTTCTATCTCTCTGCCTACATTGCACATCCATTCTTGTATGCTGTCTACTTTATTCATTAGAGACCTTAGCATATTAATCATAGTTGCTTTAAATTCCTGGCCTGATAATTCCAACATCCTCATCATATCTGAATCTGGTTTCAATACGTATTGTGTCTCTTCAAACTACGTTTTGACCTTTTAGTGTGTCCTGTAATTTTTCTTATACCCAAACAGGAACCGCTGTACATGTAAAAGGAACTGCTGTACACAAGTTTTTAGCAATATAGTAGTAAGGTATTGAGAAAAGGGAAACATTTTATAGTCCTGTTTAGGTCTCTGTCTTTGAACTTCACAAATGCTTCCCAGTCATCCCCCCCGTAGGTGGGACAGAATGGCCGGAGAGGGTGGGAGTTGGTATTTCCCTTCCCCAGGTCCATTAGGTTCTGATAAACCCCAGTAAGGCCGGGTGCAGTGGCTCACACCTGTAATCCTTTGAGAGGCCAAAGTGAGAGGATTGCTTGAGGCCAGGAGTTTGAGACCAGCCTGGATAACATAGTGAGACCCCATCTCTACAAAAAGTAAAATGGAAACTAGCTGGGCATGGTGACATACGATGTAGTCCTAGATAGTTGGGAGGCCAAAGCAGGAGGATCACTTGAGCCCAGGGGTCCAAAGTTAAGAGTGAGCTATGATCATGCCAATGCACAGCCTGGGTGACAGAACAAGACTCTGTCTCTCTTAAAAAACAAACAAAAAAAAAAAATTAAAAACCCAGCAGGTTGGGCTATGGTTAATTAATTCCTCCTAAGGACAAGTCTTGTTAAGAAGAACACAGTAGGCTGTAATCCCAGCACTTTGGAAGGCCGAGGCTGGCAGATCACGAGGTCAGGAGATCGAGACCATCCTGGCTAACACGTTGAAACCCCGTCTCTACTAAAAATACAAAAAGAAATTAGCTGGGCATGGTGGCAGACGCCTGTAGTCCCAGCTACTTGGGAGGCTGAGGCAGGAGAATGGCATGAACCCAGGAGGCGGAGCTTGCAATGAGCAGAGATCGCACCACTGCACTCCAGTCTGGGCAACAGAGTGAGACTCTGTCTCAAAAAAAAAAAAAAGAAGAAGAAGAAGAAGAAGAACACGGTACTCTGGTGTATTCCAGAATGATTCATTTTCCTCTCTCCCTGCCAGATGCATAAAGGAATTTTAAGGGAATTTTTCTCTGAAGAGCTTTTGGAGGTAAAACTCTCGAAAGGGGGACTTCCCTGTGATTGAGTCTCCTTGGAGTTTTTAACTGTCAGATTTGTTCACGCGGAGCCTTTAGTAGTTCATCAATTACAGTTCAGGTTTCCCTAGCCCGGTACTAGTTCTCACAGAGCCTTCTGCTCTGCTAGGTTCTTATTCTCTGTATCGAGTATTCACCAATAGTTCTTCAATTTAGGGGGCAGCGGTTTGCTCTGTGACCTCATTTCTCTTGCATAGCTAAGAACAGAGATTGATTTTCAGTTTGCCCAGATTTTTACTTGTCGTTAGAATGCAAACAAGCCATAGACTGGGAGAAAATATTTACCTGTCAAGTGTCTGGCAAACATTTTACCACAATATATAAATAACTTATAATTTTATTTTTATTATTATACTTCAAGTTCTATGGTACATGTGCACAATGTGCAGGTTTGTTACATATGTACATATGTGCCATATTGGTTTGCTGCACCCATTAACTCATTATTTACATTAGGTATATCTCCCAATGCTATCCTTCCCCCCTCCCCCCACCCCACGACAGGCCCCGGGGTGTGATGTTCCCCTTTCTGTGTCCAAGTGTTCTCATTGTTCAATTCCCACCTATGAGTGAGAACATGCAGTGTTTGGTTTTCTGTCCTTGTGATAGTTTGCTCAAGAACTTACAAAATTTAGCAATAAAAAATGGTCATTTAAGCGTAGGAAAAGATGCTCAATATCATTAGTCATTAGATAAATATATATTAAAGCCACAAGGTGAAACCACTGTACACTTATTAGCATGGCTGAAAATTTAATAATAATAAATGGCAATCTTAAGTCCTGGTGAAAATGTGCTGCAACAGGGACTCTCATGCATTGCTAGGGGGAAGGCAAGATAGTAAACTACTTTGGAAAACTGTTTTTCAGTCTCATATAAATTTAACCATAAACTTATTATATGACCAATCCTACTCAAAAGAAATTTTAAAATGGAATTTATATGAATATCTATTCGCAAAAATTTATAGAGACTTTATTAATAATCACCAAAAAGAGAAATAATTTAAATGATCGTAATGGTGACTGAATAAAACATAGTACACTAATATTACTCAGTAATAACAATTGTGAACTATTGATGCATGCCATAAAAAAGGTAAATTTCACATGCTTTAAGACATGTGAAAGAAACCAGACTCAAAACACTACGTGCTATATTTTCTTCCGTTTATGTGACATTCTGAAAAAAGTAAAATGATACAGTTGAAGAATAACTCAGTGGCTTTCAGGGTTGAAGAGTGAGGTGGAAGGGAAAGCATTAGTGTCGTTATTTGGAGTGACAGAACCCTTCTATACTTGATTGTGCTGCTCATTAAACATAGTTCCATGCATTTGTCAAAACTCATAGAAGTGTACATCAAAAAGTGACTTTTACTGTATGTAAATTAATGAAAGCTAAAAATAAAGAATTAAATCAGGGATAAATATATAATTACATCTGTTGTAAGTATTACAAAAGAGAACATGTAATAAGAAAACCCCATTGTCTCAGCCCCAAAACTCCTTAAGCTGATAAGCAACTTCAGCAAAGTCTCAGGATACAAAATCAATATGCAAAATTTGCAGGCATTCCTATACACTAATAATAGACAAACAGAGAGCCAAATCATGAGTGAACTGTCATTCGCAACTGCTACAGAGAGAATAAAATACCTAGGAATCCAGCTTACAAGGGTTGTGAAGGACCTCTTCAAGGAGAACTACAAACCACTGCTCAAGGAAATAAGAGAGGACACAAACAAATGGAAAACATTCCATGCTCATGGAGAGGAAGAATCATCATCATGAAAATGGCCACACTGCCCAAAGTAATTTATAGATTCAATGCTATTCCCATCAAGTCTGTCTTTTAACTGAGCATTTTAGTTCATTACAACTGTATTATTATTATACACACATATACATGCAAATATATTTGTGTATTTATTTTTACCACCTGATTTTGTGCTTTGTAAAACCTGGAGTCAAGAACTCAGATGCACCAAACTGGACTTCTAACCTACGGAGCTGTGAGATAATAAATTTTGATTGCTTCAAGACTCAGTATTGTGGTGCTTCTTCATAGCAACAATAAAAAACTAAGGTAGCATATTAAACACAATATCAAAACTTTATTAATGTATGGTCCACAGATGAGCAGCAGTGGTAACACTTTGGAGCTCGCTAGACAGGCAGAATGTGAAGCCCAACTCTCAGACCTTCTGAGTCAAAATTTCATGATAAGAAAATAAACATATCACCAGGTGGTTCATAAATTTTCAGAAACCATGTTAGAAGACATTCAATGTCTGGTTAGGTCACTATTTGACGTCTTTCTTTTAGGATTATATTGTTTTCTGTTTATTCCTCATAGTGTCTTGATTCCCCGTCATTTCATTTTTTACTGCTGTGACTTCCTGTTTATTGAAACTTTCCCTGTGGAATTTCTGTGCGTGTCCATGTTTAAGATCTTAGTTGGGGAGGTCTGGTGTGGGGCAGCACCTGAAGATCTCTATTTCTGAAGTAAATTCCTCCAGACAGGAACTGCATTTGCTTTACCAAGGGTTGGAGACACTGAATCCCAACTTACCATTTTTAATCCTACACAAGAAGTGTGCGTTTGATGTTCATACCTGTATGAGATTCTGCTTGTGGTTTTGAATTCTTAGGGAATATATATGTTTTTTAACCTCCAACTTAGACTCAAGGTTGGAGACAGTTGATTTTCTAGTAGTTAACTGGAGAGTAAGTGCATTCTAATTTACTCTTAGGCTAAAGGTGTAATTAAAATCACAGGTTTTTGTGGGTGGGCAGATCCACTGGCCCTACGGTGGGACATTGGCTTTGAACTTTGTCCAGTGCTCTGTGTGGCCTTGAAAACGGAATCACACCTTCACCTTTTCAGCGAGTGTCCTCTGGGTGATGGCTTATTTAATTGCTCTATTTACCTCTCTTGGCTTCTCTTTAGAGTGTGGTTGGCCTCTACTGGTCTTTATATTCTTAAAAGGTTACCGATGCAATTAGAAAGACTGTTTCTGTTTATTTCTAGGAAAATTCCTCTAAAACTTGAAAAGTGGTGGTATTTTAATTGCTTTCATCATTGAGGTTGGTCAGGAAGCATGGCTGCTGGAAAGGAGTCTCCAGTAGCAGATGACGGACAAGGCCCAGGCAGGGGAGGGCACAGTCACAGGTCTTCCTCTGCCTTGTGCCCCACGCAAGGCTCACTTGCCATTGCGTTCCATGCTTTATCACTGAACTTGCCAAGTCCAGATGATGCTTATTGGGCCTGCACATTTTGTTTGGCAATTAGACTATACCCACTTATGATGTGGTTTCCAAGATTAAACAGTTGCTAACCCAAATGAGCAATTCCACGATGGATATTGATGTCACTCACTGAAGTAAGCCAGGCATGAAGTGGAGACTTAGATTTTGAAGTTTGAGATGGCTTCATTTGACATATCCAAGTGAAGATGCAAACGATGTAAACTGTGCTGCTGATAGGGACTCTCAGAAGAAACATGGGCTAGAAACATAAATATGCAACAATTTGGGAAAACAACAAGAAAAATAGATATTTCACATCGTCAGCTAGATAGAGCTGTCGCCGTTAGTGGAGAAGAGTGAGTGTTCGCTGAAATCCACAAAGAAGACTTCTTGGAGAGGGGCTGCAGGGTCCCCTGAGGTTTATGAAAAACATTGCAGATGAAACATTTGTGTGTACTCAGTAGTTAGGTTGTTATAACGGAGAATTCTGACAGCAGGCGCACCTGAGAGAGGTGGGCAGGAGACAGAGGTGTTTGTTTACCTCATTATCTCTTTGCAAGAAAAAGAAAAAAAATCTCAAGATTCATTTTAGTTTCAAGTGGTACAATGTTGTGTGAGGTTATTTAATCTTCCTTTAAACAAGTAAACAAACCAAAAGGAACAGAAGGTAAATACCATAAACAGAAGCTGGAGAAGCCTGCAGAAAGGTAATCTTAGGCTGTCAGGCATCAGCCCTGGCTTCCCCAGCCTAGCAAGGCTACAGGTGCCGCCTTGCAGCACCTGCAGAATGTCAACCCCCGAGAAAGCAGCTCACAGGAGCAGATTCCACCCACAGGCGAGGAAGTCTGGACGTAGCAGTAGGTGTTTTCCCAGACTCATGATCTAGTCTGTTTGGGTTGAGTTCTGTTTGCCTTGATTCCGTGGCTCTAAGATCTCAGCACGTGGGCCCAGTCAGTGCTGGGATTTCTTCTGCATCCCTGGGGTCCTGCTGGTACTAGCACTGGGCCCTGGCTTAGCCACCTCTTTTCACGTTCTCCACCCCAGTTACCTACTTCCTTCTGCTCCAAATAGACCGGAATTTTTATTGTATGTCTTTATTGCAAATGTCACCTCTTACATCCCACCTTTCAGACTAGGTCACCCTAGACCCAGACTGGCATAAATCAAACAAAAGTTTGCCACCCCCACTGAACCCCCTAACCACCTTGGGCAAGTCTGAATGTTAGAATCCTGGTTAGGATGACCTGGAGCTGACCTGGTCGCCAGTTCTGGTCTGTTCCTGACTTCCCTTCCTTACACCTCAGCTCATGTCAGCTCATGTCAGTGTCACACTCATGTCTCTGTTAAGAGTCCAGGTGGCTTATGGCTGTTTATAGAGCTGTGTTCTATAAAACCTGGAAGTTTCTCAAAGATTTACTCATTTTATTCAACCAATACCGAATGCCTGACTAATATGAGTGCCATAGGTTCTGCAAGAACCTGTAAAAGGCCGGGCGCAGTGGCTCATGCCTGTAATCCTAGCACTTTGGGAGGCCGAGGTGGGCGGATCACGAGGTCAGGAGATCGAGACCATCCTGGCTAACACGGTGAAACCTCGTCTCTACTAAAAATACAAAAAATTAGCCAGGCGTGGTGGCGGGCGCCTGTAGTCCCAGCTACCGGGAAGCTGAGTCAGGAGAATGGTGTGAACCCGGGAGGCAGAGCTTGCAGTGAGCCGAGATGGCGCCACTGCACTCCAGCCTGGGCGACAGAGAGACTCTGTCCAAAAAAAAAAAGAACCTGTAAAAATAGCAAAATGAAGTCCCTGTCCGTCCTCATGAATGACACTCTAGTAGGGGTGGAAGCGGGAGAGAAAGGACAGTAAATGATCAAAACGGAGCCTGATGAATGGTATTCCGTGTCAGGAAGAACAGTAAAGAAAGGTAAGGGTGAAGACATTTCCACAGGTGGTGAGGAGGAGTGTTCCTCACTTTAGAACCTCCGCGCACAGGCCTCTGTGATACAGTGAGGTTTCAGCAGAGACCCCAGAGAGCTGGAGAATGTTTGACAGCAGAGCATTCCAAGAGGAGGACCACAGGGAGACCATGCTGGAGTGGGCACAGCTCAGCACATTCTAGGAATAGAGAGGACATGAGACATGTAGGAAAGAGAAGCATGGGCAGTCGGCAGGGGGCCAGGCCAGCAGAGCAGTGGGGGATGAGGCTAGCAGAGCAGTAGGGGGCCAGCCCAGCAGAGCAGCAGGGAGTCAGGTCAGGCCTGCGGGGTGTGGTGGAAACCTTATCAGAAGGTGGTTAGCAGGGAATGGCACAGATGGATTTCCCTGTGAAGGGCTCCCTCTGGGTTCTAGGTCAAAAATAGTCTGCATTACACAGGCAGGAGGAGAAGCTCAAACTAATTCGGAGGCAAGAGAGAGATTAGGGCAGTTTGGATCGGAGCCTATCAATGGAAGTGGTGAAGATTTCAAATTCTGGATTTATTTTGAAAAGAGTCTGCTGAGATTTGCCACATGAGCAGAAAGAAATGCAACATGATGCACTTCCTGGTCTCTGGCTTGGGAAACTGCAAAGAGGGATTCTCATCCCCTGAGACGCAGGTGGCAGTTCTGTGTAGGAACAGAGGAATAAGGTATTGGTTTCGGATAGGTTATGTGGTGATGCCTATTGAATACCCAACAAAAGCTGTCAGGTAGACAGATTGGGAAGTTTGGTGTTCAGTGGAGGGACGCTGAAATATATACTCAAGATTACAGAAGTTATTTAAAGCAACAAGATGGGAAGAACAGCAAAGGAGTAGTGTATCTGTAGAGAAAAGGAAAGGGCTAAGGGAGAGACCTGGGCTGCTCCAGCATTGGGTACTGCCTCCAGGAGGACTGCCCCAGAGGGGACTTGGAAGAGCCCAGGGCTTGTGGCTCCCAAACCTGTTTCAAATAAATTGACTCCACTTTTTGTGGAAAGACACATGGCATAGTGGTTCTACCCACGTTGGACCCAGACTGCTTGGGTTCAATTGCATCTTCTACCACTCACAAGTCTTGTAGCTTTCAGCAGGACAGTTAACACCTTAGTGCATTGGTTTTTTCCATCTATAAATTGAGAATAATAATGCTACCTTCCTAAACTTGTAGATTTATTATGAAGATTATACAATTTAAATATCTTAGCAAAGGGTCAGACACAAAATGTGCATTAAAAAAGTGTTAGATGTTATTATCTATTTTATACCTTGGGGTTATAAATAAATTCCCATTGGAACAAATAAGTTGACTACTCTAAAGAACTTTATTTATAAAAATGAGTAGTATACCCTTTATAACCACGTTTTTAAGTAAAAGCAAAGTATTAAGTGTTCATAATTATGCATTAACATTGGGAGGTAAAAGAGAGCATCTTAATAGTAATTATGGCCAAAAAACCACAAAAAATGTTATAGAACATAAATGTCTCCATTGGAGAATTTTATTATTTGCTGAAAGCAGGGAAAATGAACATTGTAGACGTATACAGCAGAAAACTATCCCACTGGCAAAACTCTCAGTTGAGTTTCCTTTAGTATAAACTCTAATAAACATGTAAATGAGCCCAGTTAGAATATTCTGTTTCTGACTACTAAAAGCTTTTATACAGTAGTGTCTACAAGCTAGTTACCCCTTTGTTATTTCTTTTTTTTTTTTTTTTTGAGACTGAGTCTCGCTCTGTCGCCCAGGCTGGAGTGCTGTGGCCGGATCTCAGCTCACTGCAAGCTCCGCCTCCCGGGTTCCCGCCATTCTCCTGCCCTTTGTTATTTCTTTATTGAACAAGCAATTTTCCACTGCAAACCTAGGCTTGCGCAGATGCATTTTCCTGAACTGCAGGATCAGGGAGTAGAGTGGAAAGCTCTGATAGGCCATGCAGATAAGGAAATTTACTACAGAGTAACTGCACGCCTTGTTCAAGTTTGCAGGCAGAACTGAGACAGAGCCTAGCTCCCACGTTCTCACATTTAAACAGCAGGGCATTGCCTCCTCGGCCCAGGTCTGCCTCCCAACTAAAATGTTGGTACTGTTGGTATGAAGCAGATCTTCTATCAACAAAAGGAACGACGTGGTGGTGTGAGATCCTGCCAGGGTTTTTATTCTTGTTTAGAGTGTGCACATGGAGTGTGCTCACTCTAACACTCTGAATAAGACTTCAAATCCAAGCCCTGCTTATTAGGAGCATATCTGCCATGAGACTTGTGCACTGGGCCACTTGGAAAGACCACCCCCCACTCCCAAATATTGGTAAGTCTAATTCCCACCAAGTGGCTGTTTTGAAAACTGAGTATCTGTCTGTCTTGGGTAGGCCTTTGCAGGTACTGCTGGAAAGCTCTAAGTCTCTAAATATTTGTGATGGGTAAAAAGTTGCAATCAAGAAGATAATTGCTACCTGAGCCTGTTTTTCCCTTTCCAGTGATATTAAAAGACATCTGTAAGAAAAATTATGTCTTCTATGTTCCAGCACTTTGCACTTTTCACCTCTATCAACCTTATAAGGCAGGAAAAAATTTCCCTGTTTTATGTATCTGGCCCAAGTTCATATACTGAGTCTAAAATAAGAAATCACACTGAGAATTATCTGAATTCAAAATGTTGGCTCTTTTCAACACATAGTATCTACTTCTGAAAATCTGAACTTTCTCATTAGGTTTAATCTGTTAAACTTCTCTATTTTTAAGTGACAATACAAAAGAATCTTTAAATTCTTCTGATAAAGTAACATAATGTGTTAATTTTGATGACAGAGCCAGGTGAAAATGTCTAGATGGTTCAACCAAAATTCAGAGAGAAATTTGTGTTAGGGCAAGTCTCTAGTCTCAGGTCCACAATGTGCATATTTTTGCCCCTTTAGATGGAAAACAATATTTACCAACTTTTTTAATTGAAGAAGTCCATGTTCACCTCTAGAAGAACACTGCCAATTATGTGAATAGCATTAAAAACTCCAAAGCAAAGCTAACAAAAGTAGCACATTTTTATAAAACTGCAGAAGTTTGATTTAACCAGTGAGAATTTCTTCTTCACACAGATTTTTGTCATCTCTCTCAGCTCCAGAGGCCCCTTAATGACAAATTAGCAAGGTGTTACTGTCTTGAAACTAGCAGACATTTTAGCACATTGACATTCAGCATTGTGACCTGCTTCTTGCTAGACTGCTAATTAATATTTGCACTGGCTGCAGAATTAGCTTGTTTTTTAGACTATTTCACATTCAAAGACTACCTCCAAGGGAAGCAGGTTTTTTCTTGAAAATCCAACTTTAACTTTGTTTTATTAATATTTATAAGAAGAACCACTACGAAGTCTCTACTTTTGCTAGACCATGCAGGCATCTTGCATGTTTTGTACTGTCTCAACTGCACTACAGTCGGGCAAGATAAATAATATTGCCCCGATTTTGTGGTTTGGGAGACTAAGCCTCCAAAGTGCAAATAATTTGCCCAAGAGCATGTCATTGCTGAGGGCTGCAACTGAGATTCAAATCTTCTAATAGAATCCAAAGATGTTATTAAATGGACCAGACCATCATCATCCAGCTGAAGACAATCCACTAGACAAGGGAATAGAAATAAATTCAAACTTCAAGTTATGCACTGCTGCTATGAATGGAGTGTGTGTGCTGTTCCTCCACTCTGAAATTCACATGCTGAAGCCAAAATTCCTAATGTGTTGGTATTTAGATGTAGGGCCTATGTAAAGTAATTAGGTCATGAAGGTAGAGTCCAATAAATGGGATCGTGCCCTTATAAGAAGAAATAAGGGAGCTTGCTCTCCTCGACCACCCATCATGTAAAGGTACCACGATAAAACAGCCATCTGCAAACCAGGAGGGGCACCTTCACAAAAGACCAGATCTGCCAGTGCCTTGACCTTGGATTTCCAGCCTCCAGAACTGTGAGAAATAAATTTCTGATGTTTAAGTCACCTAGTCAACAGTATTCAGTTAGAGCAGCATGAACTAAGACGTTGCCTAAGCAGGAGTCCTACATTAGTATAGTTTTCCTGCTCCAAAAAAGAAAAATAAGATTTTCTTTGAAACCCAGTGGTTTTACTGGAAGTTATGTTCCTATACCAGTGCTCCCCTGCTATCCCACCAGCATGCAGATATGATCACAAATAGCTTTCAAAACATGAAACAAAAACCACAGCCATTCTGACTAGTTGGTGCTCAGGGCTGAACCAGCTATTAAATATTTTGTATAGCGCTGAAAAAGAACAGGAAGTGCATCTTCCAGTGTTTCTTCGTGAAGACAACACAGTTTTCTTGATTCAAAACAATATAGTTGAAGATATATGAACATATATTCCATCCACTCACCTATATCCTTGTTGAGTTTCAAAAGTAAAATCAAATAGATACATATATTTTTATTGATCCTATAAATTTCTTTGCAAAGTTTCCCCAACATTAGCAAATTTTCCGACCTATATAAATTAGTTCCTTCTAAAATACTCTGACTACAAAAATAATATACAAATTCCTATTCTATTTTAAAACTTTGGGATACCAATGGAGTAGGTTTTCATATAAGATCTTCTCCCAGCTCAGGCCTCATTTCCCTTTACATGTCTAATTTCTTCATGGGAAAACAGTAGGCAGAGGATGGCTTTACCTAGCTGAAGTTGGGAGGTCAGAAGACCTGAGTGAAGGGTGCCTCCAATCTGTGGTTATATACAGAAAGCTGGGAGGAAAAGATGGAGTGTTGCAAATTCCAAATTTCATAGAGTCAAAGACCATGTCAGTTTTATCCACTAAACTATACTAAGAACCTAGTACAGTGCCTGGCATACAGAGGAGCTCAGTAAACATGTGTTTCATGGATGCTAAGAAAATATCAAAGTGAAAACAAATATAAGGACTCCAAATCATGTGGTCAATTACAGAGATCCATGACCAGGGGTAAACAGAACAACAAACTGATCAATCAGAAAAGCAGTAAGCAAAGAGCTTCAGGAGAGAGCTAGCAATGTGCAACAATTTAACAGTGTCCGTGCATACAACACTTTATCTCCTCCAAGTAAGACTAAAAAATTTTGGATTCTCTTCCAAAAGGAGAGTGCTGCGTGGGGCAGGAAGGGGAGGTGGAGAAAGAGAGAAGGAAGATGGAAGGAAGGGAGGAAGGGAGGGAGGAAGGGAGGGAGAGAGGGAGGGAGGGGACGGGAAGGGAAGGAAAGGGAAGGGAGGGGGGAAAGGAGAGGGGAGGGGAAGAAATATATAAATGCCTAAACCCAGGTCCTACATTACTATAGTTTTCCTGCTTCAAAATATATACAGAAATATATTTCTACAGACATAGATATAGATGTTTGTGATGGTTAATATTAGGTGTCATCTTGACTGGATTGAAGGATGCCTAGATGGCTGGTAAAGTATTGTTTCTGGGTGTGTCTGTGAGGTTGTTGCCAGAGGAGATGGACATTTGAGTCAGTGGACTGGGAGAGGAAGACCCACCCCTAATGTGGATGCCAATCAGCTGCCAGCTCAGCTAAAATAAACCAGGCGGAGGCAGGTGGGATAAGCTGACTTGCTGAGTCTTCTTTCTTCTTTCTCCCAGGCTGCACACTTCCTCCCTCTCCTCCTGCCCTTGGACATCAGACTCCAGGTTCTTTGGCCTTTGAACTCTTGGACTTTGGACTCTTTTGATGGGGCCTCTTGGGCCTTTGGCCACAGTCTAAAGGATGCACTGCTAGCCTCCCTGCATTTGAGGCTTTTGGACTTGGACTGAACCACCACTGGCTTCTTTCTTCCCCGCTTGCAGATGGCCTACTGTGGGATTTCACCTTGTGATCATGTGAGCCAATTATCCTAACAAAGTCCCTTTCATATGTACATATATCCTATTAGCTCTGTCCCTCTGGAGAACCCTGACCAATACAATGTTCTTTTCTGTCCTAGATGAAAGACATACAGTTCATATAGGCATGTGTCTCTGGAGATAAAGCAAAATCTTATAGTAGTCATATGATTTTGGCAATATTTAGCCACAGCCACATAAATGTTCATCTTCTTTGAGTTGATACTGGGAATTTATCAACTCAAACCTTAGCAGCTTAACAAAATCAAACAAGAGTCAGTTCCGCAGCTGCACAGAGCCCAGTGTGGATCATCGTGGGCTGAGACTCCTCTGGGAGTTCTCCTCCAAGAATCCATCCATTGAGGGGATCCAGCATCCTTTGAGGAGCATCTATCTGCCAACTTCAGGCTCCCCCAGATGCTCTATAGCCATTCAGCATGGAGAGAAGAGATGGTGTGGAGAATGCCACCGAAAGTTCAAAGAGGCTGTTCCTTCTTCCCATGATCCACTGAGCAACACAAGTCATGTGGTCCTGCCTTAGGACCTTCTAGCCCCAGCTGCCACAGGGCATACGCTTAACATTCAGCTTCAGTTCTACTGGGCCCAAACTAGAACTAGCCTAAGTGGTTAATAATAAATAAAATACTGGCTAAGTTTCCTATTGGATAAGCAAACTGGAGACTTTCTAAAGCTATTACATGGCAATAAAAGATAGATAGCATATATGCATGCTGTCGACGATAGACTGGATACAGAAAATGTGGCACATATATACCATAGAATACAATGCAGCCATAAAAAAGGATGAGTTCATGTCCTTTGCAGAGACATGAATGAAGCTGGAAACCATCGGCTTCATTCTCAGCAAACTAACACAGGAACAGAAAACCAAACACTGCATATGCTCACTCGTAAGTGGGAGTTGAACAATGAGAACACATGGACACAGGGAGAGGAACATCACATACCAGGGTCTGTCAGGAAGTGAAGGGCTAGGGGAAGGATAGCATGAGGAGAAATACCTAATGCAGGTGATGGGTTGATGGGTGCAGCGAACTACCATGGCACACATACACCTATATAACAAACCTGTACATTCTGCACATGTATCCTAGAACTTAAAACATAATTTTTTAAAAAGCCTGAAATTAGGCTTGAGATCCTATAGCACTTCCGTGTACTGATACTTCCTTTTTTCAGAAATGAATGGGAGTAATAGATTATGAGGCAATTAGCTTGACCAAGATCACATTGCTACAACAGTAATATTATGTTGCTATAATAATAATAGTGATAGTGATGATTGATGTTTATGATGGTGATAAACTATTTGAAATTTGTAGAAACAAGATATGCAGATTATATAACAAACATGTATTTTTGGACAAAAAACAGAGATCAATCAAATAACTGTTGATTTCTTGTTTTAAGAAAAAGTTCACACTGAGGTTGACGTTTTACCCATTTTCATTTTCATTACTTTTAGTATACAATTAACGCATGGCTTTGTTGGAAAAATAGAAAACAAAAGGAAATGAAAGGGAAAGAAAGGAAAGGAAAGATTATGCTTAAGCCCTTTAGAAACAATGGGGTATTGACATCAACTTGCTTTGACCTCCGTTAACCTAATTGAAACAAGGGGATTTTATGTCCTTATAACAATTTTGGAGCTTGTCTTAAAATTTCCTATAGATTCCCAACAAACATGCTTAGGTCATACAATACAATTGTATGGCATATATGTTCTGTAATATTTTATCAAGTTTTCATGTGAGTAGATAAAATACCCATTATTATTTCAGTAGCTGTGTCATTCTACTGCATGGGCCTAGACTATTATTAGCTACACAGCCTTCAATTATTAAGATTACAGTTGATTAACGTTTGTTGTTACTTTAAAAAAAACTCTTTAATGAACATCATTGTATACCCATATTTTAGTACTTGATCAATAATTTTCTTACAATCAATCCTTAAAAGCAGATCAAAAGACTGATCACTTTTAAAGCCTTTGATGCCTGCCGCAGAGAGGTTACGGTGATTTGTTTTCACACAAGCTGTGTCCGTGTACGCCAACCCCTCTCGCCCTCTTCAACGCTGTATATTTTTATTCTATTTCATCATTGTCAGTCTTCACAGTAAAAGAAAATGGAAACTCATTGTTGACTAATTAAGACCACTCATTTCAAGTTATATTCAACACATATAAAATATGCCCAAAACTTTAAGGTATTTAGATTTTATGCTACAGTTTTTTCTATGCTATTTAAAAATTTTTTTCCTTACCAAGTTCCTCCCCACTTTCTGCATTTCTTGTTTCTTTCCCCTCTGAATGCTTAACATCTACTTCTAAAAGAACCTAGAGGATATATCTCTAGAACTGCACGTTTCCTGGCTACCTCTCCACCTCAGAAGCACAGGGACAGCAGAGCCAAGGAAACAGATTGCGCTACAGAGCCCCTACCTCTTAGGAATTCCTAGGAGAAGAGACCCAGGTGTCTTGGCACTTAAGATGCTCCAAACTGAGCAATGCACAGGCAAACACAATGGCTGCAACCACCAGCTCCCCGATGGCCCTTTTATTTGGAATAACTGACTATTTTCATTTAAAGTTAGTGATCACCTATTGAAAATGTACTGTTAGTGGTTTTGCAAAAAATTCATTCATTTTCCAAAAGACAAAGTACTGGGCACTGAAGGAGAGGCATCTCCCCTCACCTTGGCTGATAGAGTTTCTCCTTGGCAGGAGGTTCTTACACAGGAATATCTGCCCTCGTGGGGATCAGAAAGACCAGCAGACACCTCAGCAGCCAATGGATGCTTGAAGCGCCTGTCTGTGAGTGTCATAAGATACAGCGGGAAATCTGTGACTTCAGCCTGAGCCTCTCAAAGAGCGCCAACTGGATGGAAGGTGGAACCTTGTGGTACAGGACTTGGAGTGTCCTGAGTGTGTTGTTCCCTCCTAAACGGAACACCTGGGGCAGCCAGCCTGCTCACACCTGGGTTCTTTATCAACAGACATGAACTGGTGAAATATTAACACCCGGAAATGCTTCCACCAAGGAAGATCGTCAGTGCTCAAAGATGGGAGGAGATGGATCATTTGTCATTTCAGAACTGAATCCAGAAGTTGTTCTTCAAATGGTAACGCAAATAAACCAAACCCCACAGGTTTAAAGATCTCTTGCAATCTTTATAATAGAAGAAACACAGAATGTTTATAATGGAACAAAGAGAGGCAGTTGGTGAAAGACACATGGGCACCAACTGAGCTGGAGTTCACCCAAACAGAGGAAGAAATACTGATCCCACCCGACTCCCACCCCCACCTTCCTCTGCCCGCTCATCAGGTAACGAGCTGAGCTAAGCAGAGCAGAGGGAGGAGAGGAAGCCTTTTTAGCAACGTCCTTGGGGCGAATGAGGTCTTTATGGTGATATTTTAGCAACTGAAATTAAAAATCAAGGACTTTCTAAAAATTATTAAAAGAACACGATAAAGGAACATTTTAGCACATCTTGCCATGAGCCCACGAGGCATGGCACCTGCAGAAGCTGACCAGCAGAGTTCAGCTAAGAGAGTATGAGAAATCAGGGAAAGGCTGCCATAGAGATGGTTATCTTAGTCACACTTGGCTGCTGGAATTAATTTTAGAACCCCACGCTACAGACAGAGCTTGTAGTTGTGCATGAATAGGTTTAATAAAATGTGTAAAGTTTTTTCCTCCTCAGTCCTGAGTGTGGGTTTGGGCCTTCTCAATTCTCTTGCCATCTTCAGAAAGTGTTGAGTTAAAGAGGTCCTTGGATATTCTTAGAAATAGGTATTTGATCTGCTACAAACTGAAGTTTTGGCTCCTGACATCAAAATTCACATAGGAAAAGAAGGCAAACAGATTATTTTTGTCGGGGGGGGGAGTTGGGGGGGGATAGAGTCTCACTTTGTTGCCAGGTTGGAGTGTGATCTCAGCTCACGGCAACCTCCACCTCCCAGGTTCATGCAATTCTCACGACTCAGCCTCCCAAATAGCTGTGACTAGAGGTGCACACCACCAGGCCCAGCTAATTTTTGTATTTTTGTATTTTTAGTAGAGACTGGTTTTCACCATGTTGGTTAGGCTGGTCTTGAACTCCTGACCTCAGTTGATCCGCCTACTTCAGCCTCCCCAAATGCTGGGATTCCAGGTATGAGCCACTGTACCCGGCCACAAACAGATTACTTTAAGCATACTCTGAGAAGACGGCCTGGACAAGCTGTGTGGAGGCTTGGTCTCATGGAAGTTACCTGTTGTGTCAGGCACTCTGCGCTACCTCCAGTCTGCTCCTTCATTTTGCCTGTGGCTTGAGTGGCTGTTATATCCCAGGATATTTCTCTTACAGAGCAAGAACCATGAGGGTTAATCCAAAGTAAGTCCATCCTTCTGGCAGTTCCAAATGGAACAGGTGGGGCTAGTTAAGCAGGATCACTGCTTGTCTGAAATCAGAAGAGGAGATTTGAAGTACTTCTACCCATAGATTAACATGGATCCTGTTCTCTAAACCAGCTTCAGTCTGGATGCAGGGAACGGAGGGAAGAGAAAACATGAAGGGGGAGAAAAGGAGCAAAAAACAATATGACTCATTTAGAATGAAAGCTTGCCCAAACCATAAAGGGTTGTCACCTCCAGCTACTTCTATACTATTGTAACATATATTCCCTGTAATGTTCCATGTAAACTATTGTTCATTCCACATCTTTCCAGAGTGCTGTAGGTACATGTTTTAGGGGACACCTCAGCAGGGGCAGGGCAGGGTCTCTAGGGATTCTGTTCAACCATAGTCCTCTTGCATCTTTCTGATGGACACCTAGTAAAATTCACAGTGCCTTGGTCTGTCCTGGGAGTACAGATGAAGGCAGAGTAACTACAGAAATTCCACTTTGGAGTTAAAGAATTTATTCTCTGAACCCAGACAAAGATTTGAGCAAAATAACATAGGGGTATCACTAACCTTCTTGTATACGGTGATTTCTCTTTCTGACGGAAGTGAATTGCCTTTCCTGCAGGGAGGGGCAGCAGTTGCAGCAGAATCAAATGAGAAATAGCTTCAGGAAAACCCAGAGACTGAGATCTGGACTCCATTAGCCACAAAACTAGCTTGAAAAATGTGTTTCCCCAGTTTTCCTGACCACTCTAGGCTTGCCTGAAAATAAGGCTGTTGAACTAATTTGGGAATGAAATTGGGACTATGTAGCCCCGTGATGTCACTTCTCTCTCCTATTCCCTTGACAGGCATTGATAATTAAGATCAAAACTCTTGTCTACTTAAGTGGGATCAGGCTTCAGGATCCTACACAGGACAGCACTCCAAACAACCCCTAACATTGATCACGGTGCCTCATGGGATAAGACATCCAGTTACCTCTGACAGTCAAGGTGCCTCTAGCCGTGAAGCTGTGTCCATCTGGAAGCAGGACCAAGTATGAATTCACCTCATCCATCTATTATGAATAAACTCTTAGTTAACATGTATTAGACATTTGCTGTATATAAGGACGTATATTCATTTTCTCCCTTAATCCTCACAGCAGCCCCATCGAGTAGATAGAGTTATAAATTCTATTTCTCAGATTCAGAAGATGCAGCTTGGAAAGATGAGATGACTAATTAAGGTTACACAGCTGGCTCCAGATTCAGAATTTTAGCCCCATTCTGGGGATGTGGAGTTTGAGCTAGTCAACCGAGACAGCCTCCATCTTCTAGGAAAAATGTGTCTGTTCCCTCTGAGGGATCCTCAGCACCTAGCACTTTTTAATTCACAAATATTCTGATTTCTCTTCCCCTTGATAAAAATGAGGTCTCTGTCCTGGCGTGTTGCAGATGCCACAGCCCTGCGTTAGCGGGCCTGGCTTGCCTGTTAAGAATGAGCCACCTAATGCACGTGGGGTTTCAAAGCAAGGTGAGGGGTGGTGGGTGCACCAAACCACAGTGGCACATGTGCACCTGTGTAACAAACTGGCACGTTCTGCATATGTATCCCGGTAAAATAAAAAATTTTAGAAAAAAGAATGAGCCACTCTACTAAACAGCAATTCCAAATCCCAACCCACCCTCCAGTACAGGCCTTGCTGGGGATGACGGACACTGCTTGAGAAGTTGATGGATCATGCTCTATGCCCATCTGGTCTCCAGCTCCAGGCTCTCCCAAATTTTCTTCATTTCTTTTGTTTTCTCTATTTAGATGCGAACACAATGTACTTAAATTCTATGGCCATGTGCTAAGCTGTATGTTAGCATGTCAAGGTCCAATTAACTGGCATGGCAATTTTACTGTGTAGTTAAAGGTATACAAATTCTGACTTCTTAAAATTTCGTGATGCCTGAACTTCAAGTGAATGATCATGTTTGCAAAGAACAAAGCACATTTTGGAATAAAGATAGGGTTTTGCATGTCAAAACCAAGACCACCTTTCCCAGTGGGGTTGGCCCAGCCACACCAAATGCCCTGGCCACAAGGGAGTCTAAATTGGGTTCACTTAAAAATGCTGTGTTCTGCAAAGAGAACTAGGAGAAGTCATGCTGACGCGTGCCACATTATCCCTGTGGTTCAAGCTATAGCACATATATAGAAGAAATAGTGGGGCCTAGCAAAACATGGCTTTGCTTCTAGCTCCACCACTCATGACCTGAGTGTCCTTGGGCAAATCACATAAACCTGCGAGCTCCAGCATACAAGCTTCTTGCTGAAAGCATCCTCAGGAGAGCTAATCCTGGAGTGCCAGACACCAGCACATGCACAGCAAAATTCCCTATGTTCCCCCGAGGTTTGTGGTCCAGAAGACAACAAGGGGATTCGGTCACTGCTCCTTTACATCCTTGGGAGGCCAGGACAGCAGCCCTGGGGCTGCAGGATGGATGAGATCATGAGCGACAGGAGATTGGGACCAGCCCCATGGTCTCTCTTCCCAAGGGATGGGTGCTCAAAGTTCTGGGCTCAGCGTTTAAAGACACGCTGATAATTTACAGCCTTTTATGAGGTTTCACATTCATTTTGGAATTTCTTTTGCCAAGTTTGAATCTCACGTTGGGCCTTTTCTCTTATGGGTAAAAATATCTCTGGGCTGGTCCGGCCTGGAAGCAGCAGGGTTTTTCTGCTGCAACAGTGACACCTGCTGTTCAGGACAAAGTGGGTGATTTCTCAAAGAAAATTCTCTGTGGGGCCAAGATTACTTTCAGATTTCCAACATCTGGAAGGAGAAATCGATTCATTTTGTGGGGAATAAATACTGCTGTGCTGAACAAGCAAAAATCAAATGAGAGGCCAGGGATTGGAAGAAATAAATAAAAGGAAAGAAAATGTCTGCTGGGTTGAGAAACAAAGGAATCAAAGACCCCTCTGGCATGGTACAAAGCAGCCTGGTCACGGGTCTGCCCTGCCAGAAAAGACTAAACAAGAGGTGGCCCTCTCCACCCAGGACAGTCAGAGCTGTCCCTGGGCACCTCCGTCAAAACACAGGACACTGAGACCACGCATCCTTAGAGCAGAGTCTGCCCACAGTGGAGCTGTCTCCTGCAGATGGAACTGCTGAGGTCCCGTCGTCATCGGGTGCGGGGAGGGAGAAATGAGAAATGGCCTCACTCTTCTGTCTACCCTGCATTGTGAAAAGGAATCCTGTTTGCTCCAGGCTCATCAGAGTTCACCTGACATTGCAGACACATTCAACAACACAGCCCCTGATTGCTTTAACGCCTTAGAAATTCAAACAGGAAGCATTTGGCATCTATGCCTATTTCCCATTTGCCCTGTATCTTAGGAAACAATTCTGTTATTACTATTTTAATTTCCCTTAACTTTTAAATAAGGCAGGATTTGAAGTTTCTGTGATTTTTCAACATCTTCTCGTATAGATTTTTTTAAAGATAATCTTTGAAACGACCTGTTTTCCAGGTAGTCATGGAAATACTTTCAAAATGATTATTTTGGGGTTCCAAAAATATTTTCTCACCTATATGTATACAAAGTTCAGCTTTCATTTTGACCTTCATAAGGAATCCATTAATTCCTAAAAAGGAAGAGTTGTAGCTTGGTGGCAGGAGGGACAGTCCTGCAAGGAGTGGCAGAGCACTGTCCGCAGCTGGACGTCCTGGGAGATGTCTTCAACTCTCCAAGTTGAGTCATCGTTCTGTGTGCACCAAGTCAAGAAATCAGAGTATAACTCAAGAGTTTTTAAACTTTTAAAGAAATCGGTTGAATCTGTTTTGCATATACAAAACACAATCCTGCATAAAAGTCTAATTATAAAATCAGACAAGATGAGGGTCCCTACTTTTCCCCAAAGCAGCCTTGAAAAGCCTCCCTGGCAGCATGGGGACCCTCAGGGGCAGTTTGCCCAGCACAGGACAAGCCGCCCTGATCTCCAGCCCGGGGTGCTTTCAAGCTCCAGGACCCCACATCTGCGTCTCATCTAGAGAATGAGGGTACCTCAGCCTGCTGGGCTCCTTCACAGTCACTGTGAGGATCCAGGGTGACCGCTCATCTGACAAAGCATTAATTAATGCCAAAAGATAAACTAATATTGCACTGTTTAAGAGGAAAATAATTTTACTTCCATAGGTCTCTCCTTTCACAACTATAAAATAAGAGTTTTTGATTAGGAGAATATCATTAATAAAACATTGTTATCTTCGGATGATATGTTAAACACAGTCATTTTCTTGGCTTCTTACATCGGCTTGCTATGACATGCATCTTCAGCTTCAATTTTTGGTTGACGAAACAGGCCCAGGGAGATTTTGGAAGTCAGCTACCAGCACATAGCAAGGCTGGTTCTCATAGCAAGGCTGGTTCCCATGTCCCCGCGATTCCTAGTGAATGCTCCATGAGGCCCTGATCCCACACCCCCACCCACGCTAGCCCAGAGCTCTGTAATTCTGCCATTCTCTGAAACTTTGTGCTCACGTTCTTATAATGGAGAGTCGTAGCTTTGCACATGGATGTAAAACCGATAAGCTGCGATTCCAACATATTGTGCGTTAGTTAGCACAGCACTCCCCTCTCAGGCTAGCATACATAAAATATGAGCATCCCTAATGAACAGCAGCTGTACCACAGAGCCGGCTGTGTCTGCAGGCAGAGTCTCTTCAAGGTGTTTCTGGCACGTCTTCCCCGGCCGTCTTGACTCCCCTACCCCAGACGTGTGGTTTTAGTCAGTGTCTGCTGGAATCGCATAGGAACCTGCTCGCATTCCCTGGTACGCCTGGACTAGATGTTACAGGGAGACTTCATTTCCCCGCCCCCCGCCCCGTCAAATTCTCCTCCCTTATTCATTTTAATTTCATCGATTTGCCCCTTATCACTTAATACACTTTCTTACTTATTGGCATCTGGGCTGAAGGCTGCAACACAAACAGCAAAAGACCAAATCAAGATTTAAAAAAAAAAAAAAAAAAAAGAGCAAAATATTCCCATTTCAGATGGAAGAGCAGATGGGGCTCTTGGCACTTCAGAGGATTGAAATTGACCCTCTGCACCAAGCTAGGGGAAGACAGACTGTCACTGCTGACGAGTAGGCACTAAAGAGACATGCTTTCCCTCTGAATATGCAGTAGCATTTTGGAGTTCTTTTTCCCTCTGCAGTGTAGGATGAGAAGGAGCCATAGGATGGATTCGGACTCTGTGGGAACCTGAAAATGCAGCTGGGGAACAAAGACAGCCCTGGGCGCAGACTCTGCTCTTCCCCATTCCAGCTTTGTGCTATGGACCTGTCTCTCTCTGACTCTCTGTTTTGTCATTTGAAGATGGGATTACAGCCACCTGCCTCTCGGCATGATTGCATGATATAAGATAAATGCATGGGAAAGTGCCCAGCTCAGTGCCTTGCACATAATAGGTGTTCAATAAATTTGGCTTCATTTTCTTTTTTTCTTCATATGTGTCAAGAGATGTGAATTTTTTGGAAACTCTTTCTTCACAACTTTTTCTTTTCACAGCTGGTAAAGACAAGGACCAGGTGGGGAGCTCTGACCTTCCCTTGGATGACATTTATAAAATACGCTCTGTCTATTCATAGGACAAGTGTGATCAGCATTTGAGACAGGAGAGCCTTATTTTAAACAGGTTGTGAGCTCGCCTGCAAATCTTCAAAATATGGGAATCTTGGACAACCCTGAGTCACAAATCTTGAAGCTGTCCTCCTGTTCAGTTATCAGAATATGCTCCAAATCTCTCTGTCTATCCATTTGCAACTATTCCAAGCACTGACTTCTTTTGATTGGTGTAAACTGTTCATTTCAATAATTAAAATACGGCTTCAAACAATCAAACTCTTTGTGCCTGTTACTAAAAAAATTGCATAAAACAAGAGTACCTAAATTAGTGAAAAGATGATTATACAATACTTCAAAATCAAAGAAATCCTTTGAGAGATTTATAAATGAACGTGTTTATTCTGAGAAAGATTATGAAGGAAGAAACGGGAAGAAGAGATGGGGCACAAAGAGGAAAAGCAATGACAATGAAGGGAGATGGAAACATTCTGCGTGCAAGCTCTCTTTGAGCTTTTTGCCAGACACTTACACTTCTCTGTTTCAAACCTTTCATGGGAACCCCATTGCCCACAAAATGAATTCAACCTCTAAGGTAAAGCACATCGGGACTTTTCTGATTGGTTTTGTCCTGACTGTTCTCAATTAATTCTTGATTATCTCTTGCATGCTCCTCTACTGATACTCCACCTCGCCAAACAATCCCATTCCCCAGATTATGCCCAGCGTAGCTGACACATGGACGGTGCTCAGTGTCTGTTGTTTATCCAAACAAAAAATAAATTAAAACAGTTGTATGTTAAATTCAATTGTTTATTAAGGCCACAGAAAATCTTAGAAATTGGAGCCTCCACTTACTTCTGAAAGCAGTAGTCAGAAGAGAAAATGAAAAAAGAAAAGCTAATTAGAATCCCAGACAGAGAATGCACTCCAGTCCAAGGGCTCCACCCCGAGCAGCGAAACAGCACTCCTCTGTCCAGGTGGGATACCAGGTGTTTACATGATGGAGAAACTGAACCAGCGTCTCCAGATTTAGAGCTAGCTGGTAAAGAGGAGAAAGAAGATAAAGTATGAGGCTGAAGACACAGGAAATAAATAAGTCATCATAACAAAGAGGAAGTCTTCCCAACCTCCTTCTTTCCTTGGGTCTCAGCACAGCCCAGGCAGGCGATGAGAGAATTGATCTGGAGAATGGGAGAGCCCAACATGGAAGACATAGTCCTAGGGCCCAATCCTATCTATCCCAAGCACCATGACTCTAAGTGAAGCTTGCCGATTAATAAGCCACACGTACACATAGACCTTCAAATCAGCTTTTTAGTACTTGAGTTTTTAAGCAGAAAACCAAGCAGCATTAGCCATTTGAGGAAAGCCTCCAACATGAAAGACAAATCAAAACATAAGAGCAGAGAAAAAGAAACGGAGGCCATACAATGAGTAGAAAAAAACTTCTAAAAATAGATTTAATATCCTCGAGGAGATAAGATACTGTATTCATGAAACTAGAACAGAATCCTATTAAAATCAAACAATAAGAGAACCAGAGAGCTCTATATTAAAATAGCTTTTATAGAAATTAAAACTATAATAGATAAAATTTAAAACACAAGAAAAGGGCTGGAAGCTAAGTTTGAGAAACCCTCCAGGAAACTCAAAAACTACAGAAGATGGGAAATAAAAGCTAAGAAAATTTTAAAAAAAATTAGTATATAAAAATTAAAGATCTCAAAATTAAGAATTCCAGAAAGTACAGAGTAAATTGAAGAGAATTATTAAATAAATGATCTAAGAAAATCTCCCAGAAGCAAAGTATTTTGATTTTCTATTGAAAAACTGTGATGAGCTGAATAGTAGCCCTTGAATGATATCTGTGTCCTAATTCCTAAAACATGGCAATGTTAATTTTTTGAAAAAAAAAGGTTTTTGAAGATGTAATTAAGTTAAGAATCTTGAGATGATTGGTGTAATGCAGCCACAAGCCAAGGAATGCTGTCAGCAAACAGAAGCTGGAAGAAGCAAGGACGGATCCTCCCTTGGAGCTCTTGGGACAGCCCTGACAACACCTTGATTTCCATACAGCAATATGATTTCAGACTATGAGACTATGAGACTGTGAGACAATAAATTTCTTTGTTTTAGCCAGTCTATGATAATTTTTGCAGCCACAAAATGAAAATGATGAAAGTGAATAATAAGAGAATCATAGAGCTATATATTAAAATAGAGTTTTTAATTATGGAAATTAAAACTATAATAGACAAAATTTAAAACACAAGAAAAGGGTTGAAAGCTAAGTTTGAAAAAAAATCTCCTGGAAATTTGAACACTATAAAACCATAGAACTATAAAACTATTAAAACTATAGAAGAGGCAAAAAATAGGAAAAGGTAAGATGATAAAAAGGTTACTTGAAAAAAATTGAAGACCTTAAAAATAAGAATTCCAGAAAGTGCTTTATTCGATAAATGAAAGAAAAGAAAGAAAAAAATCCAGAGCAAGAAACATCAAAGCAAAATTTCAGAATATTAGGAATTAAGATAAGAGACTAAAAGCTTTCAGAGGAGAAGCAAGTGTCTCCAAAGGAACAAGACTCAGATAGGAACCAAATTTATCAAACCTGAAAGTGATTACTACAATACAATGCAGCAATATCAGGAGAACCTAATATTCTAAATTGAAGCCATTTCTGATTTAGAATTATAGATCCAAGCAAACAAAAATATTAGCCCCAAATAAGTTTGTTTTTCATGCAGTGTGTCACTAGATTTACCCCCTCTGCCAAAGTTCTCAATAAGAGACCAAAAGATTTGCTCCAACAGCTGAAGGAGGAGACTCCAAACAAAAGAGGAAGTCATTTAGAAAACAGGAATACCAAAATATTTGTGATATAAAATAATTTTACAGGAAATTGGTAAATTAAAGTCCCAGTTGACACCAATGCTACAGACCCAGTGAGGAGCTGTCCCTGTTCCAGCAGGAGATGGAAGATCTCAGAGGGGTGCCTCAAAAGGCAACAATGGGATCAATATATTTTCTATGGAGTTGACTACATTGAATGGGATTCTAAAATTCATTACAAAAAGAATCATTGCTGGGTACATAAAAAAAATCATTCTTTAAATGAAAAATATACATGAGGAGCATGTGGTTTGGCCTTCAAGTTCTCATCTTCTGTAGTAGAAGTCAATAGAGAAGTCTTAATTTTTTTTAAAAAAAGGAATAATCATATTGTTTAGAAATCAGATGTTTTATACCAGATTGCTACAAGGGTTTGAATTAGTTGTCTCTGGGACCTAAGAGAGCTATGACAAAAGCCTGTAGTGTTTTGTTTTTTTTTTCCCCTAAGCTTTCTATTACTCTGAGTTTTTTCAAACCATGCATACTTGTTACTATGATTTTTAAAGAAAGAAATCATGGATCCCTCTCTGCAATAATAGGTCTCTCTCTTTCTATTAAAGAAATCATGAGTCTTTACATGAGTCATGATCCAGTCTTCTCTTTTCATATGCAGATTAAATATCCCTTATTTGAAATGCTTGGGACCAGAAGTGTTTCAGATATTGAGGTTTTTTGGATTTTGAAATATTTGCAGAAATACATACCAGTTGAGCATTCCCTAATGCAAAAATTCAAAATTTGAAGTGCTCCAATGAGAATTATCCTTAAGCATCATGGCAGTGCCAAATGTTCCAGATTTTGGACCTTTGTGGATTTCAGATTTTCAGATCAGACATGCTTAACCTGTATTATGTATATACTGATGTGTGTGTGTGTGTGTGTGTGTGTGTGTTTGTGTGTGTGAATTCTTTTCCACATTATTAAAATGTGGTTCAAAAATGTCCATTAAAGGTGATGAAACCAAAGTGTGGAGAAACTAATCCATATATCCATGGTAGTAGAATAAGAAAGTCTATGATCTATGACTATTCTAATCTGATATTTTATCCTGTGAATCCAGGCTTCCTCAGTGTTTGTTTCCTTTAGCAGGGACAGGCCTTGCTTTTTTCAACCCTATCAGCTGCTCTCTCTGTATTGGCTGTCACCATCCTCACTTGACAGGATGAGGCTAAAGGACATTTGCAGACACTGACTGCATCAGGCTGGGCAGCATCCTCAAGGGTGTTTTGCAGGCAACAGATTCAGCTTCCACCTTCGACCTGTCAAGATCTTTCAAGGTTGGGGGCCAAATGGAGCTCAAAGGCACACAGGTCTTAACATGAATTCAAGTGAAGTGGATTCCTGTCCAGTTGTTCATTCAGACAAAGAAGAAACATGTGCCTCTATCTACCCTGCCAAGGATATTGCATTAGTCTGTTCTCTTGCTGCTATAAAGATATTACCTGAGACTGAGTAATTTGGAAAGGAAAGAAGCTGAACTGACCCACAGTTCTGAAAGGCTGGGGAGGCCTCAGGAAACTTAAATCATGGCAGAAGGTGAAGGGGAAGCAAGAGAAACCTTCTTCACAGGGTGGCAGGAGAGAGAGAGCAGGGGGCAGTGCCACACTTCAACCATCAGATCTAGTGAGAACTCACTATCACAAGAACAGCATGGGGGAAATCCATCCCTATGATCCAATCACCTTCCACCAGGTCTGTCTTAGTCTGTTCACATGCTGTTAATAAAGACATACCTGAAACTGGGTAATAAAGAAAAAGAGGTTTAGTGGACTCACAGTTCCACGTGGCTAGGGAGGCCTGACAATCATGGTGGAAGGCAAAAGAGAAGCAAAGTCACATCCTACGTGGCAGCAGGCAAGGGAGAGCACATGTGCTGGGGAACTCCCCTTTACAAAACCATCAGATCTTGCAAGACTTATTCACTATCATGAGAACAGCATGGAAAAGACCCGCCCCCATGATTCATGTACCTTCCACTGGGTCCCTCCCACAACACGTGAGAACTGTGGGAGCTACAATTCGAGATTTGGGTGGGGACACAGACAAGTCATATCAAGATCGTGCCCTTGTCATGTGGGGATTACAATTCCAGATGAGATTTGGTTGGGAACACCAAGTCAAACCATATCAGATATAAAGTAGGGACACAAGATATGTCACATACTGTCTTTCCCCTCAAGATAACTAAAGGACAGAAATTAATTTTCCATTAAGAAAAAGTTAAAAAAAAAAAAAAAAAAAGGCCGGACACAGTGGCTCATGCCTGTAATCCCAGCACTTTGGGAGGCCGAGGCAGACAGATCACGAGGTCAGGAGATTGAGACCATCCTGGCCAACATGGTGAAACCTCATCCCTACTAAAAATACAAAAAATTTGCTGAGCATGGTGGCACGTGCCTGTAATCCCAGCTACTCAGGAGGGTGAGGCAGGAGAATCACTTGAACCTGGGAGGCGGAGGTTGCAGTGAGCCGAGATCACGCCATTGCACTCCAGCCTGGGCAATAATAGAGCGAGACTCCGTCTCAGAAAAAAAGAAAAGAAAAGAAAAGAAAAGAAAAGAAATTTAGACACTAAAATATTAGAGCCCAGAAGAAGAAAAAATCACTTTGAGCTAATCAGAAAAGGCCTCCTGGAGACAGCAGCATTTAATTTGTGTGATAATGAATTGGCAATTTTGATCGTATTCCAACATTCCCACTGTGAAATGCCTTGTCCTTTCCCCTTGCCCTTCCTTACTGGCTGGCCTGGCGACCTCCTTTGTACTCCACAAGGCCCCCTACCAATATTATTCTAAGACCCTATCACTATTGCACACAGTTCTGTTTCCTCTCTGGGCTCTGAACCCCTTCAGTGTTTGGGATTTCTCTAAAGCAAAGACTCAAAAGAGTGCTTGGCACTTATTTGCATCTACAAAAATTATGCACCGTGAAAAGAAATGGCATGCCTGTTCGGGCTCTTTAGTTCAGCTCCTATCGAGGTCTCTGTGCTATTGAACTGGACCATCGGAATTCCAGAGGGGAGTAAAGACATTTTCACCAAGAGGTGTTTCCCCATGGTTCAGTGGGGGCCTGCTGTGTGCTGGGCCTGATTTAGGACTTGGTGGTGGCTGCACAGACTCGCGGACCATTTCCAGGCCCATGGGTGGCCAAGCTGGTCCAGTAAAACGCAGTGCAATCAATGGCTAATGCAATAGATGTTTGTGATCAGTCATTTCAAAAAATGTTTCTGAAATTAAAATCCGAAGTAAATGAAAATGAAGGTATTTTTCCTCTTAATTCAAGACCAACCTTTCTCCATGGACTCCTAAGTCCCCTGGAAGCTGGGAGCCGGAATGCCAATCTTAAGATATATCCTGGGGGATTTTGGGGATTCAATCTGCTCTTGGATGAAAGAGGCAGGTCTTCAAGACTGAAAGCCCCAGCCACAGGGGCTCACATCATAGGCCTGAGAATTGTAACCCAGGATGGAAGAGTTGAGGTGTGTGCTTGTTTGTCTTTGGGAGCATTTTTCCTGATGCTGGGGAAGAGGAGAGCTTATTTTTCCACTCCTATCCACACCAGCTGCCACGGAGCAGCAATAAAGCCCCTACGGTGCAGTGCTGTGGCCACAGATCACTGAGCCGGCCCCAGCTGCAGATGGATGTAGCAGCTGGTCCAGAGAGGTGCTGCGGCTGACTCCCCCCAACACACACATGCACACAAATGCATGCACACACACACACACAGAGGCTTGGGGCTCAGGGAAGCAGCTCACTGCCTCCCTCACCTCCCTCCCCAGATTTATGAAGCAGGAAGCAGCCAGCTAGAAAAGCAAAACAGAAGAGACCCAACTGCTCCTGTGTTTATTTTTCTTAAAGCCAACATACACCTAACCATTCCTTAGCTACTAAACAATATAACTACCTGCCACCTACAGCCCTGTCAGGAAGCTGACTCTCCTGAACCTGCCACCTGGACACAGAGGATAGTGCCATGTGCAATGCCATCACTAACGTCCAGTTCTCACAGGGCCCCACCACGGTGGTCTGTATGAAATCAGGGCTGGGAGGTGGCAGTGGCACGTGTGGGTGCCTGCTCTGAGCCGGCCTCCTGACGGGAACTTCCAGGTTTAATCCCCAAGTGCTGTCTGAGAGCCAGAGGGGAAGGAGGGTTGAGCATTCTTCTCAGCCTGGAGGTGCCCCTCAGCAGGGGGTATGGGGTATGGGGCTGTTATTAGAGATAGCAGTGACCCCCAGACCTTCCTTATGACCTTCTAGGTGAACCATTTAATCACTGGTGTTTCCACTCTCATTAACTGAGGCTCGGATGTTCTTTGTGGTCTCACATGATATCCTGTATAGAGCTCAAAAACTCAAATTATATCTCAAATGGAACACCAGTTTCTCATTTTACATGTGAGAAAATTAAGGCCTTGAGAGTCCAACCACACAGCTTGCCCAAGCTCACACAATTACTTTGACAGAGAGCAGAAAGTAGAACTCAGCCTTTTCACAAATACCCGTAGTCTTTATGCAAATTTTTCTCTTGAAGGCAACCCAGTGGCACCACCCCTGCTTCAAAAGAAAATTAATGATGTGTCAAATACATAGCATAAGTTCTCAAGTTCCGCAATGTGGTCCTATGAGCCAAAAGTTAAGATTTTTAAAACTTTTCTAGGTCAGCTATTCATGGATGGAATAAAGATGCATTGATTACAGTAAATATACAGACTCTAAATTTTTTTAAGTGTAAAGGAATTTTATGGAACCTGCGGCTTTAAAATTACTGTATAAATATCTGGATTTGGGGAATAAAAATGGAGTGTTAGGGGGAAACAAAGATTATTGGTATATTTAAGGGTGGGGGAGACTTGATAACCGCCAACGCGTCTGTTACCTGGCTGGATTCTAACCAGTCGAGGGGAAGGCCCCACCCACGTGCCGGCACAGAGCGTTAGGCAGCTCTTCGGCATCCCAGCTCTCTTTGTCTGGCTCATTCCACTAATGTTCTTTTAGGGGCCTGGACTTAATTCCTTACATGATTCTTTCTCTCTTTTCAAATAAGAAGGAAGCTGAAGCGTGGTTGCTGGAACTCCACTGTCACAGATGGAAGGGGAGGTCTCTCTACCCAAAGCAGAACTATGCAAAAGGCTGATATCCCAGAAGGGAAAAATAACTAATCAACCCACATTTTCTTATCCATAAAATAAATGTATAAATGTATGACAACATCTACTACACAGAATCACGGACTTTTATAGGAATGTACAAGTACATAGCATTAGGTCAGGTGTATGGATTTTCACACAGAATGGGGCTAAGACACGTCTCAGGACCAAAGAAGACAGCCAGTCATCTACCTGATAGAAAGAGCTGAGCTATGAGGTGAGTGGCTGGACTCATTGCCTGCATCATGGCCCAAAGCAGGGGTTCTGTGTCCATCTGATGGGGTTAAGATGGACTGCGATTTTTACTTAGGCCAGTTTGCTATAAAATGGGTTTCCCTCAATGACACTGGATTGGAGTCATCCATTTACTTGGTCCTGTCACTCACTGGATTACAGCTTTCTTAAGTAGAGGTTAGCTAGCTCATCCTCATGTCTCACTGCGTCCAGCACAAGTTTCAGCATGGAGTACGCCCTTGCCAATGGCAACTGAATAAATGGATGTTTGAAATTGTACATGTTGTGTCCTCTCTATCTCTCAAGTTTAAGGAACTTTTTACTGTTAGGTGTTAAAGATCTTAAAATAATCCTCTATGGCCAAATCAAGCTTTTGAAAGATAAGCACCTTGGCTGTTTCAGAATGGAGTAAACTTGGCTTCTCTGCTGTGGCACACTGTTGTTTGTTCTAAGAACTGGAACGCTGGCTCTTGAAAGCCACTGCATGTTGATATGATTGGGAGATGAAAAGATAATCCTGTTGTCAAGGTCTGAGCCCAGAGTTTCTTTCCTAGTCTCTGGGGCATGGCCTTGTCCTGGATATGCTTAGAAGCTCCTAGACTCTAATGCATAGTCTGGATTAAGGACCAATGGACAAGAGGGCAAAATGGTCCTCATTTGAAGAATAGGCTACCTCACCCCATCCATTTGCTTCTGGACACACTGACAACAACAAATGGAACTACCTGCTTATGACACACACTGTTGTAGAAAGAATGTGGCTGTTAACAGTCATGGAGATATAAATTGAATTTTTGATTAGGTGCTCACAAATATTTTTTAAACTCATCAAAAGAAGGATGGCTTCCAGCAATCATGTGTCCCTCAGGACACTCTGCACGTAGTAGGAGCACATGAATCATTTATAGAATTAAAATGAAACAAGACCAAAGAATCATGACTTCTGAAATTTTTCTCCTAGACTTTCTGTGAAATCTCTGACATTCACCTGTGTATGGAGTAAGCAGCGCTCACAGCCAACGGCTGCAGCATCTCTAGGATAACTTTGCAGGCGTTGCATAGACCATTTTATTTTAAAGTCATATTCTACAGCCTGATAGCTTGTGGTTGCTGGTAGTGGTTGCAATTTGGCTACAAGACTCCTTCTAATGCCTGGCTCAAGAAAAGTCAGGGTACACCATTCCGAGAGAATTGGGCAAGAAACTATGAAAGTTCACTGTTTTTCTCAGCATCCTAGGGCAGGTAGTCGATTTTATTGGCAAAAGGAAGATCAGAGCAACCATAAACTGTCACCACACTAACTCCACTGTGAATGTTTTTACATGTCCAAATGGGACATTCCACAATGATGGAAGTAAGTACATTCCCCACACCCCTACCCACATTAACAATGATAATAATCTTGCGTAGACCGGACTAGTATAAAGACAGGGCAAGCCAAGGGATCTCAGATGGATCCTCTGCCGCCTCCAGAGTGCTTTAGGGCTTCCTTGGGGGATGCCCACACATTGTGTACAGGGTCATTTATTCTCCCACTAGCCCCAGACACCGGCTTTATGTGCAGACAGGAGCACCTGTTTTTAAAGGCAAATTACTTTGTGATCATTAACCAATATCTAATAAAGTAAAACCTTTAAAGAGGCTGAAGAGAACAGATGTTTCCATCGCTTAATGAAAAAGAATTATGCACCATCATACAACAGAAGCTGACCCTGCTTGGTCACATGCATTACAAAATAGCCCTACACCCTCGCTAGGTGTTTGGATAAGCTCCGTGAGAACCACTGCTGCTTGCCCTATGTCAAATCAGGTGCATGCACAAGTAAATGTCACACACTCGTAGACACACACCTGCTTCTGTGTGTGCACACACGTTCACACAGCACCAGGCTGCCCGTGGGCAACGTTTGAACAAACATAGCTACCATAAGTGACCTTTGAAAAGGAAGTAACCCATTGCTCACCTCCAAAAGCCTAGATCGATATAGGACAATTAGGCCCAGTGACAGAGTAAAAGAACCCACATTATGAAGGCAATCACATCTAGGTTCCGCTTCTTAGGAGCTGCATGAAACTGGCTATATTTTTTATCTTGAGAGTCCATTTCCTCATCTGTAATATCTAAGTGAGGTGGTTTAAATGATTAAATATACCTAAAAAGTGAAATTTGCAGATTGCTGTGATGGCAAATTACTGTTTTTTTTTTTTTGACACACAGTTTCACTCTGTCATCCAGGCTGGAGTGCAGTGGCATAATCTTGGCTCATTGCAAAACCTGCCTCCTAGGTTCAAGCAATTCTCATGCTTCAGCCTCCTGAGTAGCTGAGATTACAGGTGTGTGCCACCACACCTGGCTAATTTTTGTATTATTAGTAGAAAGAGGGTTTTGCCGTGTTGCCCAGGCTGGTCTCAAACTCCTGACCTCAAGTGGTCCACCTGCTTTGGCCTCCCAGAGCACAGGGATTACAGGTACAAATTCTTATTTTTTAAAGCAAGTAAGCCCTAAGAAAATTTTTTAAAGGCCAAAGATTGTGTCCCCATTTGTGACCCCCTACTTCCTCTGATCCCATTGCCTCTGGTCTCCCTGCACTGAGGACCTCTCATGAATCAGAACCCCAGTTCCTGATTAATTACCTGGAGATGCCCTTTCCTAACCTTGGGTGCTCCTGCCCTGGGGCAGATGTGCACACAGTCTCTGAGCCATATCAGAGCCTCTTATTGTCTTTTCATATGGTGGTGACAGCTCAGTTGCTCCAAACTAGATACGGCTTCCAGCGGGGTCCTCCTGCAGCCACACAGGCAGCTCCTCTAGTGGGTCTTGGCTCCTTCCCCAACTCAGATTTGTGTGTCTGTATTAGTCCATTCTCCACTGCTGTAAATAACTTTCCGAGACTTGGTAATTACAAAGGAAAGACGTTTAATTGACTCACAGTTCTGCATGGCTGGAGAGGCCTCAGGAAACTTACAATCATGGCAGAAGGCTAAGCAGAAGCAGGCACCTTCTTCACAAGGCAGCAGGAAGGAGAAGTGCCGAGCGAAGAGGGAAGAACCCTTTATAAAACCATCAGATCTTGTGAGAACTCACTCACTATCATGAAAACAGCAAAGGGGAAATCCACCCTCGTGATCCAATCAGCTTCCTCCCTCAACACACAGGGATTACAATTCAAGATGAGATTTGGATGGGGACACAGAGCCAAACGATATTAGTGGACCCTGGCCTCAGTCCACACTGCTCATGAGGCAGTTCCTTTTCCAGCACCCCCTATCCCACCCCAGCACAGTGCTTGAGCTCTCAATGGAAACCAGGGTTAGGTATATACCCCTGGGCTCAGGCAATTCCTCTAGGCTGCTTCTTCATCTCCCACTTCAGACAACTTCCTTCAGCTCACCTTGCTTCCCTGCCCACTGGGTCCCAGTTCTTCCAACTACTGACAGCTTAGAACAATCCACCTGACCGTCTAAGCTGGCTTCTCTGAAATGTGCTGACGTGGTCCCTTCCCTTGACTGGACGCATTGTAGCTGGGAGCAAGTGTCACCCTTCCTGGACCCCTGCTCCAGATAAGGAGCTTCCAAGGCCCAGCAATGCAGGGAAGCCAGCTACACAACTTATTCTTAGATAGTATTACATATTATGGGGCTGTGTTCTGTTCGTGTGTGTTCACGTACTCGCACACACATGAGTGTGTGAACGAAATTAAGGCAGCCCAACTCTCTCCTAATTACTCCACCAAAATTCTACTATTCCAGTTAGTTGTTGTCAGCATCATAAACACCCTCTTTTGTTCTAATACTCAATCCTGTGTTTTGTTTCTCACGATTGAACATCTAAGTGTATGTGGTAATCTTTCTAAAACACCCAAAATGTGCCAGGAGCTTAGTCAGGTTCTTTTAGAACCTGGTATTCTGCATTGATAATAAACACTAACATTGCTTGAACGCTTACTATGCACATTCATTTTCAAACATTTTTACATGCATGATATTACTTAACACCACACAGACACCAAAAATTGGAAGTTCGGACAGCGACTGTTTTGGTCAAAGCACCCAAGTCAGCCATGGTTACACGAGGATTGAAGGGCCCTAGCTTGTCTATAACATCACTTCCGGCCCCAAGGTGGCTAGAGAAGGGCACACAGGTAAGACCACTTTTGTCCTGCAATTTGGATGGCCCAGGAGTCCTTCGAAGTGCATATTTTCCTGGGAAGTAGCTGGCTTGTCAGTGACTTCAGAAGCTCCAGAACTAATGAAAACCACATGCAATCCCTCCTTGCAAAGTAAGTTGTGTGCTGTGTGCAGTCCCACTCTCCTGGAACCCTGGGCAGAAGCCATCTTCTTGGCATCACTTGCGAGATAATAAATCTTGGAACCTAAACTAGATTATTGTATCTGTGGACACATATATTTAGCTAAGATATAACACTGGAAATTTGAAATGCAATATTCTAAAAGGGAGTGGCGCTAACATTTTGGCCTCTCCACACCTACTTTCCCCTCTAGGAACAGCATCCAGGAATAAATGCAGCTCCAAAACTTCCAGCCCCGCAGAGTCGTCTGTCTGCAGAAATGGCATCTGATCTTAGACTAGAGGCAGAAACTGAGGCACTAGCTTCTCTCTCTCTTCATCCCTTTGTCTCTCTCTCACACACACACACTCATGCATACACACTCACACACACTCATTCATAAGGTCAGGCCCGTTATGAAATAAAGAGAGAGGAAACCAAGACCTCATAATCCTTGAAGCCCTCTCTGGGATCCAAATGATCTACTGAACTTGAAAAAAAATGAAGGTAGCTTCCAGGGCCCTCGGCATCTCTGCAGAGCTTTTGCAAACATGGCATCATTTGAATCTTACGGCAATCCTGTGAGGGAACTCCTAGAGCAGTGAGGCTCTCAAATGTCAGATGAGGAAGCATGTGCAGAGAGGGCGCATGAGTGGTTCCAGACTCAGAGCAAAACGAGGACGACAGCCTAAACTTCCAGCTTCCAGCCCCATGATCTTTCCTACTCAAGTACTCATAGATCAAAGTAAGACACTAACAGTGGTTGCAGTAGTAATGTAAATATAGAAATAACAGCAGGAGAAGCCTTCTTAGAAGCCATGTCAACAATAGAAATAGAAGCAAAAGAGCAAAAGTAGAATTACTGAAGAACAATAACAGAAGCAGAAATAAAAATAGGAATAAAAATAGCTTAAGAAGTAGCAGCAGCATGAGGGGCAGAAGCGATTAAAATAATGTGAGTAACAGAGCAGTGTGTGTAGAAGTATTGACATGTACAGCTCCTAAGAAATAGAGAAAACATTAGGAAAGTGTGCTTCACATTACCCCTTTATGATCAAAGCCATTATGTTGGCTAACAGAGAATGAGTCTAAGAATAATGACAACAATTAAAAGCAGTGCGTTTTATTAGCATCTACTATGGACCTGGTGTTTTACAAGCATTATTCTTAAACTTCATCTTGATTCTACAACATAAGAATCATTATCCCAGCCAGGCACGGTGGCTCACACCTGTAATCCCAGCACTTTGGAAGGCCGAGGCGGGTGGGTCACTTGAGGTCAGGAGTTTGAGACAATCCTGGCCAACATGATGAAACCTTGTCTCTACTAAAAATACAAAAATTAGCAGGGCGTGGTGGCACACGCCTGTAATCCCAGCTACTCGGGAGGCTGAGACAGGAGAATCCCTTGAACCTGGGAGGCGGAGGTTGTAGGGAGCTGAGATTGCACCACTGCACTCCAGCCTGGGTGACAAGAGTGAAACTCAGTCTAAAAAAAAATCATTATCCCATTTTCCAGATAAGTACATGGAAGCTCAGCTAATGCAGTGACTCCTGGAAGCCAACTTTTCACAGGTGGGAGAGCCAGGGTTTCCAGGAAGCCAGACCACACCTAAGCTTCATGCTCCAAATACCTGAATGAACATTTACAGACAAAAATTAAAGATAGCCTATGGATAAACAGAAACACACCAGTGGTGGAACATTAATTTACCACTCTGATTTCATAAAAAATAGAAATAGACAAAAAATAGATCTCAATACAGAAGACCTAAGCTACATAATTACTAGGGTGAATATAATGAACATATGTCTAATTCTTCATCATGAAAACAGAAAATATGCCTTTTCAGGTGTTCATGCCACAATTTTAAAAAACTGACCTTTTATTAGGTCACAAGAAAAACCTCACTAAATACTCAAAGAGTAGCAATGCTATATACAGTACTTTGAAAAATTTTCAAAAACAAAATTAGAAAGTAAAATTAATTTGAAAAGCTTTTCATAAGGAAATTTAAGGCTCTTCCATTAACAACACTTTGGTCAAAGAGTACATCAAAGTCTCAATACTTAAATGCAAAACATTAATTAACTAGCAAGTATAAATGGCAATATGATTTTTTATTCAACTCAATAAATTCGAAAAACTAAAAAAAATAAAATTATGGAAAGCAGAACCAAATAACAAAGATAAAGGCAGAAATTATTTTATAAGAAACAAAAAATTGTAGGACTAAATAAATCCAAGTGTTGCTTTTAGAATATTAAATAACAACAATAGCAAAAATGATGAACTATTAATATTATCTAATAATAAAGAAGTAACTACAGAAGGGGAAAGTAAAAGAAAGATCAAATCATACTTTGCTTTCATTCCAGAATGTAAAGATCTGGAAGGGATAAAACTGTACAGTATCCAAACTGACCCTAGTAAAGAGAAAATATTCCAAATAGACCAGTTAATATGGAACAGATGAAGTTCTCAGAGAACTAACATTCTTTCTGGCAAAAGAGCACCAAGCCCTGTATGTTTAACAGATTTCTAACAAATCTTTGAGAAACAGACTACTTGAATATTAAATGTTTCTGTGAACAGGAGACATAAAAGGAGGGGGAGGAGGAGGAGACAGGAGGAAGAGGGAGAAGGGAGAAGGGGAGGAAAAGTTCCAAATCCTTTTGTAAAGCTAGCAACACATACAACCTTAACCCAATGAAGAAGCAAGAAGAAATCTGTGGGTCACCTGCACTTTTAAATAATTATATTAAATTTCTTGAGATATATTAGCAAATATAATCCAGTCCCATCCAAAGACTACCACCACGGGCAGGCGGAGCTCCTCCCAGAAATGCAAGGTGATTCGACATTAGAAACCCTAACAATACAATTCACCAATTTACCTTTGAGTGAACACAAAGGTAAAATTATATAATCCTTGTGTAAGAGCAGGAAAACTCTTTGATAAAATTACAGATCTATTCTTGATTTAAAACTCTTACTGCGATAGAGATGGACAAGAGTGTACATTTTTTTTTCTATTCACAAACTTTTAATTTTAGACCTTTCTTAGACTGGACAAAAGATCTCCCAGAAGAAAATCTCATCTACTTGCTGGGCAGTGCAGGCAATAGTGACAGCCAGACACCATGCTGCTCCTCACCCAAGGTATACATGTGGCATGGTGCTTAGATCAGAAGCTTTTACAAATATATTAACCTTGTGTCTAATAAGGCATAAGCAGGTACAAGATTGGAAATAGTTAATAGGAAAATGGTTATAATTATTATGGAGATGAAAGAAGAGGTAACTTAAAATGAAATTGGGAGAAAATAGAAAAATTTTGCCTGCAGATAGGATAAATCTCTCAAAATCAGGCATGATTCTGAAGGACAAAGAATGAATAATCCATATGGGAAAAAATACATAAGCAATGGATAATAACCAGGCAGAGAGGAAGAAAAGTTAGTAGTCCTCATTTTTAAATGTACTAGCCTGCTGTGATTTCAGAAGAAAGCTAGAAATGTTTCCAGAATTCAAAGCCCACAGATGATTTCATGGGCTTAGTACCCTTTTAAGTTCAGTATCACTAAAGTATAAAGTGGGTAGGAATTTGCCCACTGTATTAGTCCGATTTCACGCTGCTATAAAGAAATACTCCAAACTGGGTAATTGATAAACACTGGAGGTTTAATTTACTCACAGTTCTGCACGGCTGGGGAGGCCTGAGGAAACTTACAATCATGGTGGAAGGCAAAGGGGAAGCAAGAACGCTTCTCCCGTGGCGGCAGGAGAGAGAAGAGTGAGTTAAGGACGAACTTGCCAAACACTTACAAACAATCAGATCTCCTGAGAACTTACTATCATGAGAAGAGCATAGGGGAAACCGCCCCATGATAAAAATCACCTCCCACCAGGTTCCTCCCTCACCACCTGGGGATGACAATTCAAGATGAGATTTGGGTGGGGACAGAAAGCCTAACAATATCACCTACTGTGGTAGTTAGTAAAAAACTCACAGCAATGCTCATCGAGGAAATAGATTCTCAAGGTTAGTAAAATGGTCCTATATGGAAAATAAAGTCCAGGGGCATATATTTTATGTACATTCTTTTTAAAGCTTTAACAGGAAATCACCTTCCTATTTGGTGGAAATATATCTAGGGAATACAAACTTCATAAATAAATGGGCTTAAACTTTATCAAACTGAAGGGCTTTATATGAGCCACTTAAGAAAGTGTGTCTTGTTCAGTTCTGACTCTGTCTCTCACCCTGCTTTATGCCCATTGATTCACATAGCAGCAGGCTACAGAGAGTGTAAACCATCTGAAGAATTAAGTGACCCACTTATTAACAGCTGCATCTACAGAGCTCTCTATGGTTGCAGAAGACTTTTTCCATCCGCCATCTCCACCTGGCCTACAGGAGAGCCTTGGGACAGAGCATAGAAAGGTGACAGTCCTGCTTTACTAATAAGAAAGGTGGACAAAGACATGAAGTGAATCACCCAAGACCACCTGGCTGGATAATGGCACAGACCCAGATGCAGAACCTGGGATCTTCTTTCTTTTTCCTTCCAATTTCCAGTTGACTACAAGCCTGTACACTCCCCCTTGATCCCAACCCAGTGGCTAGGCCAAGCCCCTCAGTGTGAGAATGGTCTGGAATCACTCATCTTGCTAGGCAAGAAATTTTTTACTTCTGATAAGACTTTGCTTTGCAGTGCAAAGGTCTCACCCTTAAGATAAATAAATATCTCTGACACCTTTTACTGAATAGAATCTGGCATTTGATAAGTGCCAGATTAAGTGGCTTTGCTGACGTGTATACGACCTGTACATGTAACAAAATTGCACCTGTACCCCATAGATGTATATAAATTTGTAAGAAATTAATGGGAAAAATAAAAATAAGAGTTCTCTCAACACAAAGAAATGAAAAATGTTGAAGATGATGGACATGCTAACTAACCTTGTCTGATGCCTATACATGTATTGAAACACCACTATGTATCCTGTGAATATTTACAATTATTTATCCATTAAAAATAGAATAAAAAGAAAAACAAAACAAAAAAAATAGGAGGTCTTCTTGTTATCCATGTGTGGACTGGCGATCAGGTTAGATATTAAGACAGTATACTAATCATAAGAAATACTAAGCCCAACTTTATATATTATTTTCAATTAATGGAATCTTTAATGAATTTGTATTATTATCCATATCTTATGGGTATGGAGCACATAACTTGGGCAAGAAACTCTACCTGAACCTACAGGTCAGCGAGGTAGAAGAACTTGCCCAAGGTCTCATAGGCATTAAATGTCAAAGGCAATAAGAGCAGAAATCCTAGCTCAAATTAGCCCATCCAAGGATTAAATGGTATAAGTTATTGAAAACACTTGCTAAGGGGAAATTGCGATACTTGCTTTATTTTTCTCTTATCCTCATCACCCTGGGGGATAGGGCACAGAAGGTAAAAATGTTCCTGGTGAGGCCCTTGAGGATCAGTGTGACTGAGTGGCACGCCTGGGCTGTAAACAGGTGACTGGCAGAACAGGGACCAGAACCACCTGCTAGGAGGATGTGCCTTTGGGGGCTCCTTCACTTTCTACTATGAAGAAAGGAGTCTACAAGGAGAAATTGTCTGAGTTAAAGCAAATCTCCTGTCCTTAAGAACAAATGCAGACTTTTGAGTCCTGCACTGAAGGACTCCCAAGGTGAAGGCTGAAGCTGATGCGATGGGGGGCCTCTTGAAACTGGTGAGTCCATCTGGGATGTAGGAAGAAATGGACCAGAGCGCATGGGATGGGGAGCTAGGGGGTGCCTCTTCACAGCCCGGGGCAGCCCGGGGCCCCTCCCACTGGCTGTGATGCCTGCTGGGCTCAGGGCAGGGCGAGTTGCTGCAGAGCTCTGGTGGAGGACGGAGGTGCACATCAGGCCAGCTGGGCTGGCGGCAGCCACGTGGTCTTTCTGAAACTGCACACCTGCTTTCTCTGTCTAAGCTGCCCGGTCTAATTCTGGTTAATCTTAGGGTGGAGAGAGGGAGGGAGAAAATCAGAAGTTGAAGAAGCCTGAGCAGGCATAGGGTGGAAGAGCTCGGGGCAGACACAGAAATCCATCACTCACACGCGAAACAAAAAGACCAAAACCAAAACAAACAACAAACAAAATGGTAACAAAAGATAGCAAAGCACGCGCCCCTAGACACTGGTTAAACGCGGTGCTCGCGCGCCACCTGCTGACCGACCTGTGGCCCTGCATGCTGGCCGTCCCTCCAGCGTCCTGCGCACTTCAGCGTCCCCAGCAAATCTGGCGGCACTCAGGATCCTCCAAGTCCAGTCCAGTCGACAGAAAGTCTTTCCAAATCATAGAAATTTAAATTTCACTCTCAACGGAAAATCTGCCAGTGGTCTCCATTTCATATAGGAGCCAGTTCAAATTTCTTAGCATGGCTCACAAGGACATCAAACTGTTAGGTCGGTAGCTGGTCAGGCAGGAGCAGGGCAGGAGAGGGCCCCCACCACACCATGAGGGGCGGGCGACCATCAGGTGGTGGTCAGGCGGTTGGTAAGCTGTCTCTCTAAAATCATAATTGGTTGCAGCCGGCGCCAGGGAACGGCATCTCCCAATAGATAGAAACACCTGAAGCCCGTGATCAAGCAGCGTTCAGATAGATCTCGGGCGTCGCGTGAGTGGGCTCAACACATGCGCGCTAAGAGGCAAAATGGCAGCGTGTGAGTGGCACATGACCTCCTAGGGAGCGGCATTGGGCTGGTAAGGGAAGAACGCGTCGAGGGAGCATGCGCACAACGCCAGGAAACACTGCGCACGCGCCACTCCCAAGCCCCACCGCCCACCACGCATGCGGGCAGTCCACCCCCAGGGAAGAGTCAGGGGAGAAGGGACGCGAGACCCCGGAGGGGTGCCAACATATAAAACCCCAAGTCAAAGGCTCAAACCCTGCACTAGCCCTTCAGGTCTCCCGCTTGGACCCCTTCCAAGTGTACTTTCCTTCCTTTCATTCCTACTCTAAAGCTTTTTAAGAAACGTCCACTCCTGCTCAAAAACTTGCCTCAGTCTCTCCTGCTGCCTAATGCTCCTCAGATGAGTTCTTTCTTCCGAGGAGGCACGGAATGAAGTTGCTGCAGACTCGTCCGGAGTTGCTGCTGCTGACATACTTGGGTGCCCTGTGACTCAGAGACGTTCTGCTGCTAACAAAACCTGGCCCTAGTCTCTGCTTCTGAAATGGCTTACCCTAGGGTCCTTTGGCCAAACCACCATGCCTCTCTCTAGGGTCACTTAAAAGCCACCTCCCTCCTCCTCCTCCTTGGAGGAAAGCTCGTCCTCCCCTGCCTTTCCCAGCCCTGTGCCTCTTTCTGGGGACTCCATGCCTAGTACCTGGCCCTTTCCTGACTCATCATCCTGCTCATCTCTGAGATCCTACAGGGAAGTATCTTATTTCTTCCTCAGGACAGGGAACACAGTGCCGGAAACATCAGAGGCTTCCCATCCAATGTCCCAATATTTGCTAAGTAAATGCTGAGGCTTTCACCAGCTGAAAATCCAAAGGTTTTCAATCGTTGGTTGTCTTTCACGGGAAAAAGTGATGGTGAAGAGCAAGGACCTGCCCCTCACTTAAAATTCACCACGTGTGTCAGGCACCGTGGCTCACGCCTGTAATCCCAGCACTTTGGGAGGTTGAGATAGGTGGATCACTTGAGGTCAGGCGTTGGAGACCTGCCTGGTCAACGTGGTGAATCCCCGTCTCTACTAAAAATACAAAAATTAGCTGGTCATGGTGGCACGTGCCTGCAATTCCAGCTACTTAGGTGGCTGAGGCAGGAGAATCACTCGGAACCGGGAGGCGGAGGTTGCAGTGAGCCAAGATGGCGCCATTGCATTCCAGCCTGGGTGGGAGAGCAACAGTTTGTCTCATAAAAAAAAAAAAAAAATTCACCACGTGTACTTAAGAGACTCTTCCTCCTGAGCCCCGTGTATGAGGTGACCAGCTGCTCCCCGGGATTCTACTGCCCCCTGGAGAATCTAGTGACCGGCACAGAAGAGGCACCCACCACCTACTCACACCCAAGAAGGATAAGGCAGCATGAAGCAAAGTTCTCTTTGACAGGGCCTGCCACCCCCAGGACAGCCTTCATAGTGTGGCCCTGAGCAATGCTTCCCCCCAGCCTCCTCTCTCTGCAGTAGGGCCCTGCCCTCCCTCCCCACAGGGTTTCTTTGCTCATTTAGCTTTTCTCCTCTTTGCCCCACCCAAATGCACTCCATCCTTGAAACTGAATGCTTTCACATGGAAAAACATTCAGATAGGGCTCAAAGTCTAAACTAATCTTGCCAGAGCTACGTTGCCAACGCAGGTGTCTCCCCTGAAGCCTAGATTCTAAGAGTCAACTGACCACCTTTCCACTTGGATATCCTGCAGCACCTTGAACTCCCTGGGGCAAACCTACATTCGCCAGCTTCCTGCTCCCTTAAAATACGCTCCATCTTCTGAGTCCTGCACACCAAGCGGAGGCCCCACCATTGTCAGGTGCCCAGAACAGAAATGGGGGATTCATCATCAGTTACTCACTGTGTCCCACTGATTCTGCCTTCTAAGCATATCCTGAAAGTCACACTTCCTTCCATCACACAACCCCCTACTCAGGCCACTGGTGTCTGCACTGGATTACAGCTCAGCATCTATGTTAGTGTCACCAGCAGCGAATCCGTATCTTAAGGGTCTGCAGCAACCTCAACTCTTCCCTCCTCAGAAGAAATAATTCAACGGAGGGGCATAAGGCAGAAGGAGAGAACACGGCATATTTTAGAGCGGGAATGAAAGTTGATTAAAAAGCTTTAGAGCAGGAACACAAGGAAGGGAAGTACACTTGGAAGAGGCCCAAGCAGGTAACTTGAAGGACGAGTGTGAAGTTTGACCTTTTGACTTGGGCTTTTATATGTTGGCATGCTTCCGGGGTCTTGTGTCCCTTCTCCCCTGATGTGTCCCTTGGGGTGGGCTGTCTTCATGCACGGTGGCCCGCCAGCACTTGGGAGTGGAGCATGTGCTGTGTGTTTCCTGGCGTTGTATGCATGCTCACTTGAGACGTTCTTTCCTTACCAGTCTAGCATTCCTACAGGAAGGTCCTATACTAGTTAAACTCCACCACTTTGCCTGTTAATGTACCTGCTTGAACCCTCTCGCCCACCTCCTGAGATCTTATCGGGAAGCTGCCGATCACCAGCTTCAGGTGTTTTTTTTTTTAATTTTTATTTGGAGAGTGCCTTTCCCTGGTGCCAGCTGTGACCAATTATTACTTTAGCGAGACACTTTACAATCGCCTATCACCTGATGGTCATCAGACACTCCTGGTGTGTGTGGGGAGCCCTCTCCTGTCCTGCTCATGCCTGACTGGCTACCTTCTGTAACATTAGGACATAGTAAATGCAGTGATCAGAACCCTCAAGCCACAGAGGTCAGCTTGTTGGACCCCTGTTCCAAAGACAGTGAGTGTTCCAAGTTCTCCCCACATTTCCCTCTTGCAAATTTCTCGCATCCGTGGTGGTCCTTCTTTTATAGATTCACCTTGCGTTTCCCTCCATGCCACTCCAGGCCCTTCACCAGCCTACGCTGCTGAGCATGTATGTACACACACACGCACAGACACACATACATGGACACCCACGCATGCGCACACACGCACACATACACGTGTGCACATACACATGCGCGCACACACACACTCCACATAACAGCTAGGAAATGGGCACATCGGGGAACACGTCCCCACCATCTCCTCCTCTCTCGCCTGCTTTCCTCTTTCTGGCTCAGGCTGGTGATTCCTCTCTAGGCCTCCTGGGGTGGGGGTGAAGGAACCAGTCTCAGTTTCCACTTTAAGTGTGCTCAACAAAGAAACATTGTTCTGAAAACCTAATAATGCTCCAAGAGGAGCATGCCAGCTTTTATCTAGCTCCAAGAAAACATGAGCATTAACATAAAGTACAACTTCCTTGAACAGACACTCTGAATAACCCACCATGGGTTCCTATGCATTGTCCACATGCTTGCAGGTGCATAGAAGTTTGTGGAACATTTTACAAGATACTGGCCTCACTCTGCTGCTGTGAGGAGCATCTGTAGGAGCCCATTAGCCTCATGGAGGCCATGACACTGTGTCCTCCTGAGGCTGTTCTCCCAGTCCAAGAAGGATGCCTGCACTCCATCCTGCTCACTCCTGTCCGTCCCTGACCTGATGTGAGACAGAACAGAGGGATAAATGCAGAGAAGGTTATAAGGACTTCCAGGATCCACACACTATTTGGAATCCATTTCAGAAGTGCAGAACCTGAGATATACATGAAATCCTCCTTCCAGCTCAATTAGCCCTACTCTCTCTTTAAAAATGTTTGCTAACAGGGTAGATCCAACGTATTCACACCACTCAAAACAGAAAGAAAAGAAAGAGAGAGGGAGGGAGGGGAAGGAAGGAAGGAAAGAAGGAAGGAAGGAAGGAATACCTTTGAGGCTATGGATATGTAAATTAGCTTTTGGTGATCATTTCACAATACATACAAATATCAAGTTGTACACTTTTAATACATGCAAATTTTATTGGTCAATTATACTTCAGTAAAGCTGAAAAAATAAAATGAATTCATATTTAATTGTTGCAAATTTGGAATTTATAGACAGTATGAGAGAAAATACTTCTTATCATCAATACTATCAGGCAGATACTGTCCCCATCTTATTACATAGATAGCCAATATTTTTCTATGGTGAATATCACATATTACAAAATAAAAAATAAAGGACATATTTTCTTTAAATGTTTCCCCATATCATTATAATTGTTTTACTTATGAATAATTTTAAAATAAATAAAATTAAAATTGCCCATATTTTTACCATCTAGACAATGCAACTTTTAACATTTCAGTATATTTTATTCTTTTTCTTTTTTTTTTTTTTTTTTTGTTGAGACAGGGTCTCACCCTGTTGCCCAGGTTGGAATGCAGTGGCACGATCTCAGCTCACTGCAGCCTCAACCTCCTGGACTCAAGCAATCCTCCCACTTCAGCCTCCCAAGTAGCTGCAACTACAGGTGTGTGCCACCACACCTGGCTAATTTTTGTACTCTTTTGTAGAGACTGAGTTTTACCGTGTTGCCCAGGCTGGTCTCGAACTCCTGGGCTCAAGCTATCCTCCTGCCTTGGCCTCCCAAAGTGATTACAGGCATGAGCCACCATGCCCAGCCAATATATTTCATTCTTAATATAGTTTGGTTGAAAATAAAACTACATACTATATTTCAAAAATATGCAAGTCAGGATAAAAAAAGCAATGTTAGGCATGAACATCGTAAGTAAATGGCATGCCTGTTCTTGGGGCTGAAACTGTGATTTGAGAGTAGCTTTGCAAACCATAGACACACAATTTTGCCTTGAAAAATCTCTATCCACAGCTTTTTTAAAACGAAAAGCCGTGAGTGTTGCATCAGTAGGTTGTGAGGACAAAAAGATTGACAATATTTATCAATACACCTGTTGCTTCCTTTGAACGTAAGCATCTCTAAGCTGAGTATTAATTATGAGGGGAGAGTCTCTGTATTTGGAAGAAAGATCCCAGAAGAGGATCATCTCTCACACTGGACTGGCCACCATCCCCATGGACAGAACTCAGGGGGAAGGATGGGAAGCGGGCAGCAGAGTGGGAGGATGGTGAGGAAGCCTCCTGTATCCTTCTCCAGGGTCTCCACATGGGTACGGCGGGGATGAGGATAGCATCTGTGGCCTGAGGCTGCCCTGAGCATGGACCTGGCAAATAAGCCTTTGATACACATCATTGTCATCATTGTTTTGTGTTATCACAGAACCAGAAAGGACAAAAGTAACCGGGAAGGGCTCGTGAAGGGTCTTGGGGAACCCGGGGTGGAGGTGACCTGTGGCTGGCCCCAGGCAAGTGGGGACCCTCAAAAGCAGGTCAGCCCCGAGAAAAACCCCAGCATTTGTCCCCACAGGACATCAGCCAGCAGTGTGAAATCATGCTGCCTTTTCTCTGGGGTGGCAGCTGCAAAAGCTCCCCCCTCTTTGTTAAGGACTGTCCTGAATGCTCCTACTCTCTCCTTGGAAGTTTCCGGCACCAAAAAGCCATTGAGTCGGGCCTGGCAGCGTCTTCCAGCCCTGCTCAGGGAAGGTCCACCTTCCTCCTCCTCCAGGCCCTTTGACCCTGCCTGCCTCGCAGACTGGGCAAGGCCAGGCCGGCCGTGGAGTCTGTCCTTGTGAAGCCTGCGCCACACCCAGGCTTTCCTGGAGCAGTCGGCAGACTTCTGTGTGTGGCCCAGAGGACTGGGGTCTCATTTATGGTAGGACCGCAGGTTATTTAACCCCCCTGAGCCCGCATTCTCTCATTTATAAAATGAGAATAGTGGCCATCGCTATGTGATGGGATATTTGGGAGTACTAAATAAAACACAGGCTCCTGACACCCAGCCTGGCCTCTGACCCAGGTGCACACTTCGCTCCTTCCTCCTTCACCCTTGGCCCCCGAGAGACCAGCCCGGAGGTGCAGATGCCTGGTCCAAGGGAATGGGGAATTCCCTGCATGATCCCCAGGCAGAGCTCAGGGTCCCGCCCAGAGGGAGGCCAAGAGGAAGGAGGCCCCAAGCTGCTTTGTGTCCGCACCATCTGCCCTCAGGGAAGTGCCCTGCAGACCCTCAGAGACAGACAGGGCTCCTGCCTCTTCCCAGCATCATCCTAAAACACCCTGTAACATTTCTCTTACCAGGTCAGGGAAAGGGCCACAAGTCTGCCAGCACGCTTTTCATCGCTTCAAGTTAGCAGTAAAACCAAGAGCACACTTTGACTCTCCAATACCTTGAGTTACACAAGCCCGAGGACGGACAGGATTGAAATCTCCCCCTCATTTATCGCACCCCTGCCCTCTCATTTCTCCCCCACTTTCATCACCCAGGCCCTCGGCATACTCCAATGCTCCAGATGACATTTGCATTCAGATCTTTAGAAAGTTGTAAATGCCAAGTCTCCTGACTTTCTAGCCAGCATCACTTAGAAGTTGCCGCGCTGTTTCTCTCTCTAGATGAGAAAGTTTTTTGAGGACAACTCTTGAAAAGTCTGATAGAGGTTTAAAAAAACGAGGGATTTACAACTGATCCCCTGGGGGCAGGAGCCAACACTCATCCTCTGCCTTCCAGGCAGAACTGTGGGCTACACAGCCCGGTTCCAGCGGCCTTCGTCTCTGGCCAGGATCCAGCCTCCAAAGTCCGGAGGCCATGAGCCGGGCCCTGCTCCGGAGCCCTGCCCCAGGCCTTTCCTCAGAAGCCACCCAGCCTGTGGGGACTGTGGGACCCTCATCAAGACAGTAGCCCAGCCGCCCCTCTGTATCCTGGGGCTGCAGGGGACAGGAGCCAGCACCATGTCAGGAGGTTGCTGAGCCCAAAGAAGAGATGCCAGGTCGTCCTCCACGCCCGGAGGGCCCATGACAAGCTAGAACTTGTGGGTAGAGGGTGGCAGGGCTCAGACTCCAGGAGGGAGCCAGAGACAGCTGAGGGTGGGGCTCCCTGCAGGGGCACAGGTGGGCCTGGGTTGCCAAGGCACAGGGCACAGGGCAGCGACTGCCCGTCAGGGAGCAGAGGGCTCCAGTGCAGCCAGCGCACACTCAGCTGTCAGAAGTCAGCGATCAGGCTAACTTTAACCCATTGTACTTTCTAGTGGTAGCTAAAGATACCGAATATCATCTTTGCAACGATTTCATGTGCACACTGATCTCTTTTTCTACCTTTATGTTCAGAGTGAAAAGCGCCTGCAACTGGGCTAACACGTGCACATACACATGCACACACATGCACACACACACACGTGCACACACCTCACTACCACAACCTACACACAGAAGCATCTGGCCAGAAACCTCCCAGTTCCTTCCATCTGAGTATGGGCCCCGCGGCAGGCCATTCTCACAGATGTGAGGCTGTTTTTCCAAGGAGGCAGCTCGTAGGGCGGTCCCTGCCGCAGCTCTCTGGAGGGTGCGCGCCACCCATCTCTGGTCCGGCCAGAGGCCCTCACCTCCTGCCTCTGTTCCGCACGGAGGGCCACAGATGGGGAGCTCTGACGGGCACCTTGGCTCCAGCGGAGCCGCTGTGGGGAGCAGAGGCTTGCGCTGAATGCTCCAGGACTCCCTTCTGCTGTCAATTTCTTCATCTCTGGAGAGGGCGCCTCGGGGTTTCGGCAGGAAGAAGGAAGGAGCAAGTAGAACTGGGCGTTTGGATATTTCTGAGCCTATCTTGAAGGCCAGAATCCTGGGTGTGTTAGATTAAAAACCAATGCTAACCTACATCAATAGAAGGTTAATATTTTGAAACATTACTTGGGCAGCTTTCTTTTTACTCCAAACTTTGAAATGGGGCTCCTACATATACCAGATCCTGGTAAAAGAAGCAATTTCCAAGTCTGTGCCAGTGGGAAGTGCCACATGTTCTGCCTTCAACAGAGATTCCAAAGCCAATTGATCCATGAGAGGGTCTGACGAATCACACAGAAAGAAAAATGCGTAACTTTATTAACCCGTCATTTCCCAAATATATCTGACTATAGTTTTCTCCTATGTCCCCATCTAGTTTTATCTGGTGGAAGCCAAGGGCTATCTTTGCAGAACACCTAGTACCACATCATCGCATACTGCTGCCCCTGGAACCCAGTTTAAGACAGTTGGTTCTCAGGAAAAGGCTACACTGCCCCGTGCTAGGACCAAGGCAGTCATCCTCCAGCTCCTTCCTCCATCATACTGCCCCTCGTTCCTCTAAAAAGTGCATTGGCTTCAGTCAAACTAACCAACTTGAAGAGTTCATGAATATTTTTAAACTTCTAAGTCTGCTAATATCTTTCTTTCTAACTGGCTTGTCCTCTTCAAATGCCACATGCCTGAATCGTATCCACCCTTCTAGGTTTAGCTCCTACCTCCTTTCAGTGTAGCCCATCCAAACCTCCAGCCCTAGTACTCACTGCTTCCTTCTCTGTTACAGGCTCTCCTTGGGGGCCCGTAGCATCCTTGCTAGGCTCTGTTCTCCTTCCAAGAAACATGTGTGGCCTATTCGGAGAATTCCTGTAAGATACTATATAAGATGACTATCTGAAAGACACATAGTCATTAGATTACCTAGGGTCAAATCAAAAGAAAAACATCTTAAAGGCAACTAAAGGGAAGGGGCAGGTCACTTACAAAGGGAACCTTATCAGGCTAACAGCAGAACTTTTAGCAGAAACCTTACGAACCAGACGAGACTGGGGACCAATTTTTAGCATCTTTAAAGACAATCAATTTCAACCAAGAATTTCATATCTTGCAAAACTAAGTTTTATAAGAAAAATAAAAATCAAATCATTTTCAAACAAGCAAATACTAAGGGAATTCATTACCACTAAATCTGCCTCACAAGAGGTCCTAAAAGTAGTTCTAAACATGGAAATGAAAGAATGATACCTGCCACCACAAAAACACACTTAAGTACATAGCCTATTGACACTATAAAGCAACTATACAACCAATTCTACATAACAACCAGCTAACAACACAATTACAAGATCAATTCCTCACTTACCAATATTGACCTTGAATGTAAATAAATGGGCTAAACATCCCACTTAAAAGGCATAGAGTGGCAAGTTGAACCAAGAAGCAAGACTCCATTGTCTGCTGTCTTCAAGACACCCATTACACAAGTAACAACACCCATAGGCTCAAATTAAAGGGATGGAGAAATATCTATCAGGCAAATGGAAAAAAAATGATCAGGGGATTCTCTTCCCATATCAGACAAAACAGATTTTAAACCAACACTGATCAAATAGGGCAAAGAAGGATATTACATAATGTTGTTCAATTCAACATGATGACCTAACTATCCTAAATATGTACACACCAAACATTGGAGCACCCGGATTTATAAAACAAATTATTAGAAATCTATAAAGAGATTTACATAATCACATAATAGTAGTGGGAAACTTTAACACCCCACCTACGGTGTTAGACAGTTCATTGAGGCAGAAATCTATCAAAGATGTTCTCATCTTAAACTCAACATGTGACCAATCAGACCTAGTAGACATCTAGAGAATGCTCCATCAAACAATATCAGAATATACCTTCTTCTCATCTGCACATGGCATATACTCTAAGATTAACCACATATGGAGCCATAAAGCAAGTCATGACAAATTCAGAAAAATTAAAATCATACCAACCACACTCTCAGAACACAGTACAAGAAAAATAGAAATCAGTACAAAGGTGATCTCTCAAAGCCATACAATTACATAGAAGTTAAATAACCTGCTCTAGAATGACTTTTGGAAAAAGAATAAAATTAAGACAGAGACAAAAAATTATTTGAAACTAATGAAAACAAAGACATAACATATCAGATTCTTTAGGAAGGAGATAAAGCAGTGTCAAGAGGAAAGTTTATTGCACTAAATGCCTATATCTAAAAGTTAGAAAGATCTCAAACTAACAACCTAACATTACACCTAAAGGAAATATAAAAACAAGAGCAAACCAACCCCAAGTCTAGCAGCAAAAAATAAATAACCAAAATCAGAGCTAATCTGAAATAAATTGAGATGCAAACATTAACACAAAAGACCCATGAAACCAGCGTTTGTTTTTTGAATGAATAAACAAGAGTAACAGACCACTAACTAGATTAATGAAGAAAAAATAGACAAAATCAAAATAAACGCAATCAGAAATTACAAAAGTGACATTAGAACCAACCCCACAGAAATACAAAAAATCTTCAGAGACTTTTGTGAACACTTCTATGCACACAAACTAGAAAAACTAGAAGAAATGGATAAATTCCTGGAAACACACAGCTTACTAAGATTGAACCAGGAAGCCACTGAAATCCAGAATATACCAATAACAAGTTTCAGAATTGAATCAGTGATAAAAAGGCTACCAACTAAAAGAAAGCCCAGGACTACATGGATTCACAGCCAAATTTTAACATATACAAAGAAAAGTTAGCAGTAATCCTACTGAAATTATTCCGAAAACACTGAAGAGGAGGGACTTCTTCCTAACTTATTCTACAAAGCTGTATCATTCTGCCACAAAAACCTAGCAGAGATATAACAATAACAAAAACAATCTTCAGGCCAATATCCCTGATGAATATAGATACAAAAATCCTCAACAAAATACTAACAACCTGAAGCTAGCAGCACTCTAAAAGTTAATTCATCACAATGAAGTAGGCTTCATTCCTGGGATTCAAGATTGGTTCAACATATGCAAATCGATAAATATGATTCACCACATACACAGAATTTTTTTTAAAAATCATAAGCTCAAAAGAGGTAGAAAAGGATTTCAATAAAATTCAACATCCTTTCATGATAAAAAAAAAAAAACTCTTAAAAAATTAGACATTGAGGGAAAATACCTTAAAATAATAAGAGCCACATATGACAAACCCACAGGCAACTTCTACTGAATTAGCAAGAGCTGGAAGCATTCCCCTTGAGAACTGGAACAAGACAAGGATGCCCACTCTCACCATTCCTATTCAACTAGTACTGGATGTCCTAGCCAGAGCAATCAGGCAAGAGGAAGAAATAAAAGGCATCCAAATAGGAAGAGAGGAGGCAAAATTATCATTCTTCACAAATGATGGTTCTATACCCAGAAAACCCCACGGGCTCTGCCAAAAGGCTTCTAAAACTGATAAAACACTTCAGTAAAGTTTCAGGACACAAAATCAATGCAGAAAAATTAATAACATTTCTATACACTAATAATATTCGAGCTGAGAGCCAAATCAAGAATGCAATACCATTTACAATAGCCAAAAAGAATAAAACACCTAGAAATATAGCTAACCAAGATAGCTATAATGAGAATTAAAATACACTGCTGAAAGAAATCAGATATGACACAAATAAATGGAAAAATATTTTGTGTTAATGGATATGAAGAATCAACATTAATATGGTCATATTGCCCAAAGCAATTTACAGATTCAATGTTACTAAATTACCAATGTCATTTTTCAAAGAATTAGAAAAAAACTATCCTAAAATTCATATGCAACAACAAAAAAAGCCCAAGTTGCCAAAGCAATCCTAAGCAAAAAGAGCAAAGCCAGAGGCACCTCACTACCTGACTTAAGACTATAGTACAAGGCTATGGTAACCAAAAGAGTATGATGCTGGGGAAAAAAAAAAAAAAGCAGACACATAGACCAACAAAACAGGATAGAGAACCTAGAAATAAAGCTGTACACCTACAACCACTTGATCTTCAACAAAGTCAACAATAACAAGCAATGGGGAAAAGACTCCCAATTCAATAAATGGTGTTAGGATAACTGGCTAGTAGTTATTGCAGAAGATTGAAACTGGATCCCTACCTTTCACCATGTACAAAAGTCAACTCAAGATTAAATAAATATTTAAATAGATGACCTAAAACTATAAAAATCCTAGAAGAAAAACTAGGAAACACCATTATTGGCATTGACCTTGGAAAGTCTGATAACTATGTGTCTTAGGGATGGTTGTCTTGTATCTTGCAGGGGTTCTCTGAATTTCTTGAGTTTGCATGTTGATCTCTCTACCGAGACTGGGGAATTTTTCATGGCCTATAGCCTCAAATATGTTTTTCAAGTTGCTTACTATCTCTTCTTCTCTCTCAGAAATGCCAGCGAGTCATAGGTTTGGTCTTTTTAAATAATCCCATATTTCTCAGACGTTCTGTTCATTTCTTCAAAATTTTTGTCTGACTGGGTTGACTTGAAAGACTGGACTTAGAGCTCTGAAATTCTTTCTTCAGTTTGCTCTATTATGTTGTTAAGACTTCCAATTTTATTTTGAAATTGCTGTAGTGAATTTTTCAATTCCAGAAGCTCAGTTTGGTTCTTTCTTAAAATCGCTATTTCATCTTTCAACTCTGGGGTCCTTGGATTGGGTTTTAACTTTCTCTTGAATCTCATTGAGCTTCTTTGTCATCCAGATTCTGAATTCTATGTCTGTCATTTCGGACCTCTAAGTCTGGTTAGGATCCATTGCTGGGGAGCTAGTTCAATCCTTTGGAAGTAGGGAGACACTCTGACTTATTGGAATGCAAGGGTTCTTGCACTGGTTCCTTCTCATCTGAGAGGGTTGGTGTTTCTTTATCCTTTTGAAGTTGTTGTCATTTGGAAGGGTCTTTTGTTTTTACAGACAGTGTTGTATGTTATGTATAGTCACTTGGTTTCATTTCTGGGTGCTTTCAGAGGACCAAGGCTCTGTATGGGTTCCTTAGCTGAGGCTAGTTTCCTGCATTGGGTTTCACAAGCAATGCGTGCTGAAGGAATTTATTTTTGTTTGATGGTGTAATTCAGGCTGCGACACAGTAGATGGCACTAGGCTCTTAGCACCTGTTTTGTATTTCAGTGCATTCACAGCAGTGCTCTGAGGAGCCGGAAATGGAGGAGGAGGTGAGAGATGAACTTCCCTTACCAAGTCCATTCATAAGCCTTGGAGGAGGCCCCTCTAATCACGGGCACTGCGCCCACATTTCCTTAGCCCCAAGGCAGGCCCTGGCGGGCTACACTCTCCACTCCCTTACGGGTTGCCCAAGCCAATAGTTAGGTCACCAAGAGACCCACAACTCCCAGGGACCTGCTGGTCCTCTGTGCTCAGTGGAGTCAGAGTGGGTTGTGGGGAATGTCTGTGGGTGCAGGCACCAACTTTTTCTTTTTCAGAGTCCCCTTTGAAGAATGGAACACAGACACTCCTATTTGTTTACATATTGTCCATGACTCTTCCCTCTACAGAAGAGCTGCATATTTGCAACAGAAACTATATGGTCTGTAAAGCCTAAAATATTTACCGTCTAGCCCTTTACAGAAAAAGTCCACTCAATTTTATTCTAGAGCATCTCAGCAGGTTTGTATTAGTCAGCTCAGGATACCATAACAAAATACCACAAACTGGGTTTCTTAAACAACATAAATTTATTTTCTCACAGTTCTGGTGGCTGGAATTCCAAGATCAGGGTGCCACCAACATCGATGTTTGGTAAGGCACCTTTTCACTGTGTCCTCTTACGGCCATGACTCTGTGGATGTGCATGGAGAGACACCTCCCCGGTGTCTCCTCCTCTTCTTACTGAGACATCGACCTATCAGATTAGGACCCCACCCTATGACCTCACTTCACCTTACTTACCTCCTCAGGCTGTATCTCCAAATAGAGTCACATTGAAAATTACAACTTCATCATATGAATTGGGCAGGAGGGGTGGACACAATTCTGTCAGTAACAGCAGTTTACCACTTTGATATTATATTTATTGTACCAATCTGCACAACAAATTTGAGAGTAGCCTTATTTCAGAAGATTGACAGATCTTTGAAGACTACAACTAAATATCTCATCCACTTCAAATAAATACACATATGTGAACAAAATATAATTTCAGCATATAAAATCTAAGTTTTTGTCACTTTAAAGCCACAGCATAAACACGTCTGAAGCCAAGATTTCCTCACACCCTCATTCTATCAATCTCCATTACACTAAGTAATAACTGTTCTCATTTCTATCACTATAGACTAATTTTATCTGTTCTATAACTTTATGTGAATCAAGCTTGTCCAACCAGTGGCCCATGGGCCTCATGTGGCCCAGGACGGCTTTAAATGTGGCCCAACACAAATTCTAAACTTTCTTATAATGTGATGAGATTTTTTTAATGATTTTTGTAGCTTATCAGCTATTGTTAGTGTTACAGTATTTTATGTGTGGCCCAAGCCAATTCTTCTTCCAATCTGGCCCAAGGAAGCCAAAAGACTGGACACCCTGACCTAAATGAAATCATGCAATACATACACTCTATTGCCTAGCTTTTTACAAACAAAAATATTTTTGAAATTCATCCATCTTGTTGTATATAGCAATGATTAATCCTTTTTTTTTGGAAAATACATTTCAATTTTTATACTGAATTTTTGTAATCATTGTCATTTTGACAAACATTTGGATTGTCAAAAAACTCTGTGACAGCTCTTGGCTGTTGTGAATAAAGTTATTGTGAATAGTCTTATTCAATCATTTTGTAAAAATATATTTGTATGCATCTTGAGTAAATACCTAGGAGTGAAAATCTTAGGTCCTAAGATAGGTTTATATGTAACTTTATGAGAAAATGGAACAACTTTCCAAGTAGGCTGTGTCATTTTATATTCCTAACACCAAGGTATGTAAGTTCAAGTTATTCCATATCCTCAGAATTATTCCATATCCTCAGAAACAGCCTGAGAAACATCCTCAGAAAGAGCACTAAACTGACATTTAGTGCTGTCAGTGTTTTTAAGGTTAATGTTTCTAGTGAATGTTTAATAATAGTCCATTGTGGTTTTAATTTGCATTTTCTGGATGATTAATAACACAAGCACATTTTCTTATGTTTATTGGCTAATCATATATTTTCTTTTGTGATGTGGCTATAGAAAGAAGACTTGTATCCACCTTTTAAAGTGGGTTAGTTTCATTTCATTATTGACTTCCAGGAGTTCTTTATATATTTTAGATTGAAGTCTTTTGTCAGATACTACATTGTGAATATTTTTTTCCCACTCTATGGCTTGCTTTTTAATTTTCTTAATGGCATCCTGTCTTGGGTTTTAGGTTTCATTATGACAAATCCAATTTATCAATCTCATTCTCTTATGGTTAATGTTTTTGTGTCTTCTCAAAAATGAGTCCCTATTTACCTCAAAGTTACAAATATATTCTTCTATGTTTTCTTCTAGTAGCTTTTAAGTTAAATCTAGGCTCTATCACGAATTCACTCTATTAGGATGTGAAGTAGTTTCTAGGTTCAGAGTTTCCCGTGTACTTACCCAGTTACAGATCTATTTGTTGAGAACACTTTTCTGGCCTCTTTTGTTGAAGGCTTATGTATCCTACATATATGGGCCTACTTTGGGCCTCTGTATCTGCTCTTTGGATCTCCTTGTCCAAGGATTGAATTTATTTTCTGTAAAGGGCCAATGTAAGTAATCATGTTAGGTCTTTCAGGCCATAATGATCTGTGATACAACTATTTAACTATGTTCTTATTACAGTGGGAAAGCAGTCTTAGAAAACAGATAAACAAATGAGCATGGCTGTGTTCCAGTAAAACTTTCTTCGTGGACACAAATTTAACATCCACATAATTTTTGAGTGCCACAAAATATGATTATTCTTTTGATTTTGTCAGACTTTTAAAAATATAAAAAGTATTCTTATCTCTGTAGAACATCAGGCAGTATGATATCAAGCAACAAGCTTTATTTTGCCCACAGCTGTATTTTGCCAATCCTTGTTTTCACCTATCCTTATTCCAAAACTATAATGTCTTCATTACTTTAGTTGTATGGGTGATCTTGAAAGCAGTAGTGTAAGTCCTTCAACTTTGCTATTTTTCTTTTTCAAGATTGTTTTAGGTAGTCTATTAGTTTTAATAGCAAAAACTGCAATTACTGTTGCATCAACCTAATAGATTATTTGTATTTTCATATAGACTTCAGAATCAACTTCTCAATGTCTACAAAAATGTCTGATGGGATTTGGGGAGTTCATTTAATCTACAGAACAGTTTGGAGAGAAGTGACGTCATAACACCATTGAGTCCTTCAATTCATGAACACTGCATATGTCCTATTTATTTACTTCTCTTAGCAATGTATTGAGATTTTCAAAGTAAAAATCTTACCGATATTTAGTTAAATTTATTCCTAAGTATTTTGAATTTTTGATGTAATTAAAATGGACTCTTTAAAACTAATTTTTCAAATATTTGTTGCTAGTATATAGAAATCAACAAATTTTTATATATTGACTTGTATTCTACACATAGTTAAATTCATTTAGTACTTAGTAGTTTTGTGTGGATCTATTAGAATTTTCAAGTTTTCTATGTAAGTAAACATGTCATCCAGAAAAAGTGCCAGATTTACATTCACCTATCCAATTCTTCATACCTTTTATTTCTCTTTTTTGCCTATTACCCTAATTTGGATTTCCAGTACTATGAAGGATAGAAATAGAAAGAGTGGATAATCTTGGCTTGTTGTCAATGTTATAGAAAAAGCAGTCAGTAGTTCATTGTTAGTTGTAATTTTCTATAGACATCCCTTAACAAACTGCAATGGTTTTCTTTTATCCATGGTTTAGTGGGAGCTCGTACACAAAAGGAAGTTAACTTTTGTCAAAGATTTTCTTCAATACCTACTGAGATGATTTATGGTTTTTATTTTTTATTCTGTTACTATGGTGAATTATATTTCTTGTATATTTCTGGATTTGAATTACTAAATTTAATAAAGTGTTTTGCATCTGTATTTATACAATATTACTTTATTGTAATTTTCCAGGTTTGAGTATCAGGGTTATGGTAGTCTTATAAAATAAAGCGAGTAGTTGTCACTTCATTTAGTTTGAATGACTTTGTTAGATTTTTTTTTAAAAACATTCTTTAAATATTTGATGAAGTTTACCAGTGAAACCATCTGGGCCTAGAGATTTTGTTTTGTTTTGTTTGTTATTGAAGATTTTAATTATAAATTCAGTTTCTTTAGGAAATGTGGAGCTCTTAGAGTTTTTCTATTCTTTGTCATGTATGATTACTTGTGCTTTTCAAGGAATTTTGCTATTTAATCTGGGTTATCAAATGCACTCATAATTCTGCTCACTTTTTAATGTCTAGGATATTTGTAGGAACATTACAAAATCTGTGTCACTCTTGATATTGGAAAGGCCAAATCTTTTTAGTATTTCAAATATGTAAAGATCCCTCTGCTTTCTAGGAGACAAAATCTTTCTAGGAGATAAAATCTAGGAGTGGCATAAAATCTGGAATGGCATTCAAGGCTTTCTGCTCATCCTGGTACTCATCACATGCTACCTCCCGTAAAGTCATGTTCCCTGAACCACATCTATTCAGGAAGGGATGGATGGTGTTTCCTTGACTTTCCACAGCTTCTAAGAGCTCTGACAGTTCCTACCATATTATATTAGTAGTAGTAGTTCATATCTTTCTTTTATATTGAATGAAGAGTTTCTTGCTAACTGTAACTTCAGAGCCTGCTCTGGCTATAAAGCCTCAATTAGTAAGAAAGGGAGGCAGGTAGGCAGGCAGGCAGGCAGTCAAAGGTGTTCAAGGGTAATTGTAATAGTTCACATTGCCCTCTATATAATAGACAAATTTGCAGGGCCTTTTCAGCTTAAAAGCAATCCTGGGAAAAACACAATAGTTCCAGAACAATGCTCAATTAAGGGTGGCTTTCATAGTGATAAGAATGGATTGTTAATAAAACATTTAAATTTTTTTGCTTAATATTTTATAACATCAGAATCACACACATGAATCAAGCCATTGGGATGTACAAGCGTTTCGGAGCAAGGAACTTTGTTTTCTTTGCCTACGTTTAGGTGGACATGAGGAGAATGGACCTGCTTCCATGAATGGAATGCCTTGTGACTTGCAAAGGCCTCCTTAGTCCCACGGGTTGACCACCATGTTTGAGCAGTAGGGTGGCAGCCCTTTCACCTGTGTTGGTAATAGTGGAATTACCTTACCTGTCATCATCTGAATTTGTTCTTAGAGGTGAGACAGAAAAGAATTCACCCTGGTGGACAGTTCAACATTATACAGGATCCCAGGGACCAGAGTTAATTTCTCCTGGGCTGCTTACCAAAAACATAGAGCAGGGGAAAGTCCTAGAACCAGTGTCCTAGAACCACTATTCTGGAGATAAGACTTCAAGACGAAAAAGGAGAGATTTGTTGTAAAGTATAAGAAGAGCATGAACAGAGATCTAGACATGAAAGTAAACATTAAGTAAAGAGCCCACTGATAACACTCTAGATCCCCCAAAGAAATCAGGGAATTTCAGCACCCAGGGGAGAAGAGTAGGGAGAGGCAAATACAGAGATACACTCCATATTTTCCACCTAGTCTCAGTCCTGGCCTGAGTTGGCTTCTTCACTCCTGCAGGTATCAAGTCCTGAGACTTCAGACTTTGGGGTGAGCCAAATTCAGCCACCTCTTCCTAACAACGTCATCTTGTGCAATTTTTCTTATAGTTTCTGACTCGATTTCTCATCTCTCCTTTTCGGGATGAAGCCCACTGCTCAGAGTTGAAGAAAGGATCTGAAATATCAAGGACAAATTGCTTTGCACGATAGATGCCACCTAGAAGGTCTTCAGTAGAGAGTTGTTCCCAGTTTTTACTCCAGCGGGCCGTCCTAGTACTTGCTGGGGAGTACAGAGAGCAGCTGGGAGTGCCCACCGTCCTGTTACAGCAGAGCACTTTTATTCTGCTCACAGGAGAGTCATTGGGAAACAGGATTGCAAGAGCAAGAAAATTCCAAGTATATGTGTTGCCTCGTGCAGCTGTTTCCGTAGGCATACAATGGTGTTGTGTTGTTAAGGAAACTTGCTGTCAAGCAGCAACACAAATAAAGCATTTAGTTTTATTGAGTTATATTACAATAATTATGGAAAATAATGGGCCCCAGATGTCATTTATTCAGTGGGGAGGGACAATCCCCTCGTTGTCCAATGGCCCATGGAGCCAGAGAGATGGCACCCCAGCATGCTGTAGTCCAGCCTCTCCCACTGACCCCCTGAGCCTGCTGAAGCTGGCTTCTATAAGGCTTTGGAAAGAAAAAGGGCTACTCTCTGGAAGTCAGGAAAAACTGTTCCCAGATGTGTGTTAGACAAAGTCAGGATCTCGTGTGTAATAAGCAATTTTAGGCCTGAATTCTCTAAGGACAGTGTGTATGGGCCTGTTTTCGCCCAGTACATGGTGTCAGAGTCCTGTCAGCAAAACATGGTAGAATCAGTCAGGAGATCTACCAGAAGTGCTCTCGGAGGCAGAACTTCAGAGAAAGAATTAAGTTTTATGCTGAGAAATCATGATTCCACACTCTGGAGCGAGAACTCTGAACAGTTCACTCGGTGGCCACTGACTTGTATTTCTACATAGATGGAAGGTCCCAGCCCTGGAATTCTGGTCTTTCTGCTCCTTTTTCTCTAAGAAACAGGTGGAGGTTCCTCCTAAGTGCCAAGTCATTTCCCAATTAATTTACAAAGTATGTCTGTTGGCAAATTGTCCCTGCCTGAAATCACCTTCATTCTTTTTTCTGTCCAGTAAATACTTCATCTTTCACGATTCAGTTCAAACATTCACTCCTCTGGGAAAATTCTATCCCTCCACCACCATTATACTTACCAGAAGAGGCTTATTCTATTATAACTTCTTATTCACAGGATGATGAAAACATTTGGCATTAGTTTGTACGTCTCTTTATCATTACTATCCTATTGTGTTCTAAGCATTTGCTCACCAACCTCTCTCTGTCTTCTAGACTAGCTTCCCCAGCAATGAACCAAAAAAACCAGTCTACATCTGTATTTCTAGCACAGGGGCTGGCACACACTGAGTGCTAAACTGAATTGAACAGATGCTGTAAGCAACAGAGAGTCAAATTTTGCAAGATCTCACTGAGGAGGAAGGTGCTGCCTCAAAGCCAGGTGTTTTATATGAGTTACTCTGCTGTCATAAATCATGACTGGCACTAGCTACAGGCACCCCTGCAGGACAGGCTTCCCCACAGCATGTCCCACAGGACATCCATGGCCAACGAACTGTTGCTTATTCACCGAGATGTATGTCTTAGGATGGGTGATGCTACAGACCCCCCTGCCTCCCTGCAAGCACTGTATACAGGGTTGTATGCACCTACTGGTGTGCCAACGAGTGGTTCAGAAACTGAGTTATGAACTAACTGGAAGTTATTCTTCTGATAATTGCTTACCTTGTGCTACTTTAAATTTTCTAATTATATTCAGGAGGACTTAGTACAGCCACACTAACGGGGTTTCAACAGGTTTTGTTTCAACTCCACAGTCTAGCTGAAATAGCATCCTATTGATTGGCAATATGTACCAGGAAACTTTAAAGTGGTTTTGGTCTCCTCTGAACCATTTATTCTCTTTCCATGAAACTCCTAAGGTAGCAATCAGGCTAACAAAAAATATAGTGTGGCAACAGAATCATTTATAATCCAAAAATTGGAAAAATAAAAAAACCAAGCTATATTTACAAATAATTTCTAGTAAAGAAAGAAATTACAGTATAATTTTAGTACAAAATAGTAATCAATTATATTAACAATGGATTTCTTATACAGTAGCACATATTTAAAATTAGAAAAAAACCCTCAACCACACAGGCCATCTTCCTCTCAGCAAGCCCTAGGGAAAGGGCTTGGAGTTTTAAGCATACTCATCCAGGAAACTACTCCATGTGCATACAGAAACAGAGGGAGGCTCACTGCAGCATTGATTTTGCAAGTAAGAAAAATTAGAAACAAATGTCCATCAAAACAGCCTGATGCAATACTTGTGGTTATTCACAACATACACAATAAGAAGCAGAGATATTTCAAACTTTTTTGGCCGCAAAGTACAGTAAGAAACACATTTTACAGGGTGAACCAGTAATGGCAGATTGCACTTTCCAAGGAGGCCTCAACAATATGACCCGCCTCACATGTCCCCTCCCCTTAGGCCTGAGCAACCTTTGCAACTGGCTTGGTCAGTAGCATATAGTGGAAGTGATGCCCATGTGTCTTTCAAGGCTGAATGTCTTAATCCATTTTCTGTGGCCATACAGAACACCTGAGACTGGGTAATTTATAAAAAATAGAGGTTATTTTACTCACAGTTCTGGAGGCTGAGAAGTCCAAGATCAGGTGGCTACATCTGGTGAGAACCTTTCTGCTTTGTCGTGACATGGCAGGAGGCATCAAATGACTAAAAAAGCAAATGTGCTATCTAAGGTCTTTCTTCCTCTTCTTATAAAGCCACCAGTCCCATCATGGGGGCCCTGATGACCTTACCTATTTCTAATTGCCTCTTTAAAACCCCACTTCCAAACACCATCAACATATAAATTGAGGGATTTAGAGATTAAGATTCCAACATATGAAATTTTGGGAGAGATGCTCAGTCCATAGCACTGTGTCATAGATATGCTAACACTTTAGCCTTATTCCCTTGGAGCCCACCATGCTGGGAGGAAGCTCAAACTGGCCCATGAGAAGAGAACACTGTGTGGTGGGGGATGTTCCAGCTGATAGCCCAGCTGTCGCCCTAGCTGCCATCAACCATGAGATACAAATAAAGATGCCTTCTGATGATTCTGGTTGGAGTGTGGGGTAGAAGTGGAAAGATGTCTTCCCAACCTTTTATTATTCCCATCTGGGGCTGCAGGTGTCATGGAGCAGAGGTGAGCCATCCACCATCCACACTGTGCCCTGCCCAACTTCTGATCTGCAGAACCCATGAGTATAAAAAAACGTTTTGGGAAGGGTAGTAGCAATTGTACCTGGAATGCAAGTATTTGTAACGGAAATAAAACTTTTGCTAATAATTCTTACCCTTAAAAAAATTCAAGCCATGCTATAGAAAAAAATGAGAACCTCCTCTTCCATGGCATTCTTTGATCACTCAATCCCATCTTGTCCAAATAAATTCTAAAGATACAGGGATTCCTTCCTTCCCTCCTTCTTTCTTCCCTTCTCTCCTTCCTTCCATCCTTCCTTTTTTCCTTCCTTCCTTTTTCTCTTCCTTTCTTTTCTTTGTTATACTCATTGTTCACCTCCTAAGTTTCAGGTACTCTGCTCAGTGTGGGGGACTCTGGGGGTGACACAGACACAAACGTATCTGCCCCACAAAGCTTATAACCCATATGAAAGGACAGACATATAATGAGCTTGAACTAATTTAATTCTTTATACAATAAAGAGGTACCAAGTGCATAGAGCTTTTAAGGGCCCAGCAAAATATTTAAGACAACTACGACAAATTATTGACAACAAAAAATTTTTAAAAGCTGTAAGTACAATTGAATGTTTTTACAAATATCTATAAAAATAACATGTCGACTAGAAATCCATTTCAATTTGTATGATTGTATATTAAAATTACATTTGGTTTGGGCTATGGTTGTACTCACATATGCTTGCTAGGATGGAGGGTGGAGTTATATATAGTAGGTGTGTCAGTAGGCTGCAAGGTGGGTAAACGGATGGGTAGGCAGGCCCAGAATGAGCACAGTTTTTATCATGCCCTCGTGGTAAGTGTTATGAGAGGAAAGCTCTGGTGCCTGGAAATCCACTGACTTTTGTTTATGTGATGCAAGCTCCCAAATTCCTGAAAACCAGGAACATGTAACAGAGTCACTGTAGTTTAATGTATCTCATGTGTCCTCTGTGCAAGGTGTTGATACGGGCTCTGGGGAGTATTAGGCAGCAACACTCCTGCCCTCTGGAACTTGCAGTCTTCTCCTGAGGATGGGGCAAGAGATTTGTTCTAAAGGGACGGGATAGTCAAGTAAGGGGGATGTTGAATGGACAGACCCTGCTCTGTGAGGGTTAAAGGGTCTGAGAACAAGAGAATGGAGGAATATGCTCAAAGAAGAGCTGATGTTTGAAGTGGGCCTCCCCCATGCCCTTGCAGGCTGCACAGACCCGATTGAGGGCCTGGGTTGAAGAGCTAGCAGAATATTCTGAATTCACAGTGGTGTGACCCTACAAGGACCAATTTAAGCTTCACCTCATGTATGGATTAAATAAGATGTAAGGATTAAATAAGTTCACACATGGGATGTGCTTAGAACAGCGTATGGCATAGCTTATGTGCTTAACAAACATCAGTTTGTTATAATCTTTACTCTTCACTGAAATAACAATGGCTATTTAACACAGTCAATGTGCCAGGCATTGGGTTCTTCTACTTGCATAGGCTAAGATTGCCAGACCTCATAAGGACACCTCATTATCTCCAGGGGTGACTTTGAGTTAATTTAAAAAATGATTCATTCCTTATTACCCATTCCTTAGGACGTTCTACTGCCCTTTTTCAGAACATCATATATGTGTAAATCTGTAAATATGAATATGAATCACACAGTGTTCTGACCTCTTGTTGGCCTCCATACAAATATGAACATCACATCATTCCTGCCTCCAGGGCCAATACGCAATTCCAGGGAGTGATAGACACATTTGTAATCCAGCATGAGAAAGTACAAAGCGGAATGGTTTCCCAACAGCCAAACGTGGGGTGAGGAGGAGACTGAGAAAGGCTTCCCACAGGGGCTACTGCATGCACTTGGTCTTGAAGGAGGAGTAGACCTTCCCAGGGATGGAGACAGGGTGGATCCCTAGCAAAGGAAACAGCCAGGTAAGGGCCTGAGTGGCGACAGGGTTCTTTGGGGAACTCAAGGTTGTCTGGTATGGGCAGGGTAGATGGGCTGGATCGTAGACAGGTGAGGCTGGAGAAGTGGTAGAGAGTTCAAAGGAGTCTCATGATACATATGGGACAGAGGGAAGTTCAAGGACAGAAGGACAGGAAGCCACGAGGAGTGTCAGTCCACAGATGCCAGGTCAGACACCAGTTCATTCTGGCCCATGACGCTGGATTCAGCTCAGCCCCTTTGAGGTACACACTTGATCCCAGTCAAGGAACTGCCTTTCTGGTCTTTCTGATTTTCCAGAATATCTTTAAATCCTGATCATTCAGCTCATGTCCCAAAGTTTGGTTCATGCATTCATTCACTCATTCCACAAATATCTATTTTTTGCTTTGTACCTGACACCACTAAGCTCTAAAACCCAGTGAAGATGTTGCCATTGCCTTCAAGCAGACACTAGCTGGGGGGAGACAGGTAAATAAATCAGCAATATTCTGTGGCAAGATAAGTGAGAAAATAAAATAATATGCTCTTAAAATGGAATGGGGTAGGAAGAGGAGAGACAAATGGCAGAAAAAATGGAAGGATGGCTCTTAGAGAAGTCCATCCATTTCCTGAGGTTCCTGCAGGATTCTACAAGCCTGACAGGCAGTTCTTCCTCAAGCTCTGGCTTCTCTTTGCTTAACAGTTCTTCCCTCCATTCATCTGTAAGCAGCCGAGAGAAACCAGGCCATACCTTCCATACTTGGCTTTGAAAATTTCCTCGGTTAAACATCTGAGTTCATTAATTACAAGTTTTGCTTTCCACACAGCAGAAGGATGTGACTGGGCAAAGCCTTCTGCAATTCTATAGCAAGAATCATCTGTGCCCTCACTAGTAGCACCTGTAGCTTCCAAATTTCTACCAACAGTCTGCTCAAGACAATCTGGGCTTTGTCTAGCATGTGGCTAAACATTTACCCAGCCTCTGCTCATTGCTCAATGCCAAAGCTGCTTCCCCATTTTTAGGCATTTGTTACAGCACCATCGAGCCTACTGTCATTCTACTTCCTACTGTCATCAAGTGGAACGACATAAAAACAAAACCAGTAGGGACTGGCTTAGGCAACGTGGGGGGCTGCCTAGGCAAATCCGAAATCCTTAGGGCAGGCTGGAACCTGTTGAGCAGGAGCAGGCACTAGAGTTCCAGGTGGAATTTCTTCCTCAGGAGAACCTCAGCTCTTTCTTCTTTTAAGGCCTTCAAGTGAAGTGGACCAAGCCCACCCAGAATATCAAAGATGGCCTTCTTCATTTGAAGCAAACGGGTGGTAAATGTGAAATCACATCTACAAAATAGCTTCAGAGCAACACCTAGACGACGGTTTTGTTGAGTGACTGGAGACTGTAGCCTCGCCACACTGACATACAACACTGACTATCACCAGAAGGGAATCCATTCAGGATCCCAAACCTCAAGAAGCACAGTGTGGGGAGGAGAGTTATCTTGTAATTAGTAAATGCCAGGCCTCCCTCTTATACTTCACCCACGATGATATTTACCTGTAATCATCACAGGAATGCGATCACATAGGTGCTGCAATGAAACTGGAATTGAGAAATGGAGCCAAATGTAAATAACTCAGGCCAAGTCACACGGCCGGGAAGTAGTGAGGCTGTGATGTGAAATTACACTGTCTGACTGTAATGTTTTTGCCCTAAGACCTTGTCCAAAGAAGGAGTGTGCTGCTGGCCCACGCTTTGTCCCTGACAATCAGGCACATGAGGAGCTCTGCAGTGCTTCCCATGCTAGGGAAATCCAAGTCACTGCCCATCACATTTCTGCCCAACCACACATCTGTAGCTGGCTCTGTGTCAGTTTCCCAGGGCTTCTGTAAAAAAAAATCACAGCAAAGGCCAGGCGCAGTGGCTCACGCCTCTAATCCCTGCACTTTGGGAGGGCGAGGAGGGTGGAGCACATGAGGTCAGGAGTTCAAGGCCAGCCTGGTCAACATAGTGAAACTCCGTCTCTACTAATAATACAAAAAATTAGCCTGGCATGGTGATGCGCTCCTGTAATCCCAGCTACTTGGGAGGCTGAGGCAGGAGAATCACTTGAACCTGGGAGGTGGAGGTTGTAGTGAGCTAAGATCATGCCATTGCACTCCAGCCTGGGTGATGGAGTGAGACTCCATCTCAGGGGGGAAAAAAAAAAGTCTCAGCAAAGCAGCCTCAAAACAAGAGAGATGTATTGGTGCACGGTTCTGGAGGGTGAAGTCCAGGGTCAGGGTGTTCCTCAGGGCAGCATTCCTGAGACTGGTCAGAAGCTTTCTTGGCTTCTCCCTAGCTTCTGGTGGTTGTTGGCAATCGTGGGACTTTTTTGGCTGGTGGCAGCATGACTTCAATTGTTACCTCCTCCATCGTATGGAGCGCTCTCAGTGCATCTCTGTTTTCACACAGCACTTGCCTCTGGGCGTATGTGTCCAGATTTCCCTAATGTTATAAAGAGCAGTCACTGGATTAATGTCCTTTCTAATCCAGTAATACCTCATCCTAACTTGATTATATCTGCGAACACTCTCTATTTCCAAGTAAGGTTACATTCATATGTACTGGGAGGGGGGACTTCAACATAACTTTTGGAGGGACACAATTTAATCCCCAATAGGCTCCTACCAGTAGGAGAAAGCTAAACTCTGAAAAGCAGTCACAATGTTTTCCCTTGACCTCATGCTGTTCTTTATTTGAAAAAAAAAAAAAAAGCTCTATTTCTCAGACTGGGCAACATGGCAAAAACCCTTCTCTACAAAAAAAATACAAAAATTAGCTGGATGTGGTGGCACAAGCCTGTAGTTGCAGCTATTCGGGAGGCTGAGATGGGAGGATTACCTGGGTCCAGAGAGGTCAAACCTACAGTAAGCTGTGATAGCACCACTGTACTATAGACTGGGCAACAGAGTCGAACCCTGTCTCAAGAAGATTAAAAAATAAATAGAGAGAGAGAAAAGAAAAGCTCCATTTTACTAATTCTGCTGAACGTGACCTTTGGAGTTTCATTTTTCTAGAAGTCTCCTAGAGTCTCAAAGTTCAGTCTGGTTAATACTGGGACATCCCTGATACTTGCAAGACACTGTGAACCTTCTCATCCATGTGCGACATTTAGATTGAGAGACAATTGTGTCTTCGTGTTAGCACTTCCAGGCACGCAAAAAGACAACGCAAAACCTTGAAAAGTTCAAGCAGGAGAGCTGTTGACAACATATTGGAAGCTAAGCTGTTCCTTGTCATTATAAACACAAAATTTTTAACTATTTCAGCAAGTTAATCTCTGGGATGTTAAGAAACTTCTAGTTAGAAATTGTGTCTTTACCATCTTATGGAGTGCTTTTTACATAAGCTTCTCTAGTATAAGCCTGAGCCTGAGTTCTCATCTCCCTGAACTCAAATTCCCTGTGTTCAACCCTCCAAAATTTGGGAGGGAATAAAACATAAGTGGTTACCTTGTATTTATTTACGAATGGCTAGAGATTCATTAAAAAGTGTTGTATTTTAAGTTGCCTGAATAAGAACAAAAGAGTCAGGCAGAGAGAAGAAGAAAGAGAAGGAGTGGGAAAGATGGGAATATGAATGAGAGGGAGCAAGTGATTCGGAAATCAACAACAACAAAGAGACCAGGGGATGGAAAGAGAGAATGTGAAGGAAATGAAGGTATCGAAGCCACTCAGAAAGGAAAATAGGCAATGCTGGAATGATGTTATGAGAAAAATAATGCTTGGTAGAAAAACTTCCAACCAAATAGCCCTCTGGTGCTCAAGCTTGTTCTCAAAATAGGATTAATTTGTTGCTAAAAAGTAAGATAGAGATTTGTTGGCCACACAGATGAAACAGCCAGTCCCAGCCAGTCCTGGAGGCTGTGGCATGGTCCTCCTGGTCATGCAGGAGACAGTGGAAGGCAATGGGAGGGTGGCCACAGCCTCTACATTTGATGCGCTGAGTTAACCTCCCACACAGCTGCCCCCAGCTCAACACCCACCAGGTACATCTGGACAAGCCCCACGTGAAGTCACGGGCTTTGGAGTCTGACTGAGCCAACTGGCTTCCTTGCTGGGCTACTATTGACTTAGGGCAAGTTACTGTCTCAGTTTCCAGGTTCCTCAGCTGTGAAATACAGACAAAAGCTATCTTGCAGGGTTGCTGTGAAGATAAGGCGCTGTAATAACCTGTGAAAAAGGGCACCCAGCTCGGAGGCTGGAACGCAGGAGGTGCCAGGCAGCCTCCACTTAAGTGTGTGTGGTGACTTCAGCATATGGGGTGATGATACTCAGGTCTATGCAAGCCCCCTGGGTCCCAGACTCTTCATGGCCACCTCCACGTTATCTGTGACCTTGCTTTGATGGCATCCTCCAAGATCATTCTCTCTTAGAACTTGAAAGCTTAGTTCCCATCTCTATCTGCCATCTCTCATTGTTCTACTTCTGTTTCCTCACTCATACACAGCTACTTCTGTTATGCTCAGTAAAATCCCTAGCCCTTGGGCTGTTATCTTCAGCCTGGCTTCTCTTGTCTGATTCGGAGTCTCTAGCGCAGTCTGCCATTTTGAAATGCTCTTCCTCTCCTCTGATGGTCTCAACCTGGATGAACATATCATGCTCAAAATCACTGCTATCACCCTCTCTTTCTGCCTCTTCTGCTTATTGTTTCTGTTAGCAGCACCAACCTCTTGGCCAGAGGGATCTGAAGCTCAACCCACTCTTGATTCTTCTTCTATAATGCCTGAAAGCCAATCATTAGATCCTATCACCCATTCACTATAAAGTTTCACGGTGCCACTACCCAAATGCATTACTCTGTTTTAATTTTCTCATCTTTAAAATGTGTTATAAACAACCCACATCTTACAGATGACACTCAGATTCAATATTATGGAGAACGCATTTCTCTAAGATGGCATCACCGTGTTAAAGAAAACTCAATGATACTTGTGTAAAGCGCATCACAATAGAGGGACCACTGCAATGGGATTTTGCAATAGGGAAGAGAGATAGGGCCCAACTCGGAGTGCAGCACTGGTAAGTGAGAATTTATAGTCAAGGAGCAGGGTGGGGACCACTGGATAGAAAATTACTAAGAGGAGATATCAGGGGTGAGGGTGCAGGGATTCTAGCTAAAGAAATCTAACAAGATTCTTGCTGAAAACAGGCCATGGTGATCAGACATCACCTGGGGATGATGGAAACGAGAAACTTGGTCATATATTGAAAATACTGAATCAGATATCAAGGGTGGGGAGTTCTTGATAAACTGACTTAGCAGGGTTCTTGGCCCAAGAACTGGACTTTACAAGGAAGTACACAGGTAGACATAGGAGAAGCTTTAGGAGACTGGCTACAGTTTGGCCAAGCAAGGAGTTTTTGTCAGTCCTTCCTCTTGTTCAAGGAAAGAAGAGACATTCTTTTTCTCATGTGGTCACCTTTTGTTCACTAAGGAACCACTGAGTCACCACCTGTTGGGACTTGATAGTTCCAATAGACTGGATGGTGCTAACAGTCCGGCATTTAATGAGGGGATTTTTTTAATGGAAAAAAAGATTAATAGTTGGAAACTCAGTTTCTGAGCCCAGAGGGCAACCAATCAAAAAGATTTCTAAACACTGCACTTGAAGCCTCTTCAGATGGAGTGGAAGCAGGCAGTGGCAAGCTGATAGACCTTCCTGGTTTTCAGTTTTAACGTCATGAAGGTTGTCTACCCCTGAGCTATTGTAGTGATCTCTCTGATGTCTGTATCAAGTCCTCCAGCTTCAGCTTTTGGGGCTCCAGGAAAGGAGCAGTTTTAATTTTAATCATTCCAAGTCCAAAGAGTTGGAGAAAATTGGAAATATTAGTCTGGAGTGTGGTTGCCAGATTTTGGAGGAATCTTGGAGAATTCAGGATCCAGTCCAGTGTGTAGACAAATCAGAAAAGCGCATAAACAATGAGCAGGACTAAAATTCAATAAGGGGTGTGCTATAGTTTTCTTCTGAAACATAATTTCTCTCTCTCCATTCACTCCCATTCCTACCAAAAATAAGCAAAGACTGATTTGCTTGCAAGATAAGTTTAGTCTCATTAACTTGGCTTGATTGTTTATATAAATGCAGCAAAAATAATGATTGACCACCTAGGCTCTTTCTGAGTTTGCTTTCCTGGAACTTTTAGGAGAATCTCAGACTGAACAGTTAAAAGCCTCTTAAAACAGGAAAGTTAAGCCAAGGACTTGCTCTCAGGCTGTTTCTGAAACAGTTAGGGATTTGAGTGAATATCCCTTTTATAGGTCTCCAAAATATCCTGGGGTTCCTGGGCCTGCCAGGAAGTGACACTCTTTATTTACCTGGAAGGAAACTATGTAAGTGAACCAAGTATGCAACACACCATAGTGATAATTTTTTTCCAAGAGGCTTTATTGACTCCATAAAGTCAACCTTAGTTTCTTAAAGTCGTCTGGTCATATCTGAAGATACAACATTCCAGTTAAGGCCTTCATAATATATCCAGTGTTTTCAATTGTGTACTGTTACAAGGAGAACATATTCTTACTGCACATATGCAAATAACTACATTACCATAAAATAAAAATGTTTACTAATAGTTTTCTAATTCCAGAGGGATCAGGCAGGAGGAAAAAGTAATTATTTCCTTTTTATTCACAAAGGTATACATTACCAAATTGTTCTAAGCTATAGATAGCTTAAGATAAAAGAGAAAAACTTTTCTTAAATTTAGAAAACAAAATATTAAAGAACCAGCAACATTTCAAACAAAAAGTCACTAAAATATTGTCCTCATCAGTTCATTCAGTCCCATGTAACTCTTGTTATTCTTGAGCTTGGGATAGAACTTTCATGAAGCCATAGGTTTCTTCGTTAGAGTTCTGCAAATTCTTACCCGGTCTGCTGGTATGATCTTAAAGTTTTCAGCAGAAGCCTGTATTTTAAAAGTAACTTTCATAGTCTTTTCCATGAATATGTTTGAAGAAGAAGCAAGTTTGGAATGTAGCTGATTTCAAATGCTTTCAGAGAAGAACCAAAGTGAAATAATAACTGTCCATAAATAACAAAAGACTTAAAATGGCCATATGGCCATGCTTAAAAATATGATGAGAGTTCATTATGATAATTATGCAATTGCCAAAGATATTTGGTTATTTCTGTGACATGCATTTTCACATAATTTTAATGGAGAGGACCAAATTCTAGTTCTGCACTAGTGTACAATTAATACTAAACCTAATTTTAATAAAACTTTATAAAAGAACCTATCCAATCTCAGCCAGTTTTGGCAGCAAAAGACAATATTTCTTTTCCAGGATCCCTTTTCCACAAAAGTGTGGCCAAGGAAAGAATCTTTGTCAATCCCATCCCACTTGTGAGGAACCTGCCTCTCTAAACTCCCCGTATCTGACATGGTCAATATGGAAGCAGTCATTTTACAATAGCTCCAGGCCCTAACTTCAGTTGATGGGGCCAGAAGGCGGCATTTGATGAGTTTGTTCCAGGAATCAAGAGTTTTTCTCCAGGAATTTGGATTTGGAACCAAGAGATTCCAGTGTTGATCTAAATCCTTTTTGGACAAAAGAAATAGAAACTTAAGAGCAGTTTCAATCAGAAAATGGATGTGTGGGAAACTTACAGAATCAGTCTTCAGTAAAGGAAAAAGGTCAGTGCAAAAGAGTTGGAGAGAACTATCTGAATTCACTAGAAAGTCCACACCCTTTTCCCAGTAAATAGGAGAACCACGTGCGTTCTTGTCTATATCATCTCATAAATCCATCTCTTTTTTCTTGTGCACTTAAAGGAGTGGCATTTTGTACTTTCGGGCCAAAGTGTCTGAACTAATATACCATGAAAAGTGATCATCAAGTACTGGTTCAGACAGCTGCTTTTGGGATCAGAGCATCTGCAATTCCATTCCATTCTGCTCCTTCTTAGCCGTGGGACCTCAGGCCAGTTACATCACATTTCTACGCTGCTGGTGCTCAGTTATAAAGTGAAAATGAGAATGTCAAACTCACAATGTTGTTGAGTGTATCTGAAAAGAAAATGTGCCTGAAACACAAAGTGCCTCATGGGAAACATGTTAACCACTCAAGAAAGGTTAGCTTATACCATATATACTGTAACTGCTAGGCAAAGTTCCTGGCACATAAGTCCTTTTAACATAATAGCTATGTTCATTGTTACTACAAGTTGGTATTCCTGACTCCATTCTCTCTCGCAGCCCATCTTCACATTACTGCTGGATTACACTTGCTAAAACATACCTCTCATCAAGTCACTTAACTGCCTAGGAAATAAGGTAGAAACTCAGTTCACATGCTACCTATGCCATGGAACTCTTCTTGATATTTTTTTTTTTTCTTTTTTTGAGACAGCGTCTTACTTTGTCACCCAGGCTGGAGTGCAGTGGCACAATCTTGGTTTACTGCAAGCTCTGCCTCCCAGGTTCACGCCATTCTCCTGCCTCAGCCTCCCGAGTAGCTGGGACTACAGGTGCCCACCACCACACCTGGTTAATTTTGTTTTGAATTTTTAGTAGAGATGGGGTTTCACCATGTTAGCCAGGATGGTCTCGATCTCCTGACCTCATGATCCACCCGCCTCAGCTTCCCAAAGTGCTGGGATTACAGGTGTGAGCCACCGTGCCCAGCCCTTGATTCTTTATTCACAAACATTTTCACTTTTTTCAGCATGTATTTCAAGAGACAGTCCAGTGCAGCAGATAACAGCATGACTTCCACACTAAAGATCAAGACGTACTTAATGGCCATATGATGTGAGATGAGTTCATTAACCTCTTTCTGCATCAGTTTTCTCATATGTATGTTGGGAAGAATAACAGTACCTACCTTGTCAGAATGTTATAAGAATTACATAAGTCAACACATGGAAAACGCTCAGAGTGGTACCTAGCACATAGCAGACAGCCTATAAACATTAGCTAGAATTATCACTGCACTATGATTGTAGGCTCACTTTATCACAGAGCTGTCTCAGAATGTAGATTGTCACAGAATGTTTTATTTACCTGTGATGGCCAGAAAAGACCTACTACTGCCCTGAGTTCTCAGGGCTTGGTGATTTAATCTGATGCAAGTGACTTGAAGGGGTTCTGTCCACCTGGCTACCTCTAGGTCTGTCTTCAGGGCTGCTCAGAACTTTCTGGGATCCATGTGAATATTCCTTTCATCCTCAATTACAATTTATAGAAAGCTGAGATCTGTTTACTCATGTGTCAAGGCCAAGCTCAAATACCACCTTTTATCCTTTCCTATCTCTGGACCACTTCAGTCTCCCCTTTTCCCAACCTCCTGAAAGTATATCAAAGTCGTTACCAGAATCTTCTTTAATCTACAGGCTGTGTTGGTCTGTGCTCACTGTTCATTTCCCTCCATGACTGAAACCACAGGACTCTTCCTTTTACTTCAGTGAGTTTCTGAAAGCCTCGAGACAGAAACTCAACTTTCCTTTGGCACTGCCTACTAGTTCACTTGTCCATCCTTGGGTTAGCCTCCCCTTGAAGTCACAGTAGAAGAGTTCTCCTCTTCCTAAAGCCCCCTCACACTCCATGATATCCCCTGCTTATTCTTGGTTCCTTATTATCAGCATTTAAATGCTCTTAAATCTCTTTTACCTTATCTTTTTAAAAAGAAGTTTTCCTCTTTGGTACTGCTCTGTTTCTTTCTCTATTTCATCATTCAAACATGTTCAAAGTATGTTTGGCAAACCCTGCTTCCTAGTCTCTGGTTTTCTTCTTTCTCTTCTGCTATGATTTTAATGTGTCCTCCAAAAGTTCATGCACAGGAAACCTAATCCACAATGCAAAGCAACAGTGTTGAGACATGGGGCCTAATTACAGGAGTTTAGGTTATGAGGGCAAAACCCTCATAAACTAATTAATATTGTTCTTGTGGAAGCAGGTTAGTTATCACAAGCCTGGTTTGTTATAAAGCCAGTCCAACCCCTGTTGTGTCTCTCTGTCTCACGTACTCACATTTCACTTCTGCCTTCCACTTTCCACCATGGGTACCCTCAACAGATGCTGGTGCCATGCTCTTGGACTTCTCAGCCCCCAGAACCATAAGCTAAATAAACTTTTCTTAATAAATTACCCACTATGTGGTATTCTATTATAGCAACAGAAAATGGACTAAGGCATATTTCATGAAGTGGAATTTATCAAGATCACTAATGATCTCCTTATTGCCATTGGTAATGGGTACTTTCAGAAAGATCTTGAATTATCTGGAGCATTAGACATTAGATGATTTCTTCCTTTTTGAAATGTCTTGCTCTCTACTCCCATTTTTTCCCTCTACTACTTGGGCCACTTCTGAGTGTGCCTTCTGTGGCTGCTCTTTTTTTGCCCATCCTTTAATGTTGGTCAGCTGCCTTGAACCTCTTCTCCTTTGGTATAACTCTCTCTCAAACACCTCTTTGACTCCCATATCCTTACTGTTCATCTTTACCACAATGGCTCTAAAATTAAGGTCCCACCCTAATTACTTTCCTAACCTTTGTTCTCTCATATTTACCTGACCTTTGGACATTTCCACTAAGTTCCAAGTGTGCACATCAAGCTCGACCTGTCTGCAAACTAAACCCATAATCACTCGCATCTCACTCTTCCTCCTGTATCAACCACTCCCTGGAAGCTGTGCACATTCATCCAGGGTCTGGAGACAAAATCCAGAGAGCCGCCTTATTTCTCCCCGTAACCTCCACATCTCTACACAAAAGCAACTTCCAAGGTCTATTCTGTAAACATCTCATAAATATGTCCTCTTTTCTTCAAACTGCCAATGCTGTGGTTAGGAGTCTTTTCTTCAAACAAACTGCCAGTGCTGTGGTTAGGAGCTTCATCATTTCTTACCTGGATTACCACCAAATCTAGGTTTTGCCCGCTAATCCAGTCTCAGCATTCAGACTAGGTGTCCTCCTCCCCAGTTGCAATGCTGATCATGTCTCTCACCAGACTAAAGCTCAGCCTCTGGATAACTGTCAAACTTTTTTTCCTCAGTACTCAGATCAAAAATATTTCCAATACATTTTTATTGTTTTGTCTTCTTACTGCATGTTTTGTTCCACCAAAAGAAGAGTTTCTAGAAAAAGGAGAGGATTGATGGGTTCACTGGTGCTCACTGGAAACTATCCAATCTGTAATGTGAGCATCCCAAAATGCAGAGGAACCAGAAGTTCAATATTTGAGCTGATTAAGGATTAATCAGCCAGTTCCCTGGGCAGGGGAGAGACTCTGCTTCCACATTATCAGGGACTCAGAGAAGCTGGATAAATGTCTCTGCTTTCTTTCCTCTGGTCCATCCTGCTCCAGTATCAGTGGTGAGTAAAGTTTATCTGGCTCTCTTCCTTCACTGTGTGTTATCAATTTATTTTACCTTGGGGTATAATGTCCCAGCTACTATACTGCAATGTCTTTTGTGACCTTTTTCTGTTGATATTGAAAGCCCTCTTTCTATTCCCTTTTTTTTTTTTTTTTTTTTTTTTTTTTTTTTTTTAGCACCTAGCACTATTTCTCAAAACACATCTGTACTTGATTACATGACCTCCTCTATTCATAACCTTTTCAATGGGTCTTTGCAGGAACTCCCAGCTAGAGGAAGAATGTACTTCTTCACTTTTAACTCTGTACCAGTCTTGAGATTTCCTTTGGCAGAAAGCAAAAACAAAAACACGACCACCACTAACACAAAACTCAGCAGAATTAAGATGTAAGTTTCAAGCCCAGATCTCAAAAGACCATGCATGTTTCTGCTCTTTCTCATACCCCTGCTCAGGCTGCACTGAAGACAATTCCTGCCAAACCTGCTGGAAATGAGACACTGCATGAAACAGAGCCAAGTTAGTCCAATTGTTCCAGCCAAAGCTCAAGACACAATGAGCACCCAGCCTCAATCAGCAGAACCAGGTACCCAGCCCACCCCGAGCTGGTCACAGGTGCCTGAGTTCTCTCTGCTGAGATTAGAACTGCCCAGTCAGCATTCAACCCATGGACAATAACAAATGCTCAGTGTTTTCAGCTACTGGATTTTTGGAGTGATGAGTTACTTATCAATAACAAACTCACACATCATCTCTTATCTCTTTTCTGTGTATCAGAGTAGAATGGGAAAAATGCTCTCATATACTATTTACCATACATACATGATAGGTAATATCTATCAAATAATATATCTAAAGAACATAGTAAGCACTCAACAAAGTATTCATCCCTCCTTATATCATCCTCTAAGAACTATAAATATTTCTCATTCTTGTGTTGAGTAATTTAAAAAGCAATGCTATCCTTACCAAAGTAAATGTAGGATGTAGTTCTAGGCTTCAGCATTCGGCGTAAATCATAGGCCCTAAAGAGTGGTGTGCCAGTGGTCAGCAATCCTGAGAGCAGAAGATTGCCTAAACCCTACTTTCTAGCTGGCTGCTTGTGATGGAAACATGGCCTGTAGAAATGTGTGCAGATAGACAAAGGAGATAAGCAAATCTTTGAGAAAGCCTTGGCTGAGATTATTTTGCTCATCTTGGAAGAAAAAAAACCATCATAACCCTTGCCATGTGACTTGGCTCCTCCATGTTCCCTCAGAATATGATGAATTGCTCTCTAAATAATAAAAGTCTTCCAGGAACAATAGAAAATGTCTACTACGGAACATTCATAAATATTCAGCTGAAGCCTGGTGGGAATGTTAGGCTCCCATGAGAGCTCTGTGCTGACATTGGAAGTCAGAAACCAACTCGGAGACGTAAAACTGTGCAGTAAAAATATTTACACAAATGAGCTTGGGGTGAGTTGTCAGAGGGCCATGTTCCTCTTTTGCCTGGACGTCGGGAATTAATTTGGACCTGATGGTGAAGCTCAGGTCTGAAATCAGAGCAGCTTTTTTACATCCATGGACAGCTCCCATAAATGTCAGGGGTGAGCAGAGTAGAAACACTTGGGCCACTACTACAGCAGAGCCCAGGCCATCAAAATGTTGCTTTATTTCCCTTTGATTCCACAGGTTCCATCCAGCCTTCTAGAAATCATGTGGTGCCACCTACTAGACACTAGGAAAAACAAACTATTAGACTCAGGTCCCATCTCCTCTCAAGGAAACCACATGCCAAAAAGGAGTACATAGGTTTGTGCAATTCAACACAAGTGCTGACGTGCTGATCTGACCACACGCTACTAGAGCATAAGAAAAAGAAAAGACAGCAGGGGTTGCAGGGGCAATGGGTTAGGTGGAGGACTGCACAGGAAAGGCTCTGTGTAAGCTGGGGCATCTGAGTGGGTCTCAGAAGAGGTTATAAATTCTTGCAGGTGAGAAGAGAGTAGGGGAATGCTATGCATCTCTGCTGTGGTCTGGGAAACCATAGGTGACAACGATGTGGTTAGGGACCATGAGCTGGAAACATCAGCCCTAAATCTGGAATGGAAATTTGGGGATCCAGAAAGATGCAATGATCTTTCTCTCCATTTCATTTTTGGTTTATTCTGGCTGAGGTTTTGCCAGGGGGAAAGGTTATAAAGGGCATTGGAAAGTTAGTCTGTCTGAATCCTTCAGGATTTGAAGGAAACAAAAGCAAGATCCAGCCCTGCAGGTCATCATGTGCCTGAGGAAAATGACAGATGGCCACACAGAGGCAACAGACAGCTTGGAACAGCACATGTGCTCTCTGTCCTGCCCCTCTCAGCTCTGGAAATCTTTCTGGGAAAGCAGAACGCCAGCATAATCCATCTGGAAACCTTAGATTAGAAAAAAAAAAACCACAGGATGTCTTATTTCAACTTTCAAATGTTTTGAGGAAAGTGCCAAGAGAAGGGGCAGAAAGAAGAGAAACAAGGAAGAGAAGTGAGAGGAGGGGCTGAAGGAGAAAGAGAAGACACAATTGGTGGAACTATGTTTAGCAGTAGATTCACTCTAGAAGATTCATTCTGATGACTGAAATTTCCAGAACACGGATAATGTTTCGAGACACCGACATGATGGGGAATATTAATTTGAAAGTGCTATTTTCCTATGACAGCATTTTAAGACTGTAAGCATAAACAGCTACACACACAAGCCCTTGTTTGGGTTCAGATGTCCACAACAACATAACTTTATTTTTCTACCTGCAGCACCACTTTCACTCAAGAGAAGAAAATTAAATTTTAAGCAATTCATGTTAAACAAGCAAATCAAGGCTTTTGCCTTCAGTTGGCTTAGTGCTTCTCCCTCACCCTTTCTCCTCTGAGTTGGTGTAAATTATCCAGCAACAAAGCACTGAGAAGAAAAGTGCTGGGTTCTCAGTGCTCAGTGTCTGTCATCATTAGAATTTATTCAGATTTCTCCTTAACTGCTGGACTCTGGTTGCTGGCACCTGGACCTTCTGGTATGGCTTGAGCTATCTGCCTCCAGCTGGTCCCCAGGGTTCTCTCTATACTGATCACTCTGCATCTTCATCAAAAGTCTCTTCTACAACATGAAAGCTGACACTTGACTCTTTTGTTTCTCTCTGCATGTCTGATGTAATAACCCTACCAGACAGCATGAGCATAGATGCCCTTGCTGCCTGACTCAGGAAGTGGGTGGGAGGGGAACACGGGACATGGCACAGACAGGAAGCACTGAAAGCTGAAGCCTTTGGTTAATCCTTTACTGTATTATTCTGGTACATCCACAGTATTTGCCTTTTTTTTTTTTTTGTTTTTTTTGGGATGGAGTCTCACTCTGTCACCCAGGCTAGACTGCAGTGGCACGATCTCGGCTCACTGCAAGCTCCCCCTCCCAGGTTCACACCATTCTCCTGCCTCAGCCTCCCAAGTAGCTGGGACTACAGTCGCCCACCACCACGCCCAGCTAATTTTTTGTATTTTTAATAGAGACGGGGTTTCACCATGTTAGCCAGGATGGTCTCGATCTCCTGACCTCGTGATCCGCCCGCCTCGGCCTCCCAAAGTGCTGGGATTACAGGCATGAGCCACCACGCCCTGCCCATCCACAGTATTTTTTTAAACAAGTTTTTCACCTCACCCTCTCTCAATCCATGTTAAAAAGCTCCCACTCCAAGTTCTTTAAATGTCCCTCTAGATAGACCTGCCATACATACATACAGGTAACTACCATGACTTGCATACATACAGGTAATGCAGGAAAAGGGGAGCATATCACAGCATACAGGTATATGGTTGGCAAAATGCAAAATGTGGGGTGCTCTGTAGAATAAAAAACTGTTTAACAAAAACATTGCAAGGACAAAAATAGAAGAAGTCAAAAAGACTTATATATGTCTACCAACTGCAATGGATTCTGATGAAAACCAACCAATATAAAATTATCTGAAATAATAGAGGAGATTTAGACACAAACCAGAGATGTGTGATATAAAAAATTGTTAACTTTTTAGATGGGATATTATTAGAGGTATGTTTAATAAAAAGTTTTTATCCTTTATAAACATCTGGATAAATATTTAGAAATTAATTACAGATATCTGATATGTGCCTTAGAATATAAGGACTGGAAAATGAATGGATATAGATGGAAGGAGAGTTGATGGCCACAATTTGATGATCGTTATGATGTTTAATTTGTAGAGGTTTTCTGTACTATTCTAGATGTTTCTATGTTTAAACAATTTTTTTTCCAGAATAAAAAACTAAAAACATTCTGATAATTACTTTTTTTTGTTTGTTGGTTTCCCCATACACTTCCTGTGGTTTCACAACCAAGTGCCATAGTTCATGTTATCCTCATGACTTGGGGCATCCTTTTCTCAATCATTACTTTCCTTCTCTTTCTTCATTTCTGATCTAATTCCTACTTTTTCTTCATGTCTCAGCTCCCGGAGCTGTCCCTGGGTTCTCAGAGTGAGCTCTGTTACCCTGGCAGCCATCTCAGGTATCATATTGACTCATCTGTTGCCTGGCACACTGTCAGTACTTACATTAAAAAGAAGATAGTTATCTTTACCTCTTTTGTGTTGTGAGGATTAAATTACATTTATTAAGCACCTGGCACGTGTCGGAAGTGCCATATTCATTAACTTCTTCACTTCTATTCTATCGTTTAAACCTGAACATCCCTTCAACACCTAGTTCCAGTTCCTCTTCCTCCAGGAAGCTTCTCAAAATACTACCGGCCTCTTTGCTGACTACATCATGTCCACTAATAAATCTCTGCTTAACATTTGATCCCTGGGCAGACTTCTATGAGAAAATATAACAAGATTTTTTTTCAATTTTTACCTATTCACTCCAAGCAATGATGATGATGGTATGGCTATCTAAACTGTATCCAATTTGATGCACAGCAACTAGAATTTGATAATTCCAGGATGGTTAGGCATTGTAAGATCTTAACTCCAATCCCCACATGACGAATGGAACCTCTCTCCTGCATGAAAGGCAAATAGTAGCTTCCTCATCCATTATTCTTATACCATCCAAGAGAGCCATCAGATGGGAATTATTTTCAATATTTGGCAAGTTAAAAAACTTGAGAATCAGAGAAAAGAGTGTATTTCCAAGAGCATCTAGCTAGCAACTGAACTGAGGACGACATCCGAGGTCTCCTGACTGTCTAACATCTTACTGCCTCTGCAATACCCTTGCCAAGGGACTTCCCAATTTCCCCCAGATTAGAAAGTCCTTCCTCATTAAGCTGTCCCTAAACCTTGTATCTGGCATGACCACACAGCGTTCACTCAGGAGATATTTACTGAGCCTCTAAGAGGTACCAGGTGCTGCAGTACAGCTGGGCTAGACTTTTACCTAGAAAAACAGGCTAGTCATCAATAACTTAGGATCTATTGTAAATAAGTACAATGCAATTCTTTGTTCGAATCTGTTGTATAGGGTATATAGAAAGGTCTTTATGGCACAGAGACAGAGCATGACGGCTTTAAACCTCTAATTTTCCACTACTAAAGCTGTGTAATACTCGCCACAAGCATCCCTTCTCACCTCCCGCCGACGGATGGGCAGTTTCTCTGGTCAACACCACACTGGCAGGACCCCCTGGGGGTGAGATCCAGCAGTCCCCGGCAAGGAACGTCAGGGTGCTCAGCAGATGGAGGCTCCACAGAACTAAGAGCCCCAAGGCGAGGCTGTTGAAATGCTGTGCCAGGCAGACAGGCTGCCAGGGAGGTTTTGGTGCACATATTTAATATCGTCCTGACTGCAATGGAAGCAGGTGCATGAGATACACAAACAAGGAAGCCACAAGGAGATGTCTCCAAAGTAGATATTGAGGCGAGAGAAGAGAAGGCCACAACTGCAGGGAGACCGTGGAATTTGAATCAAGTGTGGGCCCCAAGGACTGTGAACAAAATGTGTAGTGGGGATTTCCTAACCCAGGGGAGGGAACACTTGAGGGCAGTGGCAGGAAATGCTGTTGGGAGGATACTGAAAACCCGAAAAGTGAAAATGGGGCCAGTGCTGCAGGAACCACAACTGGAATGACCTAGAAGAGAGTTAAGAGCCAAGATACCCTACGATTGAGAATGGTGGGTGGGCTGAGGAGGGATGGTTGGTGTGTGACTGAAGTACTTAAGATTAATCAGATACAGTGTCACTGTATTAGTCAGCTGGGGCTGCCATAGTAAAAATATCACAGAGAGGGCAACTTAACAGACGTGTATTTTCTCACTGTTCTGGATGCTAGAAGTCCAAGATCAAGGTTTCAGTAGGGTTGGTTTCTTCTGGGGCCTCTCATCTTGCCTTGCAAGTGGACTTCTTCTCCCTGTGTCCTCACATGATCTTTCTTCTGTGCCCGCACATCCCTGGTGTCTCTCTGTGTGTCTTGATCTCTTCTTTTTTAAGGATTCCAGTCAGATTGGCCTAAAGCAAACCCTAACAGCCTTTTGTTTTTTTTTAACCTTAATTACCTCTATAAAGGCTCTATCTCCAAATACAGTGACATTCTCAGGTAGTAGGGATTAGTGCATAGACATATGAATTTGGGGGGAGGGACGAATGACACAATTCAGTCTATAACAGTCACAAGTGGTAGAGGAGAGACATGTACCAAGATAAGGAGGGAGGTTCACAATTGCCCGAGAAATTGATGGTAGAATGGGAGAAATTAGGTTGTAAGGGAAGCACAGAGGGCACGTCTTACCACGCATGTGGGATGAAAGGAAGCAAGTTCAGTCTGGCATGAAGAGGCCTTCGAAGGGAGACTGACAGTGAGCATGTCAGAGAGGGTATAATGAGATCAGAACAGCCACCATGAGGCTCTGCTCCACCTGGCTACTGCATTTTATAGGCTTCCCAATTTGTAAGAGAACCAAGACCATAGCGAAGTAAAGTCATTAACTGTAATGCTAAAATCAGTTCTATGGGTGAGAAATTCCCAGCAAACCACTGGGCTAGGGCTGGGAAAGGAAATAAAGCCTTCACATAGTCTCCTGACCAGTTACTGGACAGAGCAGCGGCTCTGTAAGGACCCTCAGTAGATGTCAGTAGGTTACGGAGTGTGCACGCCCGCCCAGCATCTGGGTAGGAATGTCCAGACAATGAGAGGAAGCAAGTGACAGGGAAACTCACTTGCTCTGAGGAAAGTCCTAGAGACCTGCACAGGACAGGGCTAGTTTTGGTCCGTGGATGCTTTTTGTGAACTCCATTCTCCACCAGTAAGAAAAAACCTGGCATTTTCAGTTTGCTTCCTGAGAATCAACTTAGAATCACAGGAATGCATGGAATTTGGAACTGAATGTTCAGTCTGGGAAAGTACAGACCTGATAAATGGCACATGCTGGGATTTCAGACTCACCTGTGCAGCAGCCCACACAGGAGTGGGCAATGGCTTTGCTTAGACTCCTGGCTGTGCAGATGGTAAGATATAAACATGCTGGGGAGATATTTAGGGGTAAAATTGAAAGAACTTGGTGAAAGATTAGATGTGTGAGTGCTAAAAAGGTCAGTGTCAACGATGGTTTTGAGAAGGAACAGCAGAGAGGATGGTGGTTTCAGTACTAAGTTATGGAGCTGCAGGGAAGGAGTAGGCTAAAGGTGGTGTAATGGTTTCAAACATTAATTTGGGAGCAGGTGTAATTTGAAGAACTTTTGAGACCAAATCAAGAGGAGATACTGAGCTTGAACCATTCAGTGTGTGAGACTCTGCAGTTCAGAGAAGCAGTTTCAGCTGAGAAGGCTGGGAGCATTGTCTGGAAGAGAAAGCTCACTGAGAAGAGCTACAAGGCTCAGGATTGAATAATTCCATCTTTTGCAAAGCTTAGAAGAGAAGAGAAGGGAAGGCACAAAGCAGCCTGAGAAAAAAAATGCCAGAAAGGTGGGAAGGAAACTGGGAGAGTGAGAGCTACAGGACAGTAAAGGAAGAGAGAGCGTTTCAAAGAGGAGTTTCCAGCCCGTCAATGCTAATGAGAAGCCATCAGGAAGAGTAGAGAAAAGCACCTGCAGGGCACGGTGGCAGAGAAGTTACTAGTGGCTTCAGCAGGAGAGGTTTGGGTGAGGTTTGGGTGGAACGGTGGTGTCGGAGCTAGGGACAGGGGTTGAAAAGCAAATGAGGGGAGCAAGAAACCCACGTGTGTCACTTAGGAAAATTGGTACAGAAGCAAAGTGTCTCAGTCTGCTTGTATGGCTATAACAAAATACCTTAGACCAGGTAATTGATAAGAACAGAAATTTATTTTCCCACAATTCTGGAGGCCAGGAAGTCCAAGATCAAGGCACCGGCAGGTGCGGTTCTAGTGAGGACAGGTCTCTGCCTCCAAGATGGTGCCTCTTGCTGAGGTCCTCTCATGGTGGAAGAGACGGAAAGCGAAAAGAGCCAGCTATTTCCCTTGAGCCCTTGATACTATCACAGTGAGTCTTGTGTCCCAACATATAAATTTGGGGGAACACATACATTCAGACCATGGCACAAAGCTTTAGGTACTAGCACCTATGAGGGATTGGCAACAGATTGGATTTGCCCCTTATTTCTCAGACTTTAACTTGCATGACAGAAAAATCCTAGGGTAGCTCTTGTGTCCCATATCCTACATAATTCCCTCACCTGAGTGTGGGCAAGATTTGCAACTTACTTCTCACCAAGGCAAAAATGTCAGTCCTATGATGATAGATCTCTGTGTGTATGTACATATGTATGTATATGTATGTGTGTGCATGTATAGATACGAATGTTAGGTCCTGGGTAGTGGGTGATGGCTGAAAGAACACTTGGGGGCACGTAGGCAGGCCAAATGTTTTATTCAGCAGCTCTCTCACTAACAGCTTTCTCACATTGTTCTCTCATCAGCGGCTTTCTCACACTGTCTGCCTCGTCTCAGCTCCTTGAGCCGGCCACTCCCACACACAACTGTGCAGCCGGCTCTCTCCTGCCTTCAGGGTCAGCAGCTTAGCTGTTTCTCTCTCTGGGCACATGGGCAAGCCATGCTGTGCCATGCCATGCCGTGCCATGCTGTGCCATGCTGAGCTGTGCACTGGCTCCCCTCTGTCTACAAGACGGACAAGCTCTGGTTCTCTCTCTGGGCACCAGTGCCTGCACAACAGCCATGTCGAGCCATGCCCAAGAGCACCTGTACGGCATTGGCAAGGCAGTTATATCTTTCTCAAATGACAGTGGCTCCAAGCCAAGTAGGAGCTTACACACACAGGTTATATAACAACTGGAGGTGTGCACCTGTGCACCAATCCTGCTGAGTCATGCAGGTTGGGGTATCTGCCTCAGCCTAATTCTTATCCATGTACCTTAAAAATGTATACATATACACAAAAACAAATAGTTATTTGTCTTGTTATCATACACTAAAAATAGTTTTCTTTGCTGATTTGATGCAATAAGCATCCGTGTTGAGGAAACTCACATGGTATGGAACCGTAGGCAGCCTGCAAGTCTCAAGGGTGGCCTCCAGATGACAACAAAAAATTGAGATCCCAGTCATACAAAATGAAATAAATCCTGCCAACAAATGGAAAGAACTTGAAAATTGAGCCTCTAGATGAAAGCCAGCCCAGGTGACATCTTCTCAGCCTTGTGAAACCCTGAACAGAGAACCCAGTTAGACCCATGGAAACTGGGAGATAAACATATTTACAGGCACTAAGTTTTTTCTGATTTGTTATACAGTAATAAACAACTAATATAATGTGCATCCTGATCACCTGGGGATCTTCTGAAAATCCAGGTTCTGACTCAGTAGGTCTGAGGTGGGACTGAGATTCTACATTTCTGACATTCTCAGGCAATGCTCATGCTTCTGGTCTAAAACCACATTTTCAGTAAACGGTAGATACATGCCTATTGAGATTCCTTCCAACTCTCAGATTATATACCAGCCAGAGAAGAAAATAACATGGGAATCAAATAAAAGAATTTATCACCAGTTGCAAATATCTAAACTTTCACAATTTCACTAAGAACTGAAAAATGATGTTGTAGAAGTTTAAATGCATATGGAAGTATTTCACAGAAGTCATTTTCAAGAGATAATGCAGTGCAGGAGAAAGAAAAGACAACTGATGAAATAAATATTGTAAAGAGAAATACAAGAAACTTCCCAGATTTGCCTAAATATTATATATGTAAATGGTGTGTGTGTTGGAGAGGAGGCTCCCGTGTGGGAATCATTCTGTTTCATATACAAGCTGAGCATTTCCAGAGAATAGGAAGGTCCTCAGTAAACGAGTGACCCCCCACCCCATATCACAACAGAAACCTAAAACGTGCTCTTAGCATGGGGGTCACAGCCAGAGTTTTTCCTTCTGAAACACAGGACTGGGGACAGACTGCAAGAGGCCCTGGGGAGCCTGGGTGGATGCATGCATGGGTGATGCTCAGAACACATTTTCTGAACCACATTGAGCTTCTCTCTTAAAATAATGACCCCTCCCTGCCTCCACAGAGTCCTGTTTCAGAAGAGGCACTAGGCAACACAATGATTCATGGAGAGACCCATCCTTGGAGGCCACGGGACAGCTCATGTTCTGGCTTCATGGGTCACTAATTTTCACTGTGAGCAGGTGAACTTAACTGAGACTTAGGTTTTCTGATCTATAAAATGGGCACAAAATAATATTTATTTGTAGCACTTTTGTGAGGATTAGAAAATGAAAAGTGCCAGGGCTCCTCATGTTAGATGCTAAGCAGTGAGCTCCCAGGTGGAGTGAAGCACCACAGAAGAAAGGAAAAAGGTTCCTCATCATCTCGGCCTTTTCTCATGTTTGCCACGGCCAGTGTTTTGTTTTTTTCTTATTCAGAATCGAGGTGAGGTGATGCCAAGGTATAAACCACCCGCTTTCTGAGTGACACCATGGACTGTTAACTTGTGACTGCCTCTCTCTAGGGCACAGCTACAGAGGCAATAGGGCATTTTGGAGGCATTTCTGTTACTTCCAATTAGGCATTCGAATTAAGCTGGACTAAGGGAGGAGTAATATGAGTGAGAACTGGGCATACCTAGGTGAGGGTGTCCTTGGGTTATTCCAAATATTGGGGGATTCAGTGATACTCTCGGAAGTCAGCACTAAGCTCAGGAAGATCCCGTGAGGTTGAAGCAGCCAGACCAGTCAGTGCAGAACACCTTCATCTGGAAGCCACACTCCTGGGTTCAAGCGATTCTCCTGCCTCAGCCTCCCGAGTAGCTGGGATTACAGGCACCCGCCATCACACCCAGCTAATTTTTAGTAGAGATGAGCGTTCACCATGTTGGCCTGGCTTATCACAAATTCCTGATCTCAGGTGATCCACTGGCCTTGGCCTCCCAAAGTACTGGGATTACAGGGGTGAGCCACCGCAACCGCCCTCAACTGTCTTTTTACTGATGCTTGTTACTTTCCACTCCACAGGCTGGGCATAGACCCCCATCTCCTCTTCCCTGCTCCTTTGGGCGGCTTCCTACATCATGTCCCAGCCCTCATCCTCTGCATCCGAGCTCCCCTACATGCAGCTACCGTGGCGTAGGCAAATCCCACATCTTATTGTGTCAGCACCAACCTTACCCTGATATCCTCCAGCCTGGCTTAAACCTTAAAGAGTGGGTCCCCTCTGTCTCTTACCGCTCTTCCCCATCCACCTGCTCCACCTCCAATCCCCTCACCCCTACTGGATCTCAGCTCTGTCCTGAAGGTTTGCCAGGCTCTCTTGGGGCGTCTGTGGCTTTTCGCGCACAGGTGTGTTTGTGTGGTGGCATTCCCTCCCAATCTGTGCTCTGAGCAACCCCCTGCTCTCTCCATCCCCGACCCCAATTCTGTCTCCTCCAGGAATTTGCTCTGACTTCTCCTGCAGGGGGTGGAGCTCCTCTCTGATACCACCTGTGGGGTGGGATTGTCACCTTCGGGCCTGCCCCACTAGACTGTGATGTCCCCGTGCATTTGCATTGGTTTGTGTGGTGTGGTACCAAGGCACTGATGAAGAAAAGGGAGGATCCAAACTTCAGTCCAATCCCTGCTGGGAACTAGCTTCAAGACTGCACCCGAAGCATTCTGCCTCGCTGAGCTTCTTGTTTATAAATATAGACGAGGTCTGAGTGGTCCCACCAGCACTAGGATTCCAGCACTTCCTCCCTTGGGAGCTCCTGTTCCCTTCGACATTCCCCTGCAATGCTGGTATACGGAGTCCTAAGACTTCCCCACGGAGGTCAGTGAGGGAGCTAAGAATCTGCTCATCTTTCAAGAGAGTTGCTCTACATTCCCTTAAAGGTATATGAGAGAATTTATGCTGCTGAAATATAGGCAACGGTGAAGAATTGGGATTTAACCACACAGGGAGCAGAAGGCTCTCAATGGTTTTTAACAGAAGCTTCACAAGAGGGAAACAGAGAATGCCCCAGGAACAGAATGGTGAGAGAGGAGGAGGCTGGGAGAAGCTATTTTAGGAGGCCCCAGGTGTGTCCACGAGAGACTGAAGAGGACCTGTATTAGTCTGTTCTTGAAACTAGGCCTCATAAAACTTAAAAAAAATTAACACCAGGTGGCCCTGGATAGGGTCCCACCCTGCCTCGATAGGGTCCCACCCTGCCTCGATAAGGTCCCACCCTGCCAATTCCGGGGGTCCCACCCTGCCTCGAAGTTCCCGGAATCAACAACTCCAGGAAAGAACCTCTTAAGGTCCTGCTCTAACTAATTAGAACAAGACACCTTGCTCAGGCGCCAATCATTGTGCGCCTGAAGCTTTGTTTGAATTTCGCGCCATAAGCTGTGTTTGAACTTGTGTTTGCCTATATAAACAGCCTGTAACAAGCAGTTGGGGTCCCAGGGCCAACTTAGAGCTTGGGACCCTAGCGCGCTAGTAATAAATAACTCTCTGCTGTGAATCTCGTGTCGGTGATCCTTCGCGGCGACCCCTGCCCAGGAGGGAATCGACAGTTCAGTTCCAACATTCTCACTCTGCTAATAAAGACATACCCAAGGCAGAGGCATTTATAAAGAAAAAAGGTTTAAGTGACTCACAGTTCCACATGGCTGGGGAAGGGCCCACAATCACGGCAGAAGGTGAAGGATGAGCAAAGTCATGTCTTACTTGGCAGCAGGCAAGACAGCTTGTGTAGGGGAACTCCCATTTATAAACCCATAAGATCTCTTGAGACTTACTCACTACCACAAGAAAAATATGGGGAACCGTCATCATGATTCAATTATCTCCACCTGGCGCCACCCTTGACATGTGGGGATTGTTATAATTCAAGGTGAGATTTGGGTGGGGACACAGCCAAACCATATCAGGACCCGAACTGAGGACAGGGAACCAGGTCCTACTCACTGGTGAATTCATCTCCCAGGAAAGGCAAACTGTTCTTCCTTCAAAGTCATGTCCCGTTTCCAACGTGCAACCAAATGAGAAGACGAGGTATTGAATGCATTTTCAACTGAAAAAGCCAGGGAGATGGTGCTTTTTCTTATGACTTCCATCACACATCCTGCCCCTGGCATTTCCAAAAGCCATTGCATTTGGACTGCTTTCCCTCCTAACCCTGTGTTAGCCTTGCGGTCTGAGCTTCCCACAATACACATATTGTATTGTGTATTGTGGACAATACACAGGTGCATTTGCTTGTATTTGCAAGACAGAAGCTCAGTTTGTTGGAACTTTCTTTCCTCGGTCCCTCTTCATCATCTGCATCTCCTAAAAAACCTCATTTTTGTGTCTTTGAAAACTCAAACCACTGAGCACAGTTGAATTTTTGTCCTCTTCATCCTGTGTGGATTCCAAGAGACTCGTTTTTCAGGACTTTGTATGCCAGGAGGAATCAGCAAACAGAATCTCCAGAGTTTTCTCTCCTGAGTGTGAATGATGTTACCGAATCAGCCATTTCTCATCCATTGCCCTTACCATTGATCAATAATGTATATACAGCCAGTTTCACCTCATTCCTGGACTTATTTTGGAAGCATCATTTGCTCATTGAAGCAACATTTGTTGAGCACTGACTGTGCTCAGCCACTATGCACAGTGTTTCTGAAAATGCGGTACTTTCATATCCCTTACCCTCCTCTGCCTGGAAGGCCAGCCCCTCCCCCAACAGCCCCGCTGAAAACTATTCAGCCTTCAACACTCAATTCAGAGGGTTCACTTTGCACAGGGAGCCTCCCCAGGCCCTGTCTTCCCTCCAGGTGCAGCCATTCATTCCTCCTCTGTGATCCTATAGGGCCCCACAAACCCTCTCATCGAGTGTAACTGTCTACACTGTAAATCCCACCACACCCTGAGCCCCAGGGGGAAGAGGTTCTAGGAGGCTTTGCATCTCTATCATTCTCAGTTGCCATGGGTTTCTGCAGAGTAGGTATCCAATGAAGAGCCTATGGCACCCAAGACAGCTGTGTTTTAGCTGCTGCCTATGCATTCATACTTGGCTTTAGGTGAAAGCGAATCTCTTCCAGAAGGTTGAGTAGACTTCACCAGCACTTACCTCTGTAGCTTTCAGTGTCAATTTAGCTCTTGGATTAATTCTATTTCAGATTGTGGAAATGTTAATTTCCATGGTGATCATTTCCTATGAAGTACTTTGCTGCCATGGAAACATAGCTTAGAAAGGTCCCCATGCTGTGGTCACCCCCTAATTCCAAGCAAGGTGGCCCCTACTGCAGCCTAACACCCTTTCTGCAGGGAGTCTCCTCTGGGCACTGTTGGCCCATCCTTACCCTTCACGTGGCTTTGGGTGTCTTACTGAACTCTGCCTGGGTGTGTTCCTATGGGCTGTGGGGTTGGGCCGGGCCCTATGGTCTGCTCATTGTTTGTTATAGGGCAAGACTCTGAGCCTTAATTTTATTGCCTATAAAGTGAAGAATTGTGACAATAATAGTTTACGTCCCAGGGTGGTTTTGATAATTAGTTTCTCCTGGGAACAAAATGTTGATCCAGGAAGTGCAGTGTTTGTCCTGCGATGGGCACCGTCTCCCACCTGATGCTGGTCCCCTGGAAGGTCCTTGTGTATGCGATTATCTGAAGGTGGAGATGAGCCATGTTTTGTCTGTAGTCTCTGAAATCATCTGAGATCGTATGAGTGTGCCTGAGAGCAACAATTTCCCCCTCAGGATTTCCTGAGCTCATTTTTCTCATTCATCTTGCTGGCTTGAAAATAGACAGGACTGGGATTTTCTCCTGGGATGCGATCTTCAGATGCAGGATTTAAACCATCCCAGGAACAGAAAGGAAACCACTCGGCATGGCTGAGAGAGTCTCTGCGTGCCAGTCAGGATAAACTGGGAAGGGAAGAGGCCCAGGGAAGCCATGTGTGGTGGGATGAACACTGGGTCCCTGTAGGGCAGACTTGGGTTCCCAGCTTCACCCACCACTTATCCTTGGTGTCACCTGAGGCAAACGGGCCTCTCCAAGCCCCAGTGATATGAAGATAAGACTCGCAGCTTTGTGAGCATGAAACACAACCCATGGAAAGCAGTGAGCAAGTGCCTGGCTCAGAAGAGGTTCTCAATTCAAAATAGGGATTTCTTCCAACTACAGTTGAGGCTTTTGCTTCTAGACTGTCTACACTTCCAGTTCAAGTGTTAAGGCTTTTTTGTAGCTGAACCATCCCAAGTGACTGGTTTGGCTGTGTCCCCACCCAAATCTCAACTTGAATTGTAGATCTCTTCTCATATGTTGTGAGAGGGAACCAAGGGAAGGTAATTGAATCATTGGGGCCGGTCTTTCCCACGCTATTCTTGTGATAGTGAGTAAGTCTCACGAGAGCTGATGGTTTTATCAGGGCTTTCTGCTTTTGCTTCTTCCTCATTTTTCTCTTGCCACTGCCATATAAGAAGTGCCTTTCACCTCCCACCATGACTCTGAGGCCTCCCCCACCATGTGGAACTGTAAGTCCAATTAAGCCTCTTTTTCTTCCCAGTCTCAGATGTCTTAATGAGCAGCATGAAAACGGACTAATATGCTCCCCAAACTACAAATACACACATTCATACACACAGTCACATGCACAGACACATAAACACACTCACACATGTACTTCACACAGGCTCTTGCACACACACACCCTGGCAGCAGAAGTTCAATTCCTTTACCTGACAAGCATTCAGTAAGTCACTACTATGTGTCCAATAACAGTAGGGGCTGAGGAGGCATATGTGAAAACCTGTTTACAATGTGAATTCCCTAAATCCCTAGATAAAATGAACGTGGAGTCCAACCGTCAGAAGCGTTTGAAAAGTAATCCCTTTTGCATTTTGGGCTTTTCATAAAAGTTGTGATAAGCTGAGAAGTTCTGAGGAGCGAGAAAAGACTACCCCTTGTTGGATCTTTCTCATGCAGTAAAAACACGTCACATGTATTCACATTCTGAATGAATTTTGTAAGTTGGTGAGAGAAAATAAGAATAAATAAAAATATATTTTTAAAAGACCCAGACAGTTACCCACAAGAACAAGTGAATGACTTTTGATACTGCAAATTCAGATTTTCCAATATGAAAATATTGACTCCATTTTTCTTTGCATTAACCACAGGCTGCGGCACAACCGCTTCCTTGCACCCCTGGGTAGCATGAGCCATGACGTGAGCTGTTCATTTCTCAGGTCCTACAAGGAAAACAGGAGGGAAGAGGGTCCTTCTGTGCTTGAAGCAGGAGTGCTGAGTGGGTATCCTTGTTGGGAGCCTCATCCACATTCACAGTGGAACCGCATGAGCAACTTAATATGTCACCAAAATGTACTCTATGTTTTACTTGGTATTTCCTCATTTATGCTCAGAAAAATCCTGTGTGGGACTTTTTATCCCAGTGTTCAAACAGGAAACAGGTGCTCCCAGCCTGAGTCACATGTACGGGGAGTCACCCCCCTGCGATGTGGCTCCAGACTTCCCTGGTATAGCAGCCACTGCAGCTCTCTTCATCCTGCTGCTCTGTGCCCCATTCGACGTTGGCTTCATCCAAAAATGCAAATCCTGGGTGACTTTAGCTACAGAAGAGCGAGTAACAAACACCAGGTCGTGGGCAGCAATTGCTGTTTATAAATGGCTGAGCTGCTCACTGGTATAGACAGAGATGAGCTGAGCTGAGTAGTGGACACTGTCTTGTGGTCGAGCCACATGAGCCATTATATTCTCTCATGTGCCTCCTGCAAACAAGGTCAAGTTTAGAATAACCTTCCAGACAAGCACACGCTATCGAAGTCAGTGCCATTCCCACCCTCTACGCCCCGTAATTTGGGTTCCTCTAAGAGTCTTTCTTCAACGTTGATAAGACGCTTTGCTGGCAAATTTCTTTCTCGATTTTTAGAAACAAATGTATGTACCTATGGAGACAGACAAATATGGATTTATTTTGCTTAAAAGTCATTCTTTTTTGGCAGTGTTTTCTGGGGGGCAATTCCTACATCCCAGGTCCGCTGGAAGAACTGATGTGCAACCCAGCGTAGGGAAGGACTGCTTCTGGACCGCACCCGGAGGCAGCACCACCAGCAACGGAGCCCCGCCACCTGCTGTACCCGTCCACCTTCTCTGGTTGACCTCCCTGGGGCCAGACGGCCCAGGCAGAGTCCGTGCTCCCGCCTATGGAAGTGAGTTGTGTTTCCCACAAAAAATGTTGAAGTTCTAACCCCCGGAACCTGTGAATATGACCTTATCTGTAAATAGGGTCTTTGCAGATGATCGCGTGAAGATGAGGTCATCAGGGTAGGCTCTAATCCAGTATGACCTTGCCCTTAGATGAAGGAGCCGTGCCCACAGGCGTGCACACAGGGAGAACACTGTGGGAACCTGTAGGCAGAGACTGGGTGTGCATCTACCAGCCAACGAACAGCCAGGACTGCCAGCAGTACCAGGAGGTTGCAGAGCGACACAGGCATCCTCCTTACCGCTCTCAGGAGAATCCAGCCCTGTAGATACCTGAACCTTCAGTTTCCAACCTCCAGACCTGGGAGACAGTAAAGCTCTGTTGTAACCCCCAGTGTGTGGTCCTTTGTGAGAGCAGCCCTAGACCCCAACTCACTCCTACCGTACAGCTTTTACAATGAAGGTCCGGTTCTTCAGTTCCACACACTATGCCCCGAACAGGTCAAACATTTGAGTAACTCTCCAACCCCGACATGCCAGTCGGACCAAACTCTGTGCGCTTGTTGAACTGGGCCCTTCCTTTGAACACACTTCTCAGTTCTGCTTGGCTAGTTCCTACTTGTCTGCAAGACTGAGCTCATACACGGCGTCCTCTGGACAGCTTTCCCTGACCTTCAGGCCTGGCTGAAGGGCTGCGCTGTGTGTGTCCACAGCCTGCTGAGCATGCATCTACCACTGAATTTATTACACCTTCTTATGATAATTGATTGACTTCTCTGTCAGCCTCTGGAGACTAAGAGCTCCTTGAGGGCAAATATATTGAGTCTTCAGTGCCCACTATGAATGACCAGTTAACAAAATCCACTCCCTTAATGTGTACCTGTAGGTACAAGGAATGGATTTAAAATTTAAACACAGAACAAGGAACCAACTGCCTATCCCAGTCTTTAGCATATGAATGCATGAGGTATAGATTCTCCTACAAGCTGGAGGGAGAGGAATGAAAATCAAGGTGAACCACCACATCTTCAGCTTATTATTTCTCCAATGAAATGAGAAGGATCCATATTTATTCTACTTTTTCCCCCGAGCAGGAAAAGGATGCCTCCTGATTTTCATGATGCATCCCATAGAAAGTGACAGGTCTGTAAGGCACTTGTCTCTGTGGACGGAGGCAGAGCGCCCTAAGTGGGGATGAGAGGCTCCTGATGCTGCAGTACCGGTTTAGCACCACAAGAGGGAGCCAAGAATGGCTGGACGGGTTGATTCACCCAATAAACCAAGTGATTTTGGCATCCAAGAGTTGAGAACATTCCTAAAACAGAAAATCTCAGAATACAAGAGCTGTTTTCCCAGTGACAGAAGATCCCTCCCCTGCCTCACCCTTTCTCCCTCCACCCCCAGTTCCCATATTGAATATTTTCAATCTTCAATAGGTTAAATATTGAAGATTGAAGATAGAATATTTTTCCATCTTCAGGCCAGTAGTCAAATAAGCATCTACAAAAGACGGAGCCACGCGGGGTTTACAAAAATCACCTGTATTCCAGCCAAAATAGCTTTAAAAAGGAATCCCTGCTAAAGGGGGACGGGGGGACAAACTACGTAAGACACGATACATTTAAAATATGTATTGAAATTACAAATCAAACTTTTTCCATATAATTCCAGAGTACAAAACACAACATTAAAAGGCATTCAAACAGCTCTTTTATACATCACAGTGTTAGTGGCACAAAATGAACTGACATTTCAAAAACACAAACCAAATCTGTTTTGATTTTGCTTTACCACCACTTGTCAAATACATAACGTATACATGTGCATGACTCATTCATGCATATTTTTACACAAGATTAAAATACACCCATAGTAAAGTGAGCAAGGAAGGAGAGAAAGGGCAGGCATGGGGCATGTAGCTACCCCTCACTGAAGGCTCCGGAATTGTGGAAGACAGAATTGCACAAATCAAAGGAAGGGCGAAGACCCTGGGTTTTTTAAACATCAAGACGGCATGCTCTCCTAGTTGTGAAGCATTAGCAAATAGATTTTAATGCAGGCCCCTTTGTTCCTTTTGCTGTTTTTGGTAATGCCGGTCATAATCCCTTCATTTTGTTTATTTTCATAAGGGCTTAGGTTAATTATCAGAAATAAACAAGCTTTGGTATTTTTTAAAGAGAACTTCATGAAGCTTTACACATGCAAAATGTTTTCCCTTGATGATCTCCTTGTGAATTATATATATACACAGGTGTGCTCACTAATAAATGAGAATCGGAGACACACACACAAAGCCCATCCTGGATCCTTTCAATCCCCTAATTTTTAAACACTACCAAGAAAAAATTTTCTCTTCTAAATTTGTAAAATGACTTCTAACTTCTGCAATATTAAATGAAAACAACAAACTCATCTTGAAGTAATTTTTGCACCTCTGATAGTCCCTTCCATGGGCCCTGTGTTCTAATCAGGAACTGGCATGCGTCCTAAACTGGTTTTATGGAATAATATGTTGTCAAGATCATTTGTTCCCCTTTAAGAAAATAGGCCAGGTGCGGTGGCTCAGGTCTGTAATCTCAGCACTTTGGGAGGCCGAGGTGGGCAGATCACTTGAGGTCAGGAGTTTGAGACTAGCCTGGCCAACATGGTGAAACGACGTCTTTACTGAAAATACAAAAATTAGCTGGGTGAGGTGGCGGGCACCTGTAATCCCATCTACTCGGGAGGCTGAGGCAGAATCGCTTGAACCTGGGAGGTGGAGGTTGCAGCGAGCCAAGATCGTGCCATTGTACTCCAGCCTGGGGGATAAGAGCAAAACTCCATCTAAAAAAAAAAAAAAAAAAAAGGAAAGAAAGAAAGAAAGAAAGAAAGAAAAGGCCAGAGGTGGCAGATGTTGGTTCCTCTGTCCACAGCTACTCCTGTGAGTTGAGGAGGAAGAACTAATTTGGACAGTTATTCCTGCAATCCAGTGCTTCATCTCAGATCCTAATCAGTCTCTGCTATGTGGATATCTATGGTGACTGCATCTTTGCAAGGTGCTGGCCTCCTGTGAGGGTGCAAACTCATCTGGCTGGGCTATGGACTACACAGCAGAGCCAGACCAAGAGATCAGGCATGTCCAGCAAAAGCTCCAAATGTGGTCAGTAACTCAAGGGCCTCAGATAAGCCACAGGTTCACTGGGCTATGGCCAGTCCTCCCTGGCCACCCCACCTGGGCGGCAGTACAGCAGCCGTGGTTGTCTAAGGGCCTTCGCCCCTTCCTCCCCAGGATTCAAGGCCTCTTAGTGAACACATGCCATGTGCTTCCAGGGCTTTGCAGTGGACACCGTCTGCAAGAGTGAATGCCATTTTTCAATGGAGACAAATTATGCCGCTTCATAGGAATAAGTCCATCCACTCAACGCAGAACTCCCCAGGTGTTACTGGGGGGTGATGGCAAGACCAAAGTCCACACCCAGGGCCATCTGCCCATGTGCTATTTACATTTTACATCAAGCAGGGTTAATACTGTATTTCCAGCAAAGACGAGTCTGGCATTCCTTACTAAAACAGAAGGAAATGCGAGTTCATGTATCTCAGAGTGGTCTTGCTGGTATCTATATAGGAAATGGACAATTTTAATTTTGTCACTAGATCAAAATGAGCAAACTGAGGCCTGCTTCATACAAAAAGTCAGAGCCAGTAGGTGCTAATGTGGCCACCCCTGGCCGGCCCCAGAATCTCTGTGGTCCCATCTGGGTTGAACTACGTGCTCGTGAAACACATCAGAGGTGAAGGCACGAGGATGGCTGGGCTACACATGTGCATGACTGGGCCAGAGACTCCTCCAAGAGAACAGCCTGTCCCTCTAGAAATAAGGTCATCTGTGCTCTAGCCCTGGGGATGCAGACTTTCCAAAGGCTCTGACTCTCATCCCAAGGATGGGGGTGCTACTGTGTGGGCTCATGCGATGGGCAGCAGCAATTTCAGGCAAGAAGGACAAGCATATGGTGGACACTGGGCCACAGGCCTCCCATGTGTGCTGGGCAGTTTAAAGGGCAGTGACTGGACAGCTGCATCCACATATCACAGGCTGAGGGCTCAAGCCCAGCCAATGACTCCTGCATGGAGTTGCCACCCACCTCCAGAAAAGCTATTCTACCAGTAGACACCATCACAGCACCACAAACTACAGAGAGCCACAGCCCAGGTTTCATCCAGAAAGGAGTCACAGGCATGTTCTTATTGAGTTACTAAACTTATAAATCGCAATTACAAGGAGAGCGTTTTGAAAGTAATTTTGACACAGAGGGATTTTCTAAATGGCTTCAGTTTCATAAGGAAAATCAACATGAGAGGTGAAGAGTGATGTGATGCTGTTTCTTCTAGCGAATTCATTGTTAGGAAATAAGAAATAAATCTCCAACCAGGGAAGGTAAACTAGGACCTGAGACTGATACTCAGATGCAGAAGTCAAACACACACAAAGCAGCATTTTAAAAATGTGCTTGTGATGAGCAAATAACTGAGATCAAAGGATTTTGTTTTTGTTTTACTTCTTTACAGAATGTTTAACAAGATTTTTTAAATCCCACTGTAATATCTCTATAATATTTGCCTGTTATTTTTAGAAGTTTTCAGTTCAATGCAGTTTGCTTTGTAAAAGCACCTGTGGCTTTTAGAAGTAAATTCTCTTTAAAGAATACACTTTCTCCACTTTTCAAAGTCAGCCGGTGGAGTCATGTGTGTGAAATGTATAACTTGGAGTAATGGTGGAGTAATGTATAACTTCTTCTCCTTATTAATCCCTGCATCCTGCTGCCATGGAAACGGTCACAGACAGCCCTGTGAAAGATCAAGTGGTAAAATCCCCACAGTAAAACTAAGTGAAATGGGAGGTTCTTTTCCCCAACAAGAGCAAAACGGTTAGCAACAGGACTTGGAACCGTGTAAGATATATGATTTCTCAAAATGACTAGAGCATTTTAAAAACGTGAAGATCTGGCAGGCTCTTCCTTAGCCCCCAGAGTTCTCCAGCCTCTGCCAAGAGGCCCTACCTCTGCGGATCAATAAGGCTGCTTTCTTCTCTCTGTCTACCTGAAGACTTAGGCCACAGGCCAGACAGCAACAATTTGGAGGAGAGCCATTTCCGAGCAAAGCGGTTGGACTGAATACAATAAAAGGCGTTTTCTGCTACCTGGGAGAGAAGGGATGAGACCCTTGAGCTGAGCTGAATCACCAGAGAGAGAAAACAACAAAAGGCAAATCTAATGGAGATGAGATGTTCCTCTAAACATGTCAATATTATCAAGGAAATGCAACAATATAGGAACCACATTGATAACAGTACATAGCTTACAGCGTTCAAAAAGTTATTACAGCAAGTTTCAAGAAAAACACAAAGAGTGCATAAGGCTTTCTAAATCTCCTGAAAAGTCGTTTTAACTATAACTTCTTAAAATGCACATTTCAAGAAAGGCATAGGATGGTTTATATGCACCTTGTTGATTTTCACTACTCAGTTGGAAAAAAAATACCTTCTAAAAAGGATTTTACTAAATGCCATTAGTAATAAAAACAGTTGTCATAAACAGAGTGCTTTTCTCAAGCTGGAATAATCAGATTCTGTCTGAAGAGAGTCACAATCCTTAAAAGACTTCTCCAGCAACATGGAGCCATCTAGAAGCCAAGGAGGAGAAAGTCTCTTAGGCCATCCCCAGACATGCCTAATCTACCACAGAGAGAAAGCTGCCTGGTGCGCCTCCCTGTCATCTGCAGAGATTGATCTGTGGGGATGTGCCCTACCCACACCTGCCTCCCCCTCCCCACACCTAGGTGACCACACCTGGGGCCTCAGCGAACGTTGTGACATAGGTCCCTGAAATCACGGCGTCCAGCCTGACACTGTGAAGCTCAATGGGGCACATAAGGCAAGAAAGATGTTTAGTGAGAGGGGGACGGTGGGGAGGGTTGGGGGAGAGCCACGCTTCCCGGAGGCAGGGATTTGTTCCAGCATCGTGCTTCCTCTAGGTGGGTAACGGGTCGTCATCACCTTTACTGCACTTGCACTTGCAGCAAAGTACAAAGGGAGTGGCCAGGAGCAGGAAAGGCGAGGCCACCAGGCAGAGCCCAAATCCCGGCGAAATACCCATGACCCTGAAGAAACAAAGGGGTAGAGGTAAGGAGAATTTGGCCTGGAGGTTCCAGAGCTAACGTGTAAACCACACAACCACCTACCTATCCATCCATCCATCCACCCACCCATCCCTCTATCTCCTATCCATCCATCCATCTACCCATCTAGCCATCATCTACCCATTCATCCATTAACCATCATCCATCTCTCTATCTATTCATCCACCTACCCATCCATCTACTCATCCACCCATCCATCTACTCATCCATCCAACCATCCATCCACCATCTATCCATCTAACCATTTCCATCTATCCATCCACTCCCATCCATCTATCCATCCATCCATCTACCCATCCATCCATCTATCCATCCATCCATCCACCCATCTAGCCATCATCTACCCATTCATCAATTAACCATCATCCATCTCTCTATCCATCCATCCCATCCATCTATCTACTCATCCACCCATCCAACTATTCATCCATCCAACCATCCACCAACCCATCAATACCAACCCATCATCTACCCATCTATCCATCTAACCATTATCCACCTATCCATCCATTCCCATCCATCTATCCTTCCATCCATCTCCCATCCATCCATCCATTCACCCATCCACCTACTCATATACCCATCTATTTATTCATCCACCTATCCACCCATCCATCCACCCATCTATCCATCGCGGTATCCTGTATCCGTCCACTCTACGTCCATCTATCCATCCATCCATCATTCATCCATCCATCCATCCACCCATTCATCCATCCACCCACTCACCCACCCATCTATTTGTTCATCCACCTATCCACCCATCCACCTATCCATCCACCCATCTATCCATCTAACCATCATCCATCTGCCCATCAATTCACCAGTCTTCACCCTTCCATTCATACACCCTCATCTACCCACCCACACACTCATCTGCCCACTATATATCCATCGACCCACTATAATATTCTTCCCTTCATTTTTCCCTCATTCTTCTTTTCCACCTCTTCTTTTCCCTTCCTTCTCGCTCTCTCCACCTTTTTCCATCTAAACACCCAAACATCCATACATCTATATATCCAATTAACTAACAAGTTTCCTCTCAGCAGCCACCCTGCTCCAGACAATGCACTTGATGCTGCAAATACAGAAGTGCATACATCTTGGCCCTCGAGGAACACCCTGTCTGGCAGAAAAAGACCAAGATCTAATCAACTGATAACAAGACATTCTACAGAAACTGCCATCAGGTTCCAGGGGTGCAGCCCCCCACACCCCTGCCATGTGACTGACAGACACCATTTGCTAGGGGAACGGAGGGTTTCCAGTGGCAGGTGGCTGAGATAACGGAGACAAGCAGGTTGTTACTACAGAAGAAAGACTGGAATAGTTCATTTCCGACGAGAAAACAGAAAAGACACAGGCGTAGTGCATCAGAGAATGACCTGGCCCCCGTCCTTCCTAGAGTTTAAAGCCCAATATTTACTGTTACGTATTTTGATTTTTGTTTGAAAACATGTTTATCCCTAGTTATGAGTAAAGGCCAAAAGAAATAACCTCATATGCAGACATGCCATCATCTGAGTCAGGCGGCACGGCTGGTCAAAGAGGGACAGAGCCTGCTTTCCAGCCAGCCTCGCCATTCACAGAATCCCAACCCAGGCACGCAGCCTGCAGAACTGAGACCGAAGACAGGGCTAGACCGCCACCTAGTGTTCAGTGTGACCAGTAAATGCAAGCACCAGCACATGGTTCTCATTCCAACTCAGCCTTCATTCACTTCTCCCTGGGTCTGTTTTCTCATCTATAAAATAAACAATGGAAGCAAAAGACCTTAATGGGCCATTATCAGCCCTAAAATATGAGACTCTACTAAAGCATCCCAGATGTTTGGAAGAAAGTACACCTCGGCTGAGATTTCTCCTGAAAACCAACACACACAGGTACGTGCATGCATTTATAAACTAGACTGCATTTAATAAATTATGTCACGTTGCATTTATCCATTAGACTGTGCTAATACCGGGAATCCACGCTTGCCGCCCAGTTGGCTACGTTCATTTGTCTGAACAACATATCGACGGTGGAATTACCCCGTGTGAATTCAGGTCATGCTTTACTGAAATCATGTGCATGCTGATATGCAGAATGCATACAACATGCAGTAAGCTCTACTTTATTTGAAGGGCAATTTGGAGCAATCTCGACTACCTGACACACCACTGTCAGTCTCGAAGGAGCCACACATTCTTTGCAGTCAAAATCATGCCAAAATCCTGGACCAAATGATCACATTCTTGGCCAATCACACACCGTCTTCGCTTTTCACTCGGTCCACCTCGTGTCGAAATCTGCCTGCTGTTTGAGAAGTTGGTCACCCAGCGTATTGCCAATGGGTGACAGGCAGATGCAGGTGTTGCCAGAGTTATACAGCCAGCAGTGAAAAAAATGAGACAGGAAGCAAACATCACAAAACAGAAAGAATCACTGTGTGTGTGTGTGTGCTGTGGATGTGTGTCAGATACTTGCTCAGAGAAGGCAGACGGACGGGGAAACAGTTTCAGGCTCCAGAGAGAATCTGTACAGTACAGCTTCGTTCGTACTGGCAAACCCTAAGATTTAAAGGAACAGTTACCCCTTTCCATGAAGTTTCTTAGCTGTATGCTACCTAAAGCCAGAACACCCTTTCTACAAACCATTGTAAGTTCCCATGCACAGCCCGGCACTCTCATAATAAATGTCCGACCCAGATTCATGGGATGAGCCCGTTGAAAATAAACTGACCATGATCTGAATGGTTTCCCCAGAGAATTCTTCTACAAACCACATTCAAGGGCTTGGAAAAACTAAGCCAAAATCTGAGATCTGGTAAGGTGAATGGAACACTATTAATGTACTGAAACTAGGTACCTGAAGGTGGCACAGACAAGTTCCGAATCACGGTATCATATTTGATCCCTAGATTATAATCCAGACTGATTGTCTCATTTCACAGATGCAAAATCTATACCCAAAAAGCTATTCCAGAGGTCCAATATTTGTTTAAAACAGACAGAGCTGAGCATCCTGGTATAAGTACAAGAGCTATATCGTGCATATTTCACTGATCTCAGCGGGAAATACCCTTAGAACAGTCACTGCATACGGCTTCCAGAACACAAGCATTTCTGGAAGGAACACCTGGCCCTTCAGCTCAGCCTCTGAAACTATCACTTTGCGCCCCTCCACGGATGTGTGTGAACACAGACCAGTTATTAGCTGGCTTTAGTAAATGCCATCCTATGGCTAAAAATGAGCTCTTTATCGGAGGCGGACTGGGATAAAGCAAGTTTCCTTTCACTTCTCAGAAGAGAAGAAAGAGCTGGTTTGGGGTAAGATTCTCCCTTGTCAGATGCTGATGTCCTAAGGAAGGAAGGTTACTCCAGTGAAAATGAAACGCTCCTCCACATGATGGCTGATTTCTGGGATAGCGCTGGAAAAAGGCCGGCAAGCACTTCATGCAGTCGTGAGTACAGCGAATGTACAAGAGAGCAGATGGACAGGGCACAGGTGTGGCTCACAGCACCCACGCTCACTCCAGCAACTGCACAGTCAGTTCCACGTGAGATCTCTGCCCACCCTGCAGCCTTCGCGGCCACTCTGCTGGTTCTCATGCTCGTTTGCTTCAACAGAAGACTCTGCTATACTGAATAAAAAATGTATCACTTGGGATGAAACAAACTGTACAATAACTTGGTGCAACAAAGACAATTCTTCCTTTACAGCACTTGTTCCAAAGGTCCATTTGACAAGAGCGCCAGGTAAGATACAGGGGGCATACAAAACCTCTGCTCCCATACAAATAATGAAAGCAGCCTGCAATCTCAAGGAGACACGTTGGATTTCCCCCAAATCTCGTAGAATAATCTTACTGAGCTTCACATCTAAAGGCAGGAAGAACTGAGGAGAAGGAACCTTTCAAAATGACCCTGAACGTTGCGGGAATCACAGGACACTGAACTCAGGGCGCGTTCTGAGTGCTCCTGAGGTGTGAGTCGAGCAAGCCCCTGTGTGACGCAGAAACGTTTCCCCAGGGAGCCTACGAAACCCAACGCAGGCAAGAAGTTCCAAACCACGGCAGGGTCAGTGACAGAGGGTGGCCCGGCTGACCCATTTGTAGGATGGTAAAGCAATGTGGTGGGTCAAGACGACGACTTTAGCAAACAGAGCAGAACAGAAAACGCAGGAGCACAGAGTGGGTAAGTTATGTCGATGCAGGTGTGCGCAGGGATCTATAGGGATCTATAGGCACCATGCCTGGTACATGTCTCCCTGGGGGCTACAATCAAGTAAGATTCCAAAGACGCTGCTCAGCACGTGCTGTGGCCTGGGCTGGTTAGAGACGGGTAAGGAGAGAAGCAGGAGCTGGAGCAGAGCCTTAAAAACGGACGGGAGGGATATAGATTGACAGGGAGAAGGAACAGAACAGGGAAAGGGAGAGACACAGGAGTGGAGAAGGCAGAACAGCAGGCCAGCCTGAGCAGGCAGGGCTCCTCCGAGGCCACAAGGCTGGCAGATTCTGCTTTGTAGAGATGAAGATGACAAGGGAGGCCAAATGTAGAGGACCAAGAGGATCAGCAGAAGTCTTCAGGTTATGCCCCATCTGAGCATTTGATTCTGCTGCTCTAAAACCTTCTGTGGCTCCCTAGTGCCACACAGACTTAAGTCTACAGCATGATACCACACCCTCTCCAAGTCCAATCACTACTCTGCCCCTAACTTCCCATCAGCTGCACTCCCGAAGGCTCCCCAGCCGGCCCCGCAGTGTCCCATTCTGTGCCTCTGCTCACACTGTCCTCTCCTCCTTCAAAGCACTTTCAGCAGCATCCAGCATTTAGGACCTTTATGGTCTGATTTAGGTGCCACTCATTTCATACTATTTTTCTCGAATATTCCAGCTTGCTGAATTATCAACAAGAAATAATTCTTGGCTTCTCATGTCTCACCCTGCCTTGCGATCTTCCAAGTTTCCTACAGCCTGGCAGGTTGGCAGGTGCACGTGCCACAAAGGCACCTCGTGCTGCCCGGTTTCCTAGCACTGCACTTGGCAGCGTGCTCAGTGCCGTAGCAGCCCGGAGGAAGGACAGGGCAAGGGAGATGCCGGAAGCCCGAAAACAGGCAGGAGGTGGCAGAAGCGAGCTCTTTACATGGACTTGTTTCCAAAAGGCAGACAGAGAAGAGTCCGAGCAAAGCCAGGGCTCCTAAGGAGGGTGGGCGTCCACTCAAACGCTGCATGCTGTCGCTTGCTGCACCTTGGCACTCCTGCCTGCTCTGCTTCCCCAAACACTATCGCTCCAGGTCCCACTGCACTTTTGTAAACTGGAACTTCTTTTTTTTTTTTTTTGAGACAGAGTCTTGCTCTGTTGCCCAGGCTGGAGTGCAGTGGCACGATCTTGGATCACTGCAACCTCTGCCTTCAAAGAAAGGAAGAACTGTTAGGTGTCATTAGAGAGGGGGTATTACTCCTGTCCCTCCCTAAGAGAAACAAAAAAAGTTCTTCCTGTCTTTGCATGGGGACGAACAAGCTACAAGTCATCCACTTCCACCTTCTCCTCACCAGGAGCAGAATCAGAAACTAAAGCAGCTGTCATGGTCCTGGGACAGGGACACAGCAACCCTTAGCTCCCTGCCTAGTCCCAGTGAAGTTCTCCATGTGTAGAAAGCTGCTGAAGGCATGACGACCACTGGCCCTGTGGAGAGGACTGTGAGTCAACACCCACGGCCAAATGGGTCATTCACGATTTTGCCCGTGCACTACTTCCAAAGATCATTGTGTCCCAGGCACAGGACTGGTGCCAAAGAGGTTACAAAGACGAGCAAAACAGGTCTCTGCTCTCAAGAGCACTTTTTTGTATCCTAAGAGATCAGACACAGATGAGCACTGGGCTGTGACCAGAGTAGGGTGGGCCATGTGGGGGGAGGGGCTTCCTGCATGACAACCAGGCACAAGTGACTTCGCGGAGGTCACACCTGGACTGGGTCACAGAGAGGGCTGGAGTGTGGATGTGCAGAGCTGGGCAGGAACAGGAGAAGCAGAGGAAGACAGTGATGAAGACCAAGGTGGCAGCAACAGCCGGGGCAAAGCAGAGAGGCAGGGAGAGCACGGGCGCTGCACGTCAAAGAAGTTCAGAGTGAGCCTGGAGGAGCAGGGAAGATGTGGCCGCCAAGACCCGTGCTCAGGCTGTCCCAGGTACTCAGAGCACTGGGCCTTTGGCAGCTCCTGGGCACGATGGCGTGAGGATATCCGACTGCCAGCCCCAGCTGAGGCCCCAGCCAGCAGCCAGATCAAGCACCAGAAGCATGGGGTGCGGGCCTGCAGGGGCTCCTGCCCGGCTTCAGAGCTGCCCCAGCTGACGCCACCTGGGCCGCATGTGGGCTGCCTTGGCTGAGCCCTGTTCACACCGCAGATTCCAGAGCAAAATACATATGAGGATGGTCAGCCTGAGTATGTGAGAGGCTTAGCACCCAGCAACAGCCAGCCAGGGTCCCTGTGGAAAGCACTCGCTCTCACCCGGAACTCACCTTCTCTACAGGGAAACTGCCAGAGTTGGGAAATGGTTTCCAAGTTCTCACCAAGCTGTGACTCAGTTTCTGCCAACGTACACACAACAGCATCCACTCACACGGTGGCTGGGCAAATGCCGGCCACCCTGAGTTAGCACCCAGTCAACCCCTACCTACAGCCCAGGGCAAACCAAGTGCAGGGGAGGAACGCAGCCTCGTGGCAGTTTCTGTGCTGTGTGGGGAGGTGGGCATAGGTGTCGTCATGGGTTGAATCGTGTCCTCCCAAAACAGTATGTTGAAGTTCTAGCCCCTAGTATCTCAGAATGTGACCTTCTTTGGAAACAGGGTATCTGCAGATGCAATCAAGTTACCACGAGGTGATTAGCACGGGCCTCAATCCCATACCGCTGATGTCCTGATACAAAGGGGGGATTTGGACACTGACAGAAGACGAGGTGAAGACGCACAGGGAAGAGGCAGCCGGAGGAAGACGGAGGATTGCAGCGATGCATTGATCTGTCCAGGAATGCCATAGATGGCTGGCAAACCACAGAAGCTGGAGGCGGCCAGGAGGGACTCTCCTGCAGGTTTCAGACCAGGCAGGGCCCTGCTGACACCTTGATTTCAGAATTCGGACCTCCAGGACTGAGCCAATATGTTTCTGCTGTTCTGAGCCACCCAGTCTGTAGTGCTTTGTCACAGCAGCCAGAGCAGATCTGGAAGGGGTGTGGATTCAAGCCATGCAAGGCCAAGGGCAGAGAAAACAGTCAGAGGAGCTCAAACCAACCTTCTAGACCAGAGGGCAGCACGCCACGGCCCTTGGGTCAAATCCGGCTTCATCATCTGTTTCTGTTTTGTTTATCCATACAGCTTTACTGGGACATAATTCCCGTACCACGCAATTCAGATATTTAAAGTACACATTCAATGGTTTCCAGTGTGTTCACAGAGTTACGCAACCATCGCCACAGTCACTTCCACCTGCCTGTGTAAACAGTTTCACTGGAACACAGCCAAGGTAACTCACTGACATCCTGTTGGCTGCTTCTGTGCTGCCAGGTGGAGCTGACAGTTGCAGCAGAGACCTACGGCCTGCGAGGCCAAGCATGCTTAGCATCTGCTCTTTGATGGGAGGTGTGTCTTATCCCCCGCTGCGGACGCCCACACGCTTTGCCACGTGGTTGGCATTTGAGGCTGTGCAGGAAGTGCCGTTGTAGGTGGACCTTTCCCTCATCTCTCACCACCTCCCCATCACACTCAGCTTCTCCAACTGATTTAGTCATCATCTCTGACACACCTCCCTCATCAGGCATCACCTCTGAAATGTCGTGATTTAGTCATCATACTCTGACCACCTCCCCATCACATCACCTCTAACTGATTTAGTCATCATCTCTGACCACCTCCCCATCACATCACCTCCAACTGATTTAGTCATCATCTCTGACCACCTCCCCATCACATCACCTCTAGCTGATTTAGTCATCATCTCTGACCACCTCCCCATCGCATCACCTCTAGCTGATTTAGTCATCATCTCTGACCACCTCCCCATCGCATCACCTCTAGCTGATTTATTAGGTTCTGTGTGCTTGCTGGTTTATCATCTCTGTCCCTAAACAGAACGTAGGCTCCGTAGAAGGACGTATCTGTCTCATGCACCACTGTATCTCCAGCTCCTAGAGCAGTACCCAGTGCACAGTAGGTGATAAATATGTGTTGAAAGCACACGTTAATATTAAGCAACACGAGGGTCCTTTATCAACTCCAAAGGCTGCACAGGCATTACCACCTAGGGCCAGGGTCCCCAACCCTTGGGCCATGGACTGGTAGCGGTCTGTGGCCTGTTAGGAACCAGGGTGCACAGCAGGAGTGAGCAGTGGGGGGTGGGCGGAGCAAATGAGCAAAGCTTCATCTGTATTTACAGCTGCTCCCCATGGCTCACGTTACCGCCTGAGCCCCACCTCCTGTCAGATCAGCGGCAGCATTAGCTTCTCATAGGAGCACAAACCCTGTTGTGAACTGCTGATGCTAGGGATCTAGGTTGCACGTTTCTTTTATGAGAATCTAATGCCTGATGATCTGTCCCTGTCTCCCATCACCCCCAGATGGGACCATCTAGTTACAGGAAAGCAAGCTCAGGGCTCCCACTGATTCCACATGATGGTGAGTTATAGAATTGTTTCATCATATATTACAATGTAATCATGACATACATAAAGTGCACAATAAATGCAACGTGGTGAATCATCCCAAATCCGTCCCCCTGCCCAGTCTGTGGAAAAACTGCCTTCCACAAAGTGAGTCCCTGGTGCCAAAAAGGTTGGGGACCACTGACCTAGGAATTTTTCCACTCCTTCCTTGTTATCCATTCCTGTTACTCCCTTGCTTATCTCAGGGCCTCAAGAGAAAGCTCTTTGTTAAGTGCTAGGCAAGGATTACCTAAACATGGTCAGTAGATCATGACCAAGGCCATGAGTCCCATGCAAGCGATCTGAAGTCTGATGCTGAAGGCCCATCAGACAACGAATGTGCGCGTTGACACTAACTTTGGGCCAGGGCTTCCATCAGGATAACCCTATACCAGCAAAAACCCAGCAGGAAGCACATCTACTAGCTCTTTCTATCCAGGAGACCTTTGTCCTATAGGCAAGTCTGGAAACACTAAAGATACACACACACACACACACACACAGAGTCTCTCTCTGTCTGAGATCAAAGTTCTAGGTGAATCACCTCCTACCTGTGTCCGATGCCAGATCACAGATGCCCGGGAGTGGCCCAGCTTGTTCCGGCAGGGTCCCTTATCATAGTGTATCAGAAGGAAATCATCCTGTGAGGGGCAGAGACAGAGACAGCGTGAATGAGCGGTCCCTGCTCAGTTCGGTGTGTATCACGGCCATTGATATACTTCTTCTCCTATGCTCACGATAAGTGGAGACATGAGGGAGGTGACACAGGGAAGGGCACGCACCCGGGAACACCTGGCCACAGCCACTGCAGGCCCAGGCTGCTCCTGCCCAGGGCCTCCTTTCATCACCCAGTAGCCCTGGACAGCACAGCTTCGGGCTCTAGAGGGAGCTTTGGAGCACACTTCAGGCCCAGCCCAAAGAAGGGCCTCCCCGGCACAGTGGCTGGCTTCTGAGCTTGTGGGAAAGAAGGGATCTCGTGGGAACACAGGGCTACTGAACACGCAGGTCACGGTTGCTCCAAAGAGCCCCTGCTGGCCCCGGCTGTGTGTAATTCCACCAGAGTCCCTCTGCCCTGGCAGCTTCCTGCTGCAGTGACAGGGCTATTCCCAGGATTGGATGATTTTCTTTGTTGCTGGCCCATCCCCCTCCATCGGGCCAGGCTTCTCACCTAGAAAGTGCTTCCTCTCCACTCAGGCCACTCGATTTTCCTCATGATTCAAGATCCAGCCCGGGAAGCACTTTCTATCTGCATCTTCTCAGACCATCCTGAGTGGGCAGTGGCCCTCTGCACTCCGGGCACGCCTGCGGACGCCTCCCTCCAGGCGTCCTCCACCTCACCTCCATCTCCTGGAGCTGGGACCCTCACACAAGTTGCTCTCTCCGTGTTCCCCAGCTCAGCGCTTGGCACCCAGATCTCAACGACTACCCACTGGCATGAGGGGAACGGCATGTCTATACCCAGCCCTCTGCGCCTCCAGGACCGGGAGGCGCCGTTTTCAATCCTGATCAGTGAAGGAGATGGTGAGGCACATGGCACCAGGGAGGCGCAAGCCTGCTGATTCATTCAAGGAGGCTGTAAAATGACAGCTGCTTTTTCAGAAAAGAGCAAATAAACACAGGGCCCAGTGTGCCTCAGGGAACAGGAAGTCACTCTTCCAAAAAACAGGAGGAGCAGGACAGGGGTCACGGCCTTCTGCTCCTTTCAATCAACTCTGGTAAGATAGTTTGGGGGATGCATCCGGCCTTCCTCTCCTTGTGGGGAGGACACCAGCTTTGAGTTTGCTGATTTTTGGGGTCAAGCCTCCTGGTGTCTGAACGTACAGTGAATGGAGAGCCATCAAATCCTGGCTGTTACAGGTGCAGTAGCAGGAGGCTTTGGCTGGGGCCTGGGGTCCCAGCTACCACTGTCCGCCTCGCTTCTGTACCTAGACGTCTCATCTGTGAGAGGAAGGGCAGGAACAGGCAAACACAGTCACTCTGGCCACACCTTTCTCTTCCACGATGCTATTTCTGTCCACCTCCATCACTGTGAGCTTTCTCCTCCTTGAACTCTTAACCGAAATTTCCTTTGTGATGATGTTAATTCACACACCACTGAGATGAGCTCATTCTCCATTTGTACGCCTCCATTTTCCAGACTCTGCCTCGTGCCATGTCTGGCACTGTGGGCTCTTTAAACGGTTTTGAATTTAAACGTTTCTGAAACGCAACTTAAACATTTCTGAAACTCAAACCAAATCCTGTGTACTACCCAGTTGAGAAGTGGTTACTGACCTCTGCCAGCAGACACGGACAAGCCTGGCTGCACAGCCGAGTCACCTGGGCAGCTTTTGGAAGCTGAAGATGCTGACTCCAAGGTCTGAGGCAGGGCCCAATCCTCAAGCTCCCTAAGTGATTCTGATCCATCCTATCCTTGGGAAGCGCAGGCCTCTGCGGGGGCCAGGCCTCTGATCTTGGTACACAGGGGCCGTCGTCTGGGCCTCACCTTATCTTTCCAGCATCTCTGGCCAGGCCACATATGAGTTCACATCCTCCTTCATCGTGCCCAGGTCTTTGGTGGTAACCTGGCTCAGCACATTCTGTCCTCCCTGGTGAACAAACTCACTCAGCCTTCAAGTCCTCAGCTACCCCATGGCCCCGAGACCCAGTAACCTCCTGACTCCTCCTTGGGGCCGACAGGGACTTTATACCCTTAGCCATGCAGCCTCCTTCATAGCCTTGTGTCCGGATCATGCCTTACGGGGCTCCTCTGGGAGATGACGAGCTCCTCAAGGTCAAGAACTTCACCCCCCACCCCCATCCCCGCCCTCATCTCACCAGACCCACATGGGGTCCAACGGAGCAGAGTTGCTGACACGCAGTCAGATTTCATGAACAAAATGAATGCTTATTTAAAAAGCACTTTTCTTATCTCCTGATAAAAGCACTCAAATATGGTTTCACAATATAGAAATGATTGACTTGTGATTTTTAATTTCCTGATGAAGCCCTGGGGCTTAGCAATCCCAGGAGCAGCAGGAACGGGGATCTATTTCTGTGGCAGGGAACACTTTCCTCCTATTGTTCAGAGAGAAGTTCCATTCACCTCCAGGGTGAGACGAAACAACGGTGCATGCTCCGGGAAGCTGCAGTCAGGGAGAGGGCTGGTGAAAGCGCAAATGCCCCAGAGCAATGCTAGCCCCTTCAGCTTTAAAACGTCCACTCGAACTCTGCCTTGACACAGCCCGATCTAACACAAAGATGTGGTTTTTAGAGTTTGAAAGATCAGGGCTGGTTCCCTTCCTTACTAGTTTGAGAAAGATAAACCTCTCTGGCCTTCCTCATTCCAACTCACTGAAATGCTGTGTGTGTTAAGGGAAGCAGGTATCCAGAGCAAATTGTATAATGCTGATCTGGAACAATCACCTCAATAAACATCAACTATCTACTGCCAAAAAATACATAAAAGAAAGAAACGGCACATGTCCCTTTCTGCAGTAAATAGCAAACATTGGGCCAGCACTGATCGCTGAGAAGCAGTGAGGATTCAAGGGGAGATGGGCTCGGCCAGGGGCAGATGAGGAGAGGGAAGCAGGGGAGGAGAGGGAGTAAGGACCATGATAGGGAGGAGGCGGTCTGAAATATTCATAACTCCTGGATGTCTGCATGTGCCAGAAAGCACGCTTGGGGGAAACAGGAGAGAAAAGCTCCGTGGAAAGCCCTCCTCCCTCCTCTGAGTGCTCTTGGCTGGCTTCAGGCAGTGCATTTCCATGCTTGTCCTAAATCACTGTTAATGTCTTCGGTAAAGGGCTCCAACAGCAGACTCCCCTTCCTTCACATCCGCTTCCTCTGGCCACAGGGTCATTTTTCTTCATGTACAAAGAAAACATAGGAAACTCTGCACGGTCATGAGGATGATGCCTCTGATGGAGGCAAAGCACAGCCTGGTTCCTCTCCATCCGCAAGAGGCGGAACCTGCTTTAGGGTGGAGCTGGACAGGGAGGGCCTTCCTCAGCGACTAGAGCAGAGAAGACACACTCCTGTGCTGGAAGGAGAAAAACAGCAGCTTCCCTCCTCGTCCCTGTCACTCGGTCCAAGCAGCCTGAGGAAACCAAACTTCTGTCAGTCCCTTTCTAACGCAGCTCCTAAATGACCCGCAAGGGGCTCTGTGACAAGGGGCGGGAAATCTGACATTTCACTTTCTTCCTTCTTTAAGGAAAGTTACAAAGAATAATAAATTGTGGGCCAGATATTAGATATTATATCATAACTCAATAATCAGTTTTCAAAAAAAAAAAAAACTGGAATACAGTAAAATGCAAAAATAAATAAATAAATAAATAAGACCTTGAAGGCCCTAAAAAATTTGGTAAGGCTTCAGATGAGGACTTGAGCTAAAGAAAACTCATCTTGTCACGCGGATTCATTAAGCTTGCCTAGGAAGTAAAAATGAAGCCTCAGGATAGAAGATGGTGATATTTTACCCAGATTTGGTCAGCCACATCAGATTCTACTATTAATTTAGTAATTTAAAATTCATAAAGAGACAACAGGCCTTTCAAAGGAACAATTCCAAAAGCAGCAATCTAATTTTTTAAGGTAGCCTTTATATTACAGACCTGTTATCATATGTAGTAATATTCCATCTCAAAGAGACACTCATTTTCTTCTAGACAAATCTCTCAGCCTGTGCTTCATTCCACTTTGCCCATTGGTCTGAACCACTTCTCCTTCACCTTGGAAGCCAGAGGTAACCCATCTCAGCCACTGGGTGCCACGTTGAACGGCTCTGAGATAGCCCCATGGTATGAACGCTTGCCCAGAAACACTGGTAAGAAAGAACAGTCTCTGGACAGAAGAACTGCTAACATGGGAAGCATGGACTTGTTCTGACTGCCACACACTCCCATAACCCGCTTTATCTGAATGAGACCTGAATGGCTTAATACTATTATTGGATGGACTGGATACGTTCATCCTTGCTGTGCAGAACAGACATAAATATATCCCTTCATGACACACGACTTCATTTGCTTGGACTGTCCTAGCTACAATGGTTTCAATAGATAAGTAGGTCTGCTATTTAATTATAGTTTTATTTATTTATTTTTATTTTTTGAGATGGAGTCTTGCTCTGTTGCCCAGGCTGGAGTGCAGTGGTGCAATCTCAGCTCACTGCAACCTGAGCCTCCCAGGTTCAAGCAATTCTTGTGCCTCAGTCTCCCATGTAGCTAGGACTACCAGTGCATGCCACCATTGTATTTTTAGTAGAAACAGGGTTTCACTATGTTGCCTAGGCTGGTCTCGAACTCCTGACCTCAGGTGATCTGACCACCTAGGCCTCCCAAAGTGCTGGGAATGCAGGCATGAGCCACCATGCCCTGCCTAATTATAGTTCCTTTAAAAGTATGCACCAATAAACTCTTCTAAACTAAAATCATAGCTTCATCATTTTGGCAAGATGCCCACGCCCTAATATGGGCAAGGAAGGAGAATGAGAAGTGAAATAGCAGCAACCTGTGCATCAGGCCTCAAAGCTCCAGAAAAGCGTGGGCCTGGGAGGTTGTGCCTTCCTGTCAGGGACATGGCTCTTGCAGGCATACACAGAGTGGTGTGTCTGAGACACATTCAGGCAGAGCACATGTGGGAGAAGGCTGCCATATGAAGCTAGAACTCCCATTCTGCCAGAGAGCAAAGGGTTTGCATGTTTTCCTGCCCTGTAGATGACATGAGTGTCAATGAAGTCTTAAAACTGGCCCCAAGCCCAATAGCTCCCCAGCCCCTGCTTCTGTCTGTCCTCACTATCCTGAACACCAGGAAGAAACCCTGATCAAGAACCCAGGAGCCAAATCTAGTGTACCCAGATTTTGGATTTCCAGCCCCCAGAACCATGAGAAACAAATGTCTGTCATTTAACCTGCCTCATCTATGATATTATGTCAACAGCAGCCCAAACTGACAATGGCAGTCCCCGTTTAGACAAAATCTATGATCCTAAAACCCCTTTAAATCCCAGGCTGGATCCTGAACCTCCATGAAGTGTTTAGGCCCCAGAACCATACGAGTCACAGAGGCTTCGGTCACCGTGGCGCTCATGAGTTAATGTTTTCCCAAACCCAGGAGAAACACCAAACAGTGTTCCTTCGCTGTTCCACAGGAGTAAGCACCAAGCTCTTTAGGAAATAGCTGGTCTAGTTTTCTCATTCCAAATCTAAACCTCAAAGCTAAATGCGCAAGGTGACATTGAAGGCCGTACTCACGTCCAGAGACTCCAGGCAGTACCAGCAGAAGGCGTGCTTGCAGTTCTTGCACATCATCTGGGCGCAGCCTTCGTCTCGCTCGATGTAGACCCTGCACTTGGGGCAGCGCTTGATGGGCGCATCGTCCTCTTCCATTTTGAATGCAGCACTGTGGGAGAAACGCCGTGAGGACCCTGCACAGACAGATCCCACAGGAGACCCAGGAGCATCGGCTATGCTGGAAGCATCAGCTTCACTTCACAGACTGAGTTCTCTTGGTATTAGATGAAAAAAAAAACAAAAAACAAAAAACAAAGAACCGGAAACTCCAGAAAAAAAAAATTAACCAAAACACTGTGAATCAGCCAATTTGAGTTAGGAAAAATTTAAAAAAAAAAAAAAAAAAAACCAGCAACATCAGCACGTATCTAAATTTAGAGATATTATGTATATAGACAAAAGAAAATACAACAAAAGGCTTATTATAACGGAGGTATCTGAATAATCATGTTAAGGTCAAACAGTGTCTGCTTAGTCACAGAGCTGTCTACTTTCCAAAGGGTTGATATAAATTGTATGTACTTTGCTGTTAAAAGAAAAATAAATAAATGTTGCAAATGCACACACATAAACACACACCGTTCACTTGGATAGATCCACCTGGCTCTTTTTACAAAATTGTTTTCCTCAGAAGTTGGCTAGGTCTGCAGGGTTAGCACAAAGGGCTTTAAGCTGAGGTCAAGGTTGGCTCTGCTACAAACTAGCTGGGAAGCAACTCTCCAAGCCCTAGTTTTCTCATCAGTGTGACCGTGAGAAAAGATTCCGTGTGACAAGAGCACAGTGCAGGGCTGCAGCTTTTATGAAGTGCTTGATAAGGGGCAGTAGTAGTTCAATGTTGCTAAGAAGGATAACACAGACATTAGGTATGACTCACCTCATGCTGTTAATTTTTAAAAGATGGGTAAGAACATTCATAAAAGCATCTGAAGGAATAAATGATAAACTGTTAAGAGAAGTGATCACTGATTATGGGGGTGCATTTGCTATACTGTTGAACTCGCTAAGTTAAACCAACATCAGCAGGAGAAAATGCATCCCTCCTTTGCAGTGAGTAGCTTTTTCAGAATTTAACACATTTGTGAGTATATATTCACTGAAGTTGAGCAAATTCTGGCATTCTGAGTGCATTCTGGCTGAAGGATCTCTCACAAGCTTCCTAGTCAATATGAGCATTAAACGTAGTTTCACCTTAGTATGAGCCGTCTGATGATTGGCAGTGAACAATGCTCCACTTGGGGTGCACATTCCAACTGAACGTGACTGTTTGGTCCATTAGTAGAAGGCAACAGGGTAAGAAATAATGAGAGAAGCAGTATGTCCTCCTAATTAGGAGCACAGAGTCTTGAGACAGACAGATCCTAGCTGTGCTATTTATGTCTTATGTGTCTCAGTTTCCTCGTCTGCAAAACAGATGAAAAAGGCTAAGAGCATCCATCTCTACAGGCTGTCGTGAGAATTACAGAGGTTGCACATGTTAAGTGCAGAAGCCAGCACATAAGTACCAGGCACTCAATAAACAGTAGTTATTATTAAGACCTGTTACTGAAAGATAACACAATGGTCACTAGCTCAAATGCTTCCAATTTAAAAGCAAACTGCAGACCAACCTGGCCACGCAGGATGTGATAAAGAATGAACTAAGGTTGCTGCAAGGAGCAAATGAGATAGCATATGTGCAAATGTTTCCAGAGGGATCCAGCACACAGCCAGCTCCGAGCAAACCATAGCCCTGGCTTGCTTCTGAGAATGACTTTGATTTTGCAAAAAGCTGGAAGTCATGAGACACCGAATCTGGTGATCCAGCTTGGTTTTCAGGTTAGATAACACTGTTTTGGTTTGAAAGCCAGGCGTCACCTTAAAGCTAAGAAACCAGTTCTCTCATGTGACTCACAAGATGATTTTGAACGAAACGGCAGGAACACCATGTACAGTGTCTCCTGGGGAGACATTTCAAGATGAAAACAGTTAAAATATGCAAGTTCTGGTGTACTGTGCTATGCGTAAAATTTTGCATGATATAGACAATGGTTTTCAAATATTTCCTAGTATCTGAGTTGGATTTAAAATTATTACGAATAACACTTACTGTAAACTCATTATAAATGCAGACAAGAGTTTTGACAGTTTAATCACTATCTACATGTGGCCCAGCATCTTGAAGGGGCGGGCAGGTGATGCTAAATGAGTGAAGTGGTCAAGGGGCTGGATAAAAACATGGGTGAGGAGAAGATTTAACCAAAAAAACAAAAAAAACAAAACCCCTCCAATACAAAAACTAGCTGAGTGCCTTCTCACTTATAAATGGCAGCTGATAGGCAGCCTCAGTTCCAGGGGGACAAGAAGGAGCGTGAGGACTGTGGGGCTTTGGCCCAGGAGGTGCCCCAGGCAAGGGCCGCTGCTCTGCTGTGCTGGCTGCCAGCAGGGGGAGGCAGGCTCGGAGAGGCTCAGGATTCAGATTTCCCAGAGAAGCCAGAAATTCCAGTTTTTATGTGACATCTTCTGATTTTTAAATTTCCACAAAATGAGATTTCTGAATTTTGATTCAGATCGCCTTTGGAGAATAATTTAAATGAGACTAGAATGTCACAGATAAAGAAAACTAAGTCATCAGGCTCCAAACACTCACCAGCCTCCATCTAACGTTTTGAAGCCTCTAAGATGCCAAGTACAAGTGAAGTATAAGTACAAGTGGTTTGTGCTTGCAGCTGCCTGCCTGATGTAGGCTGCTCAGAAAGGCACAGGCCCTGTGCGTCAGGAGCTCAACCTGATGGCAGAATCGGCCCTGTCAATAGAAGAACTCCAATCCAATTATGTCCAGGGTTGTAACAATGCAGACAATCTCAGGGGGAACACAGAGGGTGGAGGCCCCAACCCTGTCCTGGGAACTGGGAAGCTTGATAAAGGGATGTGATCTCCACCTGAAGTGTGGCAGGAGCCCCCAGGGAAAGGAGGAGGGCGGAGCAGGGCTCTCCAGACACAGGAAGAGAGGTTCGCCCGGAAGGAGACCAGGGGTGTGTGGCAGGGACCCTGAGAGGGTCTGGGGCTAGAACAGGGCACAGGGGTCACGTGGAAAGGAACGGGAGTTGCGGACAGTGGAATGGGAAGAGGGGCACACAGGGAGCAGCTGGTGAGCACACCCTGGGGAGGGTGGTGGGCAGAGTGGCAGCTCCTCTGTGAGGATCCTGGACTCAACAGGAACAGGGTCAAGTGTCTAGTGGAACCATGTGACCTTGCAGATTTTGTAGGACACAAACACCTGGATATGATCAACTTCCTATGCATCAACCTATGAAATGTCACGGTACAGAGCACAGCGCGCAGCATCCTCCTGGGCAAACAGCCCGACTATGGCTGCAGGGGAGGCTGCCACCAGGGAGTGTCTTCCCATCCCCTTCCAGACAGTATTTATGACCGGGGCACCCTACTCCTGTTCTTGTTCCTGTACCCCCATTTCAGATCACCTTCAACACAGTGAAGTCTTGGAGAAACTTCAGGTACTGCAGGACTTGCAACCCTTAGAAGTCACAAACCATGCATGCATTTGTCATTCTAGCCGAGCCGTGTTAAGTGTGGTTCTCACACACCTTTCTATTTCCAGGGTCTCACAAAGTGCCTGGTACACAGTTCTCAAAAATAAATAGACATACAAATAATGACAGGCTTGAGTGAGGCTCAAGAGGTACAGTGTGTGTTAGGGTTGACTGAGCCACAGCCACTTACACTGTAACAGCACTTTTAGGAAGAAACATGCCTGCCTGCTTCTCCTGGCCCACAGCCCACGCCTTTGTGGCAGAGTGTGTACAAAGGGTACCTGGTCTCCCCGGGAAGGAAGGTGATCGGCATGGTCTCCGGGCAGCCCTGGCCAGGGTGCCAGCTGGCTTTGCAGGTGGAACAGAATTCCATATGGCAGGCTTTGCACTGCACTGGCTGGGGGGTCTGCAGCCCCACGTCCTGGAGCTGACACACAGCCTGGCAGGTGGACGCTGGGCACCAAGTCCGACAGGGATCAAACAGCACCTCTGGTATAGGGAGACAAAATGGGCAAGTCAAACTTAAGCCAGAGGGTCATGTGGGCTTCAGAGGAAGGAGCCCCTCAGTGCACGGACAGGAGGAACACGTCCAGGTAATACAGCCAGCATCACTAGCCCCAACCGAAGCACTGCCCAAGTCACCCTTCCACCTCCACCTCCCAACTTCTCCCTTCATGCAACAGACCTCCAGACACCCCAGGCATCCCTCAGGAATGCTGCTCCTGTCCCTGGAATGCCCTTGGAGCCCTGGGTCAGCCCTGCTTGCCTCCGGGACTCAGCTCACAGCTCAAAGGCCTCCACATTCTGGAAAGCTTGTCCCACCTGCCTGTCAGGTTTCCCTGAGCAACGCACATCGTGCTAGCTCATCTGCCTCCCGTAGGGGACAGCTTTCTGAAGCCGGGCCCCTGATGGCCCATGTTGGGCACACACCCAGCACCAGGAAAACGCTGTTAGAAGACGGAAAGGAAGAGGGAAGAAGATGGCTGGATTATTCTTCTAACCAAATAGTTCACCTGCCTAAGATGGCCTCCCCTTCTCAAATCTAAGCCATGAGTTAACCATGGAGTGAAACCAACCCTTCAAGGGCCAGATTTTCTCTCCAAATCACAGCGCACATTTCTAAGAGCCCAATCTTATGGAATTGGCCAAGAAGCTTATTTCTAAAAACAGGACACCTTGACACATCTATTTCTTCACATCCTTGTCCAAAAATTGCATTTCTTTAAATTATTGGCTGCCCTTTGTAAGGAGACTGGTTGTTCATTTCATCTTCCCTCGTGTCCGGCATGACGCCGAATTCTCGATGAGGGGCCACCCCAGGGAGAAGGAAGGCTCTGCCAGAAAGCTCTCCGAGGCCAGTGCAATGTGGGCTATTTCCAAAGGCGTTCTGGTGGGCCACTGGTTTCTAAGTTTTCAGCGGGGCTCTTCTTGGGAAGTCGTCGTCTGTCGGGACAACTGAGTTTCAGAGATGACTTGAAAGGCGATGACAAGTCCTTGCAAATGTCCGGGCCCTGTGACTGGCAGCCGGGCAGCTCCCGCTCACCCGCATCACACATGGGATTCCTCTCACTGGAATCCACAACAGGCTGGCGCCACGCGTGGACCAGGACTTCACCTACACGCATTGCCACGGGACCAGCAGCAAATTAATGACAAATCACCAGCTGGGTGTCCTGACGGTGCACACGCATATGTACGTGTAAGGCTCTGTGTGTTTACATGTTCCCCCAATACACGGGGAAGCCAGATTCAGCGCTCTAGAAACCATCTTGTGTAGGGTCTAGCTTTGAACTAATCTAGTCATCTAATCCAGGGGCTGGCAAACTTCCTCTGTAGAGGGTCGGATAGTCATCAAAGAAGTCGAGGACCAAATTGTTTCTGGGTTTCTGTACTAACTACTGGGCTTTGCTGTTGCAGCACAAAAGCAGACACAGTGACCTGGAAATGAATGTTCTAGCAAAACTTGACAGCAGCAGGCCACTGGCCGGACTGGATCTGGCCCACTGGCCATGGCAGGCTGACCCTTGATCTCATCTGGCTGCTCCTTGCCTTTTTTTTAAAGCGTGAATTAATCAACAGCACAAAAACTGTCCGAATGTTAGGGGTGGTAGAAGATTAAGCAGAACTTGATAATAACGGGAACGCTGGAGGTCAGGAACAGGTGCTCTACTCTAATGATCTTCATTAGAATAATCTAAAATCCCCAGGGTGCTCCTCATAGTGAGTGAATGGACACAATTAGCTCTTCTCTTATCTGTTGATAGTTTCTGCATTTGCTTTTCTAAGAATGTTCCTAGCTGTCAGTTCTGACAAGTGGCTTTTTGAGAAAATGTACTTGTTGTCTGTGGGTCACCTGTGTGGGGGCAGATGCCTGGGGCTCCCCTGAGCTGAGGGTCCACAGCAAAGCAAGGAGGGGCTGCACGTGCCAGCCTGGGGCACTGAGCGCCACACTGAGCAGTGAGGAGGAAACGCCAAAGGCTAAAGGCAGCTGGCCTGGGTCACGCTCCCAACCCGTACCTGCGATGCCTCCAACAACTCTCTGCCTGCTGTCTGTGCATGCTGTGGGGTAAGCCCAGCTTTGTCCCCGATGAGATAGGAGGCCCGTGTCTGCCCAGCCCTGCAGGAGGATGCAAGTGCTCTGTGCACTGAACAATACACTGCGCGCGAAGAGAAATCCTCGCTCACTCTTTGCTCTCCTCCCGGTATAGCTCTGGGGCTAGACCCAGAAGGGCAGTGCTGCCTGCTAGGGACCCTTCCCCTAGTAGGGTTGTCCCCACCCCTCCTGTGCAGTGAGGAGCTTCTGACATCAGCAAGAAGCAGATGTCCCAAAGCTGGGTCTCGGTATCTTCATGCACGTGATGGTCATGCACCGCCTCCTGCCCAGCCTACTGGCTCAAGAGTGGGAGACGCTATTATGCGCCCCCATCACGAAAGGCCCCCAGGACAGCACGCAGGGGAGACCTGGCTAAGGTTTCCATGGGAACGATTTAAATCTTATTAGTTTTGTCCTCACAGAGCTGTCACTTGGCACTGCCTGTCCTTATACAGACAGATTCCTCATCGAAAAGGTCAGGGACAAATGGCTGCTCAGACTGCTGACTGCAAACGTGCTTCCTGTGCTGCCAGGGCACGTCACACCCTGTGAACATGGCCCCAGGCTCAGGTGTAGATGTCTATTAACATTCTGCATTATCCTCCCCATTATCCTCCCCTACACGTACTACATACGTGTGTAGTGTATGAGACATATTTTCAAACAGAGCAAATAATATATTTTTGGCACACTAGAGGAAACTAATGTTAATTCTTATCTCCCAGAGGTGTATTCATCGCAGATTAATGAAGCGGGTCTCTAAGAACTCCCTGCTTAAAAATGCCTAAGACTTTTTAAAAAGGTGGCTTTCCTTTTAAAACAGTTTCCTTTCAGAAGCACATGACAGATGACAGTGCACCCAGCATCCCCTCTCATCCCTGCACTTACTACCCTGCCCAGCCGGGCTGGTGCCTGGCGTGGGGCTGGAATGCTGGGTTTGATCCTACTGTGAGATAGTAACATTTTCAGGTGTTGGCTCTAGTCGGGCCTGATTACAGGTGGATAACCCGTTGTATTATTTAATCTCTCTGAGCTTTACTTTGTTTTAAAAAAACAAAACAAAACAACACATGGTGAGATTTGACGTCAGCATTCACTTGGCCAGGCACTGGGCTGGCAGTGGGACGTAGGCATGAGGACCCACAGTCCTGTCTCTGGGACGGCTGAGCCTCCAGACAGAGGAACGTGCGCGGGAACGCCCTTAGCACAGCACTGCTGGGTCTCAGAGGGGCACGGGCATCGAGTGTAGCATGGAGAGAGGGGTCCACACCCCCTCACTCAAGAATCTGTCCCTCCCCAGACTCTGGAGTGAGCCAGTTGTGAGGAGGTGCTCAGAATGAAAACCCAGCTTCCTGGCCCCCTTCCCTGGCTGCCTGCTTGCTCCAGAAGGGGAGACATGGACACTAAATCCAATGTCTCCTCTGTTATATCAGAGGAGACACTCTAAGACTAAATGCAGACAGTGTGCGCAATATGACCTAACCATAGAACTTTCTGGTAACTAAATGTTTTCAGAAAATCATTGAACTGTCTCAGTTTTCTTCCAGAGCATCCTCTACTTGATTAGATTTTAGAGGCACAGAGAAATCAAAATTTGCTTTCTGATCTTGTCTCCAAACTCTTTCAAGGTGCTGGCTATAATCTATAGCTATATTTTAGCTCTGACATTCTAACATTTTATCTAGACAGGTCTTTTATTGTACTAAGTCTGAATACTTAAAAAAAATACTTTTAACATAATGTTAGTAAAATGTTTTAAAGTGAGAGGTTTGAGAGATTTTTTTTTTAACGGAAGCCAAGTTGGCTTCATGTTTATGCAAAAGGAAAAAAGATTTTTTGACTAAGCCAAAGTACTAAAGAAATAACAGTTAAAATTATTAGGTTGGAAAATGTACCCAGCTGCATTTTAAAATTAAATTCAATGTCATAGAAAGTTCATATTCTTGTAACGCAAACAACAGCCAGTTTCTGTCAAGATTCTCTCTGGAAAATATTCTCAGAAGAGCCTGAAAGTCTCAGAAATCCAAATTAATCCGTTTTATTGCTCTACATACTGACTGTTGTACCAAATGACATTATATTAAAGCTATAAACTGCCCCAAAGCAAATGATATACGACACTTAAATAAACACACTCTTGAAAACAAATGGCAATGCCATGAAAAATCCTGCTTGAGTCTTTTTTAAGTAGGCTACATATTTTTTTTCTTTCTTATTTTTTTTAAAGACAGGGTCTCGATACATTGCCCAAGCTGGACTTGAACTCCTGAGTAGCTGAGACTGCAGGTACATGCCACTGGGCCCAGCTATATCTAGCATTTCTTTTACACAGCAAAAATATACAAACAGCAGGTCTCTGCATGCAGCTAAACTGGGAGTCTCTGGATATTGTCCTCTGGTCTCGTCTCCTCTGCCGTCCACTCCCCATCTGGCCATGCTTTCACGTAAGCCCATCCTCCAGGGCTGTGTCTTAGTAGTGAGACCCTGTTCAGGTCAAGAACCCGAGAATCCGTGCAGGGAGAGGGAGAGCAGATGCCAGCAATCCAAACTCAGAATCCGTCTGCAGGGTCCTCACGATGATGTTCTGCATAAGGAGTGTCGCCTGCACACATCTGTCACTTGGCTCTTTAGTAGACGAGCCCGGGGCCCAGAAGAGATATGAAAACAAAGCCAAACAGAGTCCACAGACCCTTTACGGTTTCATTGTATGAGCCCGGAGTACTTCAGAGAGCAGAGCTAAAGACCTCTTCTGGACGTTCCACATGGCTTAATGCTTTGCAATATGATCCTGAGAATCATACTCTGCTCTGTGTGCACCTGCCACACTGCTCTCCCAGAGGACCCCTGGGTCTGCATCAGGCCTGCTCCAGCCAGGAGGGCTATGCAGGGCCCAGTGGAGAGCGCATGACGAAGGGTCATGGGATGTGGTCCCAAAGCACCCACTATATTTAGAAATCAGGGCAAGTCAGTTAGCCTCTCTGGGGATTCGTTTATTAGATAATGACAAATTAGCTTTGTAGAGTTGTTGTGTCACTTACTGGGATAAGGGACTTGATTATTCATTTAGCACCTACTATCTAGGCCTGTGTCCAGTGGTGAGTAAGTGCAGACAGGACAGCTACCATTGGACTGTTGTTAGGACGGGAGTTACTGTAATTTCTGCTATGCCTACCCTCATGACTTCCCTCTGTGACTTTGCATTTTTTAAATTCTGGGCCAGCCCAAGAGTTTAACCCTCAAACTCTTAGGCTTAAGCTGGCTGAAATCTAATACCTCATGAGAGCCATCATCTTTAAACCTCCCCCAGGAGCCTATAAATCCCTATAAACAAATTGTGTTCCATAAATTCTTCCTGCTACCAAATAGATCACTAGACAAGGTCTTCAAACTGTGAGCTGTTCAGAGAATCCAGAATGTCAGTTTAATTTCAGAAGTTTAGTTTACATCAACTTTTAAACTCCTATCAAATGCTGTATAACCATAGCTACCAAAAGAACTCCCCACAGAATTATCCACATTCATACATTACAGGAACCATAACTGGCAGACATATCAGGCACCTACCTCTTTCAAATTGTAGCTTTTTATATCTTTGCATAATTTCAGCTGCAACCATGCACTCAATCTAAGGGGAAAAAAAATGCAAACAAGAAAGATAACAAGCTGAGGGCTACAATATAATGCAATGTACACCCAAACAAAACCCGCGTTATTCTGACAAGTTCAGCTGTGCATGCTAGAGCACATCAAACAGCCCAGTCTGTTCAATTGCACATGCCTCGTTCTCCTGTAGGTGGCCCTGTTTAGGGCAGGCAGCATCTGGGCAGCTAATTGCGGTTTCTAATCCTTCTTTGATCAAGAGCTCAACATACTGTTTCAGGCACTGAAAGAAAAACAGAGAAGGGTCTATAAACATCTTTACCTCCTTAATGCTGAAGAAATCATGATGCATTAAAAAAAGGACCAAGAACATTGTTGCATTATAGTTTAATATTTTCACTGTCTAGCCCATAGCAACCAACAAATTTGAGGTTTCGAGGTTTTATTCATTCAATAACTATTTATGGGGTACCCATTCTGTGCCAGGGACTGTATGCTCAATCACAAAGCTAAGGCTATGGGTTAGATCCCCGCACAAAACCTCAGCAAACACAAGAGCCAAGAATTCTAAAAGCAAGAAGAAAGGCTGCAAGGGAGGCTGGGAGGTAATATTTCTCAAATGCCTATGAGGTGCAGCCACTGCATTAAATATTTTATCTCCCAGTGTTTCACTGAAGCCTTAGAGCATTTTTACAAGAAAGGTATGACTGTTCCATTTTTCATATGTGAAAACTGAGTCAGCAAAGAAGGAAGTTGCCAACTTCCACAGATAGTACCCAGAGCCTCGATGTGAACCCAGGTTTGCTCAGACAACATGCTCACGTTCTCCCTGCTGAGAACCCAACTGTATTTGGCATTCCTCACTCAGGGTGCCTCACTTACCTGGCAATTACTCACTATCTACCTTACCTACTTGGAGGCCCTGCTTAAAGCCTGAAGTAAGTCAAACAAGAGGAAGTGAAGGAAACGAAGTAGAGTTAACATAAAAGATTCTGTGGTCTTCACTCCTGCTTTACAAAGTCTACTAGTCTTAGAAATCTAGTGTTCCCTGAAAAGCATATTATAAACAGCAATGAGAAGAAACAATATGGCCTTTGCCAGCTAGGCTCACTACCAAGAGAAACTAGATGTAGAGCTTATATAAGAACTCAAAGAGCATAGAAAATGATGTAAAATCCCACAATGGCATCCCCAAATCAACTTCAATCACAGTCCCAGTATAATTAAAGTTCATATTAGCAATAATATATAATATTACAATACCATTATTAAAATATAATAGCAATTAATCGAGAAAAATCCATACGCTATGTTTGCTGATACCTCCCCGCAAAAATGTATAACCCATTTTATTACAAGAATGTATGATCATTACTAATGAATGGGTCTAAATGGAAATCCAACTGCAATTCCTTCTACCTCCATGTTTAGAACAAGTCTGTTAATCTCTCTCTACCATCCTTATTTTCCTGCTCTGCAATTTAGGGTGGTTTAACCTACCTCACAGTGGAGTTGTAAGAATCTCAGGCAAGGGAAAAAGTTTAGAAGAATACACAGAAAAGAGTATATGGTTGATATATAAAGAATAATTTGATCTAAACTGGTAATACTCCCCATCCTAGCAAAATAGAATATTTCATTCACTGAAGACTCCAGATTGCAATTTCTTTAAAAAATAAAAATCAAGGTCATCCTCAGAAAGAGCCACTTCCCAAAGCTTTTCTCAAGAGCTACAACTTCAAGTGCAAATTACAACGTTGGTGGCTCCACACTGAACCCTGTGTTCCAGCCTGTGTTCTTTTGATCTGCCTGGGCTCTGATGATTGCAGTGGCTCTGAACTGAGGTTTACACAGATAATCCACATTTTGCCAACCTAAGGTTTAGGAAGACAGTTCCCAGAGTAGTGAGTATGGACGAGCCCAGGCTTGGAGTTCTACGTGAGACTCCAGATGGCAGAATTTTCAGAGATGAATTCATTAAAACCAATGCAAAGGCTTTTCTCAGAACAAGGGAGAGGCAGAGGATGAGCAAGAGAGGAGTCACACCCAGCCTCCAGCAGGGCTGCAGCCTGGTCCTGGGTAGTATCCGCCGACATGTTAAGTGCCAGTGGCACTGTGGACTACTAGAGTGGTGAACCATTGTAACAATGAGCTGGACAGTTGGCAGATCAGTGGAACTTTCTGTTTATGACTGGGTGCCACATGACAAGGGAGAAAGACTGTAGGCTTCAGAGCCAGACGGGCTCAACCAATCCGTGTCCCTCAAGTCAGAGTTTGGGCAACAGCTCCCTTGACAATAAAATCAGAATGCCCATCTCCCTGCACTTTTGTGACAGTAATCTATGAAAGCACCAGCTACGTAAATAGTGGCTGTTGTTTCTTTTTTGTCTACTTACGTGATATGTCTCTTACAGTTATAGGCATTTAAAAATCCCAAAACCTTGGCAACAAGATCATTATTTTACTTTCTATTATGAAGTTTGTCTAAATTGGGTCTCTGGAGGATACTGGAATGCCTTAAACCGATATACGATGCTGGAGACTCTCAGAATATTGTGCATATCAGCATATAATGATAGAACGTGACTCTTCTAAGAAGCAAAATACAACAATTAAAACCGGCATGACGCGTACACCCATATGCAACAAGTAGTGAGTCATGTCTAGGTTTCGAAGCTACCCAAGAGTGAACATTATGTGTCATCAGGATGCAGCTATCTGTGCAATTTGCAAAAGGATTATGTTCTGGGAATATCAATTTGTTCACTATATAAAGAGAGATGAGGTTCCAAGCGCCTGACCTTGCATCCATCAAAAACAAGCCCAGCTTTCTTCCAGATATAAAGTGGGTCATGACTCACAAGCTATGGTTTTCATTCTAATTGCAAAAAGATGTCTTGACATGAGCACAAAAATAGGTAAACAGAGAAACTTCTGTAAAATACACAGCCTGAAAGCAGACACTGACACATTTTCCTACGATTGCACTCATTATAGTAGTCAAATGCTTTCTAAGTCCTAGATTCTATGTGAATCGCATTACCTATGTTAGCTCATTAAACATGCACAAAAGTCATATGGTGTGTTACCACGCTCACACGACAGATGAGAAAACCAAGGCTCAGAGACGTTAACAACAGCTCAAGTAGAAGCACTAGGGCTCAAACCCACGTGTGGCTGGTTCCAAGGCTGGTGAGGTTTTACGTTTGTCTGTTTTAAATTTTTTGCATACTTACTCCTCAATTGAAAACTTTTAGATGAGCCAGTTTAGAGATCTAACATACAACACGAGGACTAACTTTAATACAATTGTATCGTATCAGGGATTATTGTTAAGTGAGAAGATTTTAGCTGCTCATCACCATAAAAAGCAGCTATGTGAGATGATGAATACGCTGGGCTGCTTCGCTATATGACCATTGTATTATCTATATGTATCCCATAATACTACGTTGTAAACCTCAAATACAAACAATAAAATTTATTTTTTTAAAAAAAGAACTCTTTCAAAAGCAATCATTCAATACGTATTTTCTGTTTACCTCATAAACTTTTTTTATAGACAAGGAATCGTACGTACTTTAAAGGGGCATAGTGTCAGTCAACCCCGAGAACATCTCCTTTATATGCTCATGCTGCTGCAAACACAATGATTCATTTGCAAGGCTGCAAATGCGATCAAGACCCACACAGCCCAGTGTGGAGGAAAGAGGCGTGCAGAGATCATCATCACAATGCACTGTGCTCCGTGCTCTCCTGGGGCCACTTCAAGGGGACAGGGAGGCTCCAACGGGCCAGTACGTGGGTAGAGAGGAGGGGTCCCCCCTGGGGGGGGATCAGGGAAGGCTTCCCAGAGATGAAAATTTGGCCAGAGGGTCAAAGGCATTGCAGGAAAAAAGGGATCAGCCACACAGAGGGAAGAAAGGGGGGTAAGCCACAGAATGTTCCAGGAATTTCATTTTCCACTTTGGTTTCCAACTCTTTGAAACCTGATGAGGAGACAGCACTGCTGATTTGCTAATATACCTCCGGTGCGTCACAAGTTTCCTGCCAAGGAGAAGCGGCCACGGAGAAATATCTGCCTCGCCTAAAACTACAGCAAGTCTGATTTTTGTCTGCTTTTTCACACGAAGGCCTGTTGGCTACTGATGACCCTACAAGCAGGAGAAAATGCCCAGAAACTGTGCTCAAAGGTGCTTATCTGGGATCCACGATTTATGAACACAAGCATTACATGCAGGCAGGTCCAAACTGAAGCAGCAAGAGTCCCACGAACAGTGGTTGGGAGCAAAGACCCTGGAATCACAAGGCTGCCTTGAAATTACAGCTCACCCACTGTGCAGACATGTGGGTCTAGCATGGACCTTCGTCTCCCAGTGCCTCCCCTTCCTAATACTGTGGGATAAGCTTGGCGGACAGAAGGACAATCACTCCACAGCTGCAGTGCCCCGGAGACAGTGGTGCTCTGGCATATTGCTCACACGCTCTGCAAGGCTTTCTCTCAGCCTTTCTAGAGCCATCAATAATCCATGGTCTGTTGATGTTTCTCCTCTAGTCGATGGTGAATTCTTTGAAAGCAAGATCTATTAATTATTTATCTTTCTATTCCCATACCTAACAGAGTGCTGGCAAACAGCAAGGGATGAATCAAAGCCATGCAGATACAGGGTGGATGGAAGGACACAGAGATGAGTAGAACACCCACAGAGTAGCCAGACACCTGGCAACACCTGGCTGTAGTTAAGCAGGCTGGAGGCATGACCCCCTGCACACCTTCCCTTCTGAGGACAGCCTCAGGGGAATCCCCCTGGCAACTCTCACTGGGTGGCCCTGGGAACCTGGAGCGAACTGCCCAGCAAGCTGCACAGTACGTGTTCTGGCAAGGATCACTTTCCTCAAGGATATGGGAACGTGACTTCGCTCACAAGCTGAAGAATTCAAATTATAAAGTTTGCTTTTATAAAGTTCTTGGAAAAACAAAACAAAACAAAACAAAACCCAGACTTTACGCATAAAATGAATGCTCTCATCTACATGAGTTCTCGCTTCTGTCGAGCCTTTAGACCCGCCGTCTCCTGTGCTCTCGCCACAGCCTTGGGTGGCGCGCAGGAGGCAGGCGCTCATGATCAGCTGCTTCAGGTCGCGATGGGCGTGCTGCTCCCCTGCGCTACCTTTCTCCCAAGGTATCTAAGACTAAGGCCCTTCAGCTGCAGAACAAGAAGATGATCCTGCTTTGCAGGGGGCATCCTTGCTGGAAGTGTGGATTTTGCCCTATATAAAGTAGGGCCCCGGCAAATACTAGTTCTTCTTACCCCTTCAGTATCCTCCACCTACTTAACCTCATTCTGCCCATGCACAATTTCCATCGTCAAAGAGTCTTCCAGCATGCATGCTGTGTGTGGGCCCCTGTCACTCATGTGGAGGGTGAGTGCACACCTCATCTGCTGCGGTGTAGATAAGGCCAGGGGTAATGCCTCTGTGGTCCTGTGCAGCCCTCACAGGCCCTCACACGGTGGCTGGTGACTGCAGATGCTCAGTGAAGATGTGGATGGAATGATTTCATGTGAAATGCTCTCTTTCAAGAACTCCAGGTGGGACGGTAGCAGTAGCAAGGCTGTCACTTATCTGGGATTCTCAAGTCCACTCAGCAGTTAGCACTGAGCACCTGCTTTTGTGGGAAGGCATGCAGGGACCCGGCGTGGAGGCCAGGAGGATGCCCAGAACCCTGGCTCCCTGGCCATCCAGAGGTCTCAGGAGCAAGGCACGGCCGCAGGGCTGGAGGCGGAGGCTGTTTATTCCATCTCCTTATACAGGGAAGAGACTGCCCCTTCCAGTGTTGAGTTTGTCCAAGAAAAACAGCAGTCAGGAGAAAGAGAAGCAGGCTCCACCAGAAGGGGTGTGCTCAGGAACAGCATCTGGCCCGGGGGGACAGGGAAGCACGGGTGTGGTGGGCCGGGAGGCAGCAGCAGTGCTGAGCGGAGTGCAGGGCTCACTCCTGCGGGCAGTGGAAATCGCACTGTGTCGGGAGGGGGCCTGCGTCATCCACGGCTGCCTGATAAGAACCCACTCGGGGCAGGGAGGCCAGTGCGACGGGTCAGGCCATCAGTTCTCAATCAGGCCACTGTGTCAGCAGGGCTTCGGGGAAGTGTTTGTGAGGGGACAGCTGGAGGCTAAAGGGACAGGGCACAACCTGTAGCTGGCCCTGCAGCTACACTACGGTCTACAAAAGCCACCAGAAGCTGGACGTTCTCGAGGAGGCTTGCACATGTGACCATGCACCCGCTGCCAAAAAGGAGGAAGGTCGCTCTTTGTTCTCACAGTTGCCGGTCCTGAGGTCTGGGTGGCAGCCAAAGAGGCAGTGATAGGATCTGAAGACTGAGCCCAGGGAGCCAAAGGCAGGGCGAGACTGGGGTGACAGCCAGGAAGATCTGGCTCTCTAGGGACGCCACTGGGCGTATCCTCCCCCTCGTCAGCCACAAGGGGAAGACACTGACGTGGAGGCTGTGCTCTCCACTATCTCACAGGGACTAGTGAACTGTCCAGCTGCCTTCCCCTCGCCTCTGGAGGCAGTGCTGGGCTGGCGGAGAGGGAAGACCTCGGAGAGAACGCACGTTCCCTCCTTAGCAAGGAGGTTGCTCCCGCAGCCTCAGCTTCCAAACAAGTTGCAAGAGAAGCGGTGGTGTGGGCAGCGCGGCCCGTTTGTTCTATCTGTTGAATATGGAAACCCGGATTCACAGAGGAGCAAAAATGCGTATTTCACCCAGCCACGGCTTCCTCACGAAGACCTCCCAGTGGAACAGAACAGAGGCAGTGTGGTAGCAGGGTGTGCACACAAACAGCACCAACATGAGGCAGGAACAGGCAGAGACTCGACCTCTCTGTCCCTTCAACAAATATTTATGTACTCCGCACCAAGGCTGTGACAATGGGTGAAAGGCATACCATGGCTTGGCAAGTGTACTATGTTGAGGGTGCTTCAAAGCTGAGGCAGGATGATCCCCGGGTCAGACTCCTACTGGAGCTGGAACGAGTGTGTCTGTGAAATCGAGTGTGAGCGCATTTAAGAAGACCTGCGCAGAAGGGGACACATGCACAGAGGGCTTGAGAGGCGAGTGTGAGACAACGTGAGTAGGCGTGCAACTGTTCAGAATGTGTAACAGCAGAGGGTTAAGTTGTAATCGTGTGACACTTTCTTAATTCAGCCTCTGTTGGGAAGATCTGAATTTTCCAGACAACTGAAGATCATTCCAGCCCATCGTGAAACCGGAAGTTTTATTTGTCTGCTCTTTACCGCTTGTCTAAGAAAGGGCTGGGGAGACTGATAGGGATCCTGCCAATATTGGGGCAGGGTTGAGGACGCTACCTGCTGTCGGTCCTAGACAGGCCTCCTGGAAGAAAGCACTCAGGAGGGTTTTGGGGTGAAGAGTCAAATCCACAAAATGGGGAGAGAAAGCAGATCCCAAGGATCCTTCCCAGGTAGGAAGAAGGGGCAGTGTTCTGAGAGGGAGGGAAGGCGCTCTCTGACCTTAACTGGGGCAGGGTGTGCAAAGGCGTCCAGAGTGGCCCTTCATCCCTTGGCTCATTTTCTGAGCAAAGCCAATAACAGGAATCAGCATTTTCTCAAGGACCCTTAATAGACACCAAATGTCTAGTGCAGAGACAGCCTACTTCATGGTATAGGCCCATGCTTGTCACCAGGACCTGTGTTTTGAGAAGGGACACCCACCTCCTCAATGTCAGATGGTGGAAGAGGGTAAGGAGTCCCACTTACATTAGTGTCTATTTCAGAGAATATTGTTGGACTGGCAGGCCACGGACAGGGAAGCGAGGATGGGAGGCTTTCAGGATGTGGCCATGGAGAGAGGACAGGGGCTGCCAGCCTGGTCCCAGAGGCACCAGTGAGGGAAGGAGGCAGTGAAGGGGCTGGGGGACAGGGTACCAGGACCCACCTGTGAAGACCAGCAAGGGTTGGGGTAGCAGGGCCACAACTCTCCTCTGAGGCCAGTACAGGCATCGGAGGCAGGAGTCACAGGCCCCTTACCCTCTCCTGCCCTCTGACACTGAGGAGGCGGGTGTCCCTTCCCAAAACACAGGTCCTGGTGACACGCGTGTCAGTGTCCTGGGAGCATTTTGCAGCACAGGCTGCGATCTTCTGGCTTGCCACTTATCCTGTGTCGTCAGGTTACAAAGTGTCATTTCTTGTTAATCGTGTAGAGAATTGCTCATCCTCCACATTTTAGTTTTTCATACTCTTGATTAGGAGAAACAAACATCAAGTTAGAAAAAGTTATAACTACAGCGTCCCTGGGCTCTGAGTGAAGTCCTCTGCCAAGATCAATGTGCAGGATCTCTGACAACTCCAGACCCTCAACAAGCTGTCCTGCTTCATGGAGGTTCTGGGTAACAGAGATTGTTGGGATCTGGGCTTTAGACTGGGACAGAACATAGCTGTCATGATTTCAGGGGCAACACTAGGAAAAAATGCTTTTCATGAAAGGAAAGATGCCACTGAGAAAACCACTTTGTATGTGTGTATAAATCAGGGTTTGTGAAATTCTCTAACAGCACTTCAGTTCATCAATACCACAAGTTAAAAAAAAAAAAAAAAAGGAGTGGCAGATATGCAAGGAGCAGGTGCACCTGAGTCAGGCTTTCCAGCAAGCACCTCACCCCAGGACAGGGGTGCAAAGGAAGACCATCCCCCAAATCAGCTTAATTTCTAGGTGAGGAAATGCCACTTATTTCCCAATAAGTTACCTAATCAGAAGCTTAGGGTTTACATGTAGCTTTTCTGCAGTATACCAGGTGAATGACCTTGCAAATACATAGGAAAAAAAGGAAACAATATTGTATTATTTATCACCAGGCACGCTACTGCTCAATCCTTTATACACATTATTCCATTTAATTTATTCATGAGGTCGATCACATTTTTGAGATGAATAAACCAAGGCTTACAGAAGTTAGGAAGCCTGCTGCAAATCACACAGTTAGCAGTTAGCAGAGGCAGAACAGAGATCTGAACCTATATTCCATTGCAATGTTCAACCGCACAACTCAACCAACCATCTGGTCCCAACTTTTTATTTAAACAACTAAGAGTCGTTTTTATTATAGTTATGCATTGCGTGGGAAAGACTCTGTCTACTAAATGTTACATTTTGTTGGTTTGTTTGTTTTTGAGACAGGGTCTGGCTCTGCTGCCCAGGCTGGAGTGCAGTGGTGTAATCATGGCTCACTGCGGCCTCGACCTCCTGGGCTTGAGCAATCTTTCTGCCTCAGCATCCTGAGTAGCTGGGGCCACAGCTGTCTGCCACCATGCCCCGCTAATTTTTTTATATTTTGTAGAGACAAGGTCTCACTATGTTGCTCTCAGGCTCCTGAGCTCAAACAATCCTCTCACCTCAACCTCTCAAAGTGCTGGGCAAAAAGTTCCATTTTTATCTTTTTATTTATTTTTATTTTATTTATTTATTTATTATGAGATGGAGTTTCACTTTTGTTGCCCAGGCTGGAGTGCAATGGTGTGATCTTGTCTCTTCAACCTCCACCTCCCAGGTTCAAGTGATTCTCCTGTCTCAGCCTCCCGGGTAGCTAGGATTACAGGCACATGCCACCACGCCTGGCTAATTTTTGCATTTTTAGTAGACACGGGGTTTCAACATGTTGGCCAGGCTGTTCTCGAACTCCTGACCTCAGATGATTCACCTGCCTCGGCCTCCCAAAGTGCTGAGATTTTAGGCGTGAGCCACTGTGCCCGGCCAAAAGTTACATTTTTAAGTAACAACTTTCCATGGTTATATATCAAAATCCTGTCATCTGGGTTTTAATAGCAAAATTCCTAATCACCAATAAATAGCTGGTATCAGAATAGATTTAAATCTAGCTCAAAGCAAAAAAAAATTATATAATTTATATACATATTTTATATATATAAGTAATATATATAAAATATATGTGTGTGTATATATGTTTTATTTGGCTTATTCAACCTTGTCATGGTTAAAAAATAACTTTCACTACACTATTATTTTAAGAACTAACAGAAATGTAGACATTTCTACTTTCCCAGATAACTAGGGACCTGGGTCTTGGGATGGGACCACAGCACTGCCCTTTTTCAGCTTCACGTGTTCCCACCTTTGGGATGAGAGTATCATCTCTAGTTCTAGCAGCTGTCTGAATGCAAACAACTCTGCCAGCAACACCACCACATTCACATTCTCAGTGTCACTGTCAAAAGGCACAAGTATAAGTCAGCCCTAAATGACTCTAACATGTCCAATTTTAAGTTAAAACATCTTCTACATTTTAGATTTCAGCCCATGAGGAACATCCCAGGTCACTCTACACACAAGTTGCATCTCCGACTGACACAATGAACATGGGATTGACCTCATGGTGAGATAATAGCAGCCTGATTTCAAAATACGTGTCCACAATCCTTTCTCTCCGGCCAGTGCTCCAGCACGGAATTTGTTGGTGATACTTACATGTCACTATTTTGCACACAAATGTTCAGGTTTACATTTGGCCTTCAAAAGTTAGATTTCACACTAATCCAAATGGAACAATTTAAGATATCTGGTAGCTCATCACCCCCAAGCTCCCAAGGCCTAGCACAGCACCTGGAACGTGTGAACAGGCCCCACACACAGGCTCTTGTGACCTCCAGAGAATCACAAAGAAGCCACCAGGTACCCTGCAAGCAAGGAAAGCCCTGGAGAACCTGCTTCAGGGGAGTGCCGTATTAGCAATTGCTACGCAAGTCCCTTTCGTGCTGAAATACATTTAAGGAACACAGGGAAGCGGACAGTACGTCTTTGACTGCAGATGTCTCGGTACATTCACCCTGCTCTTGGGCACCCAGGAAGCCTTGGTGGTGGAGGATGTGGGCAGGGATGTGGCATCCGTCGTTAGCAAACCCACTGAACCACACAAATCATTTCTGAGTGCATCTCTTGAGATAAATGTTCTTCAGAAGACATTTAGGGAGAGCTGCCCAAACTCTGTTTTTACTCCTGCAGTTCTAACCCCAAACTTAGAAGCAAAATGAGAAAGAACTAGGGCTGCTGACAGCCTACCACATGACTTCACACGTTCTTCCACTTGAACTTCGAGGTAAACTATTTTTACCTCCATTATACAGATGGGGTAAACGAGGCTTGCTCAGGGCAGAAATAGAGCTGGCATTTCAGCTCCAGGACACCTGACTCCAAATACCATGCTTTTCCCTCCAGCCCTGGACTCCTTGAGATAAAGTTACTTCAGCACTTAACTGTAATTTTGTAGTAACTGTTTTTTTTTTTAAGAGTGCCTCTTTTTAGTCTTAATTTTCTTCCTTCCCATGTCTGCACCCCTCAGAAAAGGACAGTTACAACTCCTCTGGCCACAGACTCGCGGCTTCTCCCCATGCCCTGCCCCCAGCTTGAGGCGACCTGCAGCCCACACAAAGGCAAAGGCACCACCGAAAAGATCAGGGCACCCCGACACCTCCTCCCTTCTCAATCTTCAACACACAGGTGCTTCCTTCTCTTCACGCTACAGCGAGCTACAGGCAGAGGTGGAACTATTTTCAACATTTTAAATTTTGGTAAATAGTTGTGAAAAAAAATCACAGCAGCGTCACTGTGTTTTGGTGTCCCCAGCAGCCTCTTTCGGAGAACACAGTGCCAGCTTCTTCCTTCACATCCACTGACTTCAGTTAGGCTTCTGGTCTCAGTTCGAGTGGCTTATTTGTTTTTACTACAATTCTCTAGAAATAGAAAACTAAAACAACAATAACAAAAATGAAGGCCTCAGCAAAAAGGCCAGGGAGAAGCAACTATTTCAAGGGTAAGAATACAAGCTGTGGCCTCTGACAGCAGGCAGGCGACTGCAGAGACCGCAAACGCGCCGCCCCCCCCTCCACCCAACAGGCAGTTTTGGCAGAGGGGGAGCCATTCGATCAGCTGGGAAGATGTCCTTTCAGGCAAGAGGAGGTGATTTTGTGTAAAGCTGATTATTGAATTCATCTTGATGGGTTCTACCGTCCTAACCCATCTAGAAATGACGATAAGCCCCACTCACGGTGCTAACAGGACGGAGATCAATCTCCCTTCTATCCTTCTCCATCTCAGAAACATGTCAAAAGCAACTTCCTTTCCTCCAGGTTGGAGCTGTCTTCCTGGCGCGTTAATGAGGCACCATTTCTTGGATGGCAACTACAGTACTGAGATCAATACACTTCATTTCAATCCGTGAACTTTTACTGATTAGCTCTTCTGGGTCCTGTACTGAACTAGGTGCTAAGTGGACAGAGAATGGGCCAGAAATTCTTCTGCCCTTAAGAAAGGCTGAATCTAGCATAAACAAGAAACAGAAGACATAGACATAAATGTCTGTCAAGCTCCCTCTCCTTATCTATAAAACAAAGATAAAAATATTTGCTGTGCCTACATACCAAGGACATCATGAGGCACAAATGAAATAAAGTCTGAAAGCTATGCAAGAAAGATGAACGCGTCAGTGACTGTTCGAGTGACAGATTATAATCCAGGCATTTGAAAAACCCACAGGGAAGCCGTCTACACCATCCACATACAACAGCAGTTAAATTCAGAAGCAACTTCTTTTTTTGAAGACCGTTTTTCATTTTTCTTTTCTGTACTTTTTAAAATGATAAACATTGTGTTTTATTTTTCAGCTTTATTCAGTTATAATTGATAAAGACTGCCATTTTATACTAAAAGTGAACAATGTGAAGTTTTGATATACATTTTTTGTATACTACACTGTAAAACCATCAAGCCAATTAAATATCCATCATCTCACGTAGTTACCAATTTGTGTGTGTATAGTGAGAATACTTAAGATCTATCCTCACAGAAGATTTCAAGTATGCAAAACAGCATGATTAACTATAATTATCATGCCGTACATTAGGTCTCTAGAACTTATTCAACCCATATAACTGCAACTTCACACCCTTTGACCTACGTCTCCCCATTCCCATTCCCTGCAGACCCCGGGCAACTACCGTCCTACTTCCAGCTTCTATGCCTCATTTTCTTTTCTCATTCCTCAAATGGACTGAAAAAACATGCAAAATTCAATGAGATTAACTGTGAGTAAACCTCACACACTCATTTATCTTTTCCAATAGATAAAATCTGGGGTTTGAGTTTGACCCACACCCCAAATTCTTGACTTAGAAGTCCCCACATTCATTAAGCCCTGAAGGATCATCTGGCCCCAAAAGAATGTTGGCTACATCATAATAAATATTAAATGTGATTTTAAAATATCTATATTGTAGTTTAGCACTAAGTCAGGGAAAGATGACACTGAGGACGGAATATTCTAACTACACACAATCACTAGGTTAGCACTGCCGTAACTTCAGACCTGTGACTATCAAAATACATTTGATATAAGGTGTGGAAGCTTTTGCTGTGTAGCAAGGAGAATATGCGCTATGTTAAGTTTTGTGAATTGTTATCACGAGCTTCTAAAATTCTGTTTAACTGATTGCTTTTGCACCACAAGCAACTGTAATGGAAATCTTCCACTCTGGGAGCCTGCCTGACGAACAGAATAATTCTTCCAAGAACTGTGTGAAGGCCTCAACAAGAAGACTCCACTGTCAGGCAGAATTTAGTCCAAAGGTTTGCCTAGTGTCTCTGCAAATGAAAGCAAAAAGCTCATCCTAAAATCAATGCAACATGTATTTTATCCAAAAAGACCAACCAGAGTACAGAAGATGCATTGGCACTGGGCTATGGTTGTCATCTGCTCCACTGGGTACTCCCCAAGACAGAGCTTGCAAGACACCAGCGGGTCGAGGGCCAGGTCCCAGGTGGGCCGGTACCTTGCTGTGGTCATCGCAGAACAGTCTGAAACGAGAGAAGCATGGAAGGTCAGACCTCCCCACCCCTGGCATCCACCTGCTCCGTGGCAGGGGTCACATCTCCTGGCTGTAGCTGGGACCCAGGGCGGTGGCCAACCGACTGCTGGTGGGGCCTAGAGCATTTGGATGCTCTGAGAATTTTTTTTTTTTTTTTTTTTTTTTGAGATGAAATCTCACTCTGTCGCCCAGGTGGGAGTACAGTGGTGCGATCTCAGCTCACTGCAACCTCCACCTCCTGGGTTCAAGCGATTCTCTTTCCTCAGCCTCCCAAGTAGCTGGGTGGCAAGTGCCACCACGCCAGGCTAATTTTGTTTTTTTAGTAGAGATGGGGTTTCACCATGTTAGCCAGGATGGTCTCAATCTCCTGACCTCCTGATCCGCCCACGTCGGCCTGCCAAGCTCTGAGAAATTTTAACCAGGGGTGCCTGCCTTGGGTCTGTGAGTGGCTCCCTTACCATTCTGATAGTAACTTTCATGTCTGCCCTCAAAATGGCAAAGAACTCACCCACACACCCATCCTTCTCTTCCTCCCACTGATGTGCATTTTATTAAGACATCTGCCAACCAGGCTGCTAACCCAGGAGGGCAAAACCTCAGCCATCTTGGAAAAGAAGCTTTTGCTAAAATACATATTGCTTGGATTTAACTGTTCTCCAGTGTTAAAGACGTTGTGAATATCAGGACAAGCCCGGGTGGAAGGGTCAGAGCAGCAGGGCTTGGTTGGGGTTGTGAGGTCTGAGTTTTCAGGGCAGCTGGAAAGGAGATAGACATCCAACAGAAGGAAGAAATGTTGTAGCATCTTTCACCAGAAGACAGGGCACAAGGGCCCCCTGGAGGGGCAGAACCAATGCTGTGCTTTGTGATCAGAGAGAACTCTATTTCCAAACTCCCTCTGCCCACAAGCAGCACGGTTCCCTAACCATTCTCAGCCTCAGTTGGCTCATCCACACGATGGGGCTAATAATCCCCTCTCACAGAGGTGTTCTGAGGATGATGCGAGATCATAAAAGGGGTCAGCTGCACACAGAAAGTGCTCAGGAAAATCCCTTCCTCCCTGTGATGGTTAATACTGAGTGCCAACTTGATTGGACTGAAGGATGCAAAGTCTTGTTCCTGGTGTGTCTGCGAGGGTGTTGCCAGAGGAGATGAACATTTGAGTCAGTGGACTGGGAGAGGCAGACCCACCTCAGTCAAGGTGGCCACCAGCTAACCAGCTGCCAGAGCAGCCAGAATAAAAAGCAGGCAGGAAAACGTGGAAAGACTAGACTGCCTGAATCTTCTGGCCTCCGTTGTTCTCCTGTGCGGGGCTTTCCGCCCTCGAACATCGGACTCCAAGTTCTTCAGCTCTGGGACTCCTGGACCTTCGACCACAGACTGAAGGCTGCACTGTCAGTTCCCTACTTTGGAGGTTTTGGGACTTGGACTGGCTTCCTTGCTCCTCAGCTTGCGGACAGCCTATTGGGGGGGGGCTTACCTTGTGATCGTGTGAGTCAACACTGCCTAATAAACTCCCCTTTACATAAACATCTATCTTATTAGTTCTGCCCCTCTAGAGGACCCCAACAAATCCACTCCCCTCCCCTGTGATGTCTCCTGATTCAGCCATTGCTTAGCAGTCAGAGAATGTGAAGATGCCGCTGCACGCCGCAGGGAGGTGTGGGACTTACTGTCATTCGAGGAGCTTATTCCCAGGGTCAAGGAGCTGTCCTAACTTAAAACAAAAAAAAAATTTATCATTCCTTTCTCAAGTTTTGTGACTCACACCTCACTGGGTGTCACTGAGCGAATATTTCATTAGGAAAACCCACCTGGTGAATTCTACGTGGAAGGAGAAGGGAGAATTCACCCATCTGGTGAATTCTATATGGAGGGAGAATTCTACCAGGAGGAGAAGACACGTCTGGCCCAGAAGGAAGTGCCTGCAGGGCCCTGAAAGCTCACCCAGCAGATGGGACCCAGTGAGACGGGAGGAAGGACATGAGAGGTGGAAATGAGCCAGATCCGGGGAGGACACCCTGACTATCAGAGCTCAAGCAACTGAGGGGGTGACTGAAGGCCACCCGGGATCTGCACTGGGAATCTGCGCAGGCCTTCGGCGTCTGGGGCAGGAGTGGGCTGCAGTCGGAGGGGCCTCTCCCAAGGGCAGTTGATGCCTGCGAGTCACTCGGTCTAAAACACGTGTCTCCCTTGTTACAAAAGGACTCTTTGGCACGAATTCCTCTGGACTGGCGAGCACTTCCAAGATAGTTTAAACAGGCATCATGATTTGACCTCAAGCTGGTGGGTCCTGAGGAGTGAGATAATTGGAAGCGTCACACAGCTCTCTGCGGCTGCAGGGGGTACAGACATCAAGGCGTCCTCCCCAAGGTCATTTTCATTTGGATCATTTCTCTACACCTTGAATTTTATGACTATGCTTATGCTTATGATTGCCATCGTTTTAAAACTCTCACGGGTTTTTCCGGGTCCTAAGCTGCTGGGCCGTGACATTTTTCTTTTTATTTCTCTGTATCTTTTTTTCTGTTTTAATACTTAATAATTTTTTTAAGTAATATCTCTTAAAGTTCACTGGACAACGTGATAATTATATTTTAAAATGTCAGTCTTCAAATTAATTTGATGAACCTTAACCCCAGGCACTGAGGCTTGGGGCAGGTGGCAGAAATCTGTCAGGGCTGGAAAAGTTTCCAGGGGGCAGTGGCTGGCAATTGGCTCCTCTGGCCTGGAGATTTGGGAGCGCCATGGTTTTGTTAATGTTGAAAAAGCACAGGGAAAAGGCGAAGCTCCCTGTTGGGCTGGTTGGGAGTTAGAGATACAGGGTTCAAGCCAATCAAGCCAGACCTGGTTTACCCTTTTTGAGATCGAGTCTTGCTCTCACGCCCCAGGCTGGCAGTGCAGTGGCTTGACCTCGCTCACTGGGCTCCCCTCGCCCCGGTTTACACTCACATTCTTCTTGGCTCAGCCTGGCAGGCAGCTGGGACTACAGCGCCAGCCATCACAGCCTCGGGCTAGTTTTTGTATTTTTGGCAGAGACGGGTTTCACCGGCTAGCCAGGATGGCCTTGATCTCCTGACCAGATCCGGCCTGCCTCGGCCTCCCCAAAGTGTTGGATTACAGGTTTGAGCACCAAGGGCCTCGGCCTTTTTAGCCATACTTAGTTATATGACGTTGAAGAAATTACATAACTTAAATTTAACTTCTATGAACTTAATTTTTGTTTTTGTTTTGTTTTGTTTTTTCCCTCGGTAAAGCCTATATAACCATCACCACCCATGTAGACTTTGGAAGAATGAGTGAGAAGTAATATATTTACAAGTTCCTGGGAGATACTAGGAGCTTGGTAAGTGGAAGTCATTACAATAGGTCAGGTTAACAAGCTTAGACTTTAACCTACATAGACGAAATGGATAAAATAAGTTGTTGGGCAGAGATATCATATGGTAAAATTAGTCATTTAGGAAGTTCAATCCAATGGAGAAAATGTTTAGAAGAATCAAACCTCAAAACCTCCTAAAGCCTCCTCCCTTATTGTCAGCCATGCAGTATGCTCCCAGCCTGGACATCACCGAGAACGCATTCCCCAAGGGCAGAGCTTAACCGCTCCACAGAGGACCCTTGAATCCCCGCCTCCACCCTGTGTCAACAGTTCCCTGTCCCACAAGCCAGTTACAGCCTCTGTCCTGGACCTCTGCCCTGCCCCATCATGCTTGGTCCCAGGACAATTCTCTTTCCTTCCAGCTTCAGATCTGGGCTCCTTTTCCTGTTTACAGCCTCTCTGTTGTGACCCCCCCTGGCACGGCGTACAGGGCTCCATCTGTCTGATTTCCTTTCTGCCTGGACCATGATTTCTATTTGGCCCCCAGTGGCTTCCCCTGCCCTGGGCACAGGTCATCCCGTGGCCCTCACCTCCCATTTCCCCCACCAGCCCTGTGAGCTGGATTTGAAGCAGGTCACATCACCATTTCCAGGAATCACATCACTATTCTTTCCCCAACAGAATACAGTCTCTCAGTTGTGCTCAAAATCGTGATTCAAATGGTGACAACAACAGGATATATTTCACAGAAAAAAAAAAAAAAAAAAAAAGGTCTATATTGTCTAAACCCATCATGGACCTTCCCTACACACAGGATGGCCTTAATATGATTTTGCAAACAGTGAACAGCTGCGAACTTGCAATTAGATTGTGCTAAGAGAATCACAATGCACAATAAAAGAAAGCAGAGTCTTTGTTTTCCTAATGTGAATGTCAAGTCATATGAAATGGCAAACTGTTTTAGGAACATCTGGTCAATTATAAGTATTATTCAATTTAAGCAATTCAAATCTGTATAAGGCAATTTACTTATTAAGCATAACTGAGGCTGTGCAAAGGATTGTGCCTTGTGATGAAAGAGGTGTGGACACAAGGATGAGAGAGAGCTGGAAGAGAAAATCGTCCATTGTGGAGAGATTCGGCAGATTCATGTAAGGTCCACGGTGGTTCTTTGGCCAAAACTATCCCATGTCTGAGCCCCAGGGCTATGGACCTCTGTAGGCCCCTATTCTTCCCACCTTTACTCCTTCAAAGCAAAACTGGGAAAGGTAGGCAGCTGCCAGCCAGTCGTCATCCACCTCTTACTTTCATGCCTTCCTCCAGCAAGTCCCTGCTCTCCTCCAGTTGCCTGGGACACTCTCATGTTTCCTCCACAGCCTAACTCCCTTTTCCTTCCTTACCCCTTCTCCACATCCTGCAAACCCTTCACACCCAGCATCAGTCCTGGTGCTGGGTGACATCCCTTCTGATTTCCCACATCTCTCAGCTGTCTCCCCTTTCTCTGGGTCTCTGCTGTGTGTGGTCCATGAGGCTTCTTGAGCAGTGCTCTCTGAACAGCAGCATCAGCATCACCTGAGAACTTGCTGGAATGTAACTGGTTGGGCTCCAACCCAGACTCATTAAAACAGAAACTCCGGGGAGGTGGGTGGGGCGGCACAGTGATCCGTTTCCATGAGCCTGGCGGGGACTGTGATGCACAATGAAGCCCCAGAACCACTGGTCTGTATCATTCCACTCAACAGCATTTCCACCCAAGTCCGTCTGACTCAAGTCTGTGTGGGCTGAAGCCCACCAAGTGCACCGTTCTTCAACAATACCAACACTCAGCTGTCATGTCTACAAGGCCCTGGGCCAGACTCTCATAGTAACTCTCATTTCTTCTGGGTAAGTGTGGCTTTGGAAGTCTACCAGCTCACCAGTCTTTCTGGGTAAGTGTGGCTTTCAAAGTCTGACAGATGTGGGAATTTATCTCCTCAACTTGATGATACATTATCCAAGAGTAAGAACTATGTTCTAGCCTCTGGACAGTGATCACTGCAGATATTCCATAATTATAACAACAATTACACACACACACACACACACACATATATATGTATGAGAGAGAGAGACTGTTAAATGTGCATCAGACATTGTGATCATCATTTGCATATACTACTTCATTTCTCTGCACAATGACTTTGAGACTTTGATAGTTTGCTGTTATTCAAACTTTACCAATGAGTAAACCAAGGTTCGGAGAGGATTAGGGTCACCTGCACAAACACAAAGGGCTCTTCACAGTCTGTGTGGCCCTAAGACACAGCCAATTACTGTGCTACTCCTCCTCTGTATATCCTCGTCAGCTGAATGAGATGGAGCCTTTTGGATTTGTAGAGATATAAGACAAATCAACTTCGGTTTTGCTTCTGAGCTTCCTGGGCTTAACTTGAGCATGTACAGATTGGCAGTGGCTGGGAAAAGCTACATCTTCATAATTTGGAGCTGTCATCAGCAGCAGAAATTGGAGAACGGTGGCTGAGTAGAAAGCTGGCTGTAAAAGAGCTGGCTTATTCAAGTGTACGGTTCCATGATGCTTTAGAAAAGTACTTGGACGTCGTCTCCTTACAAGCAGATGGTGCCCACTCAATGATAAAAACTTAGCTATTTCCAGCAATCACACTCCTAGGTCTCCAGCTAATGTAAAAACTTACGTTCACATGAAAACGTGCACACGCATGCTTATAGCCGCTCAGCCGTAAACTGCCAAAACTTGGAAACAACCGAGCTGTCTTTCAGCAGGTGAATGGGTAAACTATGGTATATCCAGGCAGTGGAATATTATTCGGCACTGAAAAAATAAGCCATCAAGCCAAGAAAAGACACGGAAGAAATTTAAAGGCACACTACTACATGCAAGAAGCTAACTTGAAAAGGCTACACACAAATGATTCCAACTCTAGGACATGCTGGAAAAGACAAAACTGTAAGGACGATCAAAAGATCGGGGGTTACCAGAGATCATGGAGAGGGAGAGATGATCGGGCAGAGCACAGAGAGTATTCAGGGGAGAGCAACTATTCAGCATGAAGCGTAATGGTGATCACATGTCATTATCCATCTGTCAAAGCCCACAGAATGTGCAACACTAAGGGTGAGTGAAACCTAGCATGAACTATGGACTAAATTTTACCCCTCTGGCAAATTTGTATGTGGAAGCCCTAACCCCCACTGTGACTGTATCTGGAGATTTAGCCCATCTAGAAGTCTATATATCTGTATCTATGTGTGTGTATCTGTATATGTGTGTGTGTGTGTGTAGCAATCTCTCTCTACATATATAGTAGTATGTATAACATGTTATATACAATATATCATGTTATATTATATATAACATGTTATATAAACTACAATATATCATGTTATATATCATGTTATATTATATATCATATGTTATATTATATACCATATATGTTATATGATATATGATACATGTTATATATTTATATTATATATGTTACATTTTATATATATACACACTGCTATATATAAAAAAATTATATATATGGTCTTTAGGAAGGGATTAAGGTTAAATTAAGGTTAAATGAGATCATAAGGGTGGGACCACAATACAATAGGACTGGAGTTACACAAAGAGGACGAGAGAACTCCTATGCGGTTTCTTGGCCATGTGAGGACACAGCAAGAAGGCAGCCTCTGTAAGCCAGGCGGATGTCCTCACCAGAACTCAAGCATGCTGGCACCCTCCTCTCAGACTTCCAGCCTCCAGAACTGCAAGAAAATAAATTTCTGTTGTTTCAGCCCCGCAGTCAATGGTATTCTGTTACAGCATCCCCAACTGACTACCATAGGAAATTATGAACCCTGGGAGAGAATGCTGATCAATGTATATTCATTCATTGTGACAAATGTGCCACTGTGGTATGGGATGTTAATAGCTAATTGTGTGTATGTGGGGATGGGTGTATGGAAACTCTGTATTATCCGTTCAATTTGGTTTGAACCTAAAACTGTTGTAAAAAAAAAATAAGGTCTTTTTTTCTTTTTTTTTAAGAAAAGGGTACCTACTGTATGATTCTAATTATATGACATTCCAGAAAAGGCAAAACCCTAGTCAGCAAACAGATCAGTGGTTACTGGTGGCTTGGGGAGGGCTGGGAAAGCAGAGAAGGCTTGAGCGGCTGAGTACAGGGCATTTTCAGGGCAATAAAACTATTCTGTATGATACTGTAATAATAGATATGTGACATTCTGCACTTATCAAAACCCATAAAACAGAACTTTACAAAGGGTGATCCTTAATGCATGCAATTTAAAAAACAATCATTGAGGAGGTCAGAGGCATGGCAGGACGGAATCCAGACTGTGACAAAGTTTCCACCTGTATTAAAAGCGGGTGGGGGAAAGGTGCTGACCACAATGATTTCAGCAATGGGCTGAACCCGTAATAATAACGGCCAAGTTCATGAGCACTGCTCTCCAGATGACGAAGCTGCCTGCTGCAGGGCATGGGTTAACAATTCTGAAGCCACTATCCCTTTACACTGGAGTGGAACAAATAAGTAAAGGGATGGTAGACGGTGGGATCCAAGTTTCTCACTGTTGGAGTGGAAGGTGTCAGATGAGCAAGGGTGGTCACGGAATAGAGTTGGCATCATCAGTAGGAACTCATGTTTAGCTTAATATAGATTCAGGTGGCTACATAAAGAAATACATATAGATTTGTGTGCACACACCGGTTAGTGTACATACATATGCTTCCTTGTTCTAGCAGCTGACAGGGCACAGAAGGAATGACATCCCAGTTTGCAACAAGCACATCTAGTGCCCAGATCTTGATTCTAACACAATGTTCCAGTTACCGAAACTAGGGTTCCCTGGACAAACAGCTGATTATAGGACTGGGGAAGGACATTCAAGTTGAGCTGAAGGATGTCCAAACAGTATAGGAGGCAACTGAAAAAGCTCCCAGTGGTTGTAGCTGAAAAAAAACAGAGCAACAGAGTAGCATGAATTATCGCCCGGAATAGAAAATATATACCCACGAGCCCATACGCACATAAATAAATGGGGGAAAAGACACATCTCCCAGGCAGAAAAACTCCACATAATTTTCGTAGATGCTACACACTCAAGGAGGTGGAACCTAACTCCTCATTCTGAAGTGCGCCGTAGAGAATGACTTCCTTCCAAAGAGTGTAGTTTAGAAAAGCGTGGAAAAAGGAGTTCACCCGTGTGAAGAGGACAAACGCTGCCTCTGTGAGGTGACCCCGACAGCATCAGGGGTGACTGTGCACATGGGTGGTGTTGACGGTGACCACACCCCTCACCCTCCCAGGATGTGATGAGAATAAGGTTTCATCTCTGGGATCTTTCTCTCAAAACCAATAAACCCTGTCTTCTTATGAGAAGAGCATCAAATAAATCCCAATTCAAGAATACGCTACAAAATTCCTAACCAAAAACTGTCAAAGTCTTCAATGGAAGCCTGAGAAACTGTTCCAGTGGAGAAGAATCTAAGGAGATGAGACCCCTAAATGCAATGAGAGAACCTGGAACAGAAGAAGGACCCTGGGTAAAAACTCAAAAAACTGAAATGAAGAGGGTACTTGAGTTGATAAGCACGTAAGAGTACTGGTTTAACATTGTGACAAATGTACTGAACTAATACAAGATGTTAACAGGAGAAGCTGGGCATGAGGTTTATGGGAACTCTCTGTACTACCTGCGTCATTTTCCAAATCTAAATCCGTAACGGTCTAACTAAATCTGAATCTAAAACTAAATCCGTAAATCTAAATCTAAACTGCCCTAAAATAAAAGTTTATTTTTAAACGAAACACTTTGACAGTAAAAATCTGAGAAACACTAAATTAAATACAGTTAAACAGATTAGTTTGCTTAGTTTTCAGCATTTTAAACTTCTTATGGTTTTTGGTATGCTAACGAAGACCGTCACAGTCCAAGAAAGGTACACAGAAGGGCCCAAGGAGCCCATAAAACACTTTCTCAAGCACTACTGCATAGCATTAAAGCTTTGTAAGAAATACAAAAAAAGAAAGAAAGCTGCTCTTAGTCATTTCAATATAACAGATTTCCCTAAATGAAGATTTTGCAGGAGTACAGAGAAGAACAGACACAATCAATAAGGAAGAACCCAGGGACCAGAGGAAGGGCGCCCACCTTCTGAGCACAGGGCCAGATGGAGATAGATTCACTGGAGAAACAGCCACAGCCTGGCACCAAGTGGAGGTCGTGGGTGCTTTCTGCCTTCTACCTTTACCTGCACCTGCAAGTGACGGTGAAGGGCCGGCCACTGGGAGCACCTCAACTGCAGAGGACGGCATCCATAACTGGACACTAAAACATACAGGGTCGGTGAGCAGAAAGTCTACTTACACGGAACTGTTTTCTTTCGTAGGCCAGGCGACCTCCACGCAGAGCCCTGTGTTTCTCTCTCCACCCATCAAAGTGTTCTTAAGTCTGCACGTCCCACAGCAGGCCACAGAGAGGACGGAACTGTGATCTGACAGGGACACACACACACACACACACACACGCACACACACAAACACACACCCCCCAGAAACCCTGCTGAAAACGACCTTAGAGAAGCACCCAACACTGCCCCGGGTGTGGCCCCGAGACACCTCCTTCCCGGCCCCCGCAGATCTGCAGACCAGCTTCTGGAGGCAGCCTCTCTTGCAGGCCACTTGGCTTGGAAAACAACTGCTATTCATGACAGGAAGCTCCTTCTTTATTTCTAAGACCAAAACAATTGATTCAGCCATTCCCCAGAGCGCTGATAAAACATTCCACACACAAACTTAAACGTTTCTCGGTGGCTTCAACATGATGGCTGGTTTCCCACAGAGGGCCCCAGACTCAGCCACGCGTTCTGACCCCCATCCGGGAATGAGATGCAGAGGAAGACACAAAGGGCCTATTATTTCAACACTAATGTATTTGCCCAGATAAACATTACACTTCAGCTACCAGAGAGCAATGCCATCAAAATCAAACATCAACTCATTAAATTTTAGAGTTGAAGGGGGGATGTTTGGATCATCCCTCCTTCTTTTTGGAGACAATTCCCTCCTTCTGAGCTGTTTAGGGATTTGCTAAGAAGTCACAGCAACCCTGCCCCTCACCCCAACCCCACTTCCTTCCATCAGATAAAGAACTACCCTTAACGTTTTATTGCAAAATTTTTGCTAGGGACATAGTCATTCTCTCTCTCTCTCTCTCTCTTTGTCAGACAGAACACAAAGAAAAAGCAGCAGGAGAGATATATATGGACATCTATGATAAACCTTGAATAGCAGTGGGCCACCCAGTTCCCTGCCCTGAAGTGATCTTAATCATACTCTATTAAACAACAAGCCAGAGCCACTGTGGGGTGTGGCAGACTCGTCTACTTGGTCATCTGCAGTTTCTTCAGTTCCTTCAGGTCAGTACTTGCTGATCTCAAGGGTGGCTTAGGAACAGGCCTCTGGCCAGCTCGACACAGGGGCAGGTCGGGCACAATGGCGGTCTCCTTCAAGGCCCCAAACAAAAACCTTGTTGCTAAGCAACAAGCCTGGGAAATTTCTGGGTTTGGATCTTGCCAATCCCTTGAGTTAATGGAAGAAGACATAATGGAGGTAACGGAGCAGGGAGGAGGAAATCGGGTGGAAATGGGCCTCTGTAAGCTTTTTTTTAAAAACCTGGGTTTTATTGCGAGCTTTGGGAATGACTGACCATGTGACCCTGAGGCTGTCACTGTACCTTCATGGAACAGTGGCCTCATCTACAACCCAAGGATGCTCACTGGGAGAGCTGGCTTCCGGAAGTCTCTAAGCCGTCCTTTCTCTAAACCTGTGCAGCCTTCACTCCTTCTTCCCACGTGAAAACCTGTGACTCTGCTCCTCAGTGAGAGGCCTCTTCCACACAGGGAGGAGAACCGATCTCGAAGTAAGAGGGTGATGGAGATAACACATGCTTTCCGATTTGAAAACCCCATTGATACAGATCAACTTCAGAGCGCATGTTACACCTGTGGCTCGAGTTGTGTTCCGTCTGATAAACCATCTAAACCTTCCACGTCCACCTTCCTAGGAACTCACCTGCAATTCCAACTCCAGAGGTCCCTCCATCTCTTATTCTAACATTTACAAGCCCCTAATGCTTCCACTTACTCATTATCAGTTATCGAGCAAACCAGAATTAGGTTCCTAGAAAGTTCTAAATACTATTCTAGAGAAGGGATTACAAAAGCAACCGGGGCAGAATGGCCACCCAGGGAGCACTGTCTAATAATAATAATAATCAAAGCCCCTTTTCCCTAAAGCAGCTGCCTTTGATGATCTTCTCATTGTTAAAAAAAAAAAAAAAAAGGTCGGGGGAGGGAGATGAATGAAAACATGCAAATGGCACTAAATCTGTTCAAAGAAACCTGGAGGAGTCCCACGGAATCACCTTTCATTTATCAGTATTAGGCCACAGCTTTATTTGACCATCTGCCCAGAACATTATGTATTTCAAATACATAGAGAAGATTTCCTGTTCCACCAAGTCCTGTATTTCTTATGTGAAGTTTATTTTGATTTTGTCTTTGCTTTCTAGTAACTGGTCAGTGAACAGAAGAGAACATGGGAAACACTGAAAGAGAGGAATAAACTAAAACAATGAACTCTATGGGGTGATAACAGCTACTTTACACTTCCAGCGAGGGAGGCAAACATATCTGCAGACTCTGGAGACAAAACCCAGCGGGGTGCGCGAGTGGACCCCATGCACGGTATGAAATAACAAAGAGAGGAAAATGATCCTGGCCTTGGGTGCTGGAGGCAGCATGTCACGACCACATTAAGTCCTAAAGGTTGGGAATATTCAGGATCTGCATGATCAGGAAAACCTAAACACACTTATGCACTCCTATTTTCCCAGTGTATAGCAATGCTATTAAGATGAATAAAACACGAGTTAAAAGTAAACAGTTATTCCCACACGCTACAACAAAAGGCAGAGACATCCTTCCAATCATTCAAGAAACTTGGGGCAGGGCGCGGTGGCTTACGCCTGTAATCCCAGCACTTTGGGAGGCCGAGGCAGGTGGATCATGAGGTCAGGTGTTCGAGACCAGCCTGGCCAACATGGTGAAACCCCGTCTCTACTAAAAATACAAAAATTAGCCGGATGTGGTGGTGGTGGGAGCCTGTAATCCCAGCTACTCGGGAGGCTGAGGCAGAAGAATTGCCTGAACCTGGGAGGCGGAGGTTGCAGTGAGCTGAGATGGCGCCACTGCACTCCATCCTGAGTGGCAGAGCAAAACTCCGTCTTGGGGGAAAAAAAAGGAAAGAAAAAAGAAACTTGGTTGCAGGCAGTGCTCTCCTTGCTGGAAACGTGAACAGTGAACAGAACAGGCAGACATTCCCACCCTCGAGAAACTTATACTCTAGCGGGGATACAGAAAATAGATAAATCAGTAAGATACACAGCTTGTTAACTGTGCAGGCTCAGTGGAACAATGAGGCAGGGAGAGGGAGCTGGGGCTGACATTGTGCACTGAGATCCCGATGCACCAAGGAAAATGCAGAGCCCAGTGGCCCACTGGGAGGTGACTGCAACCATCCAGGGACAAGATGGGGGATTGTCCAACGTGGCCCAGTGACAAACAGGGCTGATGGCAAGTAGTCACATTCAGGCTATACTTTGAAAAAGAAGCTGCTCAGAATGTGGAGCCTCAAGATCGGCGTGGGAGAAAGAGAGGAGCCAAGGGTGGTTCCGAGGCTTCTGCCCTATGTAGGCAGCAGGACGGAGCTGCCATCTGTGGCGTCTGGGGAGGAGCACTTCTGTGGTGACGTCAGGAGGGTCATCATCATTTGCTTGCATGGCTTTGGGAACACCGAGGCCCCCTGAGCCTCAGCCTCTCCTTTGCTATAAGGTAGACAGACACAGTGGGGGTCCACACAGGAGGATTCCGGAACGAGGCTCACAAACAGTCAGGAAACTCCTGCCAGAAATCCTCTAGGAGACTGCGTGAGAGGTCAGGACCAAAGCAATGGACTGCAGCCACCTGCATCCTGAAAGTGTCACTTAAGATCTGCATAAGAATAAGTAGCCCTCTAGCATCCTCTGCCATCAGAAAGAAGAGACAGGACTAGCGATTTGGGCTCCATCCAGTGAGTTAAGATGGCCACAGGCGTGATGCTGTCTGTAAACCCCACTACCAGATAAAAAGGCTGTAGGGCAAGACAGCACTGTCCCCTCTTAGAACCTGAGCTCACAGAGATCCACAGTCCCCCAGGGATTGTTCTAGAAAGACAACAGCATGGAGCCAGGGAGAGGGCCCAGGGCACACACAGTTTCCAGAAGACTTCTTATAGAAAAGAAAACCGGAGCTTTTAAATTCCCCTTCTACCACTTAAAGCATGCCGAGCAGCTCACACTAGGAAGGAGACTTGCAAACACTGTGTCCTCCTGGTAATGGAGGTGGTATCTTTAGCAAAGGAAGCAGTAACATCTGACAGCCCGCAGCACAAGCACGGGAGAGGCCGGCAAATGCCACCAAAGAACACGTGGGGTATTCACAGACCTGGAAACTGTAGCACCTCTAGGACAAAAGCCTTTCCTAGGCTCTCTGCACATTCTTATTTCTACCTTTAGGTACAGCCAGAGCTCACTGGGAATCACAAGTAAATCATAAGCCGCTAGGCAGAAGCTGTGGCATTCCATTTCACGGGGCCTCAGCTATTTTCCAATGTACTAAAGGTGTGAGAATGATTAAAAGATCCCTCTTTTTAGAAAACAAGCACAGAAACCTGAAGAATCCCAATGTTACTGCAGCAGGATGATGACTGTGATAATAATGTTACCAAGCTTGATGTTCTCCAATGCACACTGGCCCAGAATCCATGAAGTTGCCACTTTCTCGACTGTCTGACTGCTACAGGCACAGCCAGGGCTCTCACCACTTTCTCCCTTGAGCCTCTTCCTTTCACTCCACAGCCATTCTCTGACATACTTGACCTAGGCTTATGTATTTGTTGTTTTTCCCCGAAGGAAAAAAGTTAAGCTGCATCAGGGACTCAGTTTTATCATCCAAGTGTTTTAAAAAATCTATTCAAATACAAATAATTGCTATAGTTTGTTATTTTCTTTACTGCCTAGTTATCTAGGAAGAAGAAAATACTAGCGTGAATCAGGCAATGACTCCCTCCTTGGTGTGAAGAGGGCAATTCTTCTTCGACAACCATGGAGCCAAGTCAATGTGACAGGCGCTTTCCCTCCATTGATCAAATAAAGAAGTCCCCATGTATCTAATGCATCCATCTTCTGATCACATAATGACACACAGCACATTACACCACACTTACGAGTAGCTACAAGGTTTACTAATATCTCTATTCTGTATTCTACTTTATATTTTGCCACTCATGTGAAGTCAATGATAAGATATGGCTCTGTGTCCCCACCCAAATCTCATCTCGAATTGTAATCCCCACATCGATGAACAGACCTGGTGGGAGGTGACTGGATCATGGGGGTGGTTTCCCCCATGCTGTTGTGGTGATAACAGGGTTCTCACGAGATCCAGTTGTTTTAAAAGCAGCAGTTTCCCTCGTGCACCCTCTCTCTCCTGACGCCTTGTGAAGAAGGTGTCTACTTCCCTTTTGCCTTCTGCCATGGTTGTAAGTTTCCTGAGACCTCCCCAGCCTCATGGGGAACTGTGAATGAATTAAACCTTTTTTCTTCATAAATTACCCCACCTCAGGTAGTATCTTTATAGCAGTGTGAAAACAGACTAATACAGAAAATTGGTACCAGGAGTGGCACACTGCTATGAAGATAACCTGGAAATGTGGAAACAATTTTAGAACTGGGTAACAGGCAGAGTTGGGACAGTTTGGAAGGATCAGAATAAGACAGGAAGATGTAGGAAAGTTTGGAACTTCCTAGATACTTGTTGAATGGCTTTGACCAACATGCTGATAGTGATATGGACAGTGAAGTCCAGGCTGAGATGGTCTCAGATGGAGACGAGGAACTTAATGGGAACTGGACCCAAGGTCACACTTACTATGCTTTAGTAAAGAGACTGGTGGCATTTTCCCCCTGCCCTAGAGATCTGTGGAACTTTGAGAGATAATTAACGTATCTGGCAGAGGAAATTTCTAAGCAGCAAAGCATCGAGATGCGACCTGGCTTTTCCTGAAAGCACACAGTTATATGCATTCACAAAGAGATGATTTGAAATTGGAACTTACGTTTAAAAAAAAAAAAAAAAAAGCAGAGACAAAAGTTTAGAAAATTTGCAGCCCAATCATGTGGAAAAAAAGAAAAACCCATTTTCTGGGGAGAAATTCAAGCTGGCTGCAGAAATTTGCATAAGTAACGAGGAGCAGAATGTTAATCACTAAGACAATGGGAGAAAATGTCTCCAGGGCATGTCAGAGACCTTCAAGGCAACCCCTCCCATCACAGGCCTGGAGGTGTAGAAGGGAAAATTGGTTTTGCGGCCAGGCCCAGGCCTCAGCTGCTCTGTGCAGCCTTGGGACATGGCACCCTGGGTTCCAGCTGCTACAGCTGTGGCTAAAAGAAGCCAAGGTACAGCTCAGGGCATTGCTTCAGAGGGTGCAAGCCCTAAGCCTTGGCAGCTTCCACGTGGTGTTGTGCCTGTGGGTGAGCATAAGGCAAGAGGTAAGCTTAGGAAGCCTCCACCTCGATTTCAGAGGATGTATGGAATTGCTTGGATGTCCAGGCAGAAGTCTGCTGCAGGCCAGAGCCTTCATGGAGAATCTCCATGGGCAATGTGGAAGGGAAACGTGGGATTGGAGCCCCCACACAGGGTTCCCACTGTGGCACTGCCCAGTGGAGCTGTGAGAAGAGGGCCACTGTCCTCCAGATCACAGAAAGGTAGATCCACCAACAGCTTGCACTGGGCACCTGGAAAAGCTGCAGGTGCTCAATGCCAGCCTGTGAAAGCAGCTGCAGGGGTTATACCCTGCAGAGCCACAGAGGCAGAGCTGCCCAAGGCCGTGAGAGCCCACCCCTTGCACCACCATGCCCAGGATTTGAAACATAGAATCAAAAGTGATTTTGGAGCTTTAAGATTTAATGACTGCCTGGCCAGATTTCAGACTGGCATGGGGGCCTCTGGCCCCCTTGTTTTGGCCAAGTTCTCCTATTTGGAATGGGAACATTTACTCAATCCCTGTACCCCCATTATATCTTAGAAGTAACTAACTGGCTTGTGATTTTACAGGCTCTTAGGTGGAAGGGACTTACCTTGTCTCAGATGAGACTTTGGACTTGGACTTTTGGGTTAATGCTGGAATGAGTTAAGACTCCAGAGGACTGTTGGAAAGGATGATTGGTTTTGAAATGTGAAAAGGACATGATATTTGGGAGAGGCTGGGGCAGAATGACATGGGTTAGCTCTGTGTCCTCACCCAAATCCTCATGTCAAATTGTAATCGTCACATGTTGAGGGACAACGGACCTGGTGGGAGGTGACTGGATCATGGCAGCAGTTTCCCCCAGGCTGTTCTCATGATAGTGAGGGAGTTCTCATGAGATCTGATGGTTTAAAAGTGGCAGTTTCCTTTGCGTGTGTTCTCTCTCCTACCTCCTTGTGAAGAAGGTGCCTGCTTCCCCTTCACCTTCAGCCATAATTGCGAGTTTCCTGAGGCCTTCCCAGCCATGCGGAACTGATTCAATTAAACCTCTTTTGTTTACAAATTACTCAGTCTCAGGTAGTATCATTACAGCAGTGTGAAAATGAACTAATACATTAACTCAATTATCTTCATGTAACAAATTAAGAACTGAGGTTTAAGAGGGATGCACAATTTGTCCAAAGTCCCTGGGTAATAAGTGGCAAATTCAGAACTTAAACCTAAGTCTCTTGACTTACAAACCCCACATTCTTTTCAGGTACACATCATCCTGGAGGCTTCTGTGGAGCCTGGAAGGCTCATTCATAAACAATAACTTCTGGTCCCCCACCAAAGATGTAATTGCAAATCTGATTGTTTCACCTTTAGAAATACTAAAGAAGCCACCCTCAAGAAAAAAAAAAAAAAAAAAGCCAATGATTTCTTTTAACTTTTCACACCTGAGAAGAATGTCTGTTTCATCACAGAGTCCTCTAGGTATTAAATAGGCCTTTGGTTTAACAATGGCAATGGCAGAGCATTTAGTTGGCTAGGATGCAGAGATAAATCCAGTGCTCAACTTCCCCAGTCATAATTACACAGAAAGCACCTCTGCCTCCTTCACAGCCAGTGCTGGAGACTGCCTGTCCTAATAACCAGGAAAAAAATATCTCATCTCATCTGCATCTCCTACCCCCTCTGTGAGGAAGTCTGCATGATCCCTACAGCCTCGGCCAAGACTGAAGACCACAGGCTCAGGATCAACCCACAGCAGCGCCTCCCACTCATTCAGAAGAGACATTTCTGTCCAACATCCCTCAGATCCACAAGGCGCAGCCTCTGTCCCAGCCCCTCACCCACTATTCTAGAACTCAGACTCCAATAGGCACTCAGGAAACCCACAAGGCTGTCCCTATCTCTCTACTTTCTGACGCTGGCTGCAGAGACCACCAAGTGCAGATGAGCTCATGAGACAGAGAGGCAGCCCAGAAGTTGGGTAGAGATATGTGGTCACTGTAGGACTGTGAACCCTTCATGCCACCCTTTCTCCTGGAAGCCAATCCTCACCCATCCAATGCTCCATCCCTTTGCTGGACAACAATGGGAAACTGTTAGCTATAAAAACAAACCACAGAACTTACTCAGAATTAGTTCTGACATGGTGGTGATGATCCCCACAGGTGCAGAAAGAGAGCTTTCTCCTAAAGAGAATATTCACAAAGAGAGAAGGAAAGCCTACGAACAGACAGGGTCCAGGCTCAGACTGCAGAACCAGCCCACTTGTTTCCTGAGCATTCAGCTTGGTTCTGAGTCCAACCTCGAGGGACTTGAACGTCACCGCATAAACTGATGCAACCTCTCCTGGAGGGAAACAGAGATGCCAACTTCAAATTATTCCCAAGAAAACCCCAGCAACCTGGGAACAGTCTTCAAGGCGGGAACCATTCCTGCTGGGAATACCCATAATAACACAAGTCTGTATGGAGTAATTATTTCCAGCCCCACGTTCAAACTTGGGTTTTTACCCTTGGAACCTTTATAAGGTGTCCCTGAGCTTGGAGGCCCCAGTCACAAACAACAGACATGGGCTGTCTAGAAGTCTGTTCCCAGGAAGGATCTTGTTGAAATGACAATAGGCCTAATGGGACTATGTGCTCTTAAGACAGTACAAGTCCTTGGTCACTTGAGCATCATTAATGTAAAATTACAGCACCAAAAACAATAGAACCCACCATATGCAACCATGTTTTCCACATTCACAGGCTATCGTATGCCTTTGACACATAAAGTCCTGTTAGGAGCTTCCTGTCATTCCAGAAAGAAGTAAGTCCAAGTCCTCCAGGACTATGCAGGACCACAGGCACCCTTACCTCATGAGGGTGCCCACACCTCCTCTCCTCTCCTGGTCTACTCGCCCCTGTTGAGGATGAGGAGTGGGTTCACCGGCTGACCACATACCCACCAAGGACACTATTTCAAGAGATGTCTCCCAGACGGAAACTTCCAGTGACTCCAGAGTGACGTATCTTCAATGCAAACTCCCCAACAGCTCCCCGCTGACACTCGCTACCATCTATGCTTTCATGTCCTCCTCAAAACAATAGGCTTAGTACTGTCTACTGTATAACTTAGTTCTCTTGTTTATGTTCTTTTTGTCATTCCAGAATAGACACCCCATGAGGGCAGTAGTTTTTATTTGCTTGGTTCACTATTCTATCCCAAGAATTTACAACAGTGCAAGCACACAGGAGGTGCTCCATAAAAATTGGTCAGTAAAGTTTAATGGACACTCTAAAGCTTGCTGCCTTGGAGAAAGCTCTTGTAACAGCAATAAAAGGTTTACCACCTCTCCTGCACCAGAAGCTTCCTAGTAACAGGGATCATTTTAGGCCCATGTAACATCAACTATTTGGTATAATGTACTACATGTAGAAAGTAAATATTTACTGAGTGGCTACTAATGAGGTGTGATCCTCTCTGCACTGAAATTAAAATGTGCATTAAACACTGAATACAGCTGCTCAGTGTTGATTTGGTCCCAGTGAATTGATGTTAAAATGTTCAAAAGAACCATGTCCGGTTGCCTGTGCTTCCGTGGGGTTAACTCAAAAGGCATATGCAGCTTTCCCTCCCTGGGAACAAGGAGGCCTGGCTTCCAGCCCTGGGTCTGCCTTCTGCCAGCCCTGGGATCCTGGCACATCTCCTAAGCTCTCTGCATCCTTCTTTACTCATGTGGAGAATGATAGGGCTTATTTTCCACCTATAAAATCAACTGAACATTTAAAAACATTGTAATAACTTGGTTATAGTCTTAGAGAAAGCAATAAACATGGCTAATGGTAACATACAATGAAATAACACTTTTGAGAGGCAATATGTGATATTTACCAAGGAACTTAAAATTTTTTAAATCCCTGATCAAGAAGTCCAATTTCTGGGAATTTCATCCATTGAACAAATAATTGCAGGCATGAAAATGTGGATTACAGCATTGTCTATAATATTAAAAAGCTGTAAGTGCATGAATATAATATTTTCAAAGGCATATCAGACCAGTTAAAAAAAAAAAAAAGAAGAGGCCGGGCGCGGTGGCTCATGCCTGTAATCCCAGCACTTTGGGAGGCCGAGATGGGCGGATCACGAGGTCAGGAGATCAAGACCATCCTGGCTAACAAGGTGAAACCCCGTCTCTACTAAAAATACAAAAAAAAAAAAAAAATAGCCGGGTGTAGTGGCAGGCGCCTGTAGTCCCAGCTACTTGGGAGGCTGAGGCAGGAGAATGGCGTAAACCCGGGAGGCGGAGCTTGCAGTGAGCCGAGATCGTGCCACTGCACTCCAGCCTGAGCAACTGAGCAAGACTCTGTCTCAAAAAAAAAAAAGAAGAAAAAATAAATAAATAAAAAAAGGAAGAATATGTTATAGAATGACATTTTGTAGGATTAACCAATAGCCTTTTGGTATAATTTTGGTAGGTGAAAAGTAAGCATAAAACCCATCTGTTAATTACAATGGTACTACAGACAAAGACAAGGACAGTACATACTCACACAAAATCATTTCTTATGAGAGTGAGAAGTAACTGTTTTTCTTTGTGCAATATTCATATTACATAAAAGGTTATATATGAAATGTATATATGACAAATTTATATATATGTAATGTACATATATAGGACATATATCGTTATATATGAAATTTATATATAGTTTTATATATATGACATTTATATACACATAAATTTCAAAAACTTCTGCAAACCAAGGAAAGTTAAATTTCAAAAACTTCTGCAAACCGAGGAAACTTAAAACAAATAACAAAATGAAAAAGATTGCAAAATGTATCCCAAAGAGTTATTCTCCTTAATACATACACAACTTTATAAACTGAGAAGTAAAAGAGCAACAACGGAATAAAAAATGATCAAGGAACAAGATACAACTCAAATGGCCTTCAAACACACTTATAAGAAGAGAAATTCACTCTTACTATATCGAGATGCCATTCCCCAACTATCAAGTTAGCAAAAATTCAAATATTTGGCAAATCCTGTTGGGGAGGCTGTAGGTCAACCATCATTCACACACCTTCCTGGTTGGAGTTCCAAATGATGATAGAACACATGAAATGGGGACTACGTCAATATACCTACCAAAGGTTTACTACATGTACCCATTGACCTAGTAATCCCACTTCCAGGCATGTGCCCAGTGGAGGAAGTTAGTCCCTGGGGTCTTGTTTGTAACATCAGAAGACTGAGAGCAACCCAAGTGGCAGGCTGTGGACTAAACCATGGAAGGTTTGCACAGTGGAATACTGTGCCGCTGAAGAAAGGATGAAAAAGCCTTCTATGCATTCAAATGGAAAGATCTGCAATATGTGTTCAGTAAAAAGAGCAAAGCATAGAACAGCATATATCCTATGATAAACTTTGTGTATTTATTTGTGTTCACATAAATAAACACTGCATGGATATCCAAGATTCTTTTATTTTTTGAGACAGAGTCTCGCCCTGTTACCCAGGCTAGAGTGCTGTAGTGCACTCTTGGCTCACTGCAGCACTGCCCTCCTGGGCTCAGGTGATCCCCACCTCAGCCTCTCAAGTAGCTGGGACCACAGGCCTGTGCCACAACCACACCTGACTAATTTTTGTATTTTTTGTAGAGATGGGCTTTCAACTTGTTGCCCAGGCTGGTCTTAAACTCCTGAGCTCAAGCAATGTGCCTGCCTCAGCCTCCCAAAGTCCTGGGATTACAGGCGTCAGTCAGCCACTGCATCTGGCCGAATATCCAAGATTCTAATTAAAAGAGTTACTTAACATGGCGAGGAGGGCTGGACAGTGGAGAGAAGGAGCAGGCACAGGTGCCAGCTGGATTCTCCATATATAGCTTTAAAGAAGTTTGATTATGAATCACATGCTGATAGGGTTTGGCTCTGTGTCCCCACCCAAATCTCATCTTGTAGCTCCCATAATTCCCACAAGTTGTGGTAAAGACCCAGTGGGAGATGACTGAAGCATGGGGGCAGGTCTTTCCCGTGCTGTTCTCGTGATAGTGAATGGATCTCACGACATCTGATGGTTTTACAAATGGAAATTTCCCTGCACAAGTTCTCTTGCCTTGTCTGCCGCCATGTGAGATGTGCCTTTCGTCTTCTGCCATGATTGTGAGGCCTCCCCAGCCACATGGAAATGTCAGTCCAATTAAACCTTTCTTTTGTAAGTTTCCCAGTCTTGGGTATGTCTTTATCAGCAGCATGAAAACAGACTAATACACGTGCATATTTAAACATTGCAAAGATTTTAATAAAAATAAAAGCCATTATAATCATTCAGAATAAACAGACGGTCTCTAACTTCGTTTCCGGTCACAACCAAGCAATCATACCTGCTCATTCTATACATCTATTTGGCTATTCAAAGAAAGTTAGGAAATGTATTTTAGTATTGTATAAATTACCACAAAAATTCCAAATAATATTTTAATTAATTTTTTGTCTCTAACTCGGAGTTCCAAAAATGTCAGCCTATGTCGGCTCCCCTACATGTCTCTTCTTAATTTAAAATCTGAAATGTATTTTATTGTCAAAAGGTGCAACATCCTTGATGCATCTGCCTGTCGAGAGCTAAGAGTTAGACAAGGTTGGTCAGCTCACGGCACTGTGAATGTAAGACTTACTTTCACAATCAGTAAAGTCTGACTACTTTCATAGTGCCAGCCTTTCAGGGAGGCTTTTCTTTTTCCCATAAGAAAAAAAAAAAAAAAAACAGTGTTAATTCAAACAAGAATTATGCACTAATAATAGCTGACATGTATTAAGATCTTACTAGGTGTACCAACTCATAAGCCACTTAATCTTACAATAGCTTAGTGAGGTGGTATTATTACCTCCCATTTGGTACAAGGAGACCGGGGCACAGCGAGGTTAAGAAGTTTGTTGACTATCACACTACCACGGACATGGAAACAGCATATGGATCTCGGCAGTCTGAAGCCAGCCCCATGCTCTGAACCACAATATTGTATTTAATTATTTTCTGAAAATTAGAATGCACGTGATACTGATGGTCATAAGGCAGCCATAATCTTGACAATGTGCAGAATCATGCTACAAACGCCATTCTCCCTTCTTGAGACACCTATACTATTCAGCACTCCTGGAGAACAGATATGCCTGTAACTTCCACCCTCCCACTTTACAGGCTGAGAATGAGGTGGAGCTGGTAAATGACAAATCTAACATCAATTAATGGGCATGAGTCATAGCCTAAAAAACTAGATCCTCCAGAATTCTCACTTACTCTTAATTTCCACATCCTTCCTTACGTGGTGAACAACGTGCTATCCTGAAGTCCAGTAACACTGTAGACCAGAGATTGGTAAAGTCTACCTGCTAAGGGCAAGATGGAAAACATTTCAGGCTTTGTAGGCCATGGGGTCTCTGTAGAAAAGACCACTCTGATCCTGGAGCACGAAGCAGTCAGAGATGGCATGTAAGCCAACAGGCACGGCTGTGTGCCTGTGAAGCCTTATTTATGAAAACAGGCAGTGGGCCGGATTTGGCCCATGGACCATATGCTGACCCCTGCGGTGGGTACTGACAATTTTCTAGGGATGGTGGAAATCCATCTCACCCTTCCAATCTTCTCCTTTCTCTAGTAAATATTGGAAGAAAGTTAAAATTCCATTTCCACTCCAAAGACTTATGCCTGATGTGAAACCCTTTCCCAACCTCATCCTCCCTGGCCTATTTTCCAGCAGACAGTGTGCACTGTGCTGTCGGACTGGTCTTCTGAGGAGATGCCCACCCTGTACTAAGAGGTGACCAGGAGGACCTTCTACCCGGGCCACCTTCCATCAGCATTTAATCTGCATGTTTGATGGCAATACAAGAGCCTTACATGCCGATACACACAGAAGAAATGGAGGAAGTACAATAAAATTAATCCAACTAGTCTGTGGTTGAACAGTTAATGACAATTTTAGGATAAGAGCCTAAGTCTCTTTATCCAAAGATCCTAAGACACCACGTGAGCCTAATATTAGACACGACATCCTAATATTAGACACAACATCCTATACTAAAAAGTGTGCAATCTTCTGGGATCAGAGGCCACTGAGTTTGAACCCCAGCTCAGACACCCAACCACGTGACTGTGGCAAATTGCCTACACTTAACACCAGCTCCAGTAACTAAGGCACCATCCGAACCTGCATTAGTGGTATAATGCCTCATTTAATCCTTTCAGTAAACTATGAAGTAGGCATGCTCATCCCCATTTCACAGATAAGAAAATGAGGCTTTAAAGTTCCCCAACTTGTCCAACGTCACAAAATTAGTAAATGTCAAGAGCCTAGCTTCAAACAGAGGCAATCTGGCTTCAGAATCCTACTCTTCAAACCATAAATGTGACCGCCTCTTGGGCTTCACTGGTGCTGGTGTCTACCATTATTGTAACTATTATCCCCCACTGTTAGAGGGCGTGCACCTTTCTAGTCAAGAACTAAACGCTTTCCTGTGGATCTTCCGCTTTGCCAGATGCAAGCATCTGTAGGTCCTTTTCTGTGGGAGTTTGGGCCTGGATGTGGCTCGGGAACAGAATGGCAGTCCTTGGCCTCGCTGGGACACACTGCATCCCCGGGGTGGAACGCAACCCTGAGACACAGCTGGCTGCCTTGTTAGCTATAGTCCTGCGCAACATGCGCACCGAACAGTCAATCTCTAAGAGAAGATGGTTTATGTGCCAGAGAGGCCAGGAAGGGAGGCAACCAGAAAAGGAAAAGGATTGTCAAGAGGAATCTTCCAATCCCACAGCCCCACTCCAAGAATCAGCAATTAGCCCGAGGAACGACCCCCCCACAGGGCTATTTCCGTTCCACCCAACCCACCTGAAAAATTATTCTAAAAAGGAAAAAATAAGTTATAAACATACGAAGCCATGTGCAGTTAAAGAGGGTAAGTGGCGGTTAGCACAAGAAGTTATATAATTTCCCTTTTGTAGCTAGGAGGAAAGTTATCTCCCAAAGTTTGATAGTTGAACACAGAAGTACAGCAGCATTTCAGACTGTCACTCAATCTTGCTGCAGCTCTGCCTGGCAGATGACTGAGCGTGTGCCCACAATTTAGGCCTGCAATGAGGAGGAGGGAAAGAAGAGGAGGCAGACCAGTTAAAATTAGAATCCACTCTGCTGTTTGCTGTTGCTCTGGCTTCAAGGGAAATGGGTGGGTTTAGGTGGCATCAGCTTGATTTGAAGTTACTCCTATAAGGTTGTGGGCTGGATCGGAACCCTGGGGGAGACAATAATTCCTCCCCAGGGGCCTGTGTGAGAAGAAATGAGACTCCCCTTCCAAGGCTCTCCATTCATGAACCAAACTGCAATCCCCTCTTTTTGAAAACCATTAAGACTAGAAAGGAAACTGCATTAGGTTCAAAAGAATAAAATCAGGAATCTAGAAAGAAACATTGTATACTCTCTTATCCCACAGTAGAGAAATATCCCAGGTCCCACTGAAAAGTAGAGAAGCAGGCTTAGCTAACTGGAAACTGGGAGTTGAATCCATGCAAAAAACAAAGTGAAGGTCAGAACTAGCGAGAGCCCAGGGAGTGCTTCTGTCCAAGACTTCATCTGGTATCACTCAGATACATGGCAAATCAGAGGACAGAATTCCAAGGCCCAGGTGAGCAGCGCTGCCACTCCCCACACAGGTGCCAGAGCTGTCTGTGTCTAGAATAACTGACTGCCCCATGTCAGCAAGTTCCACACAGCTGAAGACTGCAAAAGAGAAGGGTTAAGGAAAAATCTCATTGACCCTGAAACTGCAGCATGCTGCCAGACCCCACCTCAGAATGCAATTTGTTATTCAGTCTTAACTCACCCATGACCTGGTTTGCCCCATATTTTAGTTTTGTAACATTTATTATCCTTCTGGCAGATATGCTGAAGACTAGAATCACCTCATATGCTAGACAGCCCTATCACTGGGACCCCACACCCTGGCCATCCCTACCATCCCTACAGGGGCTCCCAGTAGAAAGAAGGCAGGCCCACTCAAGGAACCAGACAACTGAAGGAATATTAAAGCAGGCAATAGTTTACAGATGTGGAAACGGAAAGGGACTCAGGAGAACGTGGAAAACTGCACACCCGTCCCAAGAGGACTGGGCATGACTTCCCAGCCAGAGGTTTCTGTCCAATCAGCTGGAACTCCTGCAACAAGGACAAGGCCAAAGAACAATGGGAAACCCAGTGACCACACACCACAGAGTACAATGACATGGTCACTAAGTATTTCTGCTTTTCTATACTTGTCAGTTATTTTACGAAGTGTATGTTATACTTTGCAAAAAGAAAAACAAGTAAGAAAAATGTGTCAAATAAGGAAAGCAAGGTAAAGACAAGAGTGATTTTAGTGCACAAAATTCATATTCTCAAAGTTCAGTTTTACACATGACTCTATGCACTCAATTTTGTGCAGGTCATGCTTTGGGGGCAACAAATTTGGTTCAAAACTTCAAACAGAAATGGGGGCTGCAGGAGGAAGGGCTAGGCCACTGGAGAAGCCATCGCATGGTGAGAAAAACACAGTCCTGTGGCTTGTGCAGAAAGAAGGTGCAAGTCACTACTTGGTGAAGCTGGTGGCTGAGGGTGTGGATACTGGGACAGACCCTGGGCTCATTCTCCACCATAGCCTCTGCTCTCTGAAGGGACCTGGGCAAGTTCCTCCCTCTCCAGGTCTCAGTTTCCTCCTGTATAAAATGAGGAAAATGGTACCAGTTGAATATCCCTCATCCGAAATGCTTGGAACAGAAGTGTTTTGGATTTTGAAATATTTGCATATACCTGATGAGATAGCTTGGGGCTGGGACGTGTATTCGTCTGTTTTCATGCTGCTGATAAAGACTTACCCGAGACCGGGCAATTTACAAAAGAAACAGGCTCATTGCACTTACAGCTCCACATTGCTGGGGAGGCTTCACAATCATGATGAAAGGCAAGGAGGAGCAAGTCACATCGTACGTGGATGGCAGCAGGCAGAGCGAGAGCTTGCGCAGGGAAACTCCTGTTTTTAAAAACATCGGATCTCAGGAGACCCACTGACTATCACGAGAACAGCATGGGAAAGACTCGCCCCCATGGTTCAATCATCTCCCACCAGGTCCTTCCCACAACACACGGGAACTATGGGAGCTACAAGATGAGATGTGGGTGAGGACACAAAGTCAAACCATATCAGGACCCAAGTTTAAACATGAAATTCACTTTTGCTCCATATACACCTTATACACACATAGCCTGAAGGTAAAATTTTATAAAAGATTTGTAACAATTTTGTGCATGAAAGGCAGACTGACTGCATTTTGCCTGCAATCTGTCACATGAGGTCAAATATGAACGTTTCCACCCGTGGCACGGTCGGCACTCAAAGTTTCATACTCTGCAGCATTTCAGATTTTGGCGTTTTTGAATTAGGAATGCTCAGCCTGTACTTTTATTAGTTTCTTGGGGCTGCAGTGACAAACACCACAGACTGAGTGGCTCCAATAGCAGAAACGTATTTTCTCACACTTCTGGAAGATGCAGGAGCATGAGCAGGGTGTGGGCAGGGTCGGCTCCTTCTGAGGCTCAGAGGAAGGATCTGTCCCAGGCCCCTCTCCCTGGCTTGTCGGTGCCGTCTTCTCCCTGTGTCTCTTCATATCATCTTCCTTCTGTGTGTATCTCTGTCTCCCAGTTTCCCCGTCTTATATGGACACCAGTCATCCCGGGTGAGGGCCTACCCCAGCGACCTAATTTAAACTTGATTACCACTGTAAAGGCCCTCTTTCCAAATAAGGTCACACACTCTGATGTACTGGGAGTTAGGATTCCAACATATGAATTTTAAGGGGACATGGTTAAGCCCACGACACCATTTAGAATAATGAGGATTAAATAAGTTAACAGATGTGGCACCCTACTAACAAGGCCAGTAATGACACTGATGCACTACAGGAATGGCCATCATTATTGTCATCACTACTGACATTCAGCCCCAAGGATGAGGTATTACCTAACCTACTGGCTACAGCCCTGGACCAAGAGGCGGTATACCTGGGTGCACCCTGAGACCACATGCTATGCTCTCGAGGGGCGGCTCTGTGCTACGCTCACAGTGTCCCTGAGCCCAGGACCTCATCTGACCAGCAGGAACCTCCACATCTCACCAGCCTCTTACTACCACTGCAGGGACTCAATGGGACAGCCCGAACACATAATACCTGGGAACACCGTGGGCTCTGACCACCAGTCATGCTTGAGGAGGATGATGCCAAGAGACACTGGCAATGCCCTCGCCAACTTCACAGTGCCTGCTTTGCCCTGAAGAAGAGTTGATGCGTTTTTCCAGACACTGTGGCTAAATTTGTAAAAAACACATTGACAGGTAATTCTGGGTGTTATTTTGTATGGTAGGAGAAAAGGATTTGTTTTCTCAAACGTGTTTGTTTCTTGTGATGAGACTAGACTGATCCCAGTAGGGGGAGCAAAGCTCTTGTCTTCAAGACCAGGCAATGGGCCAGCAAGCATGGACCCGCAGGACTGCTGCAGCCACAAGAACACATTCCAATTACTGGAGCCGTGTTCTATGTTCCCAGAATAAATCAGTGGTTTGTCCCAGCTGAGGAGGTGAAGAGCCACTGGCAAAGCCAGCTGCACCCACCAGGAGTCTGTTCTAACCTTGCCTGCTCTGGGCCCGAAGTGTTCACTGTTCCCCTCCTTCAACCAAAATAATATAAGAAAGTACTATGCCCACGTATTTTAACTTGCAACTCATCCTGCAGGATCTTCTCTTTCTGTATTTTCAAATGAAAATATGGAATGCCAGAAGAGTTTAGAACACACCTCCTCTAGCCTTCTCAAGGGTTGCCCAGAGAAGAGAAGGCCCTTGAGGAAGGATCAGCAAGGACAGGGTGGCTGCCCACACCGGGCTGTTTTACATGATACCATTCTGGGAGTAATGAGCAGAAGAGACATACCATTCAAAAGCAACTAATGCCAAATCCCATGGAATTAAGAATCCTTTGAAGTGGACACCACTTCCCCTACTCTACAGATATCAACAACTCACCGCACGCAGTGACCCGTTTCTGAAAAAAACACTGTTCCTTAAAATGCTAATAGAAGGTCCAGGTCCACTGAAACATGAGTTCCCAAATCAAGTAGCTTAGTGCTCTGGGTTTGCAAAGATGTTCATCAACTTTTAATTCATTTGATATTTCCAGCGAGCTTTTGACTTTTCCCTCATTTTGCACATAAAAAGAAAAAAAAAAGAAGTCTATGGAAGTATCTTAATTTGGCTTCCCCTAGAGCAGACCCTGAGACAATGATTCCTATGCAAGTGATTTATTTGGTAGGTGAGTTTCTTGAGCTAAGGAAACAGTTGTAGACGTGAAGAAGTGAATGAAGTACAAGTGAAGGATTTACCACTCTGGTCGCTACTGAGGTTAATGGATGCTTAATCCCATGGAGGACTCAGACAGTCACTGTCACACCCCTGCCTCATAGTTACCCAGAAGTAGAGAGCAGGGGCTGAGATCTACCAACTCTATCTCCCAAGACCGGGGGCTGCTCCAGGACAGGGCGCCACAGGACAAGGCTGAGGGGCTCCTCAAAGTCCCCATGCAAAAAGGGGCAAGGGTGGGGCACAATGGGGCACTAACAAGACCCTGGGCAGGTTCCCTTCACACTCATCCTCCTTCCCCCATAACCACTGGTGCCCACACGCCCCAAGGGAAGTTTTCTGTCGCAGATGACAAACGAACGGTGTCTTCTGTAGATGAAGAATTACATGTTTCACATAACATTTTCAAAGCTTGATTTGTAGTAATTTGTCAGAATAAACTCTCATTGGAGGAAGAATGACCTACATGCATAGTGATGGGTAAAATTCATTATCACAGGCGAGGCAGATTGAATCCGAGGTCAGGAGATGAGGCCATCCTGGCTAACACAGTGAAACCCCATCTCTACTAAAATACAAAAAAAAAAAAAAAATAGCCCCGAGGCCCGGTAGCCTGTGATCCCAGCCACCGGAAGATGAGGCAGGAGGCCGGCAAACCGGGAGTTGGAGCTTGCAGTGACTGAGATCCGGCCACTGCACTCCAGCCTGGGCGACAGCGCGAGACTCCCTCTCAAAAAAACAAAAAAAAAAATTCATTATCACACATGTACGAACCAATAAGAACCTTGACTCAGCAGGTGACCATGGGAAACTGGAGAAGCAAAGGCTTGCTGGGAGAGTCACGAAAAGGGAGAACATCATACAGGCATGGGGGATGGTATGTGGGGAGGAGGAGGAGACAAACTTGTCTCCAAAATGTCTTGTGTGGATGGCTGTAAAAACTCCTGACACCACGAACCAAAGAACTAAAGCTAAAGCCAAGAGAGGAAGGTCGGTCGGGAAAAGAAGCCTGTACAGGGGAGAAGCATGGATCTTCAAGGATCAGGAGGGCTTCCAGGTGGAAGTGGCCAGGATGTATAACCAGAGACCTGGCCATAGAAAATCCCATCAGGAGTAACACCAGCTCAAGAATTGCCTTCACTGCACAAGCTTGTGCTACTGCCCTAACCACGGACTTCCTAATTACCTGTTCACGGAACACTCTGCTCGGTGATTGTTCTATTAAAGTTGAAATGCTTCAGGCCTCCTGAAAATAGCCCCTAAATCACTCCCCTTCTCATGCCAATATTTACTGTACTTCAAAACGCAAGACAGGAGGTTGTCATGGAAAAAGAACTTGGCTACTATTAACCTCTTAAAATATTCTTTTTATAGTGGGGGCTGCTTTAGACATTTGGTGACTGGAGATTTCTCCAGGGGCAATTCATCCTTCTCCCCAAACAAACCTCAGAGCACAGACTTTTCAGGTTCTGGGAAGACCAAAGCGGGTGACGCTGACCATGGCTGTTTAGTCTTCGTGTTACTGTTGTTTCTGCATCCTAGCTAGAAGGTGAAGAAAACATCCAACATTTGGAGACTAACTCAAATTTTAAAATATTCCAGTGTTTCTCTGGCCAATATTGTCATAATCGTCCTCACACGGTCCATTTAAACCACCATTTCTTCTTACTGTGAAATATATGGGCTAAGACTTTGAAGTGCCTGCAAAGGTCAGGGTATAACAATTGTTGCTGAGTAAACAACTTCTCCAATGCTGAATGTGCAATTTTGGTATTAGTGTGTGTGTTGTGGGGGAATGTGTAATTTTGGTATTAGTGTGTGTGTTGTGGGGGTTGGGGGGGTATCTTTTTTCCTTTTCTTTCTTTTTTAATGATACTAAACATTTAACTCCTTCAAACCTAAAACGCACATCCTGTTTAAAAACTGAAAGCTTAATAAGTGAAAACCCCGATAAACTTAGGCAAATTTTCTGTCTCTTCACCAAATACAAACAGCATAGCAATCTAGAAGGTAAAAGAGAGATTTCCTTTTAAGATGATAATTATCAAAAGCAATTTTTATAAATCTTGTGCCTATTTCCTTATTCACCTGGAAAGGATGGGAAAACAGCTTCGGGATGCCATCCTGAAGATGCAATCCTCGCCCGTTTCCCCAAGCTCTGCGCCACCGCACCGGCCTGCAGCTCCACACTTGCCACAGAGTCACCGCCCTACCTTCCCGCTATTTGTGCTTAGGTTTTGCGTTATGCCTCAGGCTTAGAAAAGCTTCTCCCTCTAGAAGGCACTGGTCCCTTAAACTCCATAAAGGCCCTGAATATACAGACATTTCTATAATTGAGTAATTGACAGAAAATTGCTCTCCATACATGTACATGTCTGGTGCTGTAGGTCCACTCACCAAAGAGCTTCCACCTGCCTTTGCATGTGTGGTGGGGGCTGTTCCCCACCTTGCAGGGACACCACTGCCTCCTATGATGGCCTCCAACACGCCCTCCTCCTGAGCTGAGATCGTGTCCTATTTTCCTGTTTTCCCTCCAGGCCCAGAAAAGCTGAGCCTCGTCCCAGTGCATGTGTCTGCAGGGTTGTTTCACGTTTCTTGTAAATATCCTCATAACAGGCCTGCCAGCTATGATAGGGCAAACATTTGACACTTGTTGAGTACAACTGTCTGTAAACAATTCCAAACGGGGCACCCAGCACGCACGCGCAGGCAGAATTCCTCTGTGTGCAGAAATCCTAATTTTATACCTAAACTCCTTGCTACTGTGTTGAGTGCAAAACCACGCTCCCTCTTTCAAAGAATGAAAATTCACATTGGAAGCCAATGTGTTCTCTTGCTGTGTTTTGTTTTGTTTTTGTTTTCCATCTCTGCTACCCTTGCCACAGTTTTACTTTAACCTCATGCCTCTTTCTTGAGCCACATCATTACTTCCTTTACAGCTCTGCCTACCAGCTGCTGGAGCGGGCCAGGAGGGGAGTGAGGAAAATGCAAGACCAGGCTGACCCATTCCCTGCACAGCTTCCAGAAGGATGGTTCTCAAATGCAAAGCCACTCCGGGGCATACAGTGTGTCCCATGCCTGCCTCTAGTTTGCGGCTGCTTCACAGGAGGGACTATATTAAATTCATTTTTAACAACCCCAGCTCCTCACCCAATGACTGCACACCAAGGACACATGACTCAGAAACCCTGAGTTTTAACTCTAGATATGTAATTAACTAGCTAAAGACTTTTGCTCATCAATTAAACAGAGGAAAGAAGAAAGGGGAAAAGAGAGAGGGAGAGAGGGAAAAAGGAAGGGGAAAAGGAAATTTGTTAAAACTGCAGGGTTTGTTTGGGCCTCTTCTCTTGTAATAGTCTTTTGTTCTGTCATTTTGGAAAGATTCAGGTAAATGGCAAGTAAGCAGACCTTACACATCCAATTACACAGATTCATTCTGAGAAGAGGAAGGAGGCAAGAAAAGGTTTAACTTAGAAAAAAAATCACGAAGAATTTAATTGTGTGATGAGGAATGTCTATGAGCTCAGAAAGTGACATGATACCGAGAGAGGTTCATCAATCCATTAAGGAACAGGATGGAGCCAACAAAGAAGGTATATCGGATCAGAATGTGTTGCATATTAACTTTCATGCTCCCAAAATCACTGGAGATTCACTTATCTCTAAACGCGCACAAACATTTCAACCCAGAGACTCCTTGCTTGGCCAGTAAGGGTAAAAATCAAACACACATTTTTCAGGTATTTCATGTTCATGTTACCTGAGGACTCCTGATGTTACCTACGATCCTGTCTGTTCAGGCCTCAGTATCTCTCTGTGGAACAAGGCACGATTCAGACAAGATGTGCTCCAGTATCTCAAAACTAGAAGGTGGATTTCATGCATCAAATCACCACTTATAACTTAGCCTAATTCAAGTCCAAGTACAACTTCATCCTTGACCTCTGCTTCTCAGTGCCGAGGACAGTCCCCTTCTTCATCCACCTTTTCAAATTATCAAAATAATCTTGTCATCTCCCTTCAATGATCAATCACAGTTCAAAGACCACCACAAATGCAACACTGGCATCATGATGGCATAAACCATGGAGACTAGCAAGGTGGGGCCAGTCATTAACTGAAGACCTTCAGTGCATGAATGCCTATGCTCAGTAATGGGAAAGGCATTGCCCTGCCTCGGGAAGTTTATGCTGCAGTTAATAAGACAAGTGCACAAATATTCAAGTAAAAGAGAATGGGGAAGAACTAATGTTTTATTGACTATCTGGTCTAAGTGTTAGAAGTTTTCCCTATTTCAGTGAATGTAACTATCCATAATCTGATGAGATACATGGCTTCACAGATGAGGAAACCAGTGTTCAGTCAGAAGGCTAAATAGCACAAAGTTTTGATATAGGAGGTAGAAAGAAAGTATTTAGGCAGGCAGTGAGGGCAAAAGGGTGTTTGGCAGAGCTTCCCTTCTACCAAAAACCTGCCCCCCAAAATCATTTCTCTTATAACAAAGAACACCCTGAAAAATGGAGCCACAAACAAAAATAAGGAAGCTAGAAGCTTGGATGAGGGATGCCAGCAGCTGCACCAATAGAAAAGAGTTACCTGGGGGCCGGGCATGTCCAACACGGAGGCTCCATCTTCCCTTTTCTGTTACCACGTGTACAGTAATAAATAAAAGGGCAACATGGTACAGCTCAGGCAGAGAACCGCCCTGCATAATAAAACATTAGGGTGGGGGCTACCAGAGATTTGCATCCTATGCAAATGGCACACCTGGTCTAACCAGTCTTTAGCTCCCTGTGTAGATCAGGTATCACTTCCCCACCAGCTTATCTATAAACTCCCTGTATTTCACTGTGGATCCGACAACCCATTTTTTTCAGGACCCCTCTCAGTAGTGGAGAGCTATTCTCTTTCTTTCACCTGTTAAACTTCCACTCTCAACCTCACTCTTCATGTGTTGGTGTCCTTGTTCTCCCTGGCCATGAGACAACAAACCTCAGGTATTACCCCAGACAACGAGGCTGTTTCAATTTCACAAGTATTTAGTAAATGAGAGAGAGATTTTCAAATGCCAATCAAACACTGTCGCTAATATGACTCCCACAATACCACACACTGCCTAGGAATTCCAAGAAAACACAGCATTTCCAGGTGGCCAAGTCAGGAATGCTTCAGGGAAGAAGGGCTATTCGTGCTGGGCTTTAAAGCTGGAGTGATGTTGTTATGTGAGTGAAAGAAATTCTAGGCAGAAGGACAAAAGGGGGATGGGTATTCAAAGTCATGTGCCAGACATGAAGGCATGGCCTCAAGGATGTCATCCACAGCAAGATCCCTGCATCGGAGCTTTTCTCTCTTAGTGTCCTCTGGCTCTTAGTGTCCTCTTGTCCTTAGGATGCATGCATGTCTCATCTCTCCAAATACATTACTGTCTCCTGAGGCTGGGTCTGTATCAAATACTCTGGATCGCAGGGACTCCACTGACAGTGCCCTGGGCACAGTAGGCACTCAGTGCAGGTCTGTAAAAGAGTAGTTCATATTCTAAGAGAAAAAAAAATGTACCTTTATAGGAATTCAATCTGGAAGATAAAACGCCTCCACCCCTCAGAAATTAATTTTTTTCCTGGTCATATCATTATCATCATCATCATTATCATCATAAAGATTTATTATCATAAAGATAATCGCAACATGTTAAATGCCTATGAAGCAGCAGACATTTCTGTGATACAGTAAGAGATAACCGGAAACCCACAGACTGATTTAACATCAGACTTAAAAAAAGAAAAGCATGCATTATTCCTTTTCTAATTGCTAAATTATTACATGTTTTAAAGAGAAATTACACTAAAGCCATAAAGAAGAAAAACCACATAAGTCCAAGAAAGACATCCAGAGGACCTAGTTGTATTTCAAACAGCAAAGCAGATTTTTCTGAAAGCTTTCTTCAGTACCACACACACACACACACACACACACACACACACACACAATTGAAATTGGCATTATGCTGACCAATGACTTCATACAATCACTTCACTGCCAATTTGAAAATTAAGCGCATGCCAGCACTTTCTTCAGTTCTTCCTTCATGCTGAAGGAAGTAAACAAACCACTTGTGAGTGTGAATGCAGCGGAGAGCCTGAAACTGCCACAGAGCTGCCTGTCCACGGTGAAGGAGAAAAGAACTCTCATACCGCCACACCGGGGAACCCACGTATTTGCCAGGAACATTTCAGGTGTGGAAGCTCCTTGAGATTTACCTGGCATGACCTCCTCCCTTCACGGTGAGAAGAAATACATGCCTGATCTATGCAGAGAGCAGGTCAGTGCTGTTCTATCTGAGAATCCTCTCTCTACACACCAACACTCCCGAGTCATGACTAATTTCTCCTTCAATTCCAGATGGCATTATCCTTCCCCCGTTGTGTGTTGTGACCATCACTTTCCAGAACACAACCTTGGCCACTCTCATTGCCTTCATAAAAGAGTACCATCCAGGGGTCCAGGTGGACTCACCCCGACTCAAGTTCTCTAACAAAAGTCAAAGTCCCTTCATGGTATGCCTTCCGAGTGTCGGGAACCACCTTCAGCTGGGCTCATTTTTAAAAAAATAAGAGAGTGAGGCAGATTCTCAGAGTTGATCTGGAAACCTCAAAGGGTTTCACTCTGTTGCAAAGATTCCATGCCAAAGGCACAAGGGTCTTTGATGTACATGGTCCCTAGTCTACTCCAAGGGAATAAAAGGAAAAAGAGGATTTTAGGGCTTCACTGAACAATACAGTTTACTTTTCCTCCACCCATGTTTCCCTTTAGTTCTCCTGTGGTCTCCATTGCCATGAAATATCCTCCCGGATACTAGGGGCAAGACATTCATTTCTAACTGTTAGAATCACAGAACGTGAGGGCTGGAGGGTCTCCGGAACGCGGGCCACCCAGAGGAGACAACACGGAGTGGCGCCGTGCGATCTCCACAGGAGGGCAGGGAGGGGACAACACGGAGCGGCGCTGTGCGATCTCCACACAAGGGCAGGGAGGAGACAACAATGAGGGCAGGGAGGAGACAACACGGAGCGGCGCTGTACGGTCTCCACACGAGGGCAGGGAGGAACAATTCGGAGCGGCGCTATACGATCTCCACAGGAGGGCAGGGACAGGTAGCCCCTTGACTGCGATCCACATGCCTATTTGGTAGTAGGCTAGTCCCGGGGAATCCAGGGGACTTGGGAACTTCACTTGCTGCTCCAGTGCGATGGTTTCCATGTTTTTTCCCTCTGGAACTCATGCTGAAACTTAATCCTCAATGAAACAGTATAGGGGGCGGTGGTGATCTTTTAAGAAGTGACTGGGTCATAAGGCATCTGTCCTCATGACTGGATGAATCCATTCACTGGTCATGGATGAATAGATTAACGGGTTATCACGGGAGCAGAATAGCTGTCATGAGAGTGGGTCTGTTATAGAAGCCACTTTGGTTTTCTTTTGTGCGCCCCTCGTCCTGTGATGCCTTCTGCTGTGCTATGATGCAGTGTGAGGCCCCCCACCAAGAGCCCACCCCATGAGGTCATCTGATCCCGGACTTCCCAGCCTCCAGGACTGTGAGAAATAAACTTCTTTTCTCTATATTACCCAGTCTCAGATACTCTATTACAGCAACAGAAAATGAACAAAGACATCCAACAGCAGCTCTCCTAGCTGGATGTGCACACGCAACGGTACATCATGATCCCTGTTTTCCTAATAATCTATTAAATCATCATGCCAATGAGCCACACTCCACCTTCACTTCCATCCCGCCGTTCGGTTCTCTGCTTCCTTTTTATAGTCTCTGATTCCTGGCCATGCCCCAATGTCCCACTGAGAGAACAAGCTGTGAAAGTTACAAGGGCTTCATGAGACCCTGAGATAGGAACTCCCTGGAGTTGCAGACAGGCCGGGGCGCTTCTCATGTATCGGATCACCAGCCTCACACCCAGTGCTGTGACTTGGCCACAGGGATGCGGAAGCCCTGTCCTGTCACTGAGGGAGTTTATTTGGAATGAGTCAATGAGGTGCTTCACCAGGAACATCACGTGTTCTGTGCTCCAAGGGCCGTAAGAGAGTGCTCAGGGGAGCAAGCACTGGAGAGCAGTAACTGGAGCCCCATGCTGCACCCACAAGATGATCTAATGCACCATATAGGGAGCTACTGGGTAAGAGAGAAGCTTTTAGGGAGCCATTGGGTAAAAGAGGAGCTTTGGAAGAGTATCCAAGCTCCTTTCAGCAGGGCCCACTCTTAACCTTGATCTCTGCACAGCCCACCCACTGCCACCTTGCAGGTGAGATACCAAACCCATGTCCTCCTCTGCCTCCTCCTGCGGGATCCACAGAAGCAACTGCCTGATTGGGAAGGCAGCCAGCCTGGGACCCTCTAGAAAATCCACATGGACAGTCCGCCAGAATCATGGACACTGACCTTTCTTCAGTTTTGTCCCTCAGCGTCCCACACACTCCCCACCATGACACAGGAGAGAGGCTACTGCATTAGCTCAAGGTGCTAGTCACAGTCCAACATTTGTAACTCCCAGAGGCAGCCAGCACTCCACCAAGAACGACCGAAGTGGGCCACACGGGTTATTGTTCAAGGTCTATGCTGAGAGCACTATGAATCACTAAGACATCTGGCTCGAGAACCTTAACCAGCTGCTCTGCCTAAATTGCAACATTCTTTTTTTCTCCCAAACTCGGTGGTCACCTGGGTGCGGGGGAGGAAAGCAAGGCAGGCTTGCCCTTGTCCATGCGTTTGTTCCACCTCTGGCACGGCAGGCAGCTGAGTTACTGGGCTGTGCCCTTCAATCACTTCACTTTGCTTTCTGTCCCTTCACCAGCCCAGAGCAGAGCCCTGCAGAAGGCACTGCTGAGGCCAGGAAGAGCGGTGATCAGGTTCCACCTTCCAGGAAGAGGCAGCGTGCCTGGTGCCCCGTGGTGCCTGCGCATGACAGCCTGGCTGCAGACTACTGTGTGCTTCCATCTGTCACCTTCCAGTGCAATGTGACAGCAGCCCTCCGGCGATCCATCTGCTTCCCTGGAGCTCCATCCCGACTCCCCCACCCCATTCTGTCGTCGCCTAACTGGGCACATCCAAGATTAGGCAGTCTCAGCTGCAGCCCCCAGAAGGAAAGCTAAGAGCCTCACACCAAGCTGCTAAAAAACAGACATGTTGAGATTGAGTGGTGAGAGGCGGGGAGCTAGTGATGGCCCACAGTCCCTGCAAGGCAATATAGAGTGCTAAGATTGGAAAAGGGGTAGGAGGAAACAAGGACATTTTCTTTTACTTAAAAATAAAAGCATTTGCAAAGAGGTAGCTCTCAGAATATGCCTTTCGGTGTCCTCTGGGATCTCAGCAGCGGCCTAGAACCAGAGGGCTCATAAAGTCCAAGTATTTAGAGACATGACAGCGCCATTCAATCCCAAAAGCACTTGTTGAGGGGCAGTTCGATGCAAAAGTGTGCAGAGTTGCTTGGAGGAAATACAGAGATAAACCATGCGGGGTACCCATTTCCTGCCAATCCCACAGCAGCCTCTATGCAGTGAGCTCTCTAAGACTGGTGTGGTCAACGCCAAGGTGGGCATCAGGTAGACCAGTTTCCCTCTTACTAAGCACAACATCCGGCACTTACCTGCACACAATCACATCCTTCCTGTCACACTTTGCACACAGTTTTGCACAAATATAATGCAAAAGGGAATTGTTTTAAAATACAGTTCCTTCATTCAGCAAATATTTACCAAGTGCCTTCTGACCTCTGAGCACTCTTAACACCGGAGCAGGTGCCAGGCCTTCTACACTGAGCTCAGCCCAGATGCAGCTGGTAAAGCCCTACATGCAGGGCAGAGGGATACAGGATTTAACAGAGGGAAGCACGCAGGACAGAGAAGGGGTTTCTCAACCAGAAGAGCTCCCACGAAGAGCTTGTTGCAGACACTGGACCAAGGGGAGGGAAGAGCCAGTGAGAAACCAGAGCACCAAAGGGCTGTCCAGGGCCACCAATTATTCCTTACATTCCAGTTGGAGTGTGCTGGTGGCCCAAGAGTAAATGAGTCTGCAGCCAGGCCAGGAGCTTCCTCACAGGTTCAGGAAAAGAGTCCAAACTTTGCTCCTGCTCCTGACGCCCTGAGAACTACTGATGGAGTTTTCAACAGAGAATATTTTAATGCGCTTGTCATTTTCGCATGATTTTCTACAGTCTGAGACAAGGAAAGCAGTCAGAACTTTGCTGCAGGTAAGTAATAATTTGCAAGTGCCCTGCATATTTTTCGTAGCATATGTATGTGCTGAAAGCTTATCAGACAACGTATGAGTGGACTACAAACCACCAAGCCTGCCGGAAGCATGCAGGGTTGTTCTTACATTGAAGCTGAGCAGCGTACCAGGATGCCACTAGATTAGAACAGAGTATCGCGAAGCCAGACCTGAGATTAACAGTGGGCCAAGCAAACAAAAATCTCGGTCTAAGATCCAAGAGACCCACATTCAAGACCCTACTGCAAATTAAATTCATGAGACCTTGGACCATTCCATGGTGCCATAAAGCCTCAGTATCCTCATCTGTGATTTGGGTTACTGAGAACTGCCCTGCTTCTCACAGGGCTGTCATGGGGATCTCTGCAATAACCTACAGAAATGACGTCCAAAAAGATGTGTGGTGTACAGACGAGATTAGAGAGCTGAAAGCTGCTTCTTCCGCAGGCACCTCTGACTCTCTAGTTTGGCTATTTCACGACCATTTCAGGTACACACCATGGATACAGAGGAAGGTGACTAGCCTCAAGGAGTTTACAGGAAAGTAAGTGGCTATAACTGTGCATATTATCCCCCGCCCCCTAAAAAAAAAAAAAAAAACAGAAACAAGAAAAGAATTTGCTAGTCGGCAGCCAGGACTCCTTGGTGTCTGACACAATCCTCTATGAATCAGACAACTCCCTTAACATGTAATCTGGGCTATTTTAGAACCCCCAATAAGTTTTCAATGGGTTAGGAGGGATCACCTTATTTTTAAAGGTCCTAGAGGGCTTGAAGCCATGTTGTAATATTTTTATAGCCTCTTTCAGAGTCAGGAGCTGTACGGATTTTGTCCTCACTCTGAATTTAACTAGTACTTAAGTGTGCTGATTATAGCTGCAAACACACTTCTTGTTCCAGTGTGTGGTTGGAGAGGTGGACAGGGAAGAAGCTTTGGAAATTTACAGCACAGAAATAGCATGTGGTCTGTCTGCCTGAAAAGAATCAATCCTTCTGTGGCAACAGCTAGAAGACCACCAAAGGGCCTGTAGCAAACAAAAGACAGCCATTAAAACGGGGCTTCTTGTCACCAAATCCCTGTTTTGGGACACTGGACAGGCTTTTCCAGTCCAGGAGACACCAACAAAGCCAGGAGCAGCCACGGAGCTAGGGTGCAACAGACAGGACAAGTCTGGCTGGAAACTCGGGGGTCATCCAAGCAAAACATTTAGACACAGTGATGATTGTAAAGGAAATAATTAAGAAAGAAATTGCACTAAACACTTCCTAACTGGTTTTGCATGAAGAAGCAACTCTATTTGGTTGTGGAAATGAGCTGCGGAGGGGCAGGAGGGCCTGCCTGGAATGGGCTGAGAAGAACGGACTTGATCTAGCCACTGGCCAGCCCTGGGACCCCCGCAGGTCTCCGATCCCGCCTCTGTAACATGAAGGCCTTAAATGTAAAGGATGCTCTTTTGCGTTTCATGGAGGGGAACCACGGAGGGGAAGCCTTAGTTGATAGGGGTCACAGGTGCCCTAAACTTATTCCCGTCTCAGCCTGAGCTGAATTTTATTTTCATTTATTTTTAAGACATCGGGCTTCCATAAGACTTCCTTTGGAAAATGGATCACCACAAAACTACTCCCCAAATTTTGAAAACTCTGTACTGCATGATCTCTATAATTTCCTTTAAGCGTTCATATTTGCACACAACAGTGTTGCCTTACAGTAAAAAAATCAAAAGAAAAAAAGGTTTCTTATCTTACCCTAAAAGACTCTGTCATTGTGCTATGGACACCCTAATAAACATGTCTGATAATGAAATCCTGATTTGTTCCCAAATTTCAAGTCACACAGAAAAAATAGGGCAAAGAGGCATCTATTTTTAAAATAACACTATCTTTTGGAGAAAGTAGTGCGTGGGTCACCTTATAAATGTTGACATATGTTTACTACAGAAAATAAGGTTTAAAAAATTATAGAATGAAGATAACCTAGAATATCAACTTGATGTTACCAGTGCTATGTTCTTTCCACATTTGCAAAGTGTGTCACATGTCCCTGGACTTACACGTACGTAAGATCTCAGTCCTTCATCTAGTTCACATGATCATAAAATATTTTTTCTACACTGAAAATCTGTGCCTGCTTAATTGGAAATCTACATAAGTGTCATGAAAAACCTATCAGTGAAGAGTTCCCATCTTCTTTGATGCTCCATCCAAATGATTAAACAGGCTTTGAACCAAGGGGCCACCTACGTCTTCAGTCCCAACAAAATCAACAATTGCAGACATCCACTTCCCTCATTATGATGAACTAGTTTCTATCAAGATCCTTCCCACCAGAAAATAACTAAAGCCCAGTTAAAACAGATTGAACTAAAAAATGAATAAGCTTATAAACCTGTAAGTGGACTACAGAATTCTAAGGCTCTTAGGGTTTTTAGAAACTGAGAATTGAAGGCTTTTTTTGTTTTAATTTTCTGTGCACACAGAAAAATACCAGTGGTGTCTACTAAGAGGAGAGAAACAGAATGTATAACTTCCAAATTATAAAAGAAAAAAGAAGTAATAATATAAAGAAACAAATATGTACTTAAAAAACAGGAAACAGCATAAAAGCATGTGGAGAAAAAAAAACCAAATATGTTAAAGATCATAAAAAATAAATGGATTAAACTTGATAGCCAAAAGAAAGAAATGGCAAAATTAAATTTTAAAAACAGATAAATATACCTAAAACTATAAGAAATTGGAGAAATTAGAAGTCAAAGGATGGAGAAAAGTGATCAAGAAAAATGCCAATCAAAAGAAAGCTATCAGACAAAATAGGCTTTAAAGAATAAAGTCTAACTAGAGAAAAAGAAGGTAATAATTATAAAAGGTTTAATTCATTAAGAAGGCATAAAATTTTAAGTTTGTATACATCAAATAACTTCAAAATATACAAAGCAAAAATTACACTTACTGAGAAAAATGCCAAGTACACCATCGCACTGAGAAAACTCATTATATATGACTTTAAAATGGGAAACATGCAAACTAGTAAAAATGTAGAAAACATGAAAAGCACCGTAAACAATCTTGATGTAATAGATTGTAAAACCCAGAACCAATACACTGGGAATTCAGTTTTCTCAAAAAAACAAACAAACAAACAAAAACAGAAAATTCACAAAAGCTGACATTATACTGAGACATAAAGAACAACTCAGCAGACCATGTGTTCTGACCTCAATGCAATTAAGATAGATGTCGATAATGAAAAGATTCCCCATGTTGGAAAATTTTGAAAGACTTATCAGTAACTCATGGGTTATAGAAAAATATGTAACTTAAAAAATATGTAGAACTGAACATTAATGAGAATATTATTTAAGAAAACGTATGAGACGCCATTAAAGCAGTAGTGAGAAGAAAATTTTTTTTTGAGATGCAGTTTTGCGCTTTTGTCCCAGGCTGGAGTGCAGTGGCACAATCTTGGCTCACTGCAACCTCCATCTCCCGGGCTCAAGCAATTCTCCTGCCTCAGTCTCCCGAGTAGCTGGGATTACAGGCACCCGCCACCATGCCTCGCTAATTTTTGTATTTTTTAGCAGAGACAGGGTTTCGCCATGTTGGCCAGGCTGGTCTCAAACTCCTGACCTCAGGTGATCCACCAGCTTCGGCATCCCAAAGTGCTGGGATTACAGATGTGAGCCATTGCGTCCAGCCCCGAAAAGAAAATTCATAATCTTAAATGCTTACAGGGCTAAAAATTATTGAGTTGTTTTTAGCTGAACAAGTCAGAAAAGCAACTACAGCCTAAACTCAAGGATAGCAAAAGAAGACGTATAACACACAAAAACAAAAATAAACAAAACACAAGGTAAAGTTACAGTACAGAGGCTCAACAAAGCCAAGAGTGTTTTCCTTTGAAAATCATAATACATGCACAATCTGGCAGGTTCGTTGAGGAAGAAAAAAGAACAACTGTATTGTAATAAATAATAGAAGAGATTTTAAAATCTGTGAATAATTTCATGCTAATTAAATTGAAAAGCAGGGAATTATGAACACACGCCTAAAAGAATACCATTTAACCTGGGTAGCACGGTAAGATTCCATCTCTAAAACATATATATGTGTGTATATATGTATATATAAAATATAAATACACATCTGGATTCTATTTGCTCATTTTTAAATTTTTTTCTTAAGTTATATATATAAACATATGTTAACATACTTTTTTATATATAACATATACATATATACATAAAGCTTAAGAAAACTGACTCAAGAAGAAACGAGTGCAAATAATTTTACGAACTTTGAAAAAAATTGACTAGAAATCTTCCTACAATAAAATCACCAGGTCTCATTTTCAGTTGAGTACTACCAAAATTTCAAGAGCAGATAATATAAATCGTACACAAAATCTTCTGGTAAATTGGGAAAAACCGGGGGGAAAAAAAAACCCTCCCTCTTCAATCAGACAAAAACAGTTAAGGAAAGAAAAAATATAGGCCAAACTCTCTCATGAGTAAAGAAGCAAAAATTTAAAACAAAATATGAGCAAATGGAATCCAGATGTGTGTCAGATGTGTATTTAAACAAGCTAGATTTATCTTAGAAGTATAAGAGAATTTAACATTAGAATATACTGTAAGTGTAATAGAACGTTAAAAAAAAAACAGTGAGAACCATATGGTCCTCTTAATAGATGCAGAACAAGCCTTTGATAAAATTCAGCATGCACTTATGATTAAAAACATAAAATACAACTCGACAAATTAGAAACACAAGGTAATTTCCTTAACCTAACAAAGGACATTTACAAAAATATGGCGGCAAATATATTCTTAATTAAATTAGAACATTCCCTACAAAACTCAGGCTGAAGGAAAAGATATCTGCTATTACTTCAATTCAATATTGTACCTTGGGCTCTACTGCAAAAAAGAAAACAATAAAAAGAAAGAGAATCTATAAGAATTGAAAATGAATAAACAATAATTTCATTATTTAAAAAACACAGTATACATACAAGAATCTATAGACAAAATATTAAGAATACCAAAGGTTTGGTAAAGTGACTAGATGCAAGATCAATATTAAAAAGGTAATTACATTTATACACTCCAGCAAAGATTCCATTTCCAAGGGTATAAAAGAAACTAAGGTACTAGGAGCACATTCAACAAAAGATAAGTAAGGTGTATGGATCTAGAGAAAAGTACAAAACATAGACATTTAAGACATAAATACATGGATAGTGATACAATGTTCATGGATGAGAAAAGGCAGTATCACAGATTATGCCAATTCTTTCTAAACTGACCTACACATTTAATGCAATCCAAGCAACTTCCCAACAAGGGTTTGCTGCTGTTGTCATTGGTGCTGTTAGTTCATAAACTAACTCTAAAATCTCTACAGAGGGCAGAGGACCAGGTTTAGCCAAACGCCACCGAATAACAGGGAAAAGGCTGAAAGCCAAGTGCCAAAACTTACTAGAGAGCTGGAGTCATTAAGAGCATGCTGCATTGACACAGAGGTGGACAATCTAACCAAGTTAATAAAGGAGACACAGGAAAAAAAAAAAAAAAACAAAAACATGAATACATGGAAATACGACACATAACAGAGTGTGTATTTCAGATAAATAGAGAAAAAGGGCCATTCAATAGATGTTACTAGGTATTGTTTTTCCTTATGAATAAAAATCATATTGGATTCCTCCATTACACACAAAAGTTAATTCTAAATACTTTTTAAACTATTAAATATAAGAGAGTGACTTATGACCTCAGAATACATAAGACTGTATTAAATAAAAGGCCCTAACTATAAATGGGCAAGGTTGATACACTCAGCATGTTAAAATCAAGAACTTCTAGTCATTAAAAAGGTAACTTACAGAAAGTGAAAATGGATCGCACAAACTGGGAGGTAATATTTTTAACACATGAAACTAACAATAGTCTTCAGAATACAGGAAAAATGTGTTCAAACCAGTAAGAAAAATATACTCCAATAAAAAAACTAGACCAAAAATACAAGCAGTCATTTTACAGTTTAATGGTGATTAAACACGGGAAAGGAAGCTCAACATTACTGGTACCTTAAATTCATCTTACTATTAATTTGGCAAAAATTAACACACCTAATAATGCCGAGTGTTGGGATAAGAAAGGCACAAATTTTAAAGGAAACTCTTATTCACTGCTGATGGCAATGTGAATTGGCATGATCGCACTTCAGAAATCATTACAGCATTTTCTTGCAAACTTAATCGTTAATTAGCTTTTATTTTTCAGGCCCAGCTGTGCTCTTCCTTGGTATATAATCAAGAAAAAAATTGCACCCATGGACCAGGTATGTAGGAACCAAGAATACTAATAGCAGACTGTTTTCTGACAGTAAAGACTGAAAATCATCCAAACATCCAATGGCAGAAGAATGCACGAAGAAACTGATGCTAAGATTATCAAATATCACACAACATGAAATGAATAAATACAGTTACACAAAACAACCTGGTTAAATCTTAGAGAACACTGCGTAAGCAAGTCTACCTATAGCACAGTATCATTGTTAATGAGTAAAAGGATACGAGGTTTAGCAATAAAGAATGCTTAAAATAGCAAGGGAAGATTAGGAGGTAGCTCAGGGGAAAGGTGGGACGCCAGGGCAGCAATATATGGGGGCACCATTCACATCGACAATGCTCTCGTTTGAAAGGAAGGTTCACGGATATTTGCGAATGATGCTCCAAAACTGACATAACGCAGTTTTTCATGTATCAAATTCTACTGAATACAGCTCTTTAAATGCACTGCTTAAAACAGTAATACGGCAGAATCCTGTTCTGATTAAAAAGCGGGTATCTTTTTATGCCTCCTAAATTTTCTAGAAGGGTCAATAAAAATAACAATAATAATGGTGATGATGATAGTGGTTTTCTCTGGGGAAGAAGGTAGAAAATTTAAATTTTTACTTAATACACTCTCTGTAGTTTAATAATTTTACTGTGTATGTATATTGATTTTTAAAATAAATTATCCACAATTACTTAACTAAGTAATTCCTTAGAGAACTTCTAGAACTCAAAGACAAAAGTTAAGATTAAGAGCAAAGACAGATCCTGAATGAATTTCGAAAATCCAATGTTGATTCGTCAATGAATTGAAAGAACACAGAAACGGTCCGGCTGAGTGCGGGTCTCTGACAGGGAAGTCCCGGGTAATGCCCACACCCTACTCACTCCGTGGTCTCTTCGAGGAGAGACTCAGCTCTGTGCTAAAGAGGCCTAGACTGCCTCCGGGGTCAGCTCGCAAAGTCTGTGGATTTCATGATCCTTTTAATACAGAGGATGTCCTTTAATTCCTGTCCTATATAAGAATCTTCCTCGGACGATGCACTTTCAATTTATTCTCTATTCTACCAGAAGTTTCTTGATTTCCTTAAAAAAAAAAAAAAAGGAAAGGAAGGGGAAGGGAGGGGAGGGGACTGTGAAATGCCTTCCCCAGGTTAACCCCTTCTTCAAAGATTCTGAAATGTGATTTTTTTCTCCCATTCTGGAAACATTTATGTACAAACCTCCTGCTTGTAGTTAATCCTCACATTCAGTCGACTTATTCACATAGTGGAGAAATGTTTAACAGCAGGCTCTTCATTCTGATTCTTCAAAACCTCAAATTGCATCTGACTTTTTCTTTCTGGGAAGTGTTGGTGATAATATGACACTCTCTGGGGCTGACTTTAGCCGGCACCGAAGTTTTCAACTTGAATTGGGCAAAGAGGACCCAGAAGAAAAATCAAAAGCACCATGTGGTCATCCCGCACGGCCTACGCTTTCAGGGATGGACAGGCACCCCAGAGCCCACTGGTGCCTCTCCTCTGTCCCCAATGACCTCATCCACTAATGGACTTCACAGTCATGTTCCTAGTCTCTGCAAAATAATTCATCTGATTTCAATATGTGCTTCTTCCCACAGCTGGACACCATTATTTCTGGTACTCAAGATCTCTTCTGAAGCACATGAAACACCAGCTGATAGCCCTTAAAATGGCTCCTCCAAAACACCAATGTCCAGAAATGATCCACTCCACTCCCACCACACCCATGCCCATCTGGACCCTGGAGAGTCTTGCAATCCTAAATCACTTCCATTTGGAATCAAGATATTTTCCAAGATTTTATCTTCCCTGCTTTCCTGGTGCTAAGAGTCACCTCCTAAGAGTCCCTCCAAAATTTTTACCAGGCAGACAGGTAATGTGAGATTTGGAAATGGAGCATCCTGGGCTTGTTTCAGCTCCACCAATGGCCCGTTGCCTCATCTTGAGCAAGCCTTGTTCAGTCTCAGTTTTCTCAGCTGGATGACGGGAAACACCGTAGCTCACAGGGGCATTGTGTAAGCTGGCAAAATAACCATGCAGATGGAAGTGCATTTATAAACATCAAAGTGATAAACAAATGATCGCTGTCCGCAGCAACCATGAGGTATTTCATGCATCCCTAGACCTCTGGGCAGGATCCAAACTTGCGTGGCTCCAAGAGCTTGAGAATCAAAATCAACCTCCTCTAAGGTTGTCCCTTCTCTCTGTGCTGTGACAGAAGATATCCCTCAGCCAGATCTGGATCTCCCAAATCCCTGCAGCACCATCAGAGTATTCTCCCCTAAGACAATAAAACATGTAGACCATCTCCATACCCAGTCTTCCTTGCAGCTGGGAGCAATAGAGCTCGCTGGTATCTTGTTTGTATCTGCTGAGTTTCCACCATTTAGCATGGCTGCACCAGCTGCACACACTGACCTCCTTCCCTCTTCCCTCGGGACCTAGACTGGGCTGCAGGTGGTCATTTTGTGTGCTTTTAGTTCTTAGCCCATAGTTAACATGTGAGTGGCTAATATCTGAATGTTGATCACACGTTACGAACAATTTCCCCATCCTTCAACACATCTGATCGTTAGAGAGAGCATCCGCCGTTCCCATTGTACAGTGAACAAATCCAAGAGGGATGTGGCTTCTCCAGATCACGTGGGCAGGACGGGGCAGAGCCAGGCCTCACTGACTCTCCAGCTCCACCTCTTCCCACAGACCCTCTCATCGGCACTGTGTGGCCTGCAGCAGAGGCTGTCCCTTTTTTTGGCTTAAATACGGCTTAAAATACTTTTTAAAAACTACTCAGGCCCTTTGCACGTGCCCTCAGTTGCCATCAAAAAAATTCGTAAGAACTACAAATCACTGAAAATGATGTAACTTCTGGCATATTGCCTTTTGAAAAATAAGTCAAGGTCAGTTGAAAACGATTTAATTTTTGGCCTATCACTAATTTTTATATACGCAGAAACTTTCTTCTTGGGCAGAAATTTTATAGCATTCCTTTATCTCTCTGACACTATATGAGCATTGTTATTCTCCTGACATAATTTTTACTTCGTGTAATGTAAGCTAGGATTCTCTGTCTATACTTTATCAGCGGAAGTAGTTTACTGATTTTAAAAATTAAGAAAAGTATTAATTTTTGAAATAGCTTGTTACCATAAGGTTCCAACTATTAAAAATTACTGCAATTGTAATGATTATCTAATTAATAAAAACAGGATAAATATAAAATTAATGTGTATTTCTTAAATCTAAAAAATAAACTTCTATTGAAAATAGAAGAATTTAGATTTTTTTCTCTAAGTTTGTATATCTACAGATAAATATTACTTATGTGTATAATAAGACTCAATTCAAGATCAATTTTGTTCCAATTTTTCACTTTTATAGCTATAATAACTTCACTACGTTGTTCACATACATACACAGATGGACTAGAAGATACACTGTAAAAATGAAACTCAAGTCCTGAACTTCTACATGTATGCCAAAAATCACATAGTAATCAAAGAAAAACTAACTCTAAGTGATCAGCTGACAACTTAATCAGCAGATCTTCCCACAAAAGTAAACCTTGGGGAACCACCAGATATGTAAATAATGAACAACCAAGATATTAGTCATTCAAGCCCAGTTTCTGGGAAATACATCAAGAGACTATACTAAGACTTTATAAATAATTGTACTCATTACTTTTTCACTTGGAGGCACCTTGTTTAAGTCAATATACTCAGAACGAGCCTGAAAAAAAACTTAATACACGATTTTATTATTAAAAATCTTTCAGTTACATGTTTGTCAATATTATTTGTATATTTAGCTCATTCTAATAACTTAAGAAACAAAGGTGGCCGGGCGCGGTGGCTCAAGCCTGTAATCCCAGCACTTTGGGAGGCCGAGATGGGCGGATCACGAGGTCAGGAGATCGAGACCATCCTGGCTAACACGGTGAAACCCCGTCTCTACTAAGAAATACAAAAAATAGCCGGGCGAGGTGGCAGCGCCTGTAGTCCCAGCTACTCGGGAGGCTGAGGCCGGAGAATGGCGTGAACCCGGGAGGCGGAGCTTGCAGTGAGCTGAGATCCGGCCACTGCACTCCAGCCTGGGCGACAGCGCGAGACTCCGTCTCAAAAACAAAAAAAAAAAAAAAAAAAAAAAAAAGAAACAAAGGAGGCTCTCACTGTCAAATCGATCAACCCTATGTTCTATCAGAAGAGGTTTCACCTTATTTTTAAATTCAAATAAATGTTTTTACATTGACTATATATTTATGTACATATAATTATAGGTATTATATTTATTTATATCATATATATTTACAGAGAGAGAAAGAAAAAAGGAAAAGTAATTTTTAAAGCACTGAGAGATAAATTATGAAATATAACTCATCAAACAGATTATTAAAATCAGTAAGGTCAGGTTTAAATCAAGATTGAGGTGATTGAATTATGTTACCCATTTTATAACAAATTATAAAGGCAAGATACTAATGGTGGTCTCATTTATACTGAATAAAGCAGTGTTAAATTGAGCTAAAATTAGACGTTATTGATGAAGCTGTAAGTCTGAGAGTAGGCATGATATTTCTTTAACGAATGTATATGCATGTGTCTATGAAGCTCTGTGGTTAGGCTTTTGGGAATAATCAAAAGAAATATATGTTTAAAATAAGGACAAAAATACATTTGTTTTTGTTAAGCCTCATGACACAACATTTCCTGCTAGGTCTTCTTCCCTTTATCCCAGAAGCAGATATCACCCAATCAACCATCCAGAATCCTTTCGTTTTGAATCACAACACTACCCTGGACGCATCTGAATGGTTCTCCCTGCCCAGGAGACAGATTCTACCTCCTCCCGACAGGAAATCTTCAGACTCCAGGCTCCAAGCGGCCCCCCAGCCCTGCTGTTCCAGGCCCCAGGTTCTCCTCATCTCTTTCCTCACAGCAGGCTCAAAACTGCCTTGGTTGTGAGAATTCTTCTAACAGTCAGCACCCATTTCCCATTGTCTTAGTTTTACTCTGGCCTGTGCCCAAGTTTTGGGAACTGGAGTCCACATCCTCAGCTTGTCAACATTACCCAAAAAAAAAAAAAAAAAAGAAAATCAACAAAAAAAACCACAATCTTATAAACAGAAGTCGGCCTGTGTCTCCTCATTTATCCTGGGGGCCTCAAGCATGGGACCTTGCACATCATGGGTGCTCATTCAATGCCGACTTGATCTTTCTAGAGAAATCTTACTGCCATAGCAAACAGGCACTTGCTGTTCTCTTGCCAGTAGTTCTCTGGCCCCTCCAGTTTGGCAAGTATACACACCCGGAAGGCTCAGAGAAGAGTGACCCAGCAACAGACTGACTTAACACCATAGCCTAGAGCACAGAACACGGAGGAAAATGGCCCAAAGTGCTGAAAAACAAAAGAAAACAAACCCCAGAAAACTGTAACTGAGCTAAATGTGGAAAATGTGGTTACGATTGGTTTTAACGATACCATCAGCCGCTGCATCTCAGAAGAGCATCTCTGTTTCCATTTCTAAAAATACTGCTCATTTCTCCACGTCAGGAATTCTGAATCCAGGAGGAACTAGAGCAAGGTATTGATCTTTTCGCTTCCAGTTCATGCTTTAAAAACGACCTTTGCCCTAAAGGCCAACTAGCCAAAGGCAGACCAGCAATGAGCCGGCCACACAAAGCTGCAGTTCCCAAACGTGGCCGGTCCCAAGGCTGAGTGATGGCCAGGGCTGAGGCCAAGTTTTTAACCGACGATTTCTTTTCTTTTTAAACTACTGATATTTCCCACTTGGGAAAAACAAAACAACAAAACCAAACAGAATAAAAACCTGTATTTCAGATTTAGCTACATCAGTCATAGAAGGCTGGACTGAGGCTGGTTTACAGTCCATGAAAATCATCTCTCTTTATAAATCCCGAACATTTATAAACATCTTTGCTGATGCTGGAATGTCATTTTCTAGTATTTTGGCCATTTCACCATGACTCTTTTGTGAATATGAAGCCATTTCACAGTTCTTGGAATTTGTTTGAGACAGATTCCCAAACAGAGCGTCCCGGGAGGTGGGCGTGGCCAACAGAGAGAACACAGAATTCCACTTGGCCTCATCATGAGTTTTCTCCAGGGTTCTTTACTGTCTCGCTCACACCTGAGGAGGCCCTATCTCGGGACCAGCAAAAGCACTGCAGGGAAAGATGCAGTAATCCTAGTATGTTAATGTTAAGATTAAAAAATAAACATAAAGTTTGAATGCATTTATTTTCCAAGGAATGGAAGAGAAGGTGGGAGGGGAAACTTCAGATGTCAGCTTTCTTGGTGGCCACATCGGGGCCACAGTGCCCCAGCCAGGAAATGCAACAGTGACACCTTAGCAATGCCTTTTCACCTTAGCAATTACCCACCAAAGGGGTAAGTAGGCAATTGGGTAAGTGGAGGGGCAGATCTCTCCAGCAGCCCTTTTAAAGTACGGACAATGAAAACGTGAGGCAGGATGACTAAGAAGCCGAGCTTTTGGGAGGAACACTGGAACCCGCGGCACTCGCACACACCCCACATTCCGGATTCCTCACACCACCTCAGATCCCTGCCTGTGCCACTGCAGGTCCCTTCTCCATCGCCCCGGCCCCACAGTGCTCGGCCTCCTCCCGCATCTCCAATGGCTCCTCCTCTGCTCCTTCCTCCCTCAGCCCTGCTGTCCTCGCTCCTCACTTCCCCGTCTCAGTGCCCTCTGAGATTAGGATCCTCTCTCCCCGGCACACACTGCCAACTCCAGCCACTCTTTCACTGTGTCCCCCTCAGCTCGGCCAAACGATCACTCAATTCTTGATCTGCACGTGTCAGCTCCCCAGCAGGGCTATCTAGAGAAGCGTGCAGTCACCAGAGTGGCTCCTTCAGTCTGCGGCCAGGGCTTCGAGAGGGCTGGGAAAGCTTCAGATGACGGCTCTGCACCTCCGCCTCTCTAGAGGACTTTCTGCTGCCTCCTGGTCTCTGGAGACTTCCAATCCCTCCTCCATGTGGCATGCTCAGATGCTAGCTTTGACTCCCATTTCAAAAAGGAAGGTCGGCAATCAGAAGAGAACTGCAGAGCCTCCTCCTCTGAGCACCACCCATGCATGTATCCGTCATTTGGTCCATCCCCACTGGCAACTATCCATGTTCCTCCTAAAGCCAGTGACTCCACTTGTCCACAAACCCATCTCTCTCGCCTACTCAAGAGGTGTTTTCAGCAACCCTCCAGCCCACATAATCAATATTTCACTCTCTACTCAATCACTCCCATCGGCATCTAAACATGCTGATAATGCTTCCAACTGAAAAACAATTCTCCTGAGCTTATTTACCCCACCAGATACCACCTCAAACTCTGCTCCCTTTTGCAGCAAAGCTCAACTGAGTTGTCTACAATCCCTGTATCCACTACCTCCCCTGCATTCTTCTCTCCAATCCAGCGTGTGTGGCCACAGCCACCAGACCACTGGCCCTGGCACTGACCTGAGCCTCCATTCTCAGTCCTCTCCATGCTCCTGGTTTCCCCGCTTCCTCCCTGGTGGTTCCCTCTTGTTCTCCTTTGCTGGCTTGTCCTCTTCTGCTCCTCATGAAGCTGGAATGCCCCAGGGCCCTGTCCATACAACTCCTCTCTTCTTTCACTGGGGATCTCATCTGATCTTATTCCTTGAAATACCAACCAGAGGCCAAAGACTCCCATCACATCTCCGGCACAGACCGCCCTCTTAAACAACCAGCTCTGGAAAGGATCACCCACTCGGCATCTCTATGTGGGTGGTTTATAATCTTCTCACACTCAGCAAGTTCAGAACTGAACTCTGAATCTCTTTTTTTAATTGAGACGGAGTCTCGCTTTTGTCACCCAGGCTGGAGTGCAATGACGTGATCTCAGCTCATTGCAACCTCCGCCTCCCAGGTTCAAGAGATTCTCCTGACTCAGCCTCCTGAGTAGCTGGAATTACAGGCATCTGCCACAACTCTCAGCTAATTTTTATATTTTTAGTAGAGACGGGGTTTTGCCATGTTGGCCAGGCTGGTCTCGAACTCCTGACCTCAGGTGATCCACCCATCTCGGCCTCCCAAAGTGCTGGGATTACAAGCGTGAGCCACCGTGCCCAGCCTCTGAATCCCTTTTTGCACCCAAACCTTCTCTGGCTGCAACCTACTCCATCTCCACTGGTGACAATTCCATCTAGTTACTCAAACTAAAGTCCCTGGAATCATTACAGACTTTCCCCTTTTCCTCATACTCACAAGCACTCTGGAAGGACATGGTAAGGGCTTTCTCTTCAAACTGTATCCAGAATGTGGCCACTTTTCCCTGCTGCTGCTGCTGCTATCTGCAGAGTGTGCCCCACTGTCTCTTGTCTGGATTACTAAAGTAGAATTCTCCAGTGACCTCTGAGATGGCCTCCTGGATTTTACTCTTTTCCACCGCCCTCTCCAACATCCTCTGAGATGGTCTCCTGGACTCTACCCTTGTCCTCCACTCTCTCTAATGTCCTCTGAGATGGTCTCCTGGATTTTACCCTTGTCCTCCACCTTCTACAATGTCCTCTGAGATCATCTCCTGAACTCTACCCTTGTCCTCCACCTTCTACAATGTCCTCTGAGATCATCTCCTGAACTCTACCCTTGTCCTCCACCCTCTCCAATATCCCCTGAGATGGTCTCCTGGACTCTAGCCTTGTCCTCCACCCTCTCCAATATCCCCTGAGATGGTCTCCTGGACTCTAGCCTTGTCCTCCACCCTCTGCAACATCCTCTGAGATGGTCTCCTGGATTCTAGCCTTGTCATCCGCCTTCTAAAATGACCTCTGAGATGGTCTCCTGGACTCTAGCCTTGTCCTCTACCGTCTCCAAAGTTCTCTGAGATAGTCTCCTGGACTCCAGTCTTGTCCTCTACCCTCTGCAATGGCCTCTGAGATGGTCTCCTGAACTCTACCCTTGTCTTCCACTCTCTCCAAAGTCCTCTGAGATGGTCTCCTGGACTCTAGCCTTGTCTTCTGCCATCTGCAATATCCTCCAAGATGGTCTCCTGGATTCTACCCTCTCCTCCACCTTCTACAGTTTATTCTCAATGTAGAGGCCAGAGTAAGCTGATTAAAATGAATTAGACCCTGCTTCTCTGCTTAAAACCCTACACTGATTTCCCATCATGAACCCAGAATTCCCCAACAGCCTGCAATGGCAGGCACAGTCAGGTCCTGCTATGTCCCGCTCAGTCCCAGCTCACGGCTCTGTGCTGCATCCTTCCAGCCACGCTGGGCTGGGTGCTCCTCCAGCTGTCTGTGTGCTACAGCCACCAGTCCTTCTCTCTGCAGCGCTCTTGCCCAGATGCTAAGTGGCTAGTTCCTGCACCTCCTTAAAGTCCATATTCAATTTCTCCTTTAGAGACCTCCCTGACCACTCCACTTAAAACTGCAACCTGCCCCATCCTACTAAACGAGACTAAATAGTCTACTTTTTCTTTTCTCTACAATATCTAGGGCTTGTTGCATAGCATGTAATTTGCTTCTGCTACTGTCAAATGAAAATTATCTGTCTCTTCCTGCCTATCCCAAACCCCATCCTCCACCTGTACTCCCCACAAACACAGAATCTCCATGCGAGCAGGAACTGGTGCTGCCTCACTGTGTTCTGAGTTAGAGCTGTGCCTGGCACACGCGGGAGCCCAATCCACGTGTTCTCCAGTGAATCAGGGAGATCTAAAACAGGAGTCTCAAAAGATTGTTATAAGTAGCAAATGAACAAACCTGGAAATCTTTCCAAAGTATAAATAACTACAATGGCATAAAATAATGTGTTGAACACTATCTTAAAATTCATTCCAGGGAAGCCTACTAGAAAACTGCCTATACAGTGTGGCTTAAGAGGTATAGAAAAATCCACCCAGGCAGGCCTACCATCTTTTCCAGCAATGACCTGAGATTCCTCTAAGAAGAGATCAGTGAAGGTTGGCAAGCCTTCATTTTCCAAATTCAAAGTTACCTCTGAGAAGTCCAGAGGGGAGGGGAGGAAATGTCTTCCGGCCAGGTCCTGATGTCCTACTGTGCTTATGCACACTCAGACAGCTCTGCCCTCAGGTCAGGCGCCCATAGGGAGAAGCGGGAGAAGGTCTCCGGCACCAGGGCTCCCTGCAGAGCTGGGGGATGCTGGGGGCATGTCAGAGTCAGCAGAGTGCTGGATGCCTAGGAAACAAGAGAAGAACACAGGCAGTTAGAGCAGCAGGGAGGAGAAGAGCAGGGTACAAAGCCTTTCTTCAAGCCCAGAGGAAAGGCTACTGACACTAGAAATCTTATCCAGTCAGACAGTTGTGAAGCATAATAGAATACCGGAGAAAAAACTGAGGTTTACTATGTTAAAAAAAATCCACCAAGAAGTTAATGAATAAATCCATCAACACAGACAATTCTGAGATAACAAACTGTCCCCTCGATCTACATTCTGTCCCCTCCTTTTTTAATCACAGCCATTCAGCTTTGCCCAGTGAGTCTCCTATAGAGAGAGGTGCAAATCCACAAAAAAGCTTGCTTTTCAGGGCAACCATGAAAAAAATAACTCAAAAGAATATAATAAAATAAAAATAGAATTAAAAGAGGATAAAATAAACTAATGAAAAAGAAGGCAAAATGGAAGAACAGAAGAACACAAATGACATTAAGATCCATGGAAAACAAATAGTACAATGGCAGACATAAGTTCAATGTTATCAGTAATTACACTAAATGGTTTAAACACTCCATTCAAATGGCAGGGATTGTTTGAATGAGTAACACTATATGTTATTACAAGAAACATAATTTAGAATAGCACCAGAAGGAATACTTAGAAACAAATTTAACAAAAGATGTGTAAGATCTGTCTATTAATAACTACCAAAACATCATTAAAAGAAATTTTAAGCCCTAAAAAAGTAGATATCCCATGCTCATGGATGGAAGACAATATTGCTAAGATAGCAACACTTTCCAAACTAATATATTAACAGATTGATTAAAAACCACAGAATGGTATACTTTAAAATGATGACTTTTATGCTGTTCAAATTCTATTTTAATAAAACTACTATTTAAGAAGAAAGAAAGACGCCTGGCGTGGTGGCTCACACCTGTAATCCCAGCACTTTGGGAGGCCGAGGCAGGTGGATCACGAGGTAAGGAGTTTGAGACCAGCCTGGCCAACATGGTGAAACCCTATCTCTACCAAAAACACAAAAATTAGCTGGGCATGGTGGCAGGCACCTGTAATCCCAGCTGGGAACTGAGGCAGGAGAATGCGCTTGAACCCAGGAGGCAGAGGTGCCCAGTGAAAGGCAAGATGGCAGCTATTGCACTCCAGCCTGAGGCAACAAAGTGAAACTCCATCAAAAAAAAAAAAAAGAAAGCAGGGGAGGGAGGGGAGGGCAGGAGTTGCGTTGATTGGTGCGGGTTGCGGTGCCAGTTGCGGTCGATGCGGTGCGTGCGGACCACTCGGACGGTTGGCGACCGGGCGGTGGATGCGGAGGAGAGGAAAGAAACATGCCAAGTGGAAGAAAATGTAAAAGACGAAGGCAAGATTACTTCAGGTTTTCCCAAATGTTCTCTTTCTCAGTATAGCTTTTGTTCATCAAGACTGCAACACTATATGTAAACTCTGCTTAACTTTAGGCATTTCTGTTCGAGAAGCAAAGAACAAATTCAACTGCATCTTTCTCTCTCCCCCTCTGCCTCTGCAGGGCCATCCTAGTTTTCTCAAAGCAGAGAATCAGAGGAGTGGTGTTTCCATCTGACCAGAAGACACAGCCTGGTGGACAGGCCCACGTATCTTTTTGGTAGATATTCCCTTGTTACTGCTCCTTTACTAAAATAGCAAGCATTGCCTACATGCAGTCTGAGGATGCTAATTTTTTGCAGCACTCAGGACGAGGCTGCTCAAGCTAAAGTCTTTAATGCTAATATCTCCGCCAGCTGAGAGCCCTGACCCAGCCTCCGAACATCACCGGCAGTGCACAGAGCAAGCCTCTCACCTCCAGAAAGCTGTTCCTCCTCAGTCCTGAGCAGCATCTAGATACCCATTCCAGAAAACGGTATCCACTTTGTTGCAAATCTATTCTCTGCCTTTACTTGGCAATAAATTCTGAGCCTTCAAATAAAAGACAATATAGTGTCTTTTACTACAGCTTCCGCCATTTTTCCCAGGTAAGAGAGCTTATAAACAGAATTATAACCTCCAGCAGGAAGAAAAGCTCTCTGCTCAGCTGGTGCACTGGCAAATGAAGCCTTTCCCAGCTGCATTATAAAAAGATTTATAAAGAGAGCCTGGCCACAGAGCTCTCTGCCCAGAGGGGTGTGCTGGGAGCCCAGTGTGGCTCCTGGGATGTTGGCAGGTTGCAAAGCCTCCTGCCCCTAACTGGACAGTGGCCCACGGTCACATAGCTAACTGGCATCCGCATTTTCTCAGCACCAGCAAACAGGCGCTAATGAAGTGCCATGCATTTCACTTGCTTGTTTGTCATCCATATTTTTAACTTACAGCCTCCAGCCAAGCTGCATGTGTGCCCAGGTATCAAGAATTGTTCTTCATACTACTCTGGTTACAAAGCCACACGGGTATTGAGTGGTCAGTCTCTCAATACTCAAGAAGCCCTCATATTTTTAGTACCAGGTTTTACAGAACACCAGGAATGCATGTATTGGGTTTTAGCAGAAACATCTGTAGTAAATGTTCATGCACTCCTCAGCCTTTTCTTGCACCTCGACCATGTGCTGAGACAGCAGGTAGGCGTGATAACAAGGTGAATAAGATGTGGTTTCTGCTCTCAAGGAGCTCAGACTATGCAGGAATCTGTAAGAACGCACCTGGCCCTCGGTGACACACACACACACACACACACACACACTACCGTGTGTCATTGAAAAAACTCTGATATACTGAAGGACAGGATGAGGCTTCTCATTTCCTAACAGTGTGCTTCTCTGGTAATTTCAATACAATTAATTAATTTACACCTTTCTGGGAACACAGATGCTACTTCAAACTATGAACAAAAGACTCAATGGTTCAGAATAACCTGAGAAAGTCAACCTGATGCAAAAAAACATATATTAAAGAAATTATTTTATTCATTTATTTCTTTCACCAAGTGTGTGTATATCAATATAGAAAAGGATCCCGTTGGTGATTTTTAAAGATTATATAAGATGACTCCTTATTAAATAAAGGCACCAAAATAGCAGCAGCTGAAATCACTACAATAAAAAGGCTTATGAGAAAAAAAAGTCAGTGACAACCACTCAAAACCTTGAGAATTTTGCAGTCTGAGTATTTCTCTATATGCACACACACATGCATCTAAAGACGCATGTATGTGTATACATGTGTATATATGCATCTATGTATGTGTGTGTGTGGGGGGTGTGTATACACATGCCATCAGCTAGTGATAACAGCTACAATAAAACACAACCAGGTAAAGAAAGGATGCGCTATTTTCTTAGTCTTTAAGGCCTCTCTGAAGACGTGATATCTCAAGTGAGTCCTGGATGAAATGAGCAAGCAGGGCATGAGAATGTACAGAGGAAGAACATGCTCCACAAACATGCTCACTGCTCCTCACAAGCACTGAGAGTGAAGCGCTCCCCGCCTTCACTGTTCCCGTAGGCCGAGCCGCCCGAGATCCTAAGGGAACTGTTCCCTTAGGTGGCTTGGCCTAAAGGAATAGTGAAAGCAGTGAGAAGCAGAAACCCGACAGATTCTGAAGGTACCTCCCAAAGATTTGATGGGAGAAAGGAAGGGTGGCAGGGAAGGAGGGAGGGAAAGAAAGAAGTCAAAGACGCTTCCAGACTTTTGTCCTGAACGGTCGTGTGAGCAGCCCTGTCCATGACACTGGTGTCCCTCAGAAGCCCCAGGGTAGGTGTGCAGATTGCTGTGCCCACGACAAGCACGGGCTCTTGGGGGTGGTCTGGTGACACAAAGTGAGAGGCCATCCTATCTACATGCTGTTAACATTAACACTGGGGGATAAATGAGCTCACCTGGGCAGGGATGTAGAAGGGAAAGACAGCAAAAGAGGCCTGAGGATGGAGCTATGGGGCCCTCGGATGTCCAAACAAAGAGACACAGTTCAGGAATGAAGAGTGACCAATGAAGGAGGAGGAACAGGGAGCTGCAAAGGGAGCTGCAGGGAGAGCTGCATGGAGAGGGTGGTGACCTCAGAACAGGATGCTGGATGTCCAGATTTTAGAAGAACAGGGTGTTACTGAAGGAATGGGTAGTTCATGTAAGACAAAGAGAATGACTAAAAGGAGGAGGCCAAAGAAGAAAGTGAGGGATCCAGTTTTGAAATGGCCTGCTATGCAGATGTTGAAATGGCTAAAGTAGTAACAGGAAGGAAGATGAAGACGATGAATTCGTTGCTAAACTCATCTATGAATGCGGAGGAGGACAAAAGGAGGGGGTATCTGTAGAAGGTTCAAAGAAGAAGGAAGAGGGATGGTAAAGCCTGATGGCACATGTCTCAAGGGAGCAGGGGAAGTTTTAGGGAGGAAGAAGGCGCAATGGCCTGGAAGCGGCAATGAGAAGCACAGACAGCGCCCACTCCACCCTGACTGTGTGGTTTCTTTTTTTTTTAAGTGATGACCATGTGACAGTCACTGAACTATGCTGTGATATGCACAATATTGGCAAAAGCACAGCTACTGCAAAAGAGCTGCATCTTACAGAAGAGGAAACAGGTTAAAATATTTGCCCAGGTCAGATAGCTGTCAGCGGCAACCCACGTCCAGATGCAGAGCTCTGCTCTTACCCAGGACTCTACAAAGTCTTCTATGCAGATATCTTTAAATACTTCTAAGTAGTGTCTCAGAACAATAGAAGAAAGATGGGTTATTCACTAAGCAGTTTTCAGACAAATAGCTATAGGTGGGGAAAAAATAGGCTGGGAAAAAAAGATTAGGCTGGTTTCCTAACAATGCTAGAAGTAAAACTACAATTTTACCTGAGGAAAAAAATAACTAAAATATGTATAACCCAGCAGGGAGAAAGGCCTTTAAAGCAAACCTCAAAAATAAGGAAGTGGTAAAGTTCTAACTACATAAAAATTATATTTCTATTTGGAAAAAAATAACATAAGACAAGTAAAAAGTAAATAACAAAACTGGGAATAATTACTCTCATTACATGCAATGAAGAATTAATACTTTTAATTTATACAGAAAAATATCAATAGAAAACACTGCAATAGAAAAGCAGGTAAAGAATGTGAACAGGTTCACAGAAAGAGAAATACTAGTGGCTGATAAACATTTGAAAAGCTGTTTTCAGCTCCCACTGAAACTTACTCCTAATTAAAGACGTGAAGTAAAAAGATACCATATTTCACTTGTCAGATCAGCAATGATGAAAAACCTCGATACTGTTGAATAAAAACCCAACACTGTGGAATGTGGAGAAAGAGGAACTCTCATTCATTTCTTAGCAGTACAACAATAGATGTCATTTTGGAAAATGACTTAGGAACAGATGAAAATATAAAACACACACAACTCTGACCCACATGTGCTGTCCTAAGTATTTACTCTAGAGATACATTGGCAAAAAAAAAAAAAAAAAAAATCATGTGTATGTTAAAACAAAATGAAACAAAAACCAAAAAACCCTGGAAGCAATCTTCACAACAGCAAAAAATGGAAAATCTACTTACATACACAACTTATTTTACATCAACAGAAGAAAAGCTGAATAAATAATACAGCTATATGAGTGAAGAATAAGTTGAACCTTAGTTAATATTTCATGTTTTGGCATTAAAAGATGTCTAAGATATATCAGCAAATAAAAAGTCACAGTACAAAAATATTTATACACCATGATCCCATTTGTGAACACACATTTAAGTTCTATACTCACAATACAATTTTTCTAGAAGAATTAAAATTTGAAAAAAAACCTGTGGATAATTGCGTTAGAATAAAGAGAATTTTATTCTCCATTTTTTCTTCCTTTCAAAGTTGTTTTTTACTCTCTGCATTCATAACTTTAAATTTTTAGAGGCTAAAGACTTTCGATACAGTATCCACGAGATACTATACACTGAGAGAAAACAACTATTTTTATTTTGCCTCACCAAGGATTGTATCTCATAAGTATAACATATTGCAAGCTCTAAATTAAAATCCCACAAAAAGACAGCGTTTCTTTGCATTGCAGCCTCACTGAAGCAAATCCTTAGAGTAGGGTCTGCTCTGAAATCCACACAGAAATCCAAGTCAGTGGAGGCTCTTCCTTCTCCATATCCTTTCTCCCTCTTCTCCCTAATGAAGGAACATTTAGACTCTGTGCCCACCAGTTATCACAGCAAAATACTGCTCAAGAGAGACCCTCCCACTTACCTACAATTCCTCACACACATGTACACAAAGGGGTTCCAAAGGAATCCCTCCAGTCTTTGAATTTCCAAGTCTAGGATTGTTTTCTTAGCCGTTGCTGAACTGGCAAGTTAATATTTCAAAAAGCAGTATAGCTCTGTGCAGTTAAGCTTATGCAGCCACTATAAGTGGAGGTTTTCACATGTGTGGTTTGTTTGACTTTACTATGAATAGAGGTCTTGTCCCGCTTCGATAAAGCACCTCTCTGTTTGCATGCATCGTATACTAATAGTCTGTACGCTGGGAAACACAGGGATCCCTTTAGAGTTGCCCTGCAGTGAGTTATTTTGCACTTGTCTTCTCTGGGGTAAAATAAAATACACTCTTCAGCAGTGGAGACATTTGTTAAATTATAGCTATGGAACAACCTCGTTGGTTCATTGGTTATCAATTAACTGAGTATTGTTTAAAATTCTCTTATTGTGATAAAAGGCATTTGGCTAATTCTGCCACCATTCCTCATTCTAAGATACCACTCATAAAAATGAAGCTGAGTCTTAGGCTTAAACTGCTCACAAAGAACCAATTGATTTACCCGACCGGATACCAAATTAGGCACAAAATGAGAAGCTTGTTAGAGTAGAGGCATTACCACAGGAAAAAATAGTTTATTTAGAATGGTGAGATAAAACACATACCAATTTTAAAGAACTTAGAAAGCAATTCCTTTGGCTATGTAACTTTGTAAAGGAATAAGGTAACCTAATATACTAAGGAAAAAAAGAATCTCCAAATAGCAATACACAGTATTTTCTATTTTAAAAGTATGTATAATTGTGAGTGGTCTAAATATACCAGTTAAAAGGTACAGATATTCAGGGTGGCTAAAATAGCAAGCGTCAACTACATGTTGTGTTGTCCACAGGAAACCCACTTCAAACAGGAAGATTCATGTTAAAAGTAAAAGGATGGAAAAAGATATACCATGCTAACACTAATCAAAAGAAAACTGGACTAGCTATGTTAATTTCAGATAAAGCAGAATTCAAAGCAAGAAAAAAATCATCACAACAAAGAGGGCCATCACAAACTAATAAAGGATCAATTTTCCAAGACAAAACAATGCTAAACACGTAATACCCTGCAACAGAGCATCAAAATACATATGGCAAAACTGACAGAACTGCAGGGAGAAACAGACAAATCCACCACTAAAAGCTGTAGACTTTAACACCCCTTTATCAGAAATTGTCAAATTCAGCAGGCAGAAAATCAACAAGAACACAATTGAACTGAAGAGCACTAACAATCAACTTGATCTACTTGTTAAAGAATATTCCATCCAGCAACAGTAGAATACACATTTCTTTAGTTCAAAGGGAAGAGTCCAGGCCACAAACCACACCTTAAATGTAAAAACAAAGAAAAAAACAAAAATCATACAAAGTATGCCCTCCTATTACAATGGAATTAAACTAGAAATTAGTAAGAGAAAGAGAGATGGAAAATCTCTAAATATCTGGAGATTAAACAGCACACTTCTAGATAACACAAGAGCCACTGGCATTTTCACCATAAATTTAAAACAAAACCACCACCAAAACGGAAAATTAGAGAAAAAATGGAAATACGGCATTATTTCATCTAGGCTATCTTTACCTGAAACCTAGGAAAAAAAACTACATGGGTCAAATACTTCCATTTTTGTGGACAAGAGGGCAGTCTTTTATTAAGCCAATTAAGCTCTCCACCGTGGATTCTGAATACTGTCAGCAGGCCTGTCCCTCCCCATTCCCAAAACCCAGCTTCCCACCTATGGAATTCCAAGGGTAATTTGTGGATCTGCATTTTGGATAGGACTTCAAGGTTTTCCTTTGAAGTTTCATGGGCATGATTTCTTTAATCCTCAGAAGATTCCCACAAAATAAGTAACCCTGGTACTATTCTCATTTTAGAGATGAATAAAACAGGAACATTTACAGAGAGGTCACAGGTCTTTTCACAAATCCAGTGGGGCCTGAAGTCTTGAGCAGGATCCTGTCTCTGTCCCCACAGTCTTGCCTTCTCTGCTCAAGCACTGACCACAACCGCTGCACTAGGAGATGCTTCTGGACTCTGCCGGGTACGCTGTCCCAGTTCTGACATGAACAGTACTCTCAGCCAGACCTGCAGGTGTACGGTATCAGGTCAGCCTGGGAGGGCAGCCCTTTAGGAGCAATGTGCGTGCCTGCATAGCTTTGTCCAGTTTATTAATAATAGGAGGGTTTCTTCCTTGTTTCACTTCAACTCCACGGCAGCAAAATGTCCACTTAAAATATAACGTGGATGTATTGGTTGAAATATGTATAGTTAGCCAGGTGCAGTGGCTCAAGCCTGTAATCCGAGCACTTTGGGAGGCTGAGGTGGGAGGACTGCTTGAGCTCAAGAATTCGAGACCAGCCTGGGCAACCTGGCAAATCCCCACCTCTACAAAAAAATATAAAAATGTGCTGGGTGTGGTGGCACACACCTGTGCTCCCAGCTATTCAGGAGGCTGAGGTGGGAGGAGTGCTTGAGTCCCAGAGATCAAAGCTGTAGTGAGCCGAGATTTTACCACTGCACTCCAGCCAAAGTGACAGAGCAAGATCCTGTCTCAAAAAAAAAAAAAAATTATACGTATATATACACGTGTGTGTGTGTGTGTGTCTATAGACACATACACATAGATATATGTGTGTGTGTGTGGTGGGCATGTGTCTGTATACATGTATTTTTGGTATATGAAGTAATAAAATTTGTGTGGACTGAGCGAGTGTCTGAATTTACAACTAATTTTTTACAAAACTAAAATAATTTACTTCACTAAAAATGAAATATAACCATAATTGAAAAATAAAAAATAGAAAACATGTCACAGTCCTTAAGAGTTCTGATTCCTCTCTCTCCTCAGCACATTTTTCAAGTTTGTACATCAAACTGTACTATTCTGCCTCACCATTGCTTTCACTTAATAATATAAACATTTCTCATGCCCACTATCTCCAAAAATCTTATCTAATTAGAGCATGATATTTACTTAACTATATTTAGATGTTTTCCATTTGGGGCTATTATTCTTTAAAAAACATGAAGAAATACATTTGCGCATCAAGCATTTATTTTTCTCCACATTTAGTATCATTTCTTGGAGCTGGATTCCCCAAAGTGCAACCGTGCAAAGTAATCACACCATTGCAAATAAAAATACTGTGTCTTTCCTTAAGCCATCCTTTCACCAGTTTAGGTCTAGAAATTCATTCTTTCTGCTGAGCCAACATGATTTATATTTGTTTCCTTCCCACACCAGGGCCCACTTCATCATATTAGGAAATGCACTTTAGCTACTTTCTCTTAGAAATTTTTTTTTTTTTTTAAATAACAGTTCCATGCTAACAAGAAAAACTTTATCCTATCTCCAAAGCTATTTATTATCACATAATGGTAGTTATAGAATTTTTTTTAAAAAAATAACAGTTCCATGCTTAACAAGAAAAACTTTATTCTATCTCCAAAGCTATTTATTATCACATAATGGTAGTCATATTTTAAATAAATTGATTTCTACATAAACAGTAGGTGTGGATAACATATAAGTCAATACCAGGAAATATTCAAATATAATTCAAAGTCTTCCAAACTACAATTGTATAAGCTTCACAATAATTATTTTTATTAGCACCTCAGCTAAGGGTTTTTGCCATTTGAGGTCAGTTTATAGACATGCGTGGTTTCGAAAACCACCACATTGTGGTGTTTCAGTAAAAAGAAAACACAGACCTTCAGGCAGGATCCCAATGTTCCTTATTTAAAATAAATATATATATATATATATAGAGAGAGAGAGAGTTCAGTGAAAAGTTCCCAAGTGAAGTTCAGCATACCACGTCCTGCGCTGGAAATTCAAAATGAGTAACACCCACGGCTTAGTTCCAGGAGCCCAGCTCACTGTACATTCATTCACCCTATGGAAGCGCAACAAATAAATGTCAAACTCAGTCTCAATTCCACGGTCAAGGAGAGTTGGGTAGAGATAAAATATGGTGGCGAGGGCGGTATTTAACTCAGGGGCACGTGACTTCCACAGGTCTCATCTCTCTTTATGCCAAAAACTGAAAAGTACCCTCACATCAGGTTAAATACAATTTCTATGTAACTATGCATGGAGTTTCAATCAAGTCAATAACAGTTAAATTTTGTTGACATGTTATACATGGTAACACCAATTCTGGTGTTTTTTTTTTTAATACTCTAGAGCTAATACTTGTTTCCAATTTTTTTAAATATTTCATTTGGCAAAGCTCATAGGCCCTCGGCACCAACTCTGCTGTGTCTAGGGAGCAAATGGATGCTGACTTCATTCCATGTCACCCCCAAAATGCCAGAGCTGCTCAGGGAACTGAAGAGGCCTGAAGGGGCCACGCAGAACCCCCAGAAGTGGCAGGAAGAGGATGGGCCAGTTTCTGACCATCACCGAAGGCAGGGTGCCACAGCAGGAGACACTGGGGATGCAGGAAAAAGCAGGTGAGGAGGAAGTTCACGGGGAAGCCCTCGACCACAGAGGGTGTCAGGTGATAGGAGGCCTTGGAGCCAACCACGGAGAAAAGGTCAGCAAAAGCCACAGGTTTCAAAGATGTGGAAAAAAATCTGGGGCAACTCTGAAGGCAAGGGCTCAAATGAGGAATGTGCAGTCGCCAGAAAGGAAGGGAGGAGCACAGAGGCCAGGGCATGCAGAAGGCCAGTGAAGGAGAGCAGTACCTGGGCTAGGAGCTGGTGGCTTGGGGGCGTGTTTGGTATTCTAGACGTGCGTACTTGGTCTGTGGTGCAGATGTAGGATGTGCAGAGAAGAGACAGGTATGGGAGAGGTTTCTCTCAACCAGTCTTCACTGGGAATCAAACATATGTGCAAGATCCATTGGGTGCCGTCTGCCCTGACAGCTGAAGGCCAGGAGAATGCCACAGGCAAACACACAGGCAGGTGGTGGACCCAGAGGAGAAATGAAGGGGGCCTGTGGCAATGAACTTGATGCAAAGATGATGGACATCAGGGTAGATTCTGACAGTAGAGTGTTTTAAGGAAAAATATTAAATTCATCGAACCCAAACCCTCCATTTTACACATTTTTTTAAAAGACCCAAACATGTTGGAATCTGAATTGAGACTAAACAGAGTTGAGCTGGTTGAACAGCTGAGTCTGAATAATACAGGCTACAGAGACGGACATGCCCCAATTGGACAAGTGGGACAAGAGTCTGAACCATCCACAACTAACCTCAAGGCATGTACGACGTGCCTAGTGACGGTGAAATGGCACAAACCAGGCCCCCAGATGCAGGCAAGGGACCCTGTCCATGCTGGGATCCCAGAATCCAGGGCAGGTAAGCACTCTAGAAGAGCTGGTCAAAAGGCTGGTAACCTGGAAAGAAGCACAGTTCTCCAAGGCCTCCAGATCAGAAATTCAGTCTGATGTAAGCCACACACATCACTGTAAATTTTCTGATAGCCACATTTTATTAAAAAGCATGGGAAATTAGTTTTAGTAATATATTTTATTTAACCCAATATAGCCAAAATATAATCATCTCAACATATAATCCATATAACAATTATGAGTGGGTACTTTACATTCTGTTTTTCACACCCCAAACCCACTGACAGCACAGCTCAACTGGAACTGGCTTTTAAACTGGAGTTTATGCGCTCCGGGGCCCCACAGGGCCAGTGGCTACCACAGAGGACAGCCTGGCTCCAGGTCCTCGCTTCCCCTCCGCCTGTCTGCATTCTGTTTTCCCTGCTACACAAGGAAGAAGTCCTGCCTGCCTCCGGAAAGCAGCCCTTATCTGCCAGGCTAGCAGGACACAGCTCAAGGCCCTGATCAGTCGCCCAGGCAGGCACAGTCATGCTGGTCCTCCCGAGGAAAGGCTGGATCCACTGCACATGGCCAGGGACAGAAAAAAAAACAAGGTCACTGTCAAGGAAGCAGAGCTGTAGGCCAAAGGGAGAGAGTCCCAGGAGTGATTAAAGTATTAACAGATAAGAAATGCTTCCCTCGGCCAATCAGCAGGCAGAAATTGTGCATTCCTTTCAGGAGGAGCTGCAACACGTCCTTCTGAGTCTTACTCAGGTTTTCACAGTTGACAGCACAGTACCTGGCCAAGAGCGAAGGCTACACAAATATTTATTCAGCATGTGAAATACCCTGCACCTAAAATCCTGTGCTATTTCACAAACAGAAGTGAAGAGCAGGCAACCTGACGGGACCAATAGGGCTTCCTACGTGTTCTGTTTGTTTTTACTAAAGTGAAACTGGACTCAATAAAATTCCTCAAGTTTAAGAGATGAATCCCTGCCATGTGGACTCCAGAACGGTAAACTCTCCCTTGTTTCAGAAAGGGAACCCCCAACTCTGCCCCATCCGTTCCTCTCTGCAAGTCCTCACCTTCACTATATAGTCCTCAATGTGTCGTTGAATCCCTGGTACCAAGTAGTTTTTGCCAAATGATGGATAAAAGAACAAAAGTAAATAAATAACAACATCAATAGAAATAAAGAGTAAGATATTCATGAATATTATAGTGAATGGGTGTGGTTGTTTCTGGACTCAAAAGTCTTTGAAGGGAAAAGATGCAAATTCAGCTCAACAAATATTTATTGAGCGCCTCCTATGAGACGACTGTGTGCTGGGTGCTAGAGGGGTACAAAGACGACCAGGACAGGACTGGGATTCCCGGCCCACAATGCACCCACACCGCACCCACACCGAACCTACTGATGGAACGCACAGGTGTGCGTAGCACCACACCTGCAGCCTTGAAGCTGCATGCACATGGCTCTGGGCCTAATCCATATGGGCTCCTGCTTTGCCAGGAAGAGCAGGTAGGAGAGGGAAAGGCAGTTATCAAGGCCTAGCACGGCCAACCCCTGCATGGGGCAGTTCTCTCGCATGTGTTATCCTGTTCATTCCTCCAGGACCTTCTCCCAGGCAGACCCTCATTTTCTCACCTTCTCGTTCTCCAGGAGCCAGTCACGTAGCCCAGCTCTGGCACTGGGCCCTGAATAGAGTCAGCCACCAAACTTTTGGAAAAGCTTGTCGCTTCCTGACAAAAATGGACAGATGCAGCTGACACCAAATCCCCCACCTCTCTCACTGCCTGAAACACAGATGTGCCACAGCTGTGGCCAGCCCTTTTGCATCATGGAGCAAAGGAAAACATGCTGAGGATGGCAGAGCAGAAAGAAGAGAGAACCTGGGCTCTCAGTAACATCCCAAGCCACTGCACCAGCGCCTGGAAGCAAGCACCCACCTTCAGTGCCTTGCTATCAAGGAAACAGAAAGCTGTTTAAGTCCTTGTTAGTAAGTGCTATGCTGCTGGCCAAACATATGCTAACATATCCAAACACAAACACACACCACACCTGATACTGGTACCTATATATGTGTTGTGTGTATCGATGCATGTGTATGTGTGTGTTTATGTGTGTGTGTGCACACATGTGTGTGTGTTGAATCATGTCTCCCCCAAAGGATATATTGAACTCCTAACCCCTGATGCTTATGAATGTGACCTTATTAGGGTGTTTGCAGATGCAATCAAGCGAAGATGAGATCAACAGGGTTGGCCCTAATCCAACATGACTGATGTCCTTGTGAGAAGAGACACACTCCCAGCGCAGAGACAGAGAGAGAAGACAGCCACATGAAGATGCAGGCAGATATTAGAGAGAATCATCTACCTGTATTCTGGGCCTTGAACCTGCCCTTTACCTGCGGCTTGCCCACATCAGATCCTGAGGTTCCTGCCTGCTTCTGTCCTTGGATAAATGGGAAATCTTACTCTCATATCTGGCCATTTTTACCCCTACACATGATAATGAGGGAAGTAAAGAGAGCAGCTGGGGAGGGAGGAGGACAGAAGCTGAAACACAGCTGGTTTCTTAGGGTCTCACGATGGACTAAAGAGATTTTTTTTTTCTTTTTCCTAATACACCTGGCCCTATCCACCACTCTGCCGGCCATCAACGACCAGACTGGCTCCGTTTTCAGGGCCTTGGCTAGTGCTTCACTGAGACAAAAAGAAGAAAGACCTGCGACCTGTGAGTGAGATCTGTGGCACAGAGCCAGCCCCATCCCGTCCACACTAGGGATTACAATCCTCTTACTTCTACCAAGTGATTAGAAGGAAATGCACGTGTTTCAGTCAAGAGAGTTCAGATCTAAGGTGCCAACTCAGAAAGTCTCCTGGAAGCATTTTGGATGCCACTGCCCTAGACTACATCGCTCCAGTGCATACGCTACCAAGATTCGCCACGTGGCAATCGGCGTCGCCAGAAAACTCAGAAGGACCCGGGTGCTTCCTGACATTCTCCATCCGTCAAAGAGTCAGCCCCAAGGTCTCTGCAAGCCCGCACCCTTCCCAAAGCAAAGGCTCCCTCAGAGCACACAGCCTGCATTATGCCTGTGAGTGCACAACTGGCACCCTAGACCAAGGGCACGTAAGTTACTCAGAAAACGGATTCCTCAGAGACAGAGAACACAGTGAACACGAAGGACGGCTCCTCACACACTTCACAGCACACTTAGCAGCTGCAGTTCTTCAACTCCGATACAGGAAGAACCACAGGAATCTCTGGCCCTGGGGCCTTACCTGGCAAGCTGTTCCAAGGCACTGGCGAAAGCTTCCCAGTGTTTCATGAGAGTCCCGCGCTCGGAGGGGAGACAGAGGCCCCTCCTCTGCTGCTCCTGAGGGTTCATCCAACAACGCTGTCTCCTCAGTATCCTCCAGAACAAACCCTGCCTGGCCTGGGTCTTTGCCCCGCTCTCTGACAGCTCAGAGCACCCCCCTTCTCTACTCTTCCCAGCTCTCCAAAGCCCACCTATGCTGACTCCCGTTTCCACAATCACTTCCTCACCAGACGCCCAGGACATGTGCTCGGATGGGCACATTCTGGCGCTTGGTCCTAACCATTCTGCATTATGCGTCTCCCTTTGCTGGATGAGGAACATCACGGGCAAAGGCCACGTCACATGTTTCCTGTGCATCACAGAGTGCCTCGGGCCCCTGGGCCCCCCAGCAACATGGCCATGGAAGCCTCGCCAGCTATTACACTGGATCTCACTTACGTGGTGTCTACACAACCACGGTACCAGGATTCTCTCTCTGCATTCCAGGCCACCGGGCTACATTCTACTATCCTCACTCTTAAACCCAAGCCAAGATTCCCACCCGACTTCTCACAGTCTTGCGGTGTGTTGTTCTGGGACCTGACCTAAAGAGAGCATGTGATTTGCTCGGATCATGGTGGAGTACAGAATTTAAACTCGAATTCCATGTTTTCATTCATAATCTGTTCCAGGCTTCCTTCTTAAACCAGGTTTCTCTATCTTGTAGTCAATCACTTAACAAAAATCCATTCAGAAAGAGCACTATAGGCACTGAGAGAATGTAAAAGTGAGTAAGTTCCTACCTGTGCAGAGATTATAATTTAGGAGAGGAAATAAGATGGTTACATAAATCACTAAAATTAGATTAGAGAGTTTTAAATGCAACTACAGGTTCTGGGGAAAAAAAAAAAAGAAAAAGTTGCTATGGAAGCACCTGGTGGGGAAAACATTTGTGCCTGGGAAGAGAAAAGAGAGAATGCAGGCACCTGGGCATGCAGGACCTGGTTTGGACCCTGGGGCTTTAACTCCGCTCCCCTTCTGCTCTCTGTGGCTCCATCTTCTCATCTGCGCAATGCCAGTGTCAGAGGAGAGCATCTCCACAGCCACCCATGTGGGTAATTTTACAGCTGGAAGGAAAGGCAGCATTTGTGATGAGCCTTCAAGAATCATTAGGAAGCTGGCACATGCATGGTGGGAGAGCGTCCCAGGCACATGTCAGCAGCTGCTGAGATCAGCCCTGGAAAGACAGGCTGGAGCCAAGGCAGGAAGAGGCTTGAACACTCAACTGCGGGCTCACAGGTAACTTGGGCAATGAGGGTTGCTGGAGGTGTCTGAATAGAGAAGTGTTTACAGACACCGACAGGCTTAGCACGCAACCTGCCCAAGACAGTTAAAAAAGGCGTGCGGTGATTCCAGCTACAGTGCATTTCCATTTCAGTGAATGTCTGAACTTGAGGAGAAAGTCCCCTCATACAGACATCTGAGTATTTCTGTGAAGGGGAACACTCCCTACACCCAGGAGCCAAATGGGGACATGGGGAAGTGCTGCTGCCTCCCTGTCAGGCCCCCTTTTGTTCAGAGGATATGGACAGGCCTCACTGAAGAGGCTGTAGCAGGGGTCAAACAGGTGGTGCAGACATCGGAGAGTTCACTCTCGAATGCTGGAAACTTGCAGAAGTGGGTGCAGACCAGTCAGTCATGGAGGGTGCACAGAGGGGACTCCTGCAACCCACCAGATCACCAGCCAGGTGGCACACCCTGGAGTCTGAGACCTATGAAAAAGCGGGTCGGCCGGGCGCAGTGGCTCACGCCTGTAATCCCAGCACTTCGGGAGGCCGAGGCAGGCGGATCATGAGGTCAGGAGATCCACACCATCCTTGCTAACACGGTGAAACCCCGTCTCTACTAAAAATACAACAAAAATTAGCCAGGCATGGTGGTGACAGGCGCCTGTAGTCCCAGCTACTCAGGAGGCTGAGGCAGGAGAATGGCGTGAACCAGGGAGGCGGAGGTTGCAGTGAGCCAAGATGGCGCCACTGCACTCCAGCCTGGGAGACAGAGCGAGACTCCGTCTCAAAAAAAAAAAAAAAAAAAAAGAAAGAAAGAAAGAAAGAAAAAGAAAAAGAAGACAAAGCGGGCAGGTCCCCTCTGCATGGCTCGCAGGAGGCAGTCGCGCTTGCTGCATTCAGCACTCCCCTGCCCTCCAGAGGACCTTCACACACCACACATCAACAATAAACATGCCCTGCTCCAAACAATTACCTGAAAGCCGTTCTTGGGAAACCTAAATAGTATTCCCAGGAACACAATGTTGTAAGAGATGTGCACAGTCCTAGGACAGATACAAAATCCCATTTAATCAGTAAAGGACTCTGACAACATCCACTTTCAGGACTTGGAACCCTTCCCTTTCGCTCCCACAGGCTCCCACAGGCAGAAGCCCCCAGAGCCTGCACTGCCATATCCAGCACCTGCACTGGGCTAATGTCTAGTTCAGAGGTTCCTAGTCGCTGGCGCCAGGCGACTATGGGTCACTCGGAAGACATGGGAGCAAAGTGACTGACTGTAAAAACAATGGTCGCTATGGGTGGTTTCCCGGATCTTTCCCCGAACTCACTCTCCCACCAGGTAGAACTGGAGGAGGAAGAAAGGAAATGGAGGGAACACAGAGAAAGAGGCTCCAAAACAAAACAGTGAAAACGAAAATGCAGCGATAGGAGCTTCCAGGAGATGCTAGTAATGGAAGCGGCTGTGTCACACATGGAAATCTAGGTCCAAACAGCTCAGAGACCACCAGCCACCCTAAAAAGGCTAGTGGTAAGTAAGGCAGCTGGGAAGCTTGGCCCTGTGTGCTGGTCCTAAGTTCCCTGTCCACCCCAGGCTGTTTCTTGCTGTTCCCAGGCCCAGAATGTGACCTTGACCTTCTAATTTGCCTAGCTAACTCTGACCCGTCCCTCCCATCCCAGACCAGCAGCATCGCCCCAGCAAGCAGCCTCCCTGCCACCCGGGGCTGACCCAGGCATCCTATGAGTCCCACTGCACTCTGCCCTGACCTCCCATGCTGCCCTGACACCACCGTTCAAACCATCTGTTAATGTTTGAGCTTCCCGCTCCCTAGACGACAGCCTCCTCAAGGTCATGGGATCTGTCCTTATCTGCAGGCCTCTGGGTTCAAAGCCAGGATTCAAAATTGACGATGTGTGTGCGACCTTGGATAACATCCCCGCTCTCTGCTTCATTCTGCTCCTCTGTCAGCTAGACACAGCCACATATGCCTGTGCTATGGGGCTGTGTGAGAACTGCATCCACAATCCAAGCAAAACCCTGAAAGTAAGGCAAATGCATAATGAATATTAACCACCACCTCCTCCACCTCGAGTGCCAAACACACCTGAGATGATAAAATACTGGTTGACACACTTCATGTCATCAAGGAGCTTGCTTTTGTCTGGAACACTGCATCCAGCTTATAAGCCTGCTCCTTAGAGAAAGGCCATCGTCCAGTTCTACAGAACATCCAGGAAGTAAGCACCTTTAAATTCAGGTCTTGGGTTATGTGTGGAGTGGAGCAAGGTGAAGGCAATGAGGCACCCTCCTCAAAGCTTCATTTCTCACCATTTCACTCCGGAAAAAAGCCACTCTTCTGAAAGTTAAAATATTTTCTCTTGGGAAACAAACAAACAGACCCTTACGAATGGTTCTACCTGGTGAGTCGTCCTGTAATATTTATTCTCCTGGAAAAAAAATATGATCCAACAGGACATTTTTATTTCTGGATCTTGGAAAATATTTTGGCCAACACCTCAGTTTTATCCTCAAAACACTGGAGCCATCCAGGGAGGTTAAGACGCTGGCCCAGGGCCAGACAGCTGGGTCAGGAAATTGTAATAAGCTCTGTTCTTCAGCCCCACTACCCAGCAGGTATGTGAGCAGTGGCTTCAATTTAATTTCTTCATCTAATTAAGAAAGGGTATTCATATGTTTCAGTAATGCAGAAACAACGGAGAAAGGAGGCTGGTCTTGGAAAAGATTACTTCTTAAAGAAAAGAAAGGCACCTTCAACTTCATTCTTGGATCTCAAAGTTAGAAAATTCCCCAGAGAAAATACGGAGAGTCCCTCTTCCTTAGAAGCAATTCCATTCCATTCCCCGCCTCTGGGCTGCCTCTGAGATCCCACATCCTGGGAAGCCAGGGGTTCCTTGCTTGGCAGTTCCCTGGGAGAGTCTGAGGGCTCAGTACCATCCTGAGTGGTTCCAGACCACCCAACACGCAGGGCAGCGAGCACAGCTTCATCCACTATTGCAAGTGAGGTGTGGGGGAAAAAGGGACAGCAGACAGAACCAGAAAAGCTGATGCCAGGGCTGGACCAGCCACAGCTTATCGTGTGGCCTGGGCTACCTGACCCCTCCTCTCCAAGCCACAAGGTTCCCATGGTTACAATGAGGGTTCGCAGGGCAGATGGGTGCTGACCCACCTGGTTCTATGACTGTCAGTCTCCAAGGGCAGGCTTCCTTTCCATCGCTACCCCCAGAGGGAAAGGCTTCTAGGAGGGAGAAATGTGAACAAAAGTAGGCAGTGGGGCCACGTGGTGGACCACAGGGGAAAAAAATGTTCTCAGAGGCAGGCAACGTGGCTTGTAGCTCCCGGCCCTGCTGCTGCCTGCCAGAGTGGCACGTCTACCCCTGAACCTCAGCAGCTTCAGCCAAACAGTGTGAGGTCCCTTCAAAGTCCCAAACCACACTGAATCCCCAGGAGACGTGACTTACTCTAGTAACAGTCTGGATACAGGGATTACCAACTAGCAAGCTGAGGGCACTGGAATCTATTTATAAAATATATACATTTTACAATGCTCTTTGAGTTTCCCAAATCCTCATGGCACAGATGACCTGGGGGTGCCTGCATCGTGCAATTGAGTTTGCCCTTCATTAGTTCCTCTTCCAGAGTTCCTGACATTAGAATCAGGGCCTCTTTAAAAACACAAACTGCAAAAATCAAATTGCACTGGGTCTGGAAAATTTCCATCCCATTAAAATTGGGTTATTTGCACCCATTTTCTCATGAGGTCCTCAATCCATCCACAACCTTCCATGCCTGATGCAGGTGGAAGTCCACAGCCAGTGGGGGTCTGACTCTGAAGCCACAGTAGGCACACGGCACCATGCCTTCCCTTCCACTCAACACTGTGGCAATCACTCTGGAGCAGGGCTCAGATCACTCTCCTCCTCCAAAATCATCAATGGCTCCCACTGACACAGAGTCAAACCCAAAGTCTTGGCCTAGAATTCAAAGATTTCACGATATATCCTCATTTGACCCCTCTAGTCACATTTCCTTTGCACACTTTAAAAATAAAAACAAAAAATGTAAAAGGCACTAGAAAAGTGCAAAAAACGAGGTTCCCTAATCTCAGTACTGGAGAAGAGAATACAATCAAAAAGGCTGTTGTCTCCTTTGGAACCACTGGGTGAACCCCCTGGGAAAGTTCACGGTGTCCCTCCCCCTTCCTTTGCTGGAGCAGCTCTCTCTGGACAGAGGCCCTTCCTGCCACCTTGGACCTGCCCCACCTGCAAGCTTTGACTCAGACCCCCCCTCCCTTGCAAAGCCACCCTGACTCCTAGGGACTCCCACAGCTCCACAGGCGCCTACACCAACTTACTTTCTGCCTGGCATTCCATTTACAAATGCATCTTAGGTGCCAGGATCAACTCTCAACCCCCAACCCCAGCCCCATTCACTGGGGCATGTCCTCCTTCCATCTCCCAGGCCCCACTACGGGAAGTGCTTTCTTCCCAGTCTCCCAGTGCAGGAGCCAGACCCCCTCTCACCGCAGGGCAGCAGGGATCCACTGGGGATAGTTTCTTGGGGCCTTGTCTCACTCCTCTGTTACCCCAGCCTTGACCCTGCAGGAGGCAGCGCAGGATATTTGTTCAAAGGATTTTAAAAATTATTATTAGCTAGAAAAAAGACCACGAACTTTGGAGTGGACATCCTGAGACCTGCCTACGAAGACCATTAGGGTAAAGAAGTCACCTCTTCACCCCAGAACCAGGAAGCCTCCAGGATGGCATAAGCGACCAAACAGCTGGGAGCCAAGCACAGTGCAGGCGGCTTGGGGGCGGCGGCCGGAGGCTGGGGTGGGTAAGACCCGCAGGGAACTCCGGGGCTTGGGCGGCGGCTCATTCCCCAGGAAAGGGCTCGCGGTGGGTACTGCGGGCAGTAGTGGCCGCGGACCCCGCGCGCAGGAGATGTGCGGGGCGTCCTCTTGGCCAGTTCCGACCTTCCCCGCCGGTGGCGGTGCCCCGGGGGCGTAGTCCTTTCCCAGACCTGCTCTTGGGACCGAGGCTCCAGCCCCAGGGTCTGCGGGCGGGGCCACGAACCGTGAAAGCCCCGCCGCCAGATCGCCCGCGGGACCCTGGCCCGGGGCGCCCTGATCCCGCGCCGCAGCGCAGACCCGCGACCGCGCAGCGCAAGCAGGGGGCCGCCAGGTCCCTAAGCGCCCACTGCGCTGAGGCGCGGGCGCCACCAGCGAGAGGTAGGGCAGGGCAGGGGCAGGAGCAGAGCAGGGACGAGGGCAGGGACATGGGCAGAGCTGGGCGGGCGTCCTCTGCACCGAGCCCGCGAGTCCCCGCCAGGGACGCTGGCCCCCGCCCGCTGCCACCCGGCGCCCGGGCAGGATCCAGCGGGGCAGGCGCGGCCGCAAGCCCCGAGCACCAAGGCCGGCACCGCAGCGCCGCGTCCCGCCCTCCCCGCTCCGCGGCCGGCCCGGGCGATGCCGACACAAAGGGGACGCGCGTCACCCTACCTGGGCCTGCTCTTCCGCGGTGCGCGGCTCCGACGGCTCCGCCCGGTACCGGCTGCGAGGTGCCGGGTGCCCGCCGTTTGCCGCCCGCGCCTCCCCGCGCCCGCGCAGCCCGCACGGCCCGCTCTGCAACCCCGGCCCTGCTGCCTCCCGCCTGCCGAGAGCCCGCGCGGGGAGAGGCGGCGGCGCGGGCGGGGCGCGAGCGCGCACAGAGGCCGGGCACGCGGGAGGCTCGGCCCCGCCCCCGCCCCGAGCCGCACAGCGCCCCCTGCCGCCCGCGTGCGCCCGCCCGAGGTCGGGAGCCGCCCCGCAGGCCCCCAGGACAGGCTCCGGGACCACGAGGGACTGCGGAGACCGCCTGCGCACGCTAACATGAAAATGCTACTCCTGCTTTAGTGGCCTCCAGAAGACACTGCCCTGATTCCCACACCGAGGGAACACATATCAGCAAGCTAGGAAAGAAGGGGTGACCCAGCCCAGCGCTCTAAACCAGGGCGCGAACCGGCGTTAAGCTGCGCAGCTGCGCCCTGGGCTCCGGTCCTGCTCTGCTGCAGACCCCACCGGAGCCAGCACCTGCCTCCCAGACCCTTGCTGGGGGTGCTGTGAGATGAGCCCAGAGCCTTCCTGAGCCAACCCTCGCAAGGAAAGTCTGTCTGTTCATCCCACTACCTGCTTGTCTAGAAGGATGGAGAAGAGAGGGTCCCCCGCCCCCGGGTGGTCCCAAAAGGTGGAATGGACATCTGGGATCCAAGCATAGCACTTTCTTTCTTTTTCTTAAGGTATCTAGCTTGTTGGAATCTAAGATCTGCGAAGGTATTAATAGAATTCCTGTATCTTCTGCCACTCCCCATAGGAGCTTCAAGTTACACAAATGTTAAATTGTATGTCAGATGTGCATATATGAACAAAACCTACGAGTATGCATGAAATAACACCTTCTTCAATATAAAGATTCTTTTTTCTGCAATATTAAACGGAAACCCCACTAGAACATCGTTTTTCCTTAATAGCAGACCCTCCACACTGTGTGGTCTAAATGCAAGCTTTACCACCTACTAGCCATTAAGCAAGTTATTTAATGTTTTCGTGCTTCCATTTTCTTATGTGGAAAATGAGGTGGCAATAGTATGTATGAGTTCTTGGGAGGGATTACACAAGTCAAATAGGCCGAGCACCATGGCTTACACCTGTAAGCCCAACACTTTGGGAGGCCAAGGCAGGAGGATTGCTTGAGCCCAGGAGGTCAAGGCTGAAGTGAGCTGTGTTTGCATCACTACACTCCAGCCTGCGCAACAGAGTAAGACTTTGTCTCTCAATAAATAGATAGTCAAATTAAACATAACTGGCAAACTAAAACAACTCCATAGTCCTGAGCTACAGTTTGTCTCATTTCTCCAAAGAATTAAATGAGATGATTATTAACTAACTCAAAGCTCTGCATCATTTGTCTTCTGCTACCCATACATTTTTATAGTAAAATAAAATAAAATAAATCTGCCTCCTCTGTATTGAGAAGTTATTCTGGTAAATCTTTGACCTCTTCAAAGATATGAACGAGCACTTGCCTTCTAATGCCTCAGTTTCAGATTCTTTTTAGAAATGTCATTATTCAAGAAAAATGCACAATGGGAAGAATCTTAACAACAGCACTTTGTTACTCCAGCCTCTCACTAGAAGATGAAAATAGTTCTGCATAAAGGCCTGAGCTTTATGAAAAATATATTCACACCTCCCATGTCCGAGTTGGGATACCAGAGAAGTTCTTGGTTGAGTACTACTTATGAATGAAGGATTCAGGGAATGCATGGGTGGGTGACTGCAAATGCACAAGAAGTGGACGTTGTACTGTGTTCCCCACAATAAAGTGGTCTGTATAAAGATGCAGGCGTTCTCATGGCATACAGAGGTATAAGAGTCAAGCTGGGGGACTGCATAGGAGCATCTGGGGCTGCAGGAAGAGAGTTAAGGTGCAAAACCGCCCTAACCCAACTGAGACTTGTAATTGCTCATGTGGTAACACATGTGACTTCATTCCCCTGCTCTGTCTTTGTGAATGCAATCATTGTTGGGGAGATAGTGAGAGGGGCCACTGGCATTGAAAGTACAGTTTGCAGCAGGCCTCAAAAGGCACTCAGATGCAGTTTTCTCTGCGAAGATTTCCCGGCCTATCATGGCATTCCCCATCCCCAGATCTCTGATCTCTGAGCTGGTGTAATATTTAGTCTTTGTCTATGTTGGTCATGGCATCTGCCACACTTATTGTTTGTGGCATTCACTCTCTGATGCTTAGATCTTAAGATTCTAGAGAACAGCGTTTTTCTACATATTCCCTCTTAGGGCCTTGAACATAATAAGCGCTCAATAAATACTGAGTGAAATCCTCTCCTCTGAGCTGTGCCTCTGAGCAGCTGCCCTAGTTCTCTCCAACAGTAAGTTTGTTGGGTCTCTCAAGTTCACTTCCAGCTGTCACTGTCAGTTTTCAATCCAGCCCTCTATTCAGGTCTGGCTGGCCCATCTCCCCCAAAGGGCTGTCCCATAGAGCCCATTGTAAAGGACACTCATTGTTGCCAAGTGTTTGTGCCAATGCAGTGTGACTCACCCTTCACTCATTGAACAAGCTCTTCCTGATTACCTAGATGGGTAAAATTTCTGCTCATGGGAAGCAGGCTGGCAACTCAGTGCTGCAGCAAAAGGCCCAGAGGCTGGGAAAGCAGACAGCCATTCTGACACCTCTTCTAGACACAAAATCAAGGGAAGCTCAGACTCACACTTGAATTTTTAAAAAGAATTAGACAACGGGCTGGGCTTGGTGGCTCATGCCTGTAATCCCAGCACTTTGGGAGGCCATGGCAGGCAGATCAACTAAGGTCGGGAGTTCGAGACCAGCCTGACCAACATGGAGAAACCCGTCTCTATTAAAAATACAAAATTAGTCAGGCGTGGTGGCATATGCCTGTAATCCCAGCTACTCGGGAGGCTAAGGCAAGGAGAATCACTTGAATCCGGGAGGCAGAGGTTGCAGTAAGCCAAGATTGTGCCATTGCACTCCAACCTGGGCAACAAGAGCAAAACTCAGTCTCAAACAAAAAAAAAAAGGAAAAAAAATTAGACAGGGGAGTTTGTGTGAATTTGTAATCACACATTCCATAAATATAGAAAATTCACATTTTTTAATTTTAAAAATTAACAAATTCCATTTCTTGTTTCTCTAGGGTAGCAGGAAATTAAATGCCAGTTCTCATTCTGACTCTCTCTCTTTAGGGACACACAGGAATCTGGGGGATATTATGGTTCTGGGAATGTGGAATGTGACCTCTCATCTTCAGCCTGTCTGTGCTACTGACCGTCTCATTCAGGAAGCCATGCCTTCGCTCAGGAGCAGACTGCACAAGGCTTTCCTGCCAGAGGCACAGTCCCCAGGTGAGCCACACAGCCTTCCCAGGGTAATGCCAAGGAACAGAGGAGAGTTTCCGCTACTCTCAGGGTCTTCTTGGCAAAGCTTCTGATACAGTTCAGCTGTGCCTCCACCTGAGTCTCATCTGGAATTGTAGCTCCCATAATTCTCATATGTTGTGGGAGGGATGCGGTGAGAGGTAACTGCATCATGGGGGTGGGTTTTTCCTGTGCCATTCTCGTGACAGCGAGTAAGTCTTATGAGATCTGATGGTTTTTAAAGGAGAGTTCCCCTGCAAATGGTCTTGCCTGCTGTGCCTTTGCTCCTCCTTGGCTTCTACCATGATTGTGAGGCCTCCCCAGTCATGTGGAACTGTGAGTCCATTAAACCTCTTTTTCTTTATAAATGACCTAGTCTTGGGCATGTCTTTATTGGCAGTGTGACAATTGTGACACATGTGACATTGTGACAATGACAAGCTTTATTGACAGCTTCCCTTGTCTGTACTCTTACCCTCCTCCCTTCAAAAGCACCCTCTCTTTCTTTTCCAACCTTGACATCTCAAGTAATCTCTGCAGTGGGTGTGGCATCCACATAAGACAGGATGCAGAGATGTCCCCAAGCAGCTTCAAACAAAACTTCAAGAAAGAAAGTGCAAGTGAAGAAGGAACTTCATCCTTCCCGTCACTTAACACAGCCCTGTCACGGACATCTTGTGTCCCCTTAAAATTCATACACTGAAGTTCTAAGCCCCAGTACCCCAGAATGTGACCTTCTTTGGAAATAGGGTCACTGCAGATATGATTAGTTAAGAGGAGATCATACTGGAGTGGGCTGTAATCCAATATGACTGGTGTTATGTAAGGGGGAAATTTGGACACAGACACACACAAGGAGAACACCAGGTGAACTGAAGTCAAAGATTTGGGTGATGCTTCTACAAGCCAAGAAACACCAAAGATGACCAGCAAAGCATCAGCAGCTGGAAGAGGAGCCTGGACCAGATTCTTCCTCACAGCCCTCAAAAGGAACCAATCTTGCTAGAGCTTTGACTTAGATTTCTAGCCCCCTGTGATTGTTGATGTTAAGTGTCAACTTGAGTGGGTTAAGGGACGCCCAGATAGCTGGTAAGACAGTATGTCTGTGTGCATCTCTCAGAGTGTTTCTGGATAAGATCAGCATTTGAATCCTTAAAGAAGATCTGCCCCCACCCACGTGCATCACCCAGTCTCTAGAGAGCCCGAACAAAGAGGAGGAAGGGCACAGATGCTCCCTCTGTTCCAGCTGGCACATCCATCTTCTCCTGCCCCCTGACTTCAGAGCTCCTGGTTCTTGGGCCTCAGGATTCCTCAGGATTCCAGCACTTACATGACAGCATGCTTCCCCCTCCCCACTCCACCCCTAGGTTCTCAGCCCTTTGGCCTCTGACTGAATTCCACCACCAGTATTTCAGAGTCTCCAGCTTGCAGACAGCAGATCATGGGACTTCTTGGCCTCCATAATTATGTGAGCCAATTCCCATAATAAATCTATCTATCTATCTATCTATCTATCTATCTATCTATCTATCTATCTATCTATCCATCTATCTATCTTTCTCTCTTTCTCTCTCTCTCTCTCTCCTATTGATTCCGTGTCTCTGAAGAACCCTAATACACCTCCAGAACTGTGAGACAATAAATTTCTGTGGTTTAAGCCACCTGGAAGGTGGTACTTTATTTCACCAGGCCTAGCAAACTAATACAAGCACATGGAAAGTGTCTACTCATGACTACAACTCAGAGGACAAGCGTTATAATAAAAGTAAGTGTTACACAGAGGTGGCAAGATAAATGACAATAAATGAAAACATTAACATGTGAATTAAAAGTAAAGATATTTTTCCTAGCATTCTCCTAGAAAGTAGAGATGTGTCTTTCTTGTTTGCCATCATATCCAGCAATGGCAAGATAAGTTCTAGACACTTAATTAAAATTTGTTGAATGTAAGAAATTACATTTGTTGGATGTAAGAAAGAACATTCCATGGTTCTCTATTAACCAGATCTTCTATGCATGGCTCAAATGCAAGCTCCATAGAGTCTACTTAGAACTGAAAAGGACCCGAGAGAAAGTTTTGTCTGATCTTTTCACTTCACTTATGGAAACACGGAGGTTTACCGAGGCTGTGCCAGATCCGGGATCCCTGCTTGCTCATGGCACATATGGTACTATTACAGAAGGCTGATTCAGAGGTCTTTTAACTTTTTATTACACTGCCTTTCTATAGTAATCAATTGAATATGGCCCCTGGGGCTTGACAAAATTTTTAAAGGCTTTCTCAAGTCTCCAAGAATGATTATATTTAACAGCAGACAGACTTCACGTGGGCAAACATTTAATGCTCACTAAATAGCCGCGCACTTTCCTAGATTTTCTGGCCTCACAGTCAGGCCAGGGCATGTGACTCATTTTGTTCCATAGACTGTAGACACAAGCCTCACTTCTGGGCCAAGGCAAAGAGAAGACCTTCATGACACTGAACTTGCCCATCCCCATCCCAGTGATAGAACCACATATGGAGGTAGTGGGACCACCAAATGGAGTCCGCTGGATCTGTGGCTTGCCCACTGGTAAGATGATTCTCAGGAGAATCTGAACCTGCATGCATTAAGCTATTGAAATTTTAGGGTTTATTTGTTAGTGCAGCATGGTCTTGCCTAAACTAACAACTAAAGCTAACACATTCACTGTAAACTGGTTTTGAGTAGCAGTAATTCATAGGTACTTGAGTCTTGAAGGAGAGCCCAAGTACAGTGCTAGGTAGGCAGAGTAAGTTATTCAGTCTTAGACATGAGAGCACATTTGAGGCAGATAGCCAAGAGCTAGGAAAAGATGGGAACCTAGAAGAAATTCAGGTAGCAGATAGGTGGAAGGGGAACACAGTACAGAATCCAGGTCTGTGTCCTGGACAACAACTCAGGTGCCCACCGCTCATTCCTAGTGAACGCTGCCACGTGGTAACACATGAGGTTTAAAATAAAGAGCCACGGGGGAGAAACAGGACTTGCTGCTCCACCTACTGAACAGGGCTCAGGTGATATATCGCAAGGTGGATGCTTGAGTGCTTCATGCAGATTCGCTACAGAACCAAGGCAGTCATGATCCCATGAACTGGGACTGTTGGATGTGGAAGGCTTGCATCCCAGGAATCCCAGGAATCGATACCTTGGTCAAAGGTAGCTGCCTCCTGTAAAGCTGCTTCCAAAACAGTTTGCCTGATCCAGGCAAGGCTAATGCCTGATCCAGGCAAGGCTAATGCCTGCCCCACTTGGCATACCTTGGAACCACACTGAAGGGCTCCCTAGCCCCAGAGTTCCCCAGCAAAGGCATCCCAGCTCCCCTGCTTCCTCATTCTTCTACAGGAACCCTTCCTAAGCATCTCTTAACAGCCAACCTCCATCTCAAGAGTCTGTTTCCCAGGGAACCTGACCTGAGACAGTAAGATAGGGAAAGTGAGCTCCAGCAAGACTGCAGAAGAGAATCATAAAACATTTTCCTGACAATAGATTGTCTGACTTGGTAGGACCAGCAGGTTTTATGGATAAAGGTGGCAGGTGGGCCGGAGCAGGAATGGATGGAGCCTTGGATGTCACCTAAGAATGGAAAGTTCTGGGGGATGGTGGGAATAAAAATAAGAATAGGGGCTATAGAGACCCTTTGTGGACTGAAACATACTTAAAAGCCCCTTTAGAGGTCATTTTGTCTCATTGCTCTGTGTTTCTAAGTATTTGACTTTTATTCTGCTATTATTTTAAATGCTCCTAACCTTAGATTATTCAATCTCCTTAAAATACATACAGTACTTAAAAACTCCTCTCTCTCTCTCTCTCTCTCTCTCTCTCTCTCTCTCTCTCTCTCTTTCTCTTTCTTTCTACACATACACACACACACACACACACACCATCGCCACCCCCATCAACAACAATAATTAACGCAAACACCTTCATCAAATCCCCATGCCTTGACAGCCTGGAAAATTTCTCATACTCTTTTAAACTTCAGTGCACCACTGACACCTCTAGTAACATTTCTGTCACCCCGCTGGGTTAGCCAATCTTTCTGCTGAGTTGTGCTCACACCACTTTTATTACTCTCTTATTATATTATTATATTTGTATGTTTGGCATTAGACATGAAAGAATGTAATATTCCAATGAAAGAATGCAAATTCCTCTTTCTCCTTTCCCCATCTTGCATGTGTATGAAGATCTCTATCCATCTGTCTTCTCCTTCCTTCTTCTCTCATTTCATATCTTTGTGTGAAAGTTTGGTCTATTGGGTTGTATTTCTGAGAACATATTCTTATCAGAGGATCACAGGGCAAGGCCACAAGCCACTTCCTCCAAAGAAGACATGCACTCACAGTTTCTCATCATCAAGAGGGGAGCAGGCTTCACGGATTGAAACAAACAAATAACAACAACAAATAAAACCCAGAAACTCAGAAGCTGAGTCCCAGGCAGTTTGGAAGGAAGAAGGACAAAGCCATCTCCCTGAGCTTGGTTTGGGCTTGGCCGCCAAAGTCAGTCTGTGTTTCATCAAGATCTAGCTATGGGCGCGGTCATGTCAGTTAGACTCCCTCCGCTCCAGCTATAAAATAAGGGATGATTACACTTCTCTTATATGGTTTCTCTGAGCATTTAAAATAAAAATTAGTCAAAGCACTTAACACCATACTTGCCATGCCTGCTTCAGGGCTCAAAAATTGTTAGCTGCTAAAATATGCTCTCTACCCTCAAGGGCCATATAGTTTAAGAGAAGAATCGTGTGTCCACTGGTAGGAGGCGTAGGCGCATTCCCCCAAGGCCGAGATTATTGTGATTCTATCAGTTGTAGAGCCACCCCCACGGAGAATGTAAATCTTGGTCAATATTGTGAAATGGGACTGTGAAGTCCAAATGCCTTAACCCCTACTGAAATTGTATCTCCATCATTAGCCTTAGACAATCTGAATGTTATTTGTTATGGGATCATTTTGGTTAGGACTGGCTAATCTGTGTTACAGTAACAAGTAATCTCAAAAGGTGAACTGTCCCATATATGCAGTTTGCTATGACCATATTTGTCTCTTCAATTCTATCCTCCCAATAAGCACACAAGATCAAGGTTGCCTGTTTTTAGACTCAGCCATCTCAACATTAGGCCTCCTCTGTAATCACTATGGACCCAAAAGCAAATGTAAAGCCTTGTACCAGCAGTTAAACGCACTCATCATTGGCCAGAACGAGTAGCTTTGCTTAACTGAAAGAAGGTGAGAAAGTATAATTTTCTCATGTTCACAGAAGGGGGTATGAAAGACTACTCAACGTCTTTACAATAGGGAGTAAAAATATTTCCTTCAAGGAACAATGATTAAGGTTAGCAGTTTTCAGTGAACAGCTAATGCCTGACATACCATTGAATAAATTAGGGGATAGTCATGGTGGCAATGAGACTTGAATTTGAAGACAGGCATCTGATAAGACAAGTCAGATCTTCAGAGGTATTTCACTTGGGGAGTGTCATGTTTTATAAAACTTGAATGCCTCTAAGAGGAGTATGTTTTCTACCTCGCCCTGGCTCCCACCACCCTGTGCTGTCTTATATCCAGTTGCTTTGCACATTTCTGTGTCTCTGATTTTTGAGGCCACTTGAAGGCCAACATTGGACCCTTCACAAAACAGAGCAAAGCGTTTTTTTGTTTTGTTTTTTCTTTCCGTAGGTTACTGGGGGAACAGGTGGTGTTTGGCTACATGAGTAAATTCTGTAGTGGTGATATGTGAAACTTTGGTGCACCCATCACCCGAGCAGTACACACTGCACCCAATTTGTAGTCTTTTATCCCTCACCCACATCCCACCCTTTCCCACTGAGTCCCCAAAGCCCACTGTGTCATTCTTATGCCGTTGCATCCTCATAGCTTAGCTCCCACTTAAGTGTGATAACATACAACGTTTGGTTTTCCATTCCTGAATTACTTCACTTAGAATAATGGTCTCTAATCTCATTCAAGTTGCTGCAAATGCCATTAATTCATTCTTTTTTATGGATGAGTAGTCAGAACATTTTTAGAAGTTTATGTTCTACTGAATTTTTCAGACCTGAGCTCTGGGGAGGCACTCATCTCAATATTCCCATTAAGATGTAGAATGAGAGACGAGACCAGAGTCAGCCATGTATTTTGTGTGTGTGTGTGAAAACTTTGTTGCTACTTCTACCATCCTTCAACACTTATTTTACCTATTTGTTTACAAGACTGCCTTCTTCACTAAACTTTGAGCGCCTTAGCAACAAAGCAATCTCATGCTCATTTTTGTGTTTTTAGCACTTGCTATAAAACCTGATATATCATAGGTGCATACTAAATGAGTAAGTGAACTAATGGGCAGCCGTCTTAAGCCTCCTGTTCTCTAAGGTGTTCCTCCCCCAAACCCAAATGTCCTCTCTTTTTGCTCACGACAATTATCAGGACTTGAAACTGTGACATGAGATTTTATCTATTTTGTCCTGCGTTACCTTAGATTATGAAGGATGGCTTTCACGCGATGTGAACTCATCGGTTACTGTTAGTAGTTACCAGAGGCCACCAGGAGCTGTTTGTGTAATTAACTCAAGTCCTTACTCTAATCTTTGCATTGATCCCTCATTTTGCTGATGAAGAAACTGGGCCTTTGTGAACCTAAGTATCTCACCCTTAATCAAACACAGTACTGCAGCTCAAGCCGGGCTGTCTCCTTGGCCTGTGCCTTTTCTATCACTGCTTTGCCTCTCTTACTCAGTTGTTTAACTCTCTCGTGTGTCCAACTCTTGTCCTATCCAACATTTGCAAATTTCTCAAAGTTGAAAAGCCCAACTTCTTCTTGGATATTCCCCATAGCGTCTGGCACAAGTCTCACCACATGGTAGATATGCACCCAGCTGTTCCTGAATTAAACCTTTCAACTACAAGGATCTTGCCATGCATCACCAGGTTATGGTAGGCAAATAGGTAGGACATAGCTTCAGTTTGCTCTCTGTTCCCTTCTTTTCCCTCTCCTGGCCAATACCTGAAGGAAAGGTGGTGCTGACTCATCCCCACGACAACTGGAAGAACAAGATTAATGTTTGCTACTTCCCCAAACTCCCTCAGTTTTACAGAAAATCAGTGGAGAAATTGCAAGCGTAATCACAACGAAGATATTTCAGGCTCTGTCACAGCTGATGGAGGCAATAGGTGTCACCAAGTCATACTACTCACAGCACTGCCTATTTCAATAGAAGTGGCTTTATTAATTGCCATCAAAGTCAGGTCAAATCTATTAAATGGCAACAAAGTCATGTCAAATCTATTAGGTATACTACATCTTACTATTTCAATGATGGGTCATGCTATGGACTGAATTGTCTCCTTCCAAAATTCACATGTCAAAGCTCTGATCCCCAGTGTGACTATATCTGGACACAGGGTCTTTAGCAGGTAGTTAAATTCAAATGAAGTCCTTATGCAAAAGGATGGTGGCCTTGTAAGAGGAGAGAGATCTCTCTCTCTCTTCCATATGAGAACAGGGACAAGGCAGCCATCTGCAAGCCAGGGAGAGAAGCCTCACCAGGAACTGAAACAGTTGGCACCGATCTTGGACTTCCAGCCTCCAGAGAAATACATGTGTGTTGTTTCTGCCACATGGTATATGGTATTTTGTTATGGCAGCCTGAGCTGACTAATTCAGGTCAGTTTGACTCAACCAGCATTTGAATGCCTGCTGTCTACTAGGCTTTCAGGAAACAGTGATATCTGAGTTACGATTTAATGAAAAATGAGGTATTCTTCGCAAAAGCAGATGGCACCAGCTACATATATACAAAGGTTTTCTGGTTATTCACATGAGTAGATGTCAGAAAACATAAAAGATAAAGCTGAGTATAACCCAGGAAGAGAACTGACAAAGGTCAGTCTATTCAGACGTGTTGCTGAGAGGGGTTTAGAAACAAGTTGAGGCGGCCCTGAATGAAAAAAATAAACAATGTTTGGGCAGTTTTCCAGATTCCCCAAGAATGAACTTTCACAGAGAAGCTTTGTTTTTATTTGTGTGTGTGTGTGTGTAGAGAATATTACCAAAATTAACAGGATACCACTCACATCCATAAACAAACATGTAAACAACTCAAAAACCAAATCCAGTGGTTTTTCTCAAGTTAACTCTGACTTTTTAATGCCATTGAATGTTTTCTCATCTATTAGTGTGAATTGCTGAGAACTGGCTGTTCTCATTAAAGTATAACATGCTAATTGACTTTTAAAAACTTCAGAAGACGTGAAAAATAAAATTATTGAGTATGAATGCAATTCTACTAAGCAATATATATGACTGGAAAGATGTAAGCTAAATTACCAGTTACCTCTATGTGACACAATTATGGGTAATTTTAATTTTCTTCATTTTGTTTTACTGTTTTCAAAATCCTCCAAATGCGTATTTTTAAATAATAAAAATAAATATTGTTACAATCGTTCTGATCTTTTAAGTCTCTTTTAGTAGTATCTGAGGTGGACTTGCTGTAGTTCTCCTAAGCATATATGGGGTTTTTGTATAATTAAACTTGACTTGGAGGACTGGCAAGTGGCCAAATAGGAACAGCTCTGGTCTGCAGCTCCCAGTGAGAGCAACAAAGAAGGTGGGTGATTTCTGCATTTCCAACTGAGGTACGTGGTTCATCTCATTGGGACTGGTTGGACAGCGGGTGCAGCCCATGGAGGGTGAGCCAAAGCAGGGTGGGGCATCGCCTCACCCAGGAAGCACAGGGGGTCAGGGAACTCCCTCCCCTAGCTAAAGGAAGCTATGAGGGACTGTGCTGTGAGGAATGGTGCTATCCAGCCCAGATACTATGCTTTTCCCATGGTCTTCACAAACCACAGACCAGGAGATTCCCTTGGCCCTACACCACCAGGGCCCTGGGTTTCAAGCACAAAATTGGGCAGCCATTTGGGCAGACGCTGAGCTAGCTGCAGGAGTTTTTCTTCATACCCCAGTGGCCCCTGGAACACCAGTGAGACAGAACCATTCACTGCCCTGGAAACGGGGTTGAAGCCAGGGAGCCGAGTGCTCTTGCTCAGCGGATCCCACCCCCACAGAGCCCAGCAAGATAAGATCCACTGGCTTGAAATTCTTGCTGCCAGCACCACAGTCTGAAGTCGACCTAAGACACTTGAGCTTGGTCGAGGGAGGGGCGTCTGTCATTACTGAGGCTTGAGTAGGCTCTTTTCTCCTCACAGTTCAAACAAAGTTGCCGGGAAATTCGAACTAGGGGGGAGCCCACCATAACACAGCAAAGTGGCTGTAGCCAGATGAATTCTCTAGATTCCTCCTCCCTGGGCAGGGCATCTCTGAAAGAAAGGCAGCAGCCCGGCCGGGCTCACACCTGTAATTCCAGCACTTTGGGAGGCCAAGGCGGGTGGATCACAAGGTCAGGTGTTCGAGACCAACCTGACCAACACGGTGAAACCCCATCTCTATTAAAAATATAAAAATTAGATGGGCATGGTGGTGCACACCTGTAATCCCAGCTACTCAGGAGGCCAAGGGAGTAGAATCACTTGAATCCAGGAGGCAGAGGCTGCAGTGAGCTAAGATCAGGCCACTGTACTCCAGCCTGGGCAACAGAGCCAGACTCCATCAGAAAGAAAGGAAAGAAAGAAATGCAGTAGCCCCAGCCCCAGTCAGGGGCTTATAGATAAAACTCCCATCTCACTGGGACTGAGCACCTGGGGGAAGGAGTGGCTGTGGGCACAACTTCAGCAGACTTAAATGTTCCTGCCTGCTGGCTCTGAAGCGAGTAATGGATCTCCCAGCACAGCGCTCAAGCCCTGCTAAGGGACAGATTGCCTCCTCAAGTGGGTCCCTGACCCTCATGCCTCCTGACTGGGAGACACCTCCCAGCAGTGGTCGACAGACACCTCATACAGGAGAGTTCCAGCTGGCCTCTGGCAGGTGCCCCTCTGGAACAAAGCTTCCAGAGGAAGGAGCGGGCAGCAATCTTTGCTGTTCTGCAGCCTCTGCTGGTGATAATCAGGGAAACAAGGTCTGGAGTGGACCCCCAGCAAACTCCAGCAGACCTGCAGAAGAGAGGCCTGTTAGCAGGCAAACTAACAAACAGAAATCAGTAACATCAACATCAACAGAAAGGATGCCCATGGAAAAACCCCATCCAAAGGTCACCAACATCAAAGACGAAAGGTAGATAAATCCACAAAGATGAGGAAAAACCAGCACAAAAATGCTGAAAAATCCCAAAAACCACAGGGCCTCTTCTCCAAAGGATCACAACTCCCCACCAGCAAGGAAACAAAACTGGATGCAGAATGAGTTTGATGAATTGACAGAAGTAGAAGTTGGGTAACAAGAACCTTGATAAAAGGTTACAGGAACTGCTAACTAGAATAACCAGTTTAGAGAAGAACATAAATGACCTGATAGAGCTGAAAAACACAGCACAAGAACTTCATGAAGCATACACAAGTATCAATAGCCAAATCGATCAAGTGAAAGAAAGGATATCAAAAATTGAAGATCAACTTAATGAAATAAAGCGTGAAGACAAGATTAGAGAAAAAAGCATGCATCAAGCCTGTAATCCCAGCACTTTGGGAGGCCGAGACGGGCGGATCACAAGGTCAGGAGATCGAGACCATCCTGGCTAACACGGTGAAACCCCGTCTCTACTAAAAAATACAAAAACCTAGCCGGGCAAGGTGGCGGGCGTCTGTAGTCCCAGCTACTTGGGAGGCTGAGGCAGGAGAATGGCGTGAACCCGGGAGGCGGAGCTTGCAGTGAGCTGAGATCCGGCCACTGCACTCCAGCCTGGGCGACAAAGCGAGACTCTGTCTCAACAAAAAAAAAAAAAAAAGAAAAAAGAATACAAAGGAACAAACAAAGCCTCCAAGAAATATGGGATTATGTGAAAAGACCAAACCTATGTTTAATTGGTGTACCTGAAAGAGACGAGGATAATGGAACCAAGTTGGAAAACACACTTCAGGATATCATCCAGGAGAACTTCCTCAACCTAGCAAGACAGGGCAACCTTCAAATTCAGGAAATACAGAGAACACCACAAAGATACTCCTCGAGAAGAACAACCCCAAGACACATAATTGTCAAATTTACCAAGGTTAAAATGAAGGAAAAAATGTTAAGAGCAGCCAGAGAGAATGGTTAGGTTACCCACAAAGGGAAGCGCATCAGACTAACAGCAGATCTCTCTACAGAAACTATACAAGCCAGAAGAGAGTGGGGGCCAATATTGAACCTTTTTTTAAAAAAAGAATTTTCAACACAGAATTTCATATCCAGCCAAACAAAGCTTCATTAACAAAAGAGAAATAAAATCCTTTACAGACAAATAAATGTTCAGGGATTTTGTCACTATCAGGCCTGGCTTACAAGAGCTCCTGAAGGAAGCACTAAATATTGAAAGGAAAAACTGGTACCAGCCACTGCAAAAACATACCAAATTGTAAAGACCATTGACACGATGAAGAAACTGTGTCAACTAACGGGCAAAATAACCAGCTAGCATCATAATGACAGGATCAAATTTACACATAACAATATTAACCTTAAATGTAAATGGGCTAAATGCTCCAATTAAAAGGCACAGACTGGCAAATTGCATGAAGAGTCAAGAGCCATCAGTGTGCTGTATTCAGGAGACCCATCTCATGTGTAAAGACACACATAGGCTCAAAATAAAGGGATGGAGGAATATTTACCAATCAAATGGAAAGAAAAAAAAAGCAGGGATTGCAATCCTAGTTTCTGATAAAACAGACTTTAAACCAACAGAGATCAAAAAAGACAAAGAAGGGCATTACATAATGGCAACAGGACCGATGCAACAAGAAGAGCTAACTATCCTAAATATATACGCACCCAATACAGGAGGAGCACCCTGATTCATAAAGCAAGTTTTTAGAGACCTACAAAGAGACAGAAATCATAACAAACAGTCTCTCAGACCACAGTGCAATCAAATTAGAGCTCAGGATTAAGAAATTCGCTCAAAACCACACAACTACATGAAGACTGAACAACCTGCTCCTGAATTACTGCTGGGTAAATAACAAAATGAAGGTAGAAATAAGTAAGTTCTTTGAAACCAATGAGAACAGAGACACAACGTACCAGAATCTCTGGGACACAGTTAAAGCAGTGTTTAGAGGGAAATTTATAGCACTAAATGCCCACAGGAGAAAGTGGGAAGGATCTAAAATCGACACCCTAACATCACAATTAAAAGACCTGGAGGAGCAAGAGCAAACAAACTCAAAAGCTAGCAGAAGACAAGAAATAACTAAGATTAGAGCAGAACTGAAGGAGATGAAAACATGAAAAACCCTTCAAAAAAAATCAATGAATGCAGGAGCTGGTTTTTTGAAAAGATCAACAAAATAGACCACTAGCCAGACTAACAAAGAAGAAAAGAGAGAAGAATCAAATAGGCACAATAAAAAATGATAAAGGGGATATCACCACTGATCCCACAGAAATACAAACTACCATCAGAGAACACTATAAACACCTCTATGCAAATAAACTAGAAAATCTAGAAGAAATGGATAAATTCCTGGACACATATACCCTCCTGACACTAAACCAGGAAAAAGTCGAATCCCAGAATAGACCAATAACAAGTTCTGAAATGGAGGCAGTAATTAATAGCCTACCAACCAAAAAATGCCCTGGACCAGATGGATTCACAGCCAAGTTCTACTAGTAGTACAAAGAGGAGCTGGTACAAATTCCTTCTGAAATGATTCCAAACAATAGAAAAAGAAGGACTCCTCCCTAACTCATTTTATAAGGCCGGCATCATCCTGATACCAAAACCTGGCAGAGAGACCACAAAAAAAGAACATTTCAGGCCAATATTCTCTGATGAACATTGATGTGAAAATCCTCAATAAAACACTAGCAAACCGAATCCAGCAGCACATCAAAAAGCTTATCTACCATGATCAAGTTGGCTTCATCCCTGAGATGCAAGGCTCGTTCAACATACACAAATCAATAAACGTAATCCTTCACATAAACAGAACCAATGACAAAAACCACATGATTATCTCAATGGATGCAGAAAAGGTCTTCGATAAAATTCAACACCCTTCATACTAAAAACTCTCAGTGAACTAGGTATTGATGGAACATATTCAAAATAATCAGAGCTATTTATGATAAAACTACAGCCAATATCTTACTGAATGGGCAAAAACTAGAAGCATTCCCTTTGAAAATTGGCACAAGACAAGGATGCCCTTTCTCACCACTCCTATTCAACACAGTATTGGAAGTTCTGGCCAGGGCAATCAGGCAAGAGAAAGAAATAAAGTGTACTGAAATAGGAAGAGAGGAGGTCAAATTGTCTCTGTTGGCAGATGACATGATTGTATGTTTAGAAAACCCCATTGTCTCAGCCTCAAATCTTTTTAAGCTGATAAGCAACTTCAGAAAAGTCGCAGGATACAAAATCAATGGGCAAAAATCACAAGCATTCCTCTACACCAACAGACAAACAGCCAAATTATGAGTGAACTCCCATTCACAACTGCTACAAAGAGAATGAAATACCTAGGAATACAACTTACAAGGGATGTGAAAGACCTCTTCAAGGAGAACTACAAACCACTGCTCAAGGAAACAAGAGAGGACACAAACAAATGGGAAAAGCATTCCATGCTCATGGATAGGAAGAATCGATATTGTGAAAATGGCAATACTGCCCAAAGTAATTCATAGATTCAATGCTATCCCCATCAAGCTACCATTGACTTTCTTCACAGAATTAGAAAAAACTATTTTAAATTTTATTTGGAACCAAAAAATAGCCTGTATAGCCAAGACAATCCTAAGCAAAAAGAACAAAGCTGGAGGCATCACGTGATCTGACTTCAAACTAGACTACAAGGCTACAGTAACCAAAACAGCATGGTACTGGTACCAAAACAGATATATAGACCAATGGAACAGAACAGAGGCCTCAGAAATAACACCACACATCTACAACCATCTGATCTTTGACAAACCTGACAAAAACAAGCAATGGGGAAAGGATTTCCTATTTGATAAATTGTGTTGGGAAAACTGGCTAGCCATATGCAGAAAACTGAAACTGCACCCCTTCCTTACACCTTAAACAAAAATTTACTCAAGATGGATTAAAGACTTAAACGTAAGACCTAAAAATCATAAAAGCTCTAGAACAAAACCCAGGCAATACACTCGGGACATAGGCATGGGCAAACACTTCATGACTAAAACACCAAAAGCAATGGCAACACAAGCCAAAATTGACAAATGGGATCTAATTAAACTAAAGAGCTTCTGCACAGCAAAAGAAATTATCATCAGAGTGAACAAGCAACCTACAGAATGGGAGAAAATTTTTGCATTCTAGCCACCTGACAAAGGGCTAATACCCAGAATCTATAAGGAACTTAAACAAATTTACAATAAACAAACAAACCCATCAAAAAGTGGGCAAAGGATATGAACAGACACTTCTCAGAAGAAGACATTTATATGGCCAACAAATCTATGAAAAAAAGTTCAACATCACTGGTCATTAGAGAAATGCAAATCAAAACCACAATGAGAGATACCATCTCACGCCAGTTAGAATGGCAATCATTAAAAAGTCAGGAAACAACAGATGCTGGAGAGGATGTGGAGAAATAGGAATGCTTTTACGTTGTTAGTGGGAGTGTAAATTAGTTCAACCATTGTGGTGATTCCTCAAGGATCTAGAACCAGAAATACCATTTGACCCAGCAATCCCATTACTGGGTATATACCCAAAGGATTATAAATCGTTCTACTATAAACACACATGCACATGCAGTGCTGTTCACAAATAGCAAAGACCTGGAACCAACCAAAATGCCCATCAATGATAGACTGGAAAAAGAAAATGTGGCACATATATGCCATGGAATACTATTCAGCCATAAAAAAGGATGGGTTAATGTCCTTTGCAGGGACATGGATGAAGCTGGAAACCATCATTGTCAGCAAACTAACACAAGAACAGAAAACCAAACAATGCATGCTTTCACTCATAAGTGGGAGTTGAACAATGAGAAAACATGGATACAGGGAGGGGAACATCACACACCAGGGCCTGTCAGGGTTGGGGGGTCACGGGAGGGATAGCATTAGGAGAAATACCTAATGTAGATGACAGGTTGATGGGTGCAGCAAACCACCATGGCACGTGTATACCTATGTAACAAACCTGCACGTTCTGCACATGTATCCCAGAACTTAAAGTGTAATACACACACACACACACATACACATATATATATGCACTAGAAATTACTTTGACATATACAATGGTTTGCTACTTTCATTATTCTCCACAATTCATTGTGTAGAGTGTATATATTCATAATTGATAAATTCAAATGTGCATACATTTAAAATTTTTATGTAACTAGACTTATTTTCTATCTCCAGGCTCCAGTTCTAGTTAATGTAAGAAATGATACTGTCACTTCTAGACAAACACAGTCAAATAAAATTTTGGATTAAAAAAATAATTAAATGCAATGTAAAATATCTTCCCTTAACATGTAAGATACCTCCAAGAAATTGTTCCTTGCTTTCTCAATTGAATGTGTTTTACAAAACTAACACTCACATTTAAAACTGAAAATATAAAGCAAAACACTATATAGACTGAATTTGAATTTACTGTAATGTTAGAAGTCCTTATTTCTCCCCGTTAAGAGAAATTAACATCTGAATATTTTAAACATTAAGGCCTTGCAAATCCTACCAGTGCATTAGGCAGCGGTGGCGGGTTGTGTGTGTGTGTGGGGGGGGGGTTGGCGTGGCATGTGAATAATAGTGGATAAAATAGCTGAAAATGTATTAAACATAGCTTACAGTTTTATTTCATTTTACATTACATTCCTCTTTGGGGAAAGAAAAATACAGTTTCCCTCAGCTAGAAAAAAATTCACTCCAACTCAGAAGATTCAAACTTCAAATTCAGATTTGGTTTCAAATAACACTGATTGAATACCTGCTGTATATCAAACAGTGTCCTTGGGGCTTTCACACATGTGACCCTTCTTAGTTGAACTCTTGTTTTTTTTTTTTTTTTTTGAGATGGAGTCTTGCTCTGTCACCCAGGCTGGAGTGCAGTGGCACTATCTCGGCTCTGCAACCTCTGCCTTCCAGGTTTAAGCAATCCTCCCGCCTGGGCCTTCTGAGTAGCTGGAATCACAGGTGTATGCCACCATGCCTGGCTAATTTTTGTATTTTTAGTGGAAACGGGGTTTCACTATGTTGGCCAGGCTGGTCTCGAACTCCTGACCTCGTGACCCACCCACCTCGGCCTCCCAAAGTGCTGGGATTACAGGCGTGAGCCACCGTGCCGTGAAGATCAGCAAAGTGCACTCATGTTAAGTACAAAATTTATTTTATGTTTATGCTGATTATATGAAGGTTATCATAGCTTAGATACAATCAAAATCCATGGGGAACAGTTTTATAATTCATTTTTCTCTTTTCTAACAAAAAAAGTAAATAGGTAAAAAGGAAAATAGAAGACAACCTATCCTATCCTGGATGAGACACGCACATATTTAAATTGAATTATAGTGACTTAAAATTTAAGTAGGAATTTTTTTTTTTCTGAGAAACAAAGTCACAAAAACCAAAACTTTCAAAATCACCAAGTCTTGAAAACAGATTATGAAGCAGAATTTCTGGATGGTGTTTAATGACATCAGGCAACATTTAAATGCCACCTAGTGAGGAACACTGAAATTGCAGCTGAATTAAAATGACCTTTTATTTGCCTGGACAACAAAAATTTTCCATGATTTTGCTTTTTTGAAACAATGATAAGAAATTATTTTTTAGGCAATAAGATACTAAGTTATGGCAACAAACTGCATGGGATATTTCCACAAGGAGAGGATTTTGTTCCCTGATCTAGTTTACGTGACATTTTCCCTCACGCTTGCTTTCTCTGAGCTGACTCTTCTTAAACTGACCTAGATGGTACCTTATTTCAATTGACTCAGAGTTCATTCAAAAATATGATATGGTGACATGGATTCACTGACATGAAATCTAGGCACTCTCTCTGCTCTTGCTCACATTCTTCTTCATCCAAGGTTCCAGCATGATTTTAGGATATCTTATGCCAATCCTGTGTGCCGTCACCTCTCAGAAACGTAGGGACAACCAGCTATTCAACGACACTCCTATTCTTTTGCTTGACAGCCTCATGTGGCCAAATGATAGGTGAACAAAGCAGTACAAGCACTGCTCCCATGTCAACGCCATCATCAAATGGAAAGCGTATCTTGGTTTTGCTCAGGATCTTCGAAGAGAAAGGAATACAACAGGTACCACACATATATAGGTAGCCAGCATTCACGGAACAGCCACCATGCGCAGGGCTGCACCCTTTTTTAAATTGGAGGGAATGGAATCATAAAAGCACAGAAGTGTGATATAGCATGATGTACTGGGGAAATCGGAGGTAGACGTTGTTTCTGGAATAGAAACAGTGTGCACGTATAAACTGCATGCATGTACACATGTAAATATGTGTTATCTCCTAGGGACTTCTTGAAAATTGGTAGGATTATCATATGTTCTTGGAAACATCTGTTGACTATTTCTATACTTTACAGTAAAAAGTACAAGACTGCAATGGCATAAAGGCCAAAAATAAAAAAAGAAAAGCATTATAACCAGCAGAAGTAATTGAAGCAGATATTTCATAATGTCTCAGATGTGAAAACTGGTATCTGGATATTTAGCAAAAAATATTGACTCTGTCAAACGAACAAACTTGGAACAAGAAATGGCTTCAAAATGGAAATACAGAAATCACAGTAAACATTGTTTAAAATGTCAGATCCAAATTAAATATTGCCCCCACAGATATCACTAGAGCTTATTTCTTACAAATGCACCATTGAGCTAAAGGTCAGGTCCTGTGTATAGGGACCCTGTCTAAGCTTTTTTGGGGCCATTATTCCTGTGTGTATTCCCTCTTTTTAGCTAAATCAAACTCAAAAACAGAAGTGCTGTTTCAATAACAACAAGGTTATAAGTCAATGAAGTAAAGTTCGTGGTTTTCCATTGTCTCAGGATTTGCTATCCAAGTTATTTATGTGTTCAGTGACCACAGGTAATCAGATGTCATGTGCAGCAGAAAATCAGGTTTTCAGCCATTGGGAAATACCAACGGGATAGCACTGCAGACAATGGCAGTCACTCCAGAGGTTTTCCCACTGGTGTGTTGAAGTCTCGTTCCACTTTACGCTCTACCAATCCAGCTTCAGATCAGCCTTACTCCATGTGTATTTTCCTCCTCGCTTCAGAAACATCTTTTCATCAAATCCACTGAATTTTATAGCTTCTTCTACACCAACATCCAGGATGGACTTGGAAGGGTCCTTCCGTCCCTTTCTACAGTTCAGAAAGCGCATCTAGAAAATTCATAACAGAAACTGGTATATTTCCATGTGATGAATCCTGTAGAACTCAATCTACAGTATTAATCCCAAATAGCTTTTGATATTCCAGTCATGTCGACAGATATTTTTTGAAATCTGTGGCTGATATTGAACCCCTTGGACCGCATCTCTCTACTCAACCAGCTCATGATCTGGTGGAAGAGGCTGGGCTAAGCATAGTGGACACCTAAGTGCACGATAAACAGAATGATATGCACTCCGCGTGGGCAGATGTAGCTCCACTGGGGGAAGGGGTAATCAGGAGAGGCTTCCCCCAAATGCTGACATCTGAATTATGTGTTGAGATTTTAAATTGGAGGGAATGGTATCATAAAAGCACAGAAGTGTGATATAGCATGATGTACTGGGGAAATTGGAGGTAGACGGTATTTCTGGAATAGAAACGATGTGCATGTATAAAGTGCATGCATATACACACGTAAATATTAATAAAGGCTTGTTTTGAGAAAGGGAGAGAGGATGTAAAGAAAGGCGCTGCTGAAGCAGGCAGGTGCCGGATCAACAAGAGTCTTCTATGACCTGCTAAGGTTCTTTGTTTTAATCTTATTCCATCCATTTTCATTTGTTTTATTCTGTCCTATTCTACTCTGTAGGCAGAAATATTTCTTCACACTCCTTACGACCTACACTGAGTGTTTCATAGGAGCACAAGTAATACTTGTTGAAGCAAAATGTTATTCAATTGGTAAAAGCAAATTTTGGTTCAACTATGTGTTTTCCAAATATGTGGAGACCAGCTAGCTTGCTGAGGGATGCTGGTCAAAATCTCTAGTCAATCATAATAATTTCCACTCCAAAAATAAATTGTTTGAATTTTCCTCTCTACCTTGGACCCAGAAACTGAGTATTTTCCTTATCACCTTTTCCCTTACACTCTATTAAGAAAGCTTATATTGTTAAGAAATGAAATGGCTATAAACACTGATTGGTTAACTTGAAAATAACAAAATACCAGCTGGGCATGGGGGCCCACACCTGGAATCCCAGCATTTAGGGAGGCCCAAGAGTTCAAGACCAGCATGGGCAACATGGCAAAATCCAATCTCTACAAAAAATACATAAAAATCCAGTTGTGTGTGGTAATGCACACCTGCAGTACCAGCTACTTGGGAGGCTGAGGCAGGAGGATCACCTGAGCCCAGGAGGCTGAGGCTGCAGTGAGCCAAGATTGTGCCATTGCCCTCTAGCCTGGATGACAGGAAACCCTATCTCAGAAAAAAAAAAAAAAAGAAAAGAAAAGAAAAGAAAACATCAAAAGTGACAGTAAGCATTTCTCCAAAAGACAAATCCAATTTAAATACGGAACTCAAGGTGGCTGGAGCTCATTTCTTTAAAATACGTCTTCAAATGGACTTATTTGTCCTTTGCTAGAAAGAGTGGCAAAGGTTATAGATCTAGAAAAAAAAAAAAAAGACAGAGGAAAGGGGGAAGTGATTTGTTTTTCAATTTTGAGAAGCATGGGTTTCCCTCTTCCTTTGGAAGGCAGTGGGGGTAGGAATAATATCAGTGGTGTTTGGAGCAGAACCATAAGCCTCTCCTCACCAAAGCCAAGGTTTACCAATCAGAAGACAAACTGGCTGTGTCTGGTTTCTCCAAGATAATGAGAAGAGTGATACGGCCAATAGTGCTCCAAAGTAGGCTGGATGCCGTATCTCAGGAGAGCCTCCAGCCCAGGACTACATAACAGACGACTTTGTTGTGTGTGATAACGAGTTCCATGTGACATCCACGGATGCATAGCTATATGGCAGACAATATCACGTGGTGCTCAGTGCAAATCAATGCTGGGACCTGGGTTCAAGCTTGTGCTGTTCCAGTGTTTAGCTCCACGTTTGACCCTGAGAAGTGAGGGCTCTGGCATAATCGTAATCACTGACCATCAAACTGTGAAGTGCTAATTAAGAAGGACAAATAGGTACTAGATAATTATGCTTATGGAAGTCAACTCTGCCACTGCTGCTAATTAATTAATTAAGTGATAATTTTATAACTCATTGGAAATACTCACATATTCATCCAGAATAAGGTAGGAGTCTTTCATCTGCAAAGGAGAAGTTAATACAAATTTAGTTTCAGGTGCATTTCTCAGTATGTGAGCTCAACTGTCCACCTGGAGTGTTTGCGTTATTATTTTGGATCCAGCATTTCTCATTTCCCTTGAGTTGCCTTTGGCATGGCCCTCGCAAGACAAGGCTCTGTTTGTGTGCATTCGGTTTCCAACAGATCACAGCAGGCCTGGATTCTCTGCTCTTTGCTGAAAAGGTCAAACATCAGAACCTTCTTCCTGCAGGCTTCCCTGACAGTGAACTCCAAGGCAATTTCCCCATCCCTTCACACTTTTGGAGAGCCCTTTTCTTCTTTACGTGGTATTTCCAATGACTCTGTCCACCATGTATCTAATTTCCCCCTTTTCAATTTATGAAGCAGAACTCTCTTGAAAGCTACTTTTGGGAGCTCAAAGGTGGATTGACCTGAGGATTTTAATATTACCCTAACATTACTTGTCAATAGTTATGCCCTCTATACATATAGAGCAGCTGTACCTGTACTGCTGATGGGAAGGTATTCCTTCTATCCCTATCCTTGTAGATAGGGGTCTGCAAAATTGTTTTCTGTAAAGGGCCAGATGGCAAATATTTTCTGCTTAGCAGGCCACACAGTCTGTCACAACTAATCAACTGTGCTTTGCAGCCCAAAAGCCACCACAGATGATACATAAGAAAAATAGCTTGGCTGAGCTCCCCTGAAACTTAATTTATGGGCCCAGAAAAACAGCTTTTACATAATGTTCACAGGTCACAAAAACGATTCTTGTTTTGATGTTTTCCCTCATCAACTCTTAACTTGCATCCTGTACTACAACAGGTGGCAGGCCAGACCCGTCCCTGGCGCCAGCGTTTGCCAACTCCTCTGCAGGGATAGGAGCAGACCTGCTATTGGATGTCTAGTGGGGTACCAGTAGCATTAGCATCATCTGGGAACTAGTTCCAGGTGCAGAGTGGTGGGCCCACCTCAGACCCACTGAGTAAGGGTCTGCCCTTTCACAAGATCCCAGGTGATTTGATGAAGTTTGAAACAAACTGGCTAAAAGGTTCGTGGGCTTTGGGGTCATCAAAATTCAGATTTTGCCCCTGATACAAGTCTGGTAAATGAGCACCTACCACTCGGCCTCTTGGTGTATACAACGGAGATGATAAAACCTGGCTCATGAAGCACTAGTGAAAATGGTGATGAGTCAAAGGGATAACAGCCCCTCTTACAAAGGAGGTACTCAGCCAGATTTTCTTTAATGTCATATTAACTATTTAATTAAGATGGAGTTTTAAAATATCAAATAAAATAGTGCATAGAGGAAAACCTCCTCTACCCCCTTTCTCTTCTTTTTCATGGTCATCCTGTCCGCCATTCCGGGATTTTCTTATTCGTGTTCACTTCAACATTACCTTTTAAACTTGAACCATTTACCTAGAGCCTCAGAAGTCTAAAACATAAGGAATGAATGTCTGCTCTTTGAGTTCCTAGCATTACTTAAGCATATGGGGTAGAGATTTTCCTGTATGTGTATTTTTGGATGGCAGATGGAGAAGCTGTTTTTAAAATAATAAAACTAATACTTAAGTTACAAAATTTTAAAGTTCAAAAAGTTAAAAAGGTGAATAAAACGACTCATAATTCCACTACTCCAAGATAACCATAGGAATATGTAGACATGCACTTTTTTTTACACATTAGGCTTAAACTTCAAATTAATTTTGCATACTGTTTTTTATCTGTACCTACTGTTATATTATCAGAATTTCTCTTTGTCACTTAAAAATTTTTGGAATATGCTTGTTAGTCAGTGTAACATTTCATTCTGTGAACCTACAGATTTACTCATTCTCTTTATGCTGAATGACAGGCTATCTTTAATTTTTTTGGTATTCTTCTTTTATTTTTTATTTTTTTGGGAGACTGAGTCTTGCTCTGTTGCCCAGGTTGGACTGCAGTGGCATGGTCTCTGCTCACCGCAAGCTCCAACTCCTAGGTTCACACCATTCTCCTGCCTCAGCCTCCCGAGTAGCTGGGACTACAGGGACCCGCCACCACGCCTGGCTAAATTTTTGTATTTTTAGTAGAGACGGGGTTTCACTGTGTTAGCAAGGATGGTCTCGATATCCTGACCTCGTGATCTACCCGCCTCGGCCTCTCAACGTGCTAGGATTACAGGCGTGAGCCACCGTGCCCAGCCAGTATTATTCTTAATACTGCAGTAACATATCTTTACATAAATACTTCTCTACATCTGTGAATATTTCATGTTTTAAGGTAGAATTTCTAAATTCAAATATGTGGCTATTTTAAAGGTTATAAAGTTAGCAATTCGTTTTCTAGGAAAGTTGCAATAATTTATACTGTTGCTAACAACATGAACTTGCCTCTTACTGCAACTTTATGCTTCATATTTTATTTTGTATTTCTTTGAATATAGACAATATCAAATGCCCTTAAAATATTTATTCACCATTTGTTTTTCTTCTGTAAACTATTTATGTCCATTGCATGTTTTGCTTTTTTGGTGTTAATAGATTATTGATTTAAATAACTTTTTATATATAATACTTTATACAATTCAGTATAATATGTTAACATATTTCACTTTTAATTTTATGACATGTGTGACATATATTTTTAATTTTATGGATTCAATTATACTATCAATTTTTTTTAAGTTTGTATCTTTCATTAATAAAGAGGTTCGGCCGGGCGCGGTGGCTCAAGCCTGTAATCCCAGCACTTTGGGAGGCCGAGGCGGGTGGATCACGAGGTCAGGAGATCGAGACCATCCTGGCTAACATGGTGAAACCCCGTCTCTACTAAAAATACAAAAAACTAGCCGGGCGTGGTGGCGGGCGCCTGTAGTCCCAGCTACTCGGAGGCTGAGGCGGGAGAATGGCGTGAGCCCGGGAGGTGGAGCTTGCAGTGAGCCGAGATCGCGCCACTGCACTCCAGCCTGGGCGACAGAGCGAGACTCCGTCTCAAAAAAAATAAAAATAAAAAAAAAAATAAAGAGGTTCCTTATTAATGGATTTTTTTCTGTAGCTTCTGAGAACACATCTTTAGATCCCCTGCTCCTAGTAATACCTGAGAGTTCCACAGTGTGGACATGCTTTGGCCAACCTTGTTTTATCTGTGTATGAAATTTGTGGTAATAGGATGGATCCAATTGTCATTCCATTAGAAAACTAAACAGGAAACATTTCTTCTACATTCTATGCAACATAACAAAATTATACATAGAGATTATTCAACTAAATAAAGTGATAATATTGATATCAATAGAGTGGTATTCGTTAGTTCTTTCTGTGTTTAAGGGCTATGTCATACATGTATGACACATAGGGACCTTATACATATATGAATCATATATAAAGAATATCTACATGAATCTATATACAATTGTATCGTCTGCAAAGTACCACTGTATCCATCATGGATAGAGAAGCTGAAGCTCTCTAAAGACCCTGCAGCTGGGAGGTGGCAGAGCCAATGGCAGCCCTCAGCCCGATCTGCCCTGACATGGCACTCCTCCCACTTCTCACCACGAACCCTCTAAAGTAACGATGTGTGGGACCCTTGGCTGAGAGACTTCCCTCTCGGGAGTCAGTCTGAATGTATGATGATAAAACAACTTTTGCTTTATACAACCTTCTGGTTAGATTCAGGCACCAAACAGGACACTTCTTTGTGGCGCTCCAAGAATCTTTCAAATTCTTCATCACCAATAACAAATCTTTCTGCTTCCCTTAGAGCATCTTCTCCACAATTCTCACCCTCAATTAAGAGGCACTGGAACACCTGAAAGGCAATGGTAGCATTTGCTTTGCAGAGAGCTTCCATTATGTTTTCCCCCAAACCTCACTCCCCTTTTACAAGCTTTATTTCTTCTGAGTAAAGAAGACTCTATGAGCTGAGGGACATTCTAGAGAAATATTACTTTGTGGAAATGAAAGCTAGCCCTGAAATTTAGGAATATGCTGTTAGAAGCACAAACATCCTTAAAATATAAACTTTCAAAAACTTGTCTAGATTATGTTTGATTGAGTCTTATAATATTTTCTGACAACAAAATAATGGGTATTTATTGAAAAAATATAAACTATAAAAGAGCATAAAAAATAAATCATGTGTAATCCCATAACCAAGAAAAACACATTTTAAAAACATTGTTTTCTCTGATTTTTAATAGATTCTTATAAAAGCCTCTAGTGTATGTCTGTTTTTCACTTAAAACCTAAGAACAGTTTTTCAAAATCATTAATATTCTCTTTTGACAGTCTTTTAAGTGAACAAATGTGTATGTATGATTGTGTAAAGTGTATTATTCTATACATACTACCATCGTTTGAAAATAAAATTCAGTCCTACAAAAGGCAAGAAGTGAAGAGACTTGCCCAAGGTGACAAAGGGTGACAGCTAACCCAAGACAGAGCCAGGACAAGCCCAGATCTAAAGGGTTTCCATGGAAAGGATTATTCTACACAGAATTTCACTAATATCATCATCTGAACCACTCAGATGCCACTGTAGTCAGATGAGAAGGAATTGTCAACACTTCAACGTTGCCTTTTTTGCTCACTCTTTATTTTCCCCTTCTTTTTTGCTCCTCAGTCTTTTGATATTTGCCTCCACTGTCCCCTTTGCTTTTTGCTTTCATGGTTTCTTCCTTAAAAGACTGTGAGCATCTTGGGAGGGATCATCACCCATCCCCATGCCCCATTCAGGCTCAGGGTACGGAGAGGCCTGGCAGGGAGGGCCCTTCCATGTAGGTTTGAATCATGAGCAGACTTGACTATCAAAGAAGACATACATCACAGGCATTTTTTCCCAGGGACTTTGACTCCAGAATCAGCCAGCTAGAATGGAAGGGCCTCTGCAGGAGAAAACCAAGCTGTAGGAGCTGAAAGGGGAACAATATTGAGGGCGTGGGATTGGGCATGGAAGAGTAGAACGAGCTCCCTCCTGCCATGCTGCTGGAGCAAGCCTACAGGTCACAACAAAGCCTCCCAATGAGTAATCGTATGCTCAGTGCTGTTGTCCCGGGGACACGGCTGGTGACACCTTCCAGCCCACAGCCTCATGGTGGAGGAGGCAGCCTCAGGAAACCAGGTTCTGAGTGCAATGTACGATTGGACTAAGAACAGGCACCTGATCCAGGAGCATCAATTTACATCAATTGGAAGCCTGCATATACCAACAATCTGGTTTTCCAAACAGGCAGAAGCTAGCCTTCCACCAAAAGAGTCAGGATTTTGATGGCAAATCTAGAGTGAATCAGATGAATGGAAGCCAGTGTAGGAGTCAATATATCTGAGAGAAAGGCCATGAGATAGGAGAACACCAAGCTTGGGGAAAAAATACTTATACATCTGAAAAAAGGATGCCAAAAGACAGCAATGAGGAAGACAGTAACAGGAAACATGGGGCAGAGGAGAGAGGTGGGGACAGGAGAGGGGCAGGCAGGAAAGTCAATGTCTCTAAGGTAGCTTAGCCCTCCAGCTGGAGCCTCTGCCTTCCTGGTGGATCGTGTTCCTGTTTTTCCCATCAGACCTCTCTCTTTAGCTTTTCTCCAGTTCCTTCTACACCTGGAAATGAGGCTGATATTTCATGTCCTTATACATGTAACCAAAAGTTCAAGTTCAACATACCTATTAAAATTTTTTCAAAGTAGCATCTCCAGCTTCCCCTAACCCATTTCCACATATTACAGGACAGCTTCAGGAAAATGATAGAATATCCCTTTCCCTCCTCCCTAACTCTATCTGGAATGCTGACATGGGATTAAAAGAAATAGCCAAGGCAGCTTTGAAGGAAAACCTGTTCTTTGTGCAGGCAAGCCCTCTAGTCTGGATGTGGCTTTCTTCTTCAGGTCTTTGCCACCTATGAAAATTCTTTCCATTTTTCAGAGCATAGCCAAATGCCTCCTCCTATACGAAGCCTTCCGCTTAAGCTCAGCCTCTTTTGCCATTTCACGGTATGATAGCACACATAGCTTTCTATTAGTGACTTTTCCCACATCTCTTTTTGTGTGTTTGTGCTAGCACTGCGCTCTGCATCTTATCTTTCATTGCATCTATGCTGGGCTCCAGACACAGGCGCTGGGTGGCTATACAAGAGTCCCCAGGACTGCCTGTTAGAAATACATGCTTGTGCAAGCCCTCCCTGCTATGCTTGCCTTCACCACAGGCCTTGTTTCAGGACAGCAGGTATGAGGCCCAAGAAACTGCTTTTAAACAGCCTCCTGAGTTGACTCTGACAAGCAGTCAAAGGTAGAAACCTGGGATTTTAGTCATGCATGTCTGCACACAGTGGGAGCTGCATATACAGAGTTGGCTTGCATGTGTGTGGACTTCAGGCTTTTAGTAGCTGGTAGTGGCGCCAGCCCTAAAGCATGAATCTGGGAGTAAAGGTCCCATTTTGCTACAACTTGGGGATGACTTTACCCCAATGTCTTCTAGAAATTCACTGCATCAGAATTTATGAGGAACCTGTATCTGTCCATTCATAAGCCAAGAGTTTTAAAAAGAAATGTAGGCTTTCTATGAACATATTATTCCAAACATTTCCAAGCACTGAGCATATTTTTTTATGTTTATCCTCACAATATTTCCAAAGGAAATCATTTCAAGTCTTCAGAAACGGGAAGTAAGGCAAAGAAAAGTACAGTTTTAAGTCTAACAGAGCTGGAAGACCAAGAATCTGACTTCTGGACTGGCTTGCGAGGTTCAGAGTTCTCTTGTGTCAGTATTATTTTCAATTTCATTGAAAAAAGTCATTCCTGAATGTTTTCTTGAAGGAAATCAGCAAAAGCGACCTTGTGTACTTACTTTCCAGCGGACGGGGTTTAGTGCTTTGATCTGTTCCGTCATGTCCTCTTCCACGTTGAAACGATTAATGACAGAATTTATCTTGAAAGCGACTCTATAATCCCTACACCACGTCCTCAGCTTTTGAAGGTTTTCCACATGGTTCTTCTTTCCTTGGCCACGGCCAATAAGGACATTGACTTCCTCATCAAAGCTGTCACAGGAGACAGCGAGAATGTCCAAATATTCACCTGAGGGAAAATGATCATTTTTAAACTTTTCTATCCAAGCACCAAGCCCCTCAGGCTATTATATCTCTTGTGATAAAATATATGTTGTTTTAATTTTTAAAAAGACACTTTTCCTTATACCCACGAAACTCACTGAGATATGAATTATACTTTCTTCTTATGTCAAATAAACTTGAAAAACTAAATATATATGTAAAATAAGGACTTAGTTGATTATTTGAAAACTCTGCACATGTATGTGTGTGAGCACTTACTGACATATTTAAATATATCAGGTTTTTCATTTATTCCTGCATACAAAGTATGTAATTTCTGAGGCATGTAGATATATTTGGATGCCTATAGACTTATTTATGAACAGTTACAAATTTACTTCTTTTTCTTTCCATCACACAGATAAAATTGCTCTGCTGAAGATCCCTAGTATTTTTGCTAAGTTCATCAGCTTCTTCTGGACATCTCCTTAATAGTTGATTCATCATCTAAATATTTAGAAACACTCTATGTGATGTCAATGACAACTGTGTTAGATGCCAAGAAAACCAAGAGAAAGGGAAGCCTGGTGTGGGAATAAAGTGTAAACAGACCCTCCTTGCAACATGGTATGTGAAGAGCTGTGATAGCATGTCATTTCGGGAGTACAGAAAGTGTTCACAATTACCTTTGCTTTGGTTTCTGTCACACTAGTTTCTGCTCCACCTCTCTTATTACCCCTCCAGTTTCCTCTGCTCCTTCATGCTATCCACTTATCTCTTAAGTACAGGCATTCTCGATGGCTGAGTCACTCCTTGCAGTTGATTAAGTCAGAGTTTTCCTAGTTTTGTGACTTTTTAAGAGTTGACTGCTTTTCTTAAAATTACTTTCAAATTATAGAAGCTGGAAATTCCAAAAACTCTTTAAGCAGCTATCCTCTAATATTACAAAAGGAGTCATTTTGACTCCTATTTTGGGCTAATTTTATTTTATCCATATGTAACATATGCCCTCAAAACATCTAGCATAAACTGGAGCCAGAATAAGGCAACTGTCCATGATTTAAAACAACTCGAAACATTCTAAAAATTGATCTCAAATAAATTCCTAATGGCATATCACATTGTGAAAAGGCAAATCACTGAGCACCTGATCTCCAAACAGACCAGAAATTAAGTTCAAAACCAAAAATGCAGAGACTTATCAGTTATGCAAAAGTCAAGACAAGTCATCTGAGGATCTGTAAGTCAATTGCTATCTTCTGCCCCCCTTCCAACTTTTGCTGTATGTCCATGATAACTATCCTCCTGTTCTCAGCTTTTCCTTGCCAAAGCTCTTGGGAAGAAAGATTTAATGGAACAGATCTGTTTGCTCAGTCCCTATATCTTTCCAGAACCCGGAACCATGGTGGAATCTTGGCCAACCCCTGCATATATGGCAACTACAATATTCTACTTATCATTGGTGAGGTGTATAAACCTGGGGCAATGGAGCATGTTAAATCAACTTGTCAAGACTTCTCAGGATTGTTTAGCCAGATCCACGACTTCCTTGGTTGCATTGTTGGGGTCCTGAGTTTCAGTTCCAATAGCTGGTTACATAGCAGCATGTGCATAAATGACCAGCCTTGTATAAAGCCTCAGACTCTAAGACTCAAATGGACCTTCCTATGCAAACACATTCCAACTATGTCCCTGTAGTTCACTGCTAGAGAGAAAGTACAACCTGTGAGGCCTGGGATGGAGAAGGACTCAGGGCCTGTGTCTGGACTCTCTGGACTCTGGTGATATATATATGTCATTACCCTGCTGTTTCTGTTCTGTATCCTTTACTCTAATAAACCCTAGCCATGAGTATAGCTGGCTATTGAGTGTTGGAAGTCCTTCTAGCAAATTACCAAACTTGGCGAGGCAGTGGGGTTCTAAAACAGCTCTCTTCATCCACTCAAGCACATGACCCATCCCTGACCCATTGAGCCAGAGGTGGAAAATTAGCAGCTTATGGGCCAGATAGGCATCTGTATACATTTGTTCCTCACAATGCCTAAAAGTATTTCAAATTATTTACAAATGTTTATAATTATATATTTTTGATCTATGTTTAATAATTTGAGGATCATCCAAATTATCTTGCGGCACAAAAATCAATGAAACCTCCTAGCTGGCTCTCCGCCCATGCACTATAGGAATAGGGCACAGTGCTTCCCGTCCTCCAGTCTTTGTGCTTTCCTATTGTCTCCAAGCTGCTGACAGTGACTTTTCTTATATGCTTCTAAATTCACTAATTTATACCACTTTCTCCCACAAGCCTGAGAGATTTGACCTGCATGTGCAGCACTATCCCTGATCTGTACACCACAAAGACATCCTGGATGACTGATCTTAGAGGAAGGGCATTGGCTGGGTACCCACCCAGAAAATCCCGCCAGGTACTCTCCATCACACCGCTTCCTCAGTTTCTTTTTTCTCTCTCTGAGTATGGTTCCCAAAGTTCACTTTTCAACCTCAGACCGCCTGTGTGACAAAGTGCCTCCCTTCACTACCGTTAACCCTTATCAGATGGACCCTCCAACCCACATCCACAGCGTCCCTCCCCCACAGTCCATGTCCGCACCATCACAGATGGTGTACCAGAGATGTCTCAGCAACATCCTCAACAGATTATAAATGCAGCTTCTCTTGGAAAGACTTCAAGTCTCGAACAGCTCATATAAACAAGAACAGAGAATTTTACTATAACAGGTTATACCTGTTTCCCAACATGACAGTCCATATAAGAAGAGCTAATGTTTTCCAAGCCCTTGCTAAGTTTCAAGCACTGCTCTATGGACATGACATCTGCTGAAAACTGCGAGGAATCTCAGCAGACTTAGAATTCAGCGGTTCTTAATTCTGGCTACACGGTAGAATCCCTTGGAGCTCCCCATATTGGCCAATCCACACACCACGAGGTTCTGATACAATTAGTCTATGGATCCAGTCCAGTCCCAACAGAGATATTTTATTACAAAGCTGTCAAATGTGTTAATTTTCCTACCTAGTGTCTAAACTAAGGCCATAGATCTTGTATTTGCTAAATTGCAATGTACAAGATAGTCATCTCAGTAATAAGGTCTATTATCTAACTTGCCAAACTTGTTTACTGAGAACCCTAAGGAAGTAAAACTGCCATAATGCCATGCACAGCTTGAAAAGCGATTAGAGTTAGCAAGATTAGTTTTTCCTGCCTTCCAGTTCTCCTCAGCAGGTCTGGCTGAAGGCCCAGGATGGAAGGAAATACAAGAACCAACAATAACAATAGCAGTAAGGAGAGTGCCATCCCATGAAGCACACCATAATTCTGGAACCACCTCTCCCGGATCAGGCTTCCGTTGCTCACGATGCTCACGCTAGGCAGCTGCAGCTCTGTTTTGCAGAACTTCACCAACTTGCCCAGGTATTCTCCCCGGTCGTGAAGAAATGGCTCTCCACCTGAAAAGTTGATCTTCTCCATACCTGTGCAAGGTGATACATGAATTTTACCACTTCACAAATATACATTATTATTTTAATAGCAAAAGTAATATTTTCTCAATGTAAAAAAAAGAAATAAAATTTTCTCATTATCTTCCTCTCCCCTAACCCTAGTTCTCAACACCAATCCCACCCAATGGGAATAGCATATGTTAAATTTGGGGTCTAAACAGGGATGCAGGGAATTGGTTACACAGATGAATAGAATTGCTCAGACACCAAAGGGTACAATGAGGCAGCACCAGGATTTGCAAAGCAGAAAGCCACATCCCTGCCATGCGGCCTGACTGTCCACAGGCCAGCTGCCAGCCAGGGAATAACACTCCTCCTCACTCTGCGTTTCCCATCTCCACTCCTTGTCCTGGATTCCGTGTCGCCCTCTCTCTTGGGCTACTCCCTTATTTTAGAAAATCCCTTTACAGGCTTCCTGAAAAAAATGTAAAAGCAGGAATCTGGAACTTATATTACTGGAATATTGGAGTTTCTAAATTTAACTACTATTTTCTTATCATCTTCCTTTCTATATCTATCCTGATTTTTTGGTCTCATTTTGGCAAGACTTTGCCTTTTCGTCTTTCTATTAAGATTTTAATTTTAGAAACCCCATTTTTAGTTCCCCAGACACTTCCATATTCTGACTATTCCTTTCCAGGCATTCTATTCTTGTTTCATATATGCAATTCTTTCTCTTATCTCTCTGCAATTACTAGTTATAGTTTTTTTGGAAGTTTTCTTCTTCCTACATCCTCTCTGGGTGTTTGTTTTGGTGTCTGCCTTTTCTTTTGATGTTTTTATTTGTTCATTTAAATTTCAGTGTGGCACAAAATAAGTGAATGGAATTTATATGATGAAGGGAGGGGCTGGTCCAAAGGAGGGTTTCACTAGAGAGAGACAGAGAGGTAAACCGGTTTATTCACAGAAAAACCTCCAACTGCTAATATCCTTGGTCTTTACTTTGGGGTCATTTTGTTTTCTCAGAGAAGAACATCTGTCTCTTGCATGTGTTACACACCCACCTGCCTGCATTCTAGGAGGATGGAGTCTATGCGTTACACATCCACCTGCCTGCATTCTAGGAGGATGGGGTCTACGTTTACCCATCTGCCTGCCTGTGTTCTAGGAGGATGGGCTTGTGCGTTATACAGCCACCTGCCTGCATTCTAGGAGGATGGATCTATGCGTTACACACCTGCCTGCCTGCATTCTAGGAAGATGGACCTTTGTGCCATACACCTGCCAGTCTGCGTTCTAGAAGGACAGGCCTATGCATCATACACCTGCCTGCCTGCATTCTAGGAGAGTGAGCCTGTGCAAACCTCTTTTTGGTCTCTCTTAATCTGTATCTGGTCTCACCATACATCACCCAAGGTAATATGGTTAAAGCTTTCAACCCTTAAATAACCCATGGGGAAGGAATTATTATCTGGTTTTTAGTGCAAGAATTGAAGCCAAGAAAGGTTAAACAACTTGCTGAAGATCATAAGACAAGAGAAAAGTAGAGCTAAGGTACATGCCTAGATCCAAAGCCTGGAGTCTTTATAAGTAGAGAAGCCTCCAGGCTGGTGTGCCTGGAACAGTTTTGGTTTATAGTAAACAAAACAGTATCTGTGAGTTTTAGTGCCCCCTTTCACGCTCAGACGTCTCTATGATTGGACAGTGAGACATTATACCACCTATTTATGATCCATCATGCTGGGAGGCAGCTTGAGTGACACTCATTATAACCTGAAAACCAAATAAAACATAATTACCTAAGTAGTGTGGTGACGTAGTGGCAGATAAACTGTAGAAAGTAAGACAGGGGCCTGGCCAGTGGCACAGAACTGCTAACAATTTTGAGGACTATATTTAGAAGGGATGGAAGAATAAGGAAATGGAAGGAATAGAATTTAGAGGCATAGTTAAGATCTTAGACAAGGAGTAATTGATTTACAATAGTGTTAACATGCACGAGTGATCATATTACAGCCCAGATCTGATGCTCATTATTTTTAATTCTATTCAGTCTTTCTGAATAGAATTTCAAAACAGTTTAAAAGCCAGAAAAGTAAATAGTATATTTTAGAAGCATCTTTAGCCAGAATAGTAAATTTTAATTTTAAATACAATATATAAAATATATATTAAAATTTAAATTTCAATGTAAATGTAAACCTTTAATTACCACCGACAGAGCAGGAACATCGTCATCTCAGACAAACACCACCACTTCAAGTTCCAGCTCCCTTTCTGGCCTTATGCATTTTAAGGAAGTCACTTCTCTTCTAACTACAAGCAGCCAGAAAGAGCAGACAGTAAAACACAGATAAGACAGCTCGGGCACAGAGGGAGGTTGAGGGAAGTCTCTTAGGTAACTGCCAAACTTCATTCTCATACAATGGGCCCCAGTAAAACAGTGGGCCTTAATACGCACATTCGTTTCTCTTCAGTGCTCTAAGATAGGGAAGCTAAAAGCAGATTCAGGGTGGGTATGCCTGCAGCTGCAGGAAGATGTATGGTAACAGACACACAACTCTCCTTCCCAGATAAACACAACAAAGAGAAACAGAAGCAGTCCAAGCCTCTAATAAACTCTCCCACCCTAAATCCTTAAAACTCTTGGTCTGTAAGAGTATGGGCTCTGACCTAACTCAGCCACAAGCCCCTATCAGGTTTGTTTTCTCTAAAATAAACCTGTCCTTGACTGTGGAGCCACCTTTTGTGATTCTTTCCTCTTTCTTTAATTCCTACAACCAAAAAAATAGGTTTCCTCCATTATATAGAAATCTCTCTTACAGGAAAATACAACCTACATTATCCTGTAAGCATTTCAATTAACTTTGGTTTTATTTACTTAAAACAAAAGGATATTATATAAAAGTATTAATTATAACTATTAATAATTTATCTTTTATGACAAAATACATGAACATTCACTTGTTTGTGCCTTGTACCAACTTTTTTGAGATTGGTTTATCAGTTATCATTATTATCTAAAGATAATTTTAAAGATCATGGAACTGATACTCAGAAAAGCTAAATGTCTTGACAAGTCTAGAAAATGTTAGAGCAGAAACTCAAACCCTGGCCTTCTGAATGAAAGTCGAAATTTCACTCGACATGTCTCCTTATTCACTCACTCATGCATTCATTCATTTATCTAAAACATTTCTTAAGCCTCTATTACATTCTAGACATTCTGCCAGGCATGAAGATACACAGGAGGGTAAAATTCAACCTTGGAATGCAATTTCTTTGAGGAACCAGATATTTAAAAAAAAAAAAACTGAACAAAATAGTACATTTTAAAAAGCTGCAAGACACATTTGTAGCAAGTGCCATGAGTTCACAAGTGAAAAGTAAAGGGCATAATTATGGCTGCAGAGAACCAAGGAGAATTCAAAGGAGCTTTGAAAGTTCATCAACAAAGATTTGAGGACAGACATTCTAGGAAGAGACAACAATATGACCATTGTCTTAGCGATTTTGGTGTTTGGAGAAAATGAGTGTGACTGTTTTCTGAAATTCATCAGGATGCACACCCAGAATATGTGTAATATGGTGCATGTATGCTATGCTTTCGTTAAAAAGTTAAACAAGGAGGGAAAGAAGCTAGAGATGTTGCTGAAGTTACTAGCTGAGAAGGTACTCTAAGAAAGACAGGAAGACAAGGATGGAAGGAAGAACAGATCTGGAGTGGAAGATGTTGCATTCGAAGGTCACATGCTGAGTACTCTCCAAGATGCTGCCAGTTACTAATGTGGTGATACTCAGTAAGCATTCTTGAGAGCTAAGTCCTTGACATATTTGCCAAAAAAATTGTAAGGCTTCCTATTAAAAGAATATACACAAACTCAAATATAAGATTCAACCGCTGCTGTTTTTACGTCAAAGTTTTTGTTTTTGTTTCCAACTTTCCTAATTATTAATAACTGTTTCTAAAAAACCCAAATTCATTAGTGTTGTGGGCAAACTCAGAAAGTGGTACAATCTTCCCAAACTGCCTCTTTCCAAACACCGAGTGTAACAGGGACCTGCCCTTTGCATAGACCCCTGCTCACTTCCAAGTGGCAGGAGGGACAGGTTTGCTCCACAAATCCCCTGCTCCAGGCCAACTCTGTGATTTAGGAAGGACTAGGTGCCCACTCCAAAATTCACTGAATTATTTTCTCCTAGGACAACATGCTCACCGTGCAATGGCAAATGGTGACCTTGAGTTTTGGAGAAGCTCACCAGCTTGTGTGTGCCCCCAGCCCCTTCTCGCCTTACCCTACTGCCGAATGGTTGAGAATCCCGATTTCTGTCTGGGACCATGGACTCACCAGCTTCCTTAAGCAAAAGCAATCCTCTCTTTGCTTCCTCAAGGGGCAGCACAAAGGATGTTTTGGCTGTGTGGAAACAGAAGCCGCATTTGTAGTTGCACTGGCGAGTGAAGTGATAGTTGACGCTGGTTGGGGTGGTGGACAGAGGAGGGTCCTCTTCCTCCTCTTTGGTCTCATCTGGCTCTCTCCAGACCAGCTGCTGCTTTGTCCTCTTGGAAGCTAGCAGCCAGGTTGCCCTCAGCCAGCAGAACAGCGGGAAAAGGCTCCTCCACAGAGAGCTCAGAGGTTGCCTGAACACACTCAGGAGCTTCCCAGCAAAAGCAGCAGGCGTGAGTACCCACATGGTGGCAGACGCCTGGAGCACAGCAGTCCCTGTATGCCGGGGACTCTCTTTATATAGGGGTGGAAATCAGCAGTCTCTGAGCAACCTGTCATGGGGAGCAGGACACACCTTCTTTGACCAACACTCACTTGAGTTAGAGTTTCGATTTTTCACACATGAAAGTGAAAGTTGAAACAGGGCCAAGACTGAAGACTAGAGATCGGGACCAGCATTCCTGGTTTCTCTACTCACGGCTGCCTCAGACCCCTTGTATTATAACAGTCTCTCTAGCTTGATGTAGTTACAGATGAGGATAGCAGTCTCTATCAATATCCAGCTTTCTGTCTGATAGAGATAGACACAGGGGCATTGATCAGCACGCTTTGTACTTGTTGCATTGCTTTCTCTTGACATAGCCAAGTAATAGTTTTTGCTCCATCATAGTGGGGGTCGGGGGGGTCCTCAGGAAAAGTTTCTTTTTAGAGCCAAATAATAAACAGACTGATTGGTTGGTGGAGGATGAGTACAGGATCATTCACCTCGAGACCCCTTTCAGATCACAGTAAAAACGCATGGAACAAAAATTGAATTTATGTCTTAGTCCATTAGCTATTCAGCCTAATGTATGCAAGGTGACAGTGTTAGAATTTAGGTATTTACATCTTCCTGTATTTTGATATCATTTTTTATAGATGCTTTTAGTTAGAGGAAATCCAGTGCTTTTCTGAGATGCTTCCTAGTTGGTGAGAATTACTGCGACCCATTGTTTATTTATCTTTACAGTTTTCTTAGAAAGCCTTGTTGACCTTTTTACTGAAATCTTCCTTTTAGCCGTCTTTCATCAGAGCTGTGTGTGTGTGGTCTTGTGCTTTCATGACACCTGTAGAAAGCTGGAAGAGTCCTAGTAGCTGAACTTCCAGAGCCCACAAATCATGTAGCTGGGTTACTTTGAGTAAGTGACTTCATTTCTCTGGATTTCCATTTCTTTATCAGCAAAGCCGCATATCTCATGCGATTTTTGTGCAGAGTAAAACTGCCAATTTTTGAGAAATCCAGAGAAATGAAGTTTGCCTGGCAAACTTTAAGTGTTCAGTTAGGGTTAGCTCCTGTTATTCTGATCCTGTCATATTCTGAATTGAAACAGAAATGACTTATTTTACTTAAAATAAAACATTAAACATGTTTAACTTAACATTTAACATCTGCAAAATTGTCTGCTTAATGATTACCAAATATTCAACAGTAGCTATATCTCAAGTCCTTGAAATCTCAGCCCAAAGTTTCTTAAACTCTCAGGCCATGGTCTTGCACAATTGAAAATCACTTTTTGCTAGATCTCACTTCTGCATACACGTGTGATCATGAGAGGCATACAGGTACCTGTTAAATTTGAGTCAAATTCTTTTGGGTTAACTTGGTTCCCCTTTCTGGCTGGAGAAAGTTTGAAGTCTCAAAGGTTAGGTCAGCACGATTCTAGTGGGGGTCTCTTGCAGGCATCGGTTAAAATAGGCTAGGAAAATCTTAAAGAGGCGCCAAATGCTTAGCCCAAACATGAGGAGGATCAAGACTTGTAGGGTGGCATGCAGAAGGAACCCTACTGCAGCGGAAGCCAGCTGGAAATATCTGGAGATCAGAAACTTAACCTAGAAAGTCCAGCCAGGAGGCTTTTTGAAGGTGTTTTTCAGAGATTTGGCTAGCCTTAAGATCTTACATGTTCCCAATTCAACCTGCCTGGAAGTATTTACCCTGCAGAAAGTGGCAGCAGCAGCGCAAACATCACTCTGTGCAGGGAGGAGAGAGTCTAAAGCAATGTGTTTGTCTAGGACCACACGAGCAAGTGAGTCTATGGACCTCTGTTGCACTCTGATCACTTGGGTGGTGGAGCAGGCAATTCTGTGAACAGTTCAGGAAGGGTTTCTGATCATTTATGAATTCCAAGCAGAATCTAGTTTAAATTGGGACCCAAAAAACCTTCCAATCTAGCTCCTTCTAGGGTTAACTCTTCTAGATGAATTATATCCTTGAGAGTATCAACAACTATTATTTTCATAATCTGAGGAGTTATCATCAGTGTTGGATTATAACTGTTAGAGAACAGGGTAGGTAGTGCTGGTGGGGATAACTGAATAGATGGGAATTTGGGAAAAGGTATTTCCGTGGCAAAATCTCCCAGTGAGGATAACTCAAGTATTATTTCTCCTTTCTGGGAGAATAAAATACGGGCCTGGAATATTTCTAAGAAGTCCCTTCCTAGGAAGTGTGTGGAAGCCCGAACGAAAAACAACTGCCCACGAGGGCTACTAGTTGGAAAAGGATAGGTGAAGATTAGGAACCATCATAGGTTGGTTGGCTACCCCAACCATCTGGATGAATTCAGAACCCTGGGGAGGGTCCACGGAAAGCATGCTGGGGTTAAGGATGGACAGAGTAGCCCCAGTGTTGACCAGAGCTCTGATGAGTTTTCTCCAATCTTAATACCTAATTCCCCTAGTTGAGTAATTCGAGTAGGGGAAATGTCCTGAGAGGCTCTATAGTTCTGCTTGACGGAAGAGGGCTGGTAAACTTTATCAGGGTTTAATTGTAGCCAGATATTGTAGGAAATTAGGAGAACTCAGGATCCAGTCCAGTCTACAGGTAGAAAACCTGAACTTGAAAACAGGGCACAGGGCTAATAATAGGTGCATGTTAGTTTTTCTTAAGAACATGACTTTTGGGCCGGGCGCGGTGGCTCAAGCCTGTAATCCCAGCACTTTGGGAGGCCGAGACGGGCGGATCACGAGGTCAGGAGATCGAGACCATCCTGGCTAACACCGTGAAACCCCGTCTCTACTAAAAATACAAAAAACTAGCCGGGCGAGGTGGCGGGCGCCTGTAGTCCCAGCTACTTGGGAGGCTGAGGCAGAAGAATGGCGTAAACCCGGGAGGCGGAGCTTGCAGTGAGCTGAGATCCGGCCACTGCACTCCAGCCCGGGCTACCGAGCAAGACTCCGCCTCAAAAAAAAAAAAAAAAAAAAAAAAAAGAACATGACTTTTTCTCTCCACATTAATCATACAGGAACTTTCAGGTTTTAGAACCTCTAGAGGTTAAGAAGCCAAATCAAGGCAGGCTTTAGATTTTACTTAGGGTCTTAAGGTTATTGGGCCCAGCAGGAAGTGACAAGTTTTATGCATTCACTATAAGGCTGGGAACTCTTGAAGCCAGGCATTTTATGACCCTTCTTAAATACGACTTTTCAGTCAAAGCCTAGTAATATAATCAGTATTTCCAATAGTATCCTGCTTATAAAGGGAGAGCAGATGTTTACTGAACTTACAGAAACACAATAAGAATGCTCACAAATAGTGTCTGAATTTCGGAGGACTCAAGTTTGGAGTAAGGCAAATGCTTCCACTGGTGTTCACAAAAGTATACTTCACCAAATTATTGTAAACTATAGCTAATGAAAGAAAAATTTCTTGAATCTGAAAAAATATTTTAGAACCAACATTTTAAATAAAAGTCATAAAATTATCCTTATCAATTACTCACTTTCAGTTATTTGTTTTCCTTAATTTTAATTAGTAATTTTGGGCTATAGCTGATTGCAAATGCTACTAGGGAAGAATTTAAAACAATAATTGTGGAGGAGAAAAATACAGAACAGCCATGATCAAAACTCTGATGAGAGTTTACAAGGAAATTGTTAGAAAGAATGTAGAAATAATTGCAAGAAAATTTAAAAGAAAATTAAGATATTTTTGTGGCACACAATCATTTAACAAAACAATCATACTCAAGACTGATAACACATATTATGATATATTAGTCAATTCTTGTATTGCTGTAAAGAAATACCCAAGATTGGGTTATTTATAAGGAAAAGACGTTGAATTGGCTCATGCTTATGCAGGTTGTACAGGAAGCATCATGCTGGCATCTGCTTGGCTTCTGGGGAGGCCTCAGGAAACTTACAATCATGACGGAAGGAAAAGTGGGAGAAGATGTCTCACATGGCCAGAGCAGGAGCAAGAGAGAAAGATGTTGGTCGGGGGGAGGTGCTACACACTTTTAAACAATTAGATCTCACAAGAACTCACTATCCTGAGGACAGTACCAAGTTGGTACTAAGCCATTCATAAGGACCTGCTCCCATGATCCAATCACTTCCCACCAGGTTGCACCTCCAACATTGAGGTTTACAATTTCACCATAAGATTTGGCTGGGGACACAAATCTAAACCATATCATATAACATCTCGGAATTTTAAGATCTCATGCAATCTGGAACACATATTAGTAACATATTTATATAAATATAACTTAAAGGGAGTTAAATACCATTTCTCATTTGATATGCTTCCCATATGATTTGCCAAATAAGTCTAATCATTTAGTATCTCTACAAGATCAAAGAGTCCTAATTTAGGGTTTTGGTATTGAGGAAACCTGCCAAAGGTGTCAAAAGGTTCAAAATACTTGATTAACCAGAATCATATATCACTGCTAAATAAACAAAGTGATAATCAGAAGACTTCAAAAAGAATACAGATTTACATGGATGTGAAAATCCTACCTTTTTTTAAAGTTCAGTTTCTCTAAATAATGAAAAGCCTAATAAAAACAACATGAAGCAAAGGAATTATCTCAGTAAAACGCAGACTCTTAGCTTACTAGACCAGTTATCTAATAGGTAAAGGGGAAACAAACTTCCTTTAGTATGACTGCTTCTCCTTATGGAAAGCCCATTCGCATAACCTGAAAGTTAAACCTGATGCAAAGGGTATTTGAATTTAATCAGGCACGGAAAGAATGTATCCAGAATTCTTTTTTTTTTTTTTTTTTTTTTTTTTTGAGACGGAGTCTCGCGCTGTGTCACCCAGGCTGGAGTGCAGTGGCGCGATCTCGGCTCACTGCAAGCTCCGCCTCCCAGGTTCACGCCATTCTCCTGCCTCAGCCTCCGAGTAGCTGGGACTACAGGCGCCCGCCACCACGCCCGGCTAGTTTTTTGTATTTTTAGTAGAGACGGGGTTTCACCATGTTAGCCAGGATGGTCTCGATCTCCTGACCTCGTGATCCACCCGCCTCGGCCTCCCAAAGTGCTGGGATTACAGGCTTGAGCCACCGCGCCCGGCCAGAATTCTAAGCGTATGCTATTATAGAGAAACGTAAACAAGAAAACTAGTACCTTGAACGTGGAAATCCTTGGTTCTTAGGAACAGCATAGGAAGCTTCCTGGTTACATGAACAGTTCAGACACACCAAGAAAAGCCAAGAGTGTAAAATCAAGTTATAATGAAGGAAAACTTTGGTTTTCTAGAACTTCAAAATAAACATTTTAGCATCAGGCCATGACAGCAGTGTTAGAACCAGAGAAAAAGTTACAGGACTTGACAAAAAGGTTGAAGGAGATGGTTATCATGTGGCCATGCAAAAAGAATTTACCTTTTCAAGGACCAAGAGAAAGAGAGCTGCATTTACAACCTGAAAACAGGAAAATTATATAGATCTCAGGAGGAAATATGCCAGAAACAGAAACTGTTCGTAGTTTAGAGGATTACTATTAAGGGAACAGATTTGCAAATTAAAAATTACTCTTGCAATTTTACTAAGACCAAATCAGTATTTTAAGAAAACCTTGTTTTAATACAGGGGACCAAATTTTAAAGTTCTGTATCAGTGTATTTTTAACATCAAAGTTTAATCCTGAGAAAGACTCATGTACAATTTCTTTTCAATTGTAGCCAACCTGCTTGCACAGAAAATTGCTTTTATAAACTTTCTTTTCATGCAGCTTATGATTTACTTAGACCTGATCTCTGAAAGTTGCTCAGTGTTTTTAGCCCTTTTGTTAACTTCTAGCCTCGGATTTGGGTTATAGAGTCATCACTCTATCCTGGGCTCATTTTATTAATTCTTATTTTCTGAGCTTATCATTTATTTTGTAATATTCACTTTTACGAATGTGGAATTGTTTGTAATATTCTCTTTTGTGCATCCTTTTCAACTTGTGGTTCTATCATCTTATTTATTCCTATTCTGATTTGCATTTTCTTTCTTTTTCCAATTGAATAAAGTACCTAGAAGCACATCTGTTTAAACATGTTTTCAAAAACTAAGCTCTTTTGCAAAATGTTACTTTTTCATTTTATTATTTATTAATTGTTATTTATATTTTTAATTCTCCCATTCTACTTATTTCTTTCTTAGGAGCAGAATGGCTAGAAAAGTTTCATTTTCTCTTGTTTAATACTGTAAATGTTGAAGATTGTGGCTTTTCCTATGATACAGCTGTGCTATTCATTCATTTAAAGACACCTCTTTGAAGTATCTTCCCAGCCTGCAGCTTCTCTCCTTTCCACCTGCAAGCGTGGGCTGCTACAGACACGTTTAGCCAATATAAACATCCAGCTGTGGCTCTCAGAGTCTCTGTCCTACAAATTTGAAGGGGCTTGAAAATCTAACAGAAATGTTTCTTTATGAATGAAGATATATCTTCAACATCTTCAACACTTATATAATATTGACTAAGCCCAGATACCGCAGTGTTATTAACTTTACATCTCTTTGCAGGGCAAAGGTAGGTGAAAAACAGGAAAACTTAAATTAAAAAAACATAGGACTCTTCATTTGGCAAACTGTATGTCAGGTTTTCTTTCAGTTGGAGGCTCAGAGAAAAGTTAGGAAGAAGCTAGTCTTCCTACTTACCCTCTAGGTGCTCCGTGGTGGGAGCTGAGCACTGGCAAGTGACTGTGGAGTGTTAAAGTCCGAGGATACAAAAAGCCTTGGTGGGGGATACAGGAGAGGCTACTAACCCAGATATGTGGAGGGTTATAGGCTATATCATGTCCCCCAAAATTCACATTACAGCCCTAATCCCCAGTTCCTCACAGTATGACTTATTTCAAAATAAGGCTTTCAATAGGTGATTACATTAAAATGAGAACATTATGGTGGGCCCTAATCCAGTATGACTGGTGTCCCTCCCAGAAGAGGAAATTGGACTTTCAAGGAGACGCCAAGGATGCAAGTACAGAGGAAAGGTGCCGTGAGAACACAAGAGAGAAGGCGGCCATCTGCACGCTAGAAAGAGAGGCCTCAGAAAAAGCAAACCCTGATGGCAACTTGATCTCCAACTTCTCTGGCCACCTGAACTTTGAGAAAATACATTTTCTATTGTTTAGGCTGCCCAGTCTGTGGTATTTTGTTATGGCAGCCAAGATAGACTAATACATCCAGAGAGGCGGATGGCATAGGGAAAACGTCCAGCAGGCTTGAGGATGCAGTACTGTCTTAGAGAAGAAAAGGGAGTGGCTGGGAGATTCTTACTTTCATACACTACATACACGTGAAACCATTCGCACATGCTAAACGTCCAAAAGTGAAATTCCTGATAAATTATTCTATTCTCCAAGAGCTAAAAAATTTTAAACTCCTAATTCTTCTTAGCCTATGAACCCACACTCCAACCACCTATCTATATTTCACATTTGTTAAAAATACTTTTTTTCAGAATTAAACATAATCCCAAGTTTAAGCCCAATATTATTAAGACATAAAAAATATAACTGCTTTCAGCTCATCTAATGTTTTCAATCTTTGTCTCAATTCTAAATTTTTGAGAGAGTTTCCCTGGAGAATATTATCCTTTTGTTTGTTTGATATCAGTTTTAAAAGCCATCAGTTAATGAGTAAACACAGAATAAAATATCCATATAACTGGGCAAACACTGTTACACTGTTGGGCAGTTAACACTGTTGGGCAGCAACAGTGCTGATGCTGGACTGTGGCAGGCAGAGGGTGCTATCCTGACACACTTCACCTTAGTGCAGGAAACTTCAATTTGGTGGATGAAAGGCGATTTCGAGGTGCCAATCTGGGCGACACTTCCCAGTTGGAATCAGCAAAAAGGAGAGGGCAATTCCGGGAAGAGGGAAAATCTTGTACACAGGTGAGTGGGTGCACAGGTGAGTGAGTGAACAAGTGAGATAAGATACAGGAGAGGGAAGAGCCAGAACTGCGCCCTGTTCCCATAGGAAGGCAGCTCTGCAGGATTACAGGGGCGGGGACGCGGGGTCAGAGCTAGGAGTTGAGGTCGGGGAGGGGACCCACGGTCTGCAGGGCCTGGTCAGTCATCCAAGGGCAGTAGTGCGCCTGCACGTGGGCGTTTCAGAGCCAGTTACACCGGGAAGGGACTTCTCTGTCCCTCTGTCCCTCGCGCGTGCACCCCCACCCCCTCCATGCACCCAGCATATGCCGCAGAGGAGCAACTCAAACCAGGGTCGGGACCGCCAGCCACCCGCAGAACGCACACGGAGCTACCTTGGGGCCGAGGACACAGGGCCTCATTCGGTGTCAGCCCCGGGAGCCTGCGCTTGGGGACCGCGCAGGCCGGCGGCGCCGCGCACCTGGGGCCCCGGGGCCGAGCGTTTGCTCCCGAGCGCCGGCTGTTTATCGCGCAAATCTCGCGGCGAGGAGGAGAGGCCGGAAGAGCGCGCCAGCCTCAGGGCTCCTGCCCCGCCGGGGCCTCTGGCTTTCGTTTCCCCGCAACGCTTCGGTTTCGTTTCCCGCCGGCGCCTGGCTCCCGCCAGGTTTCATTTCCCGCCGACGCCGGGCTCCCGCCGGGTTTCCTTTCTGAGGCGGGGCCGAGGGCGGCGTCGCTGAGACGCCCATGGCCTTCGCCCGCCCGCTTCTGCGCCGGCCACTCTCGGGGCAGCTGCTCGGGCGGCGCGGGGTCTGCGCTGGGGCCATGGCTCCGCCGCGCCGCTTCGTCCTGGAGCTCCCCGACTGCACCCTGGCTCATTTCGCCCTGGGCGCCGATGACCCCGGCGACGCAGACGCCCCCGACCCCCGCTTGGCGGCGCTGCTGGGGCCCCCGGAGCGCAGCTACTCGCTGTGCGTGCCGGTGACCCCGGACGCCGGCTGCGGGGCCCGAGTCCGGGCGGCGCGGTTGCACCAACGCCTGCTGCACCAGCTGCGTCGCGGCCCCTTCCAGCGGTGCCAGCTGCTCAGGCTGCTCTGCTACTGCCCGGGCGGCCAGGCCGGCGCGCAGCAAGGCTTCCTGCTGCGCGACCCCCTGGATGGCCCTGACACCCGGCAAGCGCTGCTCGAGCTGCTGGGCGCCTGCCAGGAGGCACCACGCCCCCACCTAGGCGAGTTCGAGGCCGACCCCCGCGGCCAGCTGTGGCAGCGCCTCTGGGAGGTGCAAGATGGCAGACGGCTGCAGGTGGGCTGCGCACAGGTCGTGCCCGCCCCGGAGCCCCCGCTGCACCCGGTGGTGCCAGACTTGCCTAGTTCCGTAGTCTTCCCGGACCGGGAAGCCGCCCGGGCCGTTTTGGAGGAGGTAAGAGTTCTGTCCCTTTCCAGCGCCCAGCGTGGCATCTGAACCCTTCAGACCAGAAAACTGGACCAAGAGGCTGGTCTGTGAAGCCGCTTCTTGCCTGGGTGGTTTGTTTATTTCCGTTCGCAAATCAGGTAGGGAAGGTGTCCTGTATGCCAGGCAACTCTTTCAAGATTCTTGTTTGCAAGGATCTTCCAACCTGATGTGGAACATAGACCTACACCAGGCCACGCGATGCTTGCTGTAAAAGCATCCCGACAGCACTACAGAGGGAGTAAAGGGGTTGCCGGGAGTAAGGGAAAATAATGTCAGCTGGGAAGTCATTTTATTTGCTGATGATCACCATTCGAGGATCTTGGGGTGAAAAAGAAAATGCATGCGTTTAGGCGGTTTAAGAAATTTAGACTTAAATAGTGTTTACCTACCGACTGGCCATGAACCTTGTACAGGTTACTCAACTACTCTAAGGTTGACCCTTTGACTTGTACAATTCCTGCCTTGCGGTGTTGTCCTGATGATTAAGGAAACATCTGACTCACAACAGGTACTCAAAGAAAGAGACTGAAGATTCTTTCTGATCGCAGGCTAGGCAGATTTCCTCCTGTGGCACAGATGACCCTTGAGGATGCCCCATGGATCTTGGGAATATTTTCCAAGCTTACGGGACAGCGTTGTGGAGCAGTTAAGAGTGCAAGATCAACCACGTGTATTTAAATTTAAACTCTGGCATTTATGAACTGTGTCACTTTGAGCAAGTTTCTTCAACTCTCTGCCTCAGTTTCCTTAATTCATAGGCTAGGAATTATAATAGTACCCCCAACCACCACCTCAAAGCTATCACAGAGATTGGCAACTGAATACTTGTAAAGCACTTAAAAGATTGCCTTGCTCAGAGCAAGCACATGAGTGTCTGAGCCTCGCTGTGAGTTGCCGTGAGCGTGCAGTGAGATAATGCACATTGAGGAACTGGAAATTCCCAGAGGGATGCTGCTCTGCTGGCTTTGTGATTGCTGTGCTTGGCTCTTTTGCTCAGTCTCCTGAGTGGCTAGGAGAGGACATGCTGCAGATGCAGACTGCTGTCTCCAGCTCACTGTGTAGCTGATTTCCCATTCTTGTGACACTGTGTTCCCAGTGGGCCTGTAGTTCCATGTTGCTGTGTCACAGGACACTAATGATGTGCCTTGCCTGGCCTTTCTCAGAGCTGCTCAGTGAGGGCTGCATGCCACCGAGCGATCCAGATGGGGACAGCTGTTTCGAGCCTCGGCTACTTAATATAAAATAAAACACTCCAGTCCACCCTAGCATCAAATACTCTGAATTTCCATGGTCTGGCACGGTTCTCAGTATAACTTAGGCCTATAATGTTGTGCTGAGCAATTTAGGTGTGATTTCTGCAAAAGCCCCCTGGCTTCATTGCTGACGGATAGACGTTGTTTTACAGTGTACCTCCTTTATTCCTGAAGCCCGGGCGGTGCTTGACCTGGTCGACCAGTGCCCAAAACAGGTCCAGAAAGGAAAGTGCCAGGTTGTTGCCATCGAAGGACTGGATGCCACGGGTAAGATAATATTACCTTTTAGTTATAGGCAATGACACTAACTGATTAGTTGCAGAAACAGAAATACTTCCTGCAAAACAAAACTTTATATGGAGCCTTCTCTGTGCCCTACTGTGTGGCAGGCCTTGTGCTAGGCAGGCCCTGGGATGCAGAGATGAATAAGACCTTCAATATGAAGCAGCATGGTGTGTGGGCGCGAACCCTCAGTGGTCTGGTGGAACATAGGGAGAGCACTGAATCTGGCCTCTGTGGGGCTTTGTGGGGTGGAGTGCGTGATACCTGGATTGTATTTTAAGTAGAGATAGGAGTTGGTCAGGTGATGAAAGCAGGTAGCATCCTCCAGACAGAAGAAATAGCATGGGCAAATGTGCAGGGGCTTGAACCAGGGTGATGTGTCCAGGAACCACAGGCAATTCAGAGATTCTTCTGGAGCAAAATGTGGAAGAACTAGGAAATGCAAGAAAAAAAGCCTTCTGAGCTGTCAAACTGAGGTCAAAATACAATGTGTGCTCACATTAGCCCAAAGTACAAAAGGGGCAGAAGTGCTGCTCCTGTGGCCCAGGACACACCGAGGGGAGGGTTAATGCTGGAGAACTAGCATCCGAGTGGTTCAGCACAGGAGTTTCTCCTCCTGTGTAAACTTGAGGGGTACAGACTTTTAATGATATAAAAGGCAATTTCCATATAGAGGCACTTGTGTACCCAGCTAGGGAGATGTGGCCCATGTTGACCATCCTGGCTCCATATGAAGGATCGGGCCATGCCTTGGCCTTCAGGGAGACCAGCTGTCATCACTCAGGTGTACTGGCTGTGCCCAGGACAAGTCATAGTTTCTTTCAGCTGCAGAGGGAATTGTAACACTATCAGTCCTTCAGCTGATGTGTTTTGTTGATCATTTATTTTGTACCCACAGCTAATTTAGATTTGGTAGGATTACAGGAGATATAAAAATTCTGCCTCAACACAAGCATCCACACATACAAATGTTACAAGGAGATAGCATAGAGTGGCAGAAAGAACACAGGCTAGTGGTTCTGTCTGCCCTGCATTTGCATCCTGCACCAAGGCCTGCCAGGAGGGTGAGTTGGGGTAAATTTGTTAACTTCTCCAGTGCTCCGTTTCTTCATCTGTAAGATGATTGAATAATAACTATTTTGGAGAATTAGGAGCATAACGTGCTGAGTACTTGGCTCCTAGTAGACACTGAGAAATGGTAGCTACTGTTAAGGTCCATCCTGATAACCCAAGAAAAAAAGAAAATAGATAGTTGGCAATAAAGTGTTAAGTATGTGATAGAGAAACTTATAAACAAATTGAAACAGTAGGAGCTCAGAGAAACTAGTGCACAGTTTGCTGGAGTAGATCATCTTCACATCACCACCTGTCCTGAGCTCCAGGCAGCAGCTGATAATTGTGAGATGGGCTCTGGGAAGGGGCTAATCTGTCACCTGAGGTTGTGCAAGGGGGAGTCAGAAAGTCAATGAGGCCTGAGCAGTGTCTTTGAGGAGAAGGCTGAAGCCTAAAGCAGATACAAAAGCTCTAAAGGCCAAGCCCAAAGGGGCAAGCACGGGAGTGAGTGGTAGAACCAGGCCTGGAAATTGGAAAGGGATTGCACAGAAGTGGAAGCAGGGTTTGAAGAAGGTAGAAAGAGAAGAGGGGCGAGAAGAGTCGCTGTGGATGCCAGCTGTGGGTTCATCAACTACAGACAGTAAGACGAGAGAAAGTCTTCAGGGTGGGGAACATGGTAAGAGGGTAAGCAGTAGCTGGGCTGCCGGGAATAAAAGTCACACATAAAAGGGGCTCTTGTATCTAGACTCCCAATATCAGATTTGATCACTAACAAGAGTTTTTCCTCCAGGTTTCCTAATACCACACAGAGGAATCCTACCTTCCTATGGGTCTATAGCTTTTTATAAAGAATCCTGTTATTTAGTCTGCTCATTTGATTTGCAGGTTGAGAGAGTGTCTGTGCTCTTTCTACATCAATATTAACTTTTGGGCTGTGGTTAAGATGTGTATACTTTGTGTATGATCTGCAGGTAAAACCACGGTGACCCAGTCAGTTGCAGATTCGCTTAAGGCTGTCCTCTTAAAGTCACCACCCTCTTGCATTGGCCAGTGGAGGAAAATCTTTGATGATGAACCAACTATCATTAGAAGAGCTTTTTATTCATTGGGCAATTATATTGTGGCCTCTGAAATAGCTAAAGAATCTGCCAAATCTCCTGTGATTGTAGACAGGTGGGTATAAAGATGCCTTGAATTAGGCCTTTTCTCTCTTAATATATGAGTGAGTGTGTGTGTGTGTGTGTATACATACATGTATATGCCAAGAAAAAATTGTGTTTAAGTCAAACTGTATTATGATAATAATAGGAATTCTGCTTATGAATTGTTAATTACCTATACCAGGCACTGGCATTTGCTGGAGAATTACATATATAATACTAGTATCTGGAACTATAACTTGGGTAGGTGAATGTTAAATGCTATTCCCAGTTTACTGATGAGAACTGTAGATCTCAGAAAGGTAAAGTAACTTGCCAAGGTAATAGCAAGCTGGAAATAGCATACTGGGGACATTAATGAGTCTATACTTTCAGTCATTCATTTGTTCATTGGCTTATTCAACAAACACTTACTGGACACCTCCTGTGTGCCAAAGACTAGTCTCAATTCAGAGGATTCAATGATAAACCAGTGTATTAGTCCATTTTCATGCTGCTAATAAAGACATACCTGAGATTGGGCAATCTACAAAAGAAAGAGGTTTAATGGACTTAGAGTTCCATGGGGCTAGGGAGGCCTCACAATCATGGTGGAAGGTAAAAAGCACATCTCACATAGTGGCAGACAAGAGTAGAGAGCATGTGCAGGGAAACTCCCCTGTTTAAAACCATCAGACCTTGTAAGACTTATTCCCAATCATGAGAATGGCATGGTAAAGACCTGCCCCCATGATTCAATTACCTCCCACCGGGTCCTTCCCACAATACATGGGAATTCAAGATGAGATTTGGGTGAGGACACAGCCAAACCATATCACTCCCTTCCTGGCCTCTCCCAAACCTCATGTCCTCACATTTCAAAACCAATCATGCCTTCCCAACAGTCCCACAAACTCTTAACTCATTTCAGCATTAAGTCAAAAGTCCACAGCCAAAGTCTCATCTGAGATAAGGCAAGTCTCTTCCACCTATGAACCTGTAAAACCAAAAGCAAGTTAGTTACTTCCTAGATACAGCCATTACAAATGGGAGAAATTGACCAAAACAGAGGGGCTACAGACTCCATGCAAGTCTGAAATCCAGCTGGGTAGTCAAATCTTAAAGCTCCAAAATGATCTCCTTTGACTCCATTTCTCACATCCAGATCATGCTGATGCAAGAGGTGGGTCCTCATGGGCTTGGGCAGTGCCATCTCTGTGGCTTTGCAGGGTATAGCCTCCCTCCTTGCTGCTTGCACAGGCTGGTGTTATCTGTAGCTTTTCCAGGTGCACGGTGCAAGCCGTCAGTGGATCTACCATTCTGGGGTCTGGTGGACAGTGACTCTCTTCAAACAGCTCCACTAGGCAGTGCCCCAGTAGGGACTCAGTGTGGGGGCTCCAACCCCACATTTACCTTCCGCACTACCCTAGCAGAGGTTCTCCATGAGAGCCCCACTCTTGCAGCAAACTTCTGCTTGGACATCCCCACATTTCCACACATCCTGTGAAATCTAGGCGGAGGTTCCCAAACCTCAATTCTTGACTTCTGTGTACCTGTAGGCTCAATACCACATGGAAGCTGCCAAGGCTTGGGGCTTGCCCCCTCTGAATCAAGAGCCTGAGCTGTACCTTGGCCTCTTTTGCTCAAGGCTAAAGTGGCTGGGACACAGGGCACCAAGTCTCTAGGCTGCACACACCAGAGGGACCCTGGGCCCACAAAACCATTTTTTTCCTCCTAAACCTCTGGGTCTGTGATGGGAGGGGCTACAGCAGAGGTCTCTGACATGCCCTTGAGACATTTTCCCCATTGTCTTGGTGATTAACATTTGGCTCCTCATTGCTTATGCAGACTTCTGCAGCCAGCATGAATTTGTCCTCAGAAAATGGGATTTTCTTTTCTGTCACATTGTCAGGCTGCAAATCTTCCAAACTTTTATGCTCTTTTCCATTTTAAAACTAAATGCCTTTAACAGCACCCAAGTCACCTCTTGAATGCTTTGCTGCTTAGAAATTTCTTCCACCAGATACCCTAAATTATCTCTCTCACGTTCAAAGTTCCGCAAATCTCTAGGGCAAGGGCTAAATGCTGCCAATGTCTTTGCTAAAGCATAACAAGTGTTACTTTTGCTCCAGTTCTCAACCAGTTCCTCATTTCCATCTAAGACCACCTCAGCCTGGATTTCATTGTCCATATCATTATCAGCATTTTGGTCAAAGCCATTGAACAGATCTCTAGGGAGGTCAGCCTTTCCCACATTTTCCTGTCTTCATCTGAACCCTCCAAACTGCTCCAATCTCTGCCTGTTACCCAGTTCCAAAGTCACTTCTGCATTTTTGGGGTATCTTTTCAGCAGCACCCCACTTCTGGTACTGATTTACTGTATTGGTTCATTTTCACACTGCTGATAAAGACATACCCGAAATTGGGCAATTTACGAAAGAAAGAGGTTTAGTGGATTTACAGTTCCATGTTGCTGAGGTCTCATAGTCATGGTGGAAGGTAAAAGGCACATCTCACATGGCAGCAGACAAGAGTAGAGAGCTTGTGTAGGGAAACTCCCCTTTTTAAAACCATCAGGTCTCATGAGACTTATTCACTACCATGAGAACAGTATGGGAAAGACCTGACCCTGTGATTCAATTAGCTCCCACTGGATCCCTCCAACAACACATGAGAATTCAAGCTGAGATTTGAGTGGGAGCACAGCCAAACCATAACAATGAGATAGATTGTTCCCTACTTTCATTGAGCAAACTTAACATTTTAGGAGAAGAAAAGTATCAAGTGAACAAATACATAAAATAATACATAAGATGAGATAAGACAATATCAAAGCATGATAAATGCAGGGAAAAGGAAAAATCAAAGTAATGTGCTAGAAAATGGCTAACCTCCCACTAGATATGGTTTAGGAAGGCCTGTCTGAGAAAGCACCATTAGTCAGAGCCCTGATTTAAAAAAAAAAAAAAAGCCAAATGTGAAAATTCCCAGGTAACAGAAAGCAGTGTGGAGAGAGGAATCTTCAAGAATGAAGCTAAGACTGAACTGAAATAAGTTAACATATCTGACAACTATAAAATGGTCTATGTTCTGGAAACGTAGTAGATGAGGAGGTGCTTTGTGGATGAATGGGAAGAGGAAGGTTGGGGCAGATCTGTAGGGCCTGTAGGCCATGGCATAGAGTGGATTTTATTCTGAGTGCACTGGGGAGCCACTGGAATGTTTCTGATAAAGGAGAGACATAAACTGATATGTACTTTAAAAATTCATCTGTAGGAAATAGCTTTAGGTCAGGTGCAGTAGCTTACACTTGTAATCCAAGCACTTTGGAAGGCTGAGGTGGGAAGAGTGCTTGAGCCCAGGAGTTCAACACCAGCCTTGATAACATAGTGAGACCTCATCTCTACAAAAAAAAAAAAAAAGAAAAAAAAATAGCTGGGTATGGTGGTGCCCAGTTGTAGTCCCAGCTACTTAGGAGACTCAGGAAGGAGAATCCCTCAAGCCCAGGAGGTCAAGGCTACAATCACAGAGCAAGAGGGTGACAGAGCAAGAGGGGCCTTGTCTCAAAAAAAAAATCCCAAAAACAATAAAACAAAAAAGAAGAAAAAAATAGCTTTAAAAATACTCTAAGAAAGGAGAAAGAATATGACAAGTAGGTCATACTGAACTTACATCACGATGGCACAGGGATGAAAAGATTACAGTCACTGTGAGATTCCATTTTACTCCCATCTGGATTTCATTTTACTCCCATCTAGTTGGTGAAACTACTGTAACTAAAAGTTTCCTCATATGATATGGATCAATAGAAACTCTCATATGATGCTGGTCAGAGCATATCATATGATACTAGCATAATCACTTGGAGAGCAGTTTGAGAGGATGTAGCAAAGTGGAAGATTGCTCCTGCCTGTTGAAGAAACACTCACAAAAGTTTCTTTCAGCTTCCTTCATACTGTTGCAAAATTTGCAACACCTAAAGCCCATCAACAGGAGAAAGCATGAATAAATACCAGCATATTTATAAGGTGGAGAACCATATAGCAGCAGTGTAAATATGTTGTGCAGTGCATGAGAGCGCACACATTACAAAACCATAATGTTGAATGAAAATGTCAAGTTGCCGAAAGATGTTCAGTAGAATACACTCACAGTTATTCATACTGCAAAGAGTAGAGAAATGAAAGGATGTTGAACAGCAGATTTAAGAAAGTTGTTCTCTGGAAAGTAGAGATAAATGTGGTTGAGAAGGAGTTCAGAAGGACTTCGATTGTGATTGGATTATTTCTTACCATTTCTTGAATGTTCATTTTCTCCAAAGATTTACTTATTTTTGTAAACATAAGCAATTGCATTGAAGTATGGCATAGTTGGTAAATAACATTAATCATAAATGTAAATCTCAAGGAATTTCAAGAAGTCAACACAACCAAGTCACCTGTACTCGGATCAAGAATGAGAGCCTGCCACAGCCCCTACACCCCTGTTCTGCCCCCACCCAGTCATTGCCCATTTCATCCCCAGGGGTGATGACTGTCCCAACTGACAGCCATATATTAGTTCTGCCTGTTCTTAAACTGCCTACAAATGCAACTATTTGTTAGGTATGGAGTTCTGTTTGCGCCTGACTTCTTTCATACCACATGTGTTTTGAAGATTTGTCTCTGTTATTGTGAACTAAATTTCATACATTTTTGGTGCACATATGGATGCCATTCTGTTGCATAGGTTCCCAGGAACAGAACTGCAGGGGCATGGGGTTTGTGGCTGTTCAGGTTTGGTAGGTGTTGCAAAAAGTATTCTAAAGGGGTTGAAAGAATGTTGAGTCTCCTCCCCTCCCAACAGCAGTGTTTGTCAAGTCCCTGTGACTAACAGCCCTGTTGACATTTAGTATTAGCAGGTTTTAATTTTGACTCCTCTAGCTTTTCCACTTGTTCCTGGTGGGTAAGCTGGTCACTGAAAAGCTAATTTGTGATATCGGGACACAGAACTACTACTCCTTTCTTGAAACTATATCTTTCTCTGTACACTTTTCTGTATGTCTGAAATATTCCATCAAGAGACCGCCCTGAGTGTATGTGGAGAATAAAGTGTGTGGTGGGGGAGGGGCAGGAAAGGAAAAAGAATCAGCTAGAAGGCTGTTGCTACAGTCTAGACTGTGATGGCCCATGAGTCGTTTTAACCCTGGGATGACAATGGGGATAACACAATAAGAATTTCAAAGTTGGCAAGTTATGTGGAATCTTAGGATGAACTGAGAAGGATACAAAATCTCGGTCGTTTATGGGAATGCTTTGCCTGGAAAATGTTTTTGCCCTATTGTTAATGTGCCCGGTGTTATCATATGTGATATCTGTATTAGTTCATTCTCACACTGCTATAAAGACATACCTGAGACTGGGTAATCTATAAAGAAAAGAGGTTTAGTTGACTGACAGTTCCACATGGCTATATGGGAGGCATGGCTGGGGAGGCCTCAGGAAACGCACAATCGTGGCAGAAGTTGAAGAGGAAACAATGGCAACAGGAGAGAGAGAGAGAAAGAGAGAGAACACGAGAGAGAGAGAGCCAAAGCGAGCGAGCCAGGGGAAGTGCTACACATTTTAAACCCCCAGATCTTGTGACAACTCACTCACCATCACGAGAACAGCAAGGGGGATGTCTGCCCCCATGATCCAGTCAACTCCCACCAGGCCTCATCTCCAACAATGAGAATTATTAGGTTGGTGCAAAAGTCATTGTGGGTTTTGATATTATGCTTAATGGCGAAAACTGCAATGACTTTTGTACCAACCTAATACACTTTGGCAGGAGATTTTGGTGGGGACAAAGAACCAAACCAAATTGATATCTTTTTTGATACAGTCCTGTATCAAAACTATTTAAAAAAACTATATCACACTGTTACGATAAGATAAATATCTAATTCTTTTCAGACACTGGTTATAACTAAAGCCGGATCATTGCAAATTATAATAACAGAATACAGGACAGCACTGAAAAGGACTGAAAAGCACTGAGAAAACTAAGGTTTTCCCAGCAGGGTATGACTTTCGAGGTACATTATTTCCTAGGACGCCTGCGGATCCTGAAGCAGCACTGGCCACTGTGTGCGGGCAGGGATTTCTGCGCTCTGTTCCCCAGTTTTCTGATCTGTTAAGTGGGGACACTCATGCCCCCTTCCCTTCCTACGGTCAGGAGTTCTGATGAAGATTCAGTGAGTGGATGTGTGTGGAAGTGCCCTGAAAATAGGAAATTGCTATTAAAATATAAAGCATCATAATATGAGCTGTGTATGTGTTGGCAAATTGCTTTTGATTTGAACTAATGTGGCTTCCCTGACGGCAGGATTGGAGAATACTAAAGAGTGGGAAGCATCTGAAATTGATGGGCTAAGGGTGTGATTATTTAAAACAAGCAGCTGTATTGTCTAGGGAGAACTCTATAGAAAACGGGTCCCTAATTCTTCCCTTGATTTGTCGTCTTTGTGTGTGTGAATTGTCTGCAATTTAGTTCTTTAAAGAAATGCTGTATCACCTTGTCAGATGAAAAGAAAAGAGCAGTTATTTGTTGTCTTTGTGGGTTTTGTTCATGTTTAAAGATTTGAATGAAACCCATTTTAGACAATACCATCATCTAGCTGAAAAATATGAGAGACAGTAATTTTTAACGGGACTGTGGTTAGGGCTGGAGACTTAATCACCCCTATTACCTTTAAAAATCTATTCTTGCTGGTGATTTTTCTACAATAAAGAAGACTTTAAAAATAAGATGATATCAGACTCTGTATTCATCGATGGGCATTTAATTCAGTGAATCTGGAGCATGCGCAGACCATGGTGTAAATTATAGTTTAAGTACCAGAAAAAGAAAACGGAGACCCTGATTGGCTTTTTTGAGCTTGCGGGACAAAATCCGTCTGACAGAGAAGCTGAAAGTACAAGTTTGTGAGTGACAGGAGCTGGGTAAGTAACACCTAGGAAGGTGCCCAGGCAGAACTCACAGGAGCTGGCAGTGGCCTGAAGCTCTCAGAGCACACTTTTGGAGGTGAGCAAGGGCTTTGAAGGATGAATGGCGTCGGGATGATCAACTCGCAAGTGAATTTTTTTCTTGCGTCCTTTTCAGTGCTGTCCTGTATTCTGTTATCATAATTTGCAATGATCTGGCTTTAGTTAAAACCAGTGTCTGATAAGAATTAGATATTTATCTTATAGTAACAGTGTGATACAGTTTTTTTTAAAGCACAGAGGTCCAGAGGAGAGGTTGCAACAACTATGGAAGGCAAACAAACCTTGCATGATCTCTGTTTTCCAGATAAGGAGATTGAGGCTGTATCAGCTACGATGGCTTTTACCTATATCTACAAAACAAGTGGGGCGGGGGGCACAGGCAGAATGACGCACAGTCCAGGTGACACAGGGAATTTATTATGTGGATACCACTGTGTACTTTCCACTGTGGAGAGGAGTGCACTTCTAAAATGATCAAAATTTTAGGATTTTAAAGAATTGGGCCAGGCATGGTGGCTCACACCTGTAATTCCAGCACTTTGGGAGGCCAAGGCACGTGGATCACCTGAGGTCAGGAGTTTGAGACCAGCCTGGCCAACATGATGAAACCCCATGTCTGCTAAAAATACAAAAATTAGCTGGGCGTGGTGGTGCATGCCTGTAATCCCAGCTACTTGGGAGGATGGGGCAGGAGAATTGCTGGAACCTGGGAAGCAAAGGTTGCAGTGAGCTGAGATCCTGCCACTGCACTCCAGCCTGGGCAACAACAGAGTGAGACTCCATCTCAAAAACACCAAGAGCAAAAAACAAAAAAACAAAGAACTGAAGGTGTAGGAACTGACATGGCCTTTCCAGGTTTTTAGTCTGCCAAGACACAGCCCTTAAATACAAATGAACTGCCAAACAGGTTCATCGTGCCCTGTCACCCTCCATTCTTTCATAGAGGAACTCGGACAGCAGGACCAAAAAGATGTGATGGCGGAGGCCACACTAAATGGTAGTTTGAGATACGTCAATGGAGCTATGTGAAGAACACGCTGCATTATTACTGTTGTCAATTTTATGTTTTAAACAATATTGTATAACATTTTTTAGTTTATAAAATTTAATTTTATTTAACTTATTCAATACTAGAAAACCGTCTGTAGAGCCAAACCTGGTTTCATCATTCCCGGCTGCTGATTTTCAGATGCTACTTTGACTTCTTCTGCAGACAGAGAACTCACTACCCCATTCCTTCTCAGGTACTGGCACAGCACTGCCACCTATGCCATAGCCACCGAGGTGAGTGGGGGTCTCCAGCACCTGCCCCCAGCCCATCACCCTGTATACCAGTGGCCAGAGGACCTGCTTAAACCTGACCTCATCCTGCTGCTCACCGTGAGTCCTGAGGAGAGGTTGCAGAGGCTCCAGGGCCGGGGCATGGAGAAGACCAGGGAAGAAGCAGAACTTGAGGCCAACAGTGTATTTCGTCAAAAGTAGGTGTCCCAATGCAATGTGAGTGGCAGGCGTTCCTGAAGGGAGATGCGCCACTGGCACTGGCTTTAGGATTGTGAGGAAGTGATACTGTTTCCAGTTTTCAAATGCAAGAGGCAACATCCTCTAAGTTACTTCATCCCTTTCCAATGGGCTTGTCACCACAGGTCTGCAGCATTGCTATCTTAAAGCAAAGGTCATCAGACTAGGGATCAGACCCTGCCGCTGATCCTGGCTGTGCTAGGAGCAGCTGCACCTGGGTAAGACAGTAAGTGACTGTGCCTCAGTTTCCCCAGTCATAGCAAAATCACACAGAGCACTAGATAATGAGCTCACAGTAACATTTACCTATTAGATGCTTCCCGTGTGTCAGGCATTTTACTGATGTTATGTCATCCTTGCGAGGAAAACATTAGCCGCATTTTACAGTTTGCAACTTTAAGGCTCAAAGGATTAAGTGATTTGTCTAAATGTACATAAGTGTTCAGTAGTAAAACCGGGATTAAAATCTTTCTGATTTTGCAGCCAGTGTTTTTGTTTTAATTAGAAAGTTATAAACACAACAGCAGAAGAGAGTCTGGCCAGGCCTCCTGCCTCATGACTGAGTATGAATCAGTTCTACAGCACTGCCTTTAAAAACTGAAGCAGAAATATTTTCTCTAACTAAACAATGACAGCTCTGTTACCATAACATAGTAATGTTTATGAATAATGGTAGCTGCTGTGGGTTAAGATACTGTGCTAAGCAGTTGGCTTATATTAATTCCATTAAACTTCAGTGAACATTTGCAAGGGAGGTATGGTTTCAGTCTTCATTTTGCAGCAGAGGAAACTGAGACACGGAGGATAAGAGATTTGACCAATTCACTTGGCTAGGAAGTAGTCAAGCAGAGTTGTGAGTGCAGACGATCCACCTCGACACCCGTGTTTTAACCGCAGTGCTGTGAGGATTCCATAAAGATATAGGCACTAGTCACTCTGGTATACACATGAAGGCTAGCTAGCATGGAAAGGATATGTAGATTTCTGGCAAAATATTAGAAGAGTCCCATGCATATATCAAGGACTCTGGCTTGCATGAAAATTATTCAGGGCACAGACTTGGGGGAAATTTGCCACTGAACAAATTACCTAAATTCTTTGAGCTTCAGTTGCCTTCTCTGCAAAAGAGGGATGACAATAGTCTCCCTCCTAAGGTTACTTTGAGAATTAAATGAGAAAAGTCATGCAAAATGCTAATGCTTGGCAGAAAACAGGTATTCAACAAATGCTAGCTATTAAACATTATTATTCGTTTATTATTTATTAAATAAAATGCATCAACGTCTTCTGTGGGCAAAGCTAGTTACAGTGAGATAAATGACATGGGAAGCTTGCTTCAAGCTGTTTATGCTATGGTAGGAAACGAACATTAATGCAAATAGCTGTGTGAAAAAGTAGACCAACTCTTTGTGTTTTGCCTGTCCTCAGGGTAGAAATGTCCTACCAGCGGATGGAGAATCCTGGCTGCCATGTGGTTGATGCCAGCCCCTGCAGAGAAAAGGTCCTGCAGACAGTATTAAGCCTAATCCAAAATAGTTTTAACGAACTGTAGTTACTCTGGCCAGGTGCCATGTCTAACTAGATTAGATGTTGTTTGAAACATCTACATCCACCATTTGTTACGCAGTGTTCCCAAATTTCTGTTGTGCAAGCATGTTGTGTGGCAGAAAATTGGAGACCAGGCATCTTAATTTTACTTCAGCCATCATACCCTCTTCTGACTAATGGACCTGTCATCACAAAGGACCCTCTCATCATGTTCCAGTGAGAGGCCAGCAATTGCTTTCTTCCTGGCATAGTAAACATCTTCTTGGAACATAAGTTTCACTTCATCACTACCAAATCTCTGGAAGACCTGTCTTACTCAGACAGCACGAGGTGTACAGAAGCAGCGGAGAAGATCTTCCGGATCAGCAAGGAGCCTCCGGAGCCCCTCCTTCTCCTACACTGGCATGCTGATGAGATCGTGACGTGCCTAGCATTGGCTTCTTCCACATCTGGTTGCACTCATCATGATGGGCTCGCTGCATCTCCCTCAGTCCCAAATTCTAGAGCCAAGTGTTCCTGCAGAGGCTGTCTATATGTCCTGGCTATCCAAGGACACTCCTGCAGGGCCATGTTTTGGGTAAGGAACACTTACAAAGAAGGCATTGGTCTTGTGTCTGAGGCTCAGAGCCCTTTTGGTAGGCTTCTGAGTCATATATAAAGACATTCAAGCCAAGATGCTCCAACTGCAACCAACCTTCTCTGAATTATATTTTGCTTATTTATATTCCTTTTCTTTTTTATCTAAAGTATGGCCCTGAATAGAATGCACATTTTCCGTTGAACTGGATGTATTTCATTTAGCCAATCCAGTAATTTATTTATATTGATCTATACATAATATATGTTTCCTCAGCGTAGGAGCTATGATTCACTAATTAAAAGTGGAGTCAAAACGCTAAATGCAATGTTTGTTGTGTATTTTCATTACACAAACTTAATTTGTCTTGTTCAGTAAGTACAGTGGATCTTGGAGTGGGATTTCTTGGTAAATTATCTTGCACTTGAATGTCTCATGATTACATACAAAATCGCATTGAGATATCTTTAGATAGAAAAAAGTAGCTGAGTGAAGGGGAAATTATAGAGCTATGTGGCTTTAGGGAGTAGGTTGAACCAGGTGATTACCTAAAATTCCTTCCAGTTCAAAAGCAGATAAAACTGTAAATTATTTTATCCTATCTACCATTTCTTAAGAAGACATTACTGCCAAATAATTAAATTTAAGGTTTTATCGGGTTTGCATATAGAATATTAAATTCTAATAAAGTTTCATGTTAATGTCATAGGATTTTTAAAAGAGCTATAGTTAATTTCTATATAATATATCTATATATATTAAAATGTAATTGGTTTCAGTTGAAAGTATTTTAAAGCTGATAAATAGCATTAGGGTTCTTAGCAATGTGGTATCTAGCTGTATTATTAGTTTTATTTACTTTAAACATTCTGAAAAGCTTATACTGGCAGCCCAGAAAAACAAACAATTAATGTATCTTTATGTCCCTTGCACATGAATAAACTTTGCTGTGGTTTACTACTCTGTGCTGTCATCCTGGGTACGTATTGATTTGTCTGAAACGTGCTTTTTCAGTTCCCCTTTTAATATTGTGATATAAAGGAGGGAAATTTTGGTAAAGGAAGTTGAAAGGTGTGAGCTGGCAGGCTAAGTGGAATTTGTGGTCAAAGTGCTTTCAGAGAAAGGGGAGGGCTATTGTTTGCTTTTAAATATCATTTCCTCATTACAAATATTAAAGACTTTTTGTAATTTATTCTTTGTACACCTGGACTTTTTATATACCGATAGGAATGTATGACTTACGAGTATTCGGTAAAATAGCACCTCCTACCCTAAAACTGATGGCAGGTAATCCTTTGCTTGGCTCTGCTCATTGCAAGATGAGCTTTGTTTCTGTTCCTGTGGTAGACCATTAGTTACCCCAAAATTTATTCTTCCTTTATTCCATGGTAATGTAATATTTAGCTTGGTACATGGGTGCCAAGAATTCCTAGTGCATTTCCAAGGCTCCCTTACAGCTAGAGGTGGGTGACTGGCTAGTTTCTTGCCAATACTATGTGAGCAGAAGGAATATCTGAAATGTCAAGGGGATATTATCCCTTTCCCCTTTAACTCTTCATATCAACTGTATTCAGAGGTGATAGCGAGCCATCTAAGGACCAAGAGATAAGGATGACACTGAAAGGAATTAGCTTACCTTAGGTAAATAACAAGGGAAGGGTCCCCAGAGAGCCTTCCGCCCACTGGTAAGTGCCTCATCCCACATAACCTAAAAAGCAGCCTGGGGAAAAAATCAAACTGCAGGCACTGATAAGGGAACTAGCACAGGGTGTTGTGCCTGGAGACATGCCTGCGGCTGCACAGATAGGAGAGCCTCTGGCCCATTCAGATAAAAGCTTTCACAAACCTCTGGCTCCCTCAGATGAGGGAACAAGTCCTGGCATAAAAAACGTTTTTTCTCCTTTTGTGGGCATGGGCACAGTGGGCTCCAGTGGGTTCCAGTGGGCACTTTCCTTTCCAGTTTTTGGACTGTGAGTCTGGCCTCTATGAATCGTAACTTCAGCCGTTGATTGGTCCCAGGCAAATGTCCTAGGCCAGGCTTTCTGATTGGTCCTGGGCCAGGGTGCCTGGCCAAGCTGAGTCACGCCTTCTCCAAGACAGCTGGTAGACTAAGCACATTCCTTCCCCTTTGCAGCCCATAAACCCCCCACAACTGGCCTTATAGTGGGCACCCCATTAGATCCCCACTCTCTGCTGGCAGAGAGCTTTATTTTTTCACTTATTAAACTTTCACTCCAACTTCACCTTCGTGTCTGCACTCCTTCATCTTCTTGGAAGTAGGACAAAGGACTCTGGGTATTATCTCAGACAACAGGAGACTGTTACATCTTGGTGCATTGGTAAGACTACAACACATTTTGGTGCATTGACTGGGAAGAAGGGAATTCATTAGAAGGATGATTAATAGTTGACCTTTAACTGTCACCCTTTACTTGCATTTCTGAGGCTTCTTGTCTATTGCAATCTAGTTTCCTTTCACAGAGGGCCTAGCTGTCAAGTGGGATTGGAAGGTCCCAGGGCAACTGAAGGTTTCTGACTGGGGCTACCCCTCAGTGTTATCTGGAGGCCCTTGGACTAACTCCAGTCCCCTACAGCCCATCAGGGAATCAGCACAAAGACTTCCACTCTTTTCCTATTGCATTTTCCTTCTTTCTTCTTGTGGCTATCATGTCTCCTACCTCTTCTTTGTATGCAATGTTGTGGGTATTTTTGTAACCCAGGGATAGAATTTTCCTGAGTAGAGTTAGTTTGTGTCTTAGTAATCAAGAATGTAATTCAAAGAGTTGTTTTTGTGATTTCCTGGAAACAGGGAATTCAAGACTTCACTCTAAATTTTCACCTAGTAAGGGCCTTTCTATCCCACAGTAATAGACATTCATGGCACCATATGGGAGGATCTTTCACCCGGAGTGAATATCTTCCTCTCCGTTTGGGTTGTGTTTTCCTCCAGTATAAGACTTCAGCATTGTCCAGTGAATTTAAGCAGTTCTTTTATGAGAGAAGTTAATTTTGTTATGGTGGGAGGCTTGCTATGGGGGCAACCTATCAAACCCCAAATCTCTCTAACTTTTGCCTGAAAAGAATTTGGAGTCAGAGTTTTTACTGAACATTTCTAACCCTACAGTGCCACCTAGTAGAAAGGAATTTTTTTCTGTGGGGAGCCTTGTCATTCCTCTGCCCCAAACCTCTTGTTTGCCAATTCTTTTCCCTTTTATGTACCTCTTTCAGTGATCAGACCCCATGTCCTATTTGTAGACCAAAAAAAAAAAAAAAAAAAAAAAATCTGCTTTCGACAGTTGGGAGTGGCCATCCTGATAAGATAGATCTTAGCTTCAGTACTGTCCCCATCAAAGGAATGGCAGCCATTCAATTCTTACACTCATTTGAGGCACCCGTTCTGCATTCAACTACAATGGGATTTTTTTAAAAAAGAATTTTATGTTTGGATGTTAATCAGTCTCATCCTGTGGAATTCTGATTTTTCACTGGGGCCATAGCAAGGGAAGCCACAGATGGTATTAGGACATTCCCTGCATTAAAGAGTCTTGCCCAAACCCAACTACTACATAATCTCTCCTAGGCCTCTTGGGGTACCTTGAGAGCCTTTTTGGCTGAGTGGGTCTAGGAATCCAGCAGGGTGGAAAGCTAGGGCCTTATGCAGGTAAGCATGACTAGCCCTGCCTACTGGTTCATCTGGATCCATGGGTGAAGGATATGCTTGCATCCATGGGGCAGCACCTATGATGGCTGCAGGGACCCAGAGGAGAGAAGGAAGGAGAAGGGGAATGCCTTTTCTCTCTTTCCGTCCACCCTGGGTAGCACAGAAAGGAGGAAGGGGACTGAGGGATGCCTTGCCTCCCATCTCTTATTAGATGGATAACAAACCATCTGCAGTCTGTACTCCCTTCTAGTGCATTCTGAATCAGTGGAACTCCTTTGACCCTGAGGCTCTGATGATAAAATGGCTCATATTCTATTGTACAAGGACATGGTCTTTTTACCATCTTGGGGATGAACAAACCTGGCCTTCTAAGAGAAGTCTCTTTTTTATATACTATTAAACAACTAGATATTTTCTGTAGTTGGGAGGGTACATGGTCCAAGGTTTACTATGTACAAGCTTTCTTTGCCCTGCGAGACAACCCAAATCTTTGTAAGCATTGTACAGTTGACCCCACACTTGGGGCAGCCATGTCAGATAAGCCTACAAAAGATAATTCCCCAAAATCAAAGAGTCAAACCCTTTGGGGAATCCTCGAATGCAACTTCTGCATGCCCTACCTGCCTCACTTATTTGGGACTCCTAGAAGCCAAATCATTAGTTCCTCTGGCTGTGCCACTTAAGAAATTCCCAACTTTAGACAGGTTCTCTGATGACCCTGATAGACGTATAGAGTCTTTCCAAAATTTAACATGTTTTATCTTACATGGAGAGATGCTATGCTACTTTTAAGCCAAACCCTAACTGTTTCAGAAAAGCAGGCAGCCTCACAGGAAGCAGAAACATTCGGAGATGAACAATGTATCTCCTATAGCCAGTCTAAAAGTTCGGAAGGGAAGAAGTCTAAAAGAAGGGAGGGCAAAAGAGAAAAGGAAGGTGAACAAGTAGCAGAATCTGTATTACCAATAGGGAGGGAGGCAGTGTTCCTTGAAAATCCCAATTGGAATGCCAGTGATCCTATAGATTAGTTGAATAGAAAACACTTTCGGATGTGTATACGGGAAGGCTTGAGAAGGACCAGTACCAAATCTCTTAATTATTGTAAGTTATCCATGATAGATCAAAAACCAGATAAAAATTTCTCGTGACACATTAGTGAAACACATCTCCCTGGCTCCTCGTTCAGTTGAGGGAAAGCCAATCTTAAAGACAAGTTTATTACCCAGGCAGTCCCCGATATCAAAAGGAAGTTGCAGAAACTGGCCATAGGTCCAGATAGTACTCTGGAGAACCTCTTGAAAGTGGCTACTTTGGTCTTTTACAATACAGTCCAGGAGGAAGCCCAGGAGAAGAAGAGGAAATGTGAGAAAAAACAGAGGCTCTAGTGGTCACATTAGAGGCCTATAAAATCCAGAATCCCTGAGGTGGATTTGCTAATCACTATCACTGTGGCAAACTGGGGCACTTCAAAGGGGTTGCCCAGACAGCAAGAAGAAGCCACCTCAACCCTGTTCACCCTGTGGTGGAGACCACTGGAAGTCAAACTGTCCCTGGAGACATAGGTCATTAGGTCCAGAGCCAGTCTCCCAGATGGTCCAGTAGGACTGATGGGTCCTGGGGCTTAATTTCTTGGCTCCAGCAACTCGAACTGCCATTACTATCCAGGATCCCTGGGTGATTCTGGATGTAGAAAGGAGAAAAGTAGACTTCCTACTGGATACTAGAGCCACCCTCTCTGTTGTCTTCTCCAGTCCTGGCCTTCTCTCCTCCCACAGCACAACCATGGTGAGCATCTCAGGAAAGTCTTTAACCCAATATTTTTCATATCCCCTTAGTTGTAGTAGGGGGGAACTGCTATTTCCTCATGCCTTTTTAATCATACCTGAGAGTCCCAGTCTTTTACTAGAGATATTCTAGCCCATATGGGAGCCACCATTCCTATGGTTCCAGGACAGACTGTTTGTCTCCCCTTAGTAGAAATCAACATTAGCCCACAGGTGTGGGCAAGTCAAGGGAAAAATAGCCAGGCTGCAACTGCTATCCTGGTCCAGATTCACCTTAAGGATCCCACCTCCTTCCCTAACTAGAAGCAGTACCCCCTAATGCAGTACCCCCAAAAAGACTATAAGCCATCATTAATAATTTAAAAGCACAGGACCTTCTTGGACCTTCCAACAACCCTTATAACACCCCACTATTAGGGGTACAGAAACCCAGTGGGGAATGGATGCTAGTTCAGGACCTCCATCTCATTAATAAAGCTGTAATTCCAATCCATCCAGTGGTTCCTAATCCTAATACTTTGCTAACTCAAATACCTGAGAGAACTAAATGGTTCACAGTTTGGGACCTAAAGGAAGTCTTTTTCTGAATGCTATTGCATGCTGACTCCCAATATTTGTCTGCTTTAGAGGATCCCTCCAGTCAGGCTACCAAGTTGACTTGGACAGTACTGCCTCAGGGGTTCAGAGACAGCCCCCACTTGTTTGGGCAAACATTATCAGAAGACCTGTCTGAATTCTCTCATCCTCAGATTAAAGTTTTACAATATGTAGATGATATTCTCCTCTGTGTCCCAACTGAGGGACTTTCTCAAAAATGTACTTAAGCTCTTCTTAATTTTCTAGCAGGTAGGGGATATAAAATTTCCAAATCTAAAGTTCAGCTCTGTCAAACTTCAGCAAGGTACCTACATCTAGTCTTGTCAGAAGGGACCAGAACATTAGATGAGAAGAGGATTCAGCCTATTTCCTCCTTTCCCCTTCCCCAAACCCTCAAACAGCTAAGAGGATTTTTATTTATTTATTTATTTATTTTGTAGACTGTGGATACCTGGGTACAGTGAAATAGTTCACCCTTTATATCATCTTATAAAAGAAACTCAAGTAGCTAAAACTCACTCCCTGATCTGGGAACCTAAGGCTCAGAAGGCCTTTAATCAGCTAAAGCAAACTTTACTTAAAGCATCAACCCTCAGTCTTCCCATAGGGAGGGCATTTAATCTGCATATCTCAGAAAGGAAGGGGATAGCTTTGGGAGTCTTAACTCAGGCCGGAGGTCCAGCCCAGCAGTTGCAGTGGTGGCTTTGCCGGTGCCAGAAACGACTAAGTTGACCATGGGGAATGACCTAACTGTTTAGACTCCCCATAACGTAGCAGGACTGTTATCATCTAAAGGAAGTCTCTGGCTAACAAATAATTGCCTCCTCAAATATTAAGTTTTGCTGCTGGAGGGATCTGCAGTTCAGTTAAAGTCCTGTCCTTGCCTGAACTCAGACACTTTCCTTCCAGATGAAATTGGAGAACCTGAACATGATGGTGAAAAAAATAGTGATGCAAACCTATGCAGCCAGAGAGGACATCCAGGAAACTCCTCTAGAAAACTGAAACTGGGCTCTCTTTACAAGTAAAGCTCTATTATAGAACAAGGAACCTGTACGGCAGGGTATGCAATAGTCACCCTGGATGACATCATTAAAAGCGCACCTCTCTCACCAAGTACAAGTGCTCAATTAGTTGAATTGCCGTCATGAGGGTGCTTGAACTAAGCAAAGCTAAGGCAGTTAACATATATATGGATTCTAAGTATGCTTTCCTGGTTCTTCATGTTCATGCTGCTATTTGGAAAGAAAGACACTTCCTGAATGCTAATGGGTCTTTCGTTAAATACCATTAGGAAATAGATTGTTGTCCTCAGTTTTCCTTCTGCAGGAAGTGGCAAGTAGACATTGCAAAGGGCACCAGAAGGGGATGGATGAAATAGCTGAAGGAAATAGGCTAGCAGACCAAACAGCTAAGTCAGCAGTAAGAAGACCCCAAGGTCCCAGCACACTTGAAGCCTCTGTAATTTGGGAGGGCTCCATAAGGGAAATAAAGCCTCGGTATTCCCCTGCAGAGATAGAATGGGCCACCTCTTGAGGATGCACTTTTCAGCCCTCAGGATGTTTACAATCAGAGGATGGCAAATGTTATTTGTCAGTCTCCAGTCGGTGGAAAGTTCTTAAGATCCTTCACCAAACTTTTCACTTGGGAAAGAATAAAACTCATCAACTAGCACAGAGGTTGTTCTCAGGTAAGTATCTACCAAAAACAGTCAAACAAGTTGTTAATGCTTGTAAGATCTGCCTCAAAAACAATCCCCTCAACAAATGGCATCTCTCCATCCCCAGCAACTCAGAGAATGGGAAGTTGCCCAGGGGAGGACTGGCAAATGGATTTTATCCATTTTCCAAAGATAAGGGGAATTCAGCGACTCTTGGTGTGGGTGGATACCTTCACTAACTGGGTAGAGACATTTCTATGTCAAACAGAAAGGCCTCTAGGGCGATAAAAGCACTAGTCAATGAAATAATTCGTCGCTTTGGACTCCCTAAATACCTCCAAAGTGACAATGGCCCCTCATTTAAGGTGGCTGTTACCCAGGGGGTCTCAAAAGCACTGAGCATACAATACCATCTTCATTGTGCTTGGAGACCACAGTCTTCAGGGAAGGTGGAGAAAGCAAATAATATCATTAAGAGACACCTCAGGAAGTTGTCTCAAGAAACTCACCTCCTCTAAACTGCTTATCTTCCTATAGCCTTAGTGCAGGTGAGGAACACCCCTTCAAATTTAGGGTCGAAGGGGTGTTCCTTCACCATTTTGAAATGGTGTGTGGATGGCCTTTCCTTACCAATGATTTTATATTAGATCAGAGAACTGAATTGGTTAAACATGTAACCTCCCTGGCCCGTTTCCAGCAGGAATTAAAACAGCTATCAGAATTCCAACCCCAAGAACTAGGGCCACCTCTGTTCGACCAAGGAGACATGGTACTGGTGAAGGCTTTTTCCTCTCTTTTCCCCTCTCTATGTCCCAGCTGGGAGGGACTTTATACCGTCCTCTCCACCCGCTTGGTGGTGAAGTTTGTGGGACTGGACTCTTGGATTCATCACACTCGAGTCAAGACCTGGAATGACCCCTGACATCCCAGAAGAACATCCCAGATATCAGTAGGAAGAATTCAGGGATTTCAAACTGAAAATACAGAAGATAAGTAAATGAGTGAGAACTCTCTGTTCAGTTCAATCCCACCCTTCCCTTACCAGATACCAAAGTCATTTCTACCTTTCTTCTTGAGATTTGCTGTTAGATATTAGAACTTGTGTCATATACTTACAGGCAGATTTTGATTACCCATGGGATTATATTCATAACCTCATAAACCACCCCCACAAAAAAATTATATATCTTGGTGAGTAAGATTTAAAAATGGAACTTTATTACTTCACACATATGGGAATTGTACTCACCTTGCTCTTTGCAGTAGGACTATATACTGTGGCACCTTCTAAGTGGAATATTTGGAAAAGAGTCTCAATTGCCATAATATTTTGCTTAGTTATTATTCATATAGCAGGGATAGTAGTCACAGATAAAAGATAAATATGAAGATTTTGTTACTATCGCGTTTACTAGCATTCATTGCTAAATGTAGCAGTGCCTCACATTCTTTGGCCCCTACAATATCAGATATTGCCAATCTGTACAACAAGACTGATTACTGTTTGCCCTGAACAATTTACTCAGTTTAATAACACCAATGGACTCTTTGAAATTATTCAGAACTCACCATCTTAAGGTTCCCTCTGATGACTTTACCTTAAACCATTAAGGACTTAATAGGTATAAAGGGAACATGGTATGGGAGCATTTGTAACCCCACCCAGAAAGACACACCCCCGAGGGTAAAACTCTCACCCTTAGACTAGGTGAAGTTGATAGAATGATAACAAATGCCTCTCTCTGCTTTAAGAGCAAAGGAAGAGGACCATAATTGGGAAACCTTAAATATTGCAACACTATGCTTGTAACTGCTGAGAGCACAGAGATCTGGAGACTAAGAAGGAACAAGGGTGACACAAACATTGGGAGAGAGTATGGAAAAATTTTGACAACCTAGCCAGACCTCCCAGGTGGATTTCCCAATGGGAATGTCTACTTGGGCAGAAATGCCACCCGTTACCAACCTTATTATCAGGTAATAAATAACACATGCTCCTCCCCAAACATGCCCACACATGGAATCCTGGACCCTTGTATGATATTTGATAACGACAGTGATCTGCAAATTTGTGGATGAACAGGGGATGTCTGGACCAACAGCCCCTGTAAGGAGGGCTGTCTAATATGGCTGGAACATATTTTGTCTCTGATCCTTTGAAACTATATTTACCAAAAAGATTCTTCCCTCCCGACATTTAAAGCTCCAAACGGTACTATGGATGACTATACTAAGTATGGATATGCTTATTCTAAAGATGCTCTAATTAGATGTAGGGAAGGTAACCATATAAGACCTGGACTAAACTTAGCTGGAACCCTCATGAATCACAACATAGAACCATCCCTTCAGGGAACAGGGCTTTACTTTCTCTGTGGCTCCAGGCTACACTTAATCCTCCCCAGGCACTGCAGATGAACATTTACTATAGGGGCAATGGTCTCCAATTTGTTATTTTTAAAGCCCACTGACAGGGTAGCATCGTTGGGTGACATCCGCAATTTGGTCTCTTTTATGGAAAGTGCATTCCCTCACATGTACCAAAACAGGAGATCACTTATCTCTATGACATCATACAGAGATTAAACTGAGAGAGAGAGAGAACTGGCAAGGATATGCATATAGCAATCCTATATTAGAAAAACCAGGAATAAAATATGCAATAGCCAGAGGCCTATTTTGGCTTGGTGATATTCTCCTTCTTGAAAGATCAGTGCTTAATATTTCTATCGTGATGTAACAAGGGTGAAAGGTAACTGTAGGAGCCAAAAAGCCCAACAGCAGTCCATAAATTCTCTGGCCTCAGTGGTCATGAAAAATAGACAAATTCTTGATGTCCTTATGGCCGAAGTAGGGGGCACGTGTGCATTTGTAAATGAAACATACTGTTTCTGGATCAACACTTTCAGTCAGGTAGAGGAGAATTTACGAGTGCTTAAAGACTCAATTAGAATCATTGACAAATTAGGGGAAAACGCAAACTCAGTTGGCTACAATCCCTTTTTAATGGATTCCAGTCTTTGTTTTGGACCTGGTTAGCTCCTCTGCTAGGACCTCTTTTTCCTGCATGTCTTGTGATAATGTTTGGACCTTGCATACTCAATGCTATAACCAGAGAGATGGAGGAAAAGATGAGTGGAGACTGGTACTCCCATGTGGAGTGCCACCACAGCCCTGGGCCCTGCCTCCTTGTACATGTGATGAGCACATTTCTACCTGGTTTAAGCCATTCTTGATTTGGGTTTCTGATCCACACAGAGTTGAATGTATATTCTTTTACTTTTTGCACCAAGAACCTAGGATACCTTCACTAACATATGGGACTAAAATGTTGTTGTTGTTGTTGTTGTTGCCTGAGACAGTCTCACTCTGTCACCCAGGCTGGAGTGCAATAGCCTGATCTTGGCTCACTGCAACCTCCACTTCCCAGGCTCAAGCAATTCTTGTGCCTCAGCCTCCCAATTAGCTGGGATTACAGGCACACGCCACCATGCCCAGCTAATTTTTATATTTTCCGTAGAGATGGAGTTTCACCATATTGCCCAGGCTGGTCTTGAACTCCTTGGCTCAAACAGTCCTTCCACCTCAGCCTCCCAAAGTGCTGGAATTACAGGTGTGAGCCATTGTGCCCAGCCAGGACTAAAACTATTTAAAAAGAACCCATGAGGCCGGGTGTGGTGGCTCACGTCTATAATCCCAGCACTTTGAGGGGCCGAGGTGGGTGGATCACTTGAGGTCAGGAGTTCGACCTGTAGTCCCAACTACTCGGGAGGCTGAGGCAGGAGAATCGCTTGAACCCGGGAGGTGGAGGTTGCAGTGAGCCGAGATGGTGCCACTGCACTCCAACCTGGGCAACAGAGCAAGACTCCATCTCAAATAAAATAAAATAAAATAAAATAAAATAAAATAAAATAAAAATAAAAAGAACCAATGAGATATCAAATACTATGTATATTGAAGAAAAATACTGAAATAAATTATATGCAATTATTGATTGATTGCTTAGAGCTTAACAGACTAGATCCTTTGGACTTTTCTTTCTGTCTGCTAGACTGGGGTACCTCGAGAGAAGGAACCATGACACTTTCCTATGTAAAAGTCATCATACCCCAAAAAGTGCCAGGTACAAAGATGACAGGCAATTCATGTTTCTTGTTTAATTCTCAAAGTTACAGTCTAGACAGAAGTTACACTAGAGGATTAGAATGTATAATAAAGTACGAATTATGTGATAAGAACAATGAATCAGTTTAAAATGTTTTTGAAGCCAGGAGACATGCCCAATGCTTTTTGATGTCTCCCACAGCCAACATGGAGTTTGAATGTCTTAGCTCAGTGGTTCCCAACGCTGGTTATACGTTAGAATCACCTGTGCAAGGTTTACAAACAGTGATGCCATGACCCCTGCTACAGCTCTATTAAGTTAGACTGTTCAGGAATGGTGTGTGTGTGTGGGTGTGTGTGTGTGTGTGTGTGTGTTTTCCATTTGATCTGATGAGCAGTTGGGATCAGGCACTGATCTGCTTACATAGTTTCAAATATTCTTAAGCAAGTTGAAGTCACATGGCCAGCTACTAACTCACCATTTTCCAAAGCATGAAGTTAAATCACAGTCTGTGAGGCAGACTTGGAAAATAGCCAACCACTCCTTTCTGGAGAGGGCTGGGCCAGCTGAGCCCAGCACCACAATGTCAGTGCAGCTCTGTGATTATCTGTTGTTCAATGTGCATTTTAAGGTATATGTTATATGGGAGAGAGGTATTTGCAAATTTAAGGAGTCAAGAATATGTCAGGATTTAGTCCTCACAAATTTCATGTATTTAGACAAAAACATAATGCTGTTTGTCCTCCAGTGTATACTTACCACTTGTTCTTGGTGACAGAATTTTAGCTGGATGCATGACTTTCTACATTACAACTGCATTTCTTGGACTGTCTTGCAGAAAATGTGCCACTGAAGTATGGTCTGGCCAATGGGGTGTGAGCAGATAAATATGTACCTCTTCAGGATTGTTTTTGCTCTTACAGAGGGTTGTGCTCAGATCCCATAGTCCTTTTCTGCCTTTCTGCTTACTGGAAGATAACAAGAATTGAAAAACTTTGGCTCTGAGAGGGAAGTTATAGGTTGAGATGGTAGAGTCAGCTTACCTGCCCTTGCTGCTTACCTTGAACTGTTATGGGAAAGGAACATTCATCTCTATCTTGTTCAAGGCATTGTGATTTGGGAGTCTCTCTCTTTCTCTCTCTCTCAGAGAAAATAATGTTATATCTTAACATATACTTAATATGCTCATTTATAGTGCGTTTATATGACTGATCTCTTTCTAACTTTATTATTCTCAAATATAAAAGTAAATATATAACAAAGGACTATTGGGTATGGCATAGGCAGTTGTGAAATGAGTTAATATTGATATAAGCACACATTAGAAAACAAAATTTATAGGGAATGGACTGGAGCTTGACTTTGAGAAATGGGCAGACATCCTTCAAATTTATTTTTGTTATACACAACTTTGTAAGTGACAGTTTAAATTATCTTAGAAAACAGACCTGGTCTTCAGAAGGCTCTGAAATATACATCTTTCTTTTTCTGATGGGATCCCAAATGGAGTTTCTCAATTCTTGCCAATGCTAAGTCAGTATTCATTTTCACCACTGAATTTTGAAATATAGAATGCATTAATAACTTTTACAGAAGCAGAAAAGATATGAACAAACAGATTGAAAAGTTGACTTCATGGCAATTTGTTCTCTGAGTCATATTTTTCCCTTCTTCTATCTGGGTTCAAATATGTCATTGTATAATTTAGAAACAGATGTAATTCCTCAGCTAAAGTGTCTTCTGCTCAATGCCATGTAGTTACTGCACCTGGTATGACTAAGTAAGCTCTTATCATAGCTGTACTTCCTGTGGAAAACAACTGTCAACTCTGGCGGAAAAAAAATGTGCTGCAGGCAATGTAAAGAAAAGGGGAAGATTTTAGAGTGGACTTGAAACTTGGAAGAAAGGAATGTCTTAGATTTTCAGTCTAATGATAGGCCCATGTCAGCTCCACCTTGGTGACTAAACCCTGATAGAAAAGACATAAGTGTCTTTCTGTTATGAAATGAGACCATTGGGAAATGAAGGACAGTCTTGCAAAAATGATAGCCAAAAGGGGGAAGCCCTAAATTTTGTGTATGTACTCTGCCCAAATCTCTGGTTAATTCACAAATCATAGATGTTCAAGATAGACTTCAGCAAAAGTTAAAATATTTGTATAAGATTTGAGCTGACATCTAAAAGAAGGTGTGCAGTTCTTGTCAAATGAAGCTAATTGCCCTCTAGAACTCAATTATTTTTAGAGGACTATAATAGAATCCAGAGTCTCCACAATGTGATATACACAATATCTGAGATACAATCCAATATTATGCAACATACAAGGAACCAAGAAAATGTAAAACATTATCAAGAGAAAGAAATCGATCAATTGATAATAACCCCAAGCTGACCCTGTTGTTGGAGTTAGTAGGCAAGAAATTTAAAGCAGCTATTATCATTATGCTCAAGGATGTAAAGGATATGCATGTCATAAATGAAAAGATAGGAAAGCTTGCAGGGAAGTAGAAACTCTAAAAAAGTATCAAGTGGAAATTATAGAACTGAAAATTACAACATCTGAAATTTAAAAGCCATCACTGGACGGCTTTAGTGGTGGAATGGAATTGACAAAGGGAAGAGTCCATATACCTGAGGATAGATTAATGGAAATCATCCACTCCAAAATATGAACAAAGCATTGGAGATTTGTGATACAATATGAAAAGATCTAACATGTATTTGGAAATCTAGAATGAAAAGAGAATGAGAATGAAATATTTTTTAAATGTGAAGGAACAATATTTCCTCTTTTATGGGTAAATGTTTTCACAAAATGTTTCTCCAATATAGTGAAACATAAATTTACAGATTCAAAACACCTCAGTGAACCCCTACCATTGCAAATCCAAAGAAAACCATGCCTAGGCATACCATAGTTGTGTTGGACAGTGCCCTTCTAAAACTGATGTCCTTTCTGGAACCTCAGAATGTGACGTTATTTGGAAATATGGTTGTTGCAGATGAATCAAATTAAGATGACATCATATTGGATTAGAGTGAACCTTAATCCAATATGCTAGTGTCTTCATAATCAGAAGAGAAGATGAGACAGAGACAGGAGAAACAATGTCATGTGATGATAGAGGTAGAGATTGGACTGATGCAGCTGAAAGCCAAGAACACCAAAAAATGATCATCACTACCAGAAGATGAAGAGTCAAGGAAGGATTCTATTCGGAGTCTCAGAGGGAGGACACCTTGATTTTGGACTGCTAGTTTTCAGAACTGTGAAAAAATAAATCTCTGTTGTTTAAAGTAGCCCAGTTTTGAGTATTCTGTCACAGCATAACTAGAAAATTAATGCACTCACCTAAACACTTAAAGCAAAGATAAAATCTTGAAAGCAAGCAGCTGAAGAAAAAATACATTATAAATATTTGTATGAAAACAAAGATGTAAGTTATTGCTGACTTTATATTAGAAACTATGGGCAAGAGAGTGCAACAATATCTTTAAAGTACTGAAAGAAAAATATGCCAACATAGAATTCTATGTACAGTAAAAATATTGTGCAAAAATAAGGTGAAGTAATGATATTTTTAGAAAAGAAACAAAGCTAAGAGAATTAATCACAAATAATGCTACATTAAAATGTATGATGTGGCACGTTATCAATATGACAATTAATGTGATTCATCAAAATATGTTAGATTTTGAGTCCCACTCTGAATTACTCAAACAGTTGAATGCTTGTTATGGACTGAATGTTTGTGTCCGCCACTCCCCCCAAATTCTTATGTTGAATCCCTAGCCCCCAGGGTGGCTGCATTTGGAGATGGACTTCTAAGGAAGTAATTAAAGTTAGTGAGGTCACAAGAGTCGGGTCCTGATCCAATAGGATTTGTGTCTTTATAAGAACAGACACGAGAGTGTTCTCTCCCTTGCACACATGCACTCTCTCTCTCCCCCTCCCTGCCCTTGCCTCCTTGCACCTGCATAAAGAAGAGGTTATATGGGCACATAGTGAGATGGTGGCCTCCTACGAGTCAAGAAAAGAGGGCTTAAAATGAATCCTACCTGGCTGGCACCTTGATCTTGGACTTCCCAGCATCCAGAACTATGAGAAATAAATTCCTTCCCTTTCTCTTTCTCTTTCCCTTTCCCTTCCCTTTCTGTTTTCCTTTCCCCTTTCCTTTCCTTCTTTTCTCTTTCTTCCTTTCACTTTTTCTTTCTTTCTCCCTCCCTCTCTCTTTTTCTTTTTCTCTATCTCTTTTTGTTTCCTTTCTTCTTATTGGGATGGTTCTCTATTTCCCAGGCTGGAATAAGTCACTGCAGCCTCAAACTCCTGGGTTTAAGCAATCCTCCCGCCTCAGGATCCTGAGTTGCTGGGATTGCAGTTATGAGCCAGTATGCCCAGCTTGTGAGAAATTTCTGTTTAAGCCACTAGCCCGTGGTATTTTCTTATGGCAGCCTGAGCAGATTACTGCAATGTTCTTTAAGTTAAAATAAATTTTCCCTAAGCACAGCAAGCATTTCTATTAGTAAGTGGGAGGCTTCATGCATGCAAAAGTATTAATAGAATAGGCCTGGGAATGAAAGTGCCTGGTGTTCTATCTCAAACAGTCTACCCACTCAGGGAACAGCTGTGAAGCAGACACAGCACTTCTCCATTGTCTTCCTTCCTCAGTGGTACATGCTTGGTTTTGTTTATTTTTTTCTTAGACTAGACTAATCTCCTTTTGTGCTGATCCTACTCTCTGTAAAATCTCTTTTCTAGAAGCAATTATATAGTATCTTAAAAGCCTTTGGACGCTAGGATCATTTTGGAATGTACACCAAGAAAATAATCAGTGGTACACATGAAATGGTTTTATTACAACTAATATATTTAAATAATCAGAATATATTTATGTATGTGTGCAATGTGTTTGTTTATTATATGCACTGGTTAAGTACATTGAGCTAAACCCTTTTAATATAATGCTAAGCAGAATGCTGAGCACCTAAGAAGATGTAAATTATCAAAAATACATTTTTTCTCAGTGATAATCTGATTTTTTTAACATCTTAAAAATTTTCCCTATTTTCTACAACAGCATGGAAAATTAGAAATGCCATCTTTAGCAGCTTTATTGAGGTATAAATGGCTTGCAGAAAAGTATACACATTTAAAATGTACAAGTTAATTAATTTTGACATATGTATAAACTCATGAAACCATCACCATAGTAAAGATGGTAAACTGTAATATCACCTCTAGAAATGTCCTTGGGTCTTTTTGCAATCCCACCCTTCTGCCCTCCCTGACCATTTTATTCCCAGGCAAACACAGGTCTGACTAGAAAATCAGTTTTTATTTTCTAGAATTTTAGATACATGGAATCATACAGATTGTGCCCTTTTTATAGACTTTCTTCAATAAGCAGCATAATTATTTTGAGATTCATTCATGTTGGTTTGTGGATCAATAATTTATTCCATCCTCTCTATTTCTTTTTTGATTTTGTTGAGTAGTATTTCATCTTCTGGACATGTTATGGTTAACCTGGATTGGTCCCAGATTTTAACTGTTGCAAATAAAGCTGCTTTGGGCACCGTGTGCAACACTTTCTGTTGTTTTTCATGTGTTTGTGTAAGTCTCTATTTCCATCTAATATTTTTTCTTCTTCTGAATGACTTTCTTTAACATTTCTTATGGTGAGTCTGTTGGTGGGTGATAAATTCTTTCAGCTCTTTTATATGTAAAAAAGTCTACATTTTACCTTAGTTTTTGAGAGAGATTTTCTGTTCGTGTAGCATTCTAGGTTGCAGGATTTGTTTATTTCTTTCTTTTCGTACTGTAACAATGTTGCTCCAATGTCTTCCCACTTGCATTATCTCTGATGGGAAGTCTGCTGTCCTCTTCTGGTTGTTCCTGTGTATGTAACCTGTGTCATTTCTGGGCTGCTTTTTTTCTTTACCTCTGGTTTGAATCATTTGATTATTATGTGCTTTGGTGTACAGTTATTCATGTGCCTGAAGTTTGTTGTGTTTGATCTGTGGATTTATAGTTTACATTAAATTTTGAAAAATAAAAAGCTCAAATAGTTTTTCTGTCATTTCTCTCTTTTCTCCTTGGGGATTCGAATTACATATGTATTAGATTGACTGAAGCTGCCCCACAACTCACCGATGATCTTTTACTTATTTTTTTTTACATTCTTTCTTGCCCTGTGTTTCTTTCTGGATAGTTTCTATTGCTGTGTGTTCAAGTTCACTAAACTTTGTAGTGCTCAATTGCAACGGATCAACCTAATGGACTATAAAGTTGTATAGTCTGGCTAGTAAGAACAGATACTAGGCAGTGTCTGACCCTGACCCTGGGTTCTAGTTCCTCTAACCTTTTTGGATGTTTCTTCACCTGGCCTTGGCTAGCATTTCTCACTCTCATGGTTCAGTGCTTAAGGAAGACTCTCTATAGAACTCAAACATTCTCTCTGTGCATCTCTAGCTCCAACTGCCTTGGTCTCCTGGGACTTCCAGCTCTGTCCCTCAACTCGGGGAGTCTGTTGGATTCTTCCTGTTTTTTCTGTCAGTCTTCAAACTCCCAGAAGTCAGTGTGCTCAGGCACTTATAGGGCTTACCTCATTTCTGTGTGGTCACAGGGACATTTTCAGTTGTTACTGTTGTTTCATAATCTTGTCTGATTATTTGGTTTCTTCATGTGGGGGGATAAAGCTTGTTCTTACTACTCCATCTTGGCACGACACAGAAGTCCCTAGTGTGGTATTTTAAACAAGCAAAACCACCCTATCTTTCCCTCATATGTCACTTTTCATATCTTTATTTTGTAAGATTTCTTTAACTTTGTGTTTAAATCTTCCGCTAAGATTTTCATTTCTGCTGTAAAGTTTCTAAATTCTAAAGCCCTTCCTTTCCCCTGCTTTTCTTCTTTCCTTTCTGTCTTCCTTTTCTTTCTTCCTCTCTCCCTTCCTTTTCTTTTCTTTTCTTTTCTTCCTTTCTCCATTTACTCCTCCTCTGCATTCTCTCCCTGCCTTTCTTCTTTTCCTCCTTCCTTTTTTCTTCTTTCTTTTCTCATTATTTAAGTTTCTTTTAAAATATATTTTTCTTGGATGCAATATCTGTACTTATTTTTCTGCCGCTATTAATTATCGCTTCATTTACAGTGATTCCTGCAAAGTTTCAATCTTCTCTAAGGTGGGGTTTTGTTTATTTATTTTATTTGCATCTTCCAGTTGACATGGTTTTCTGGTGCCTTGGCAGCTGCTCACAATGCATGGGAAGACTAAATACTTTGTGCACAGCATTCTGTCTCATCCAGTGAAGCCTTCTTCTGGATTATTGCAGCAGACACCTCCAACCTCTTGATCTGTGCATGTAACCTATTCACTCTCCTTTTTTTTTTTTTTTTTTTTTTTTTTTTTGAGACAGAGTCTCACTCTGTCACCTAGGCTGGAGTGCAGTAGCATGATCTCGGTTCACTGCAACCTCTGCCTCCCAGGTTCAAACGACTCCCGTTCTCGGCCTCCTGAGTAGCTGGGATTACAGGCATGCACCACCATGCCCGGCTAATTTTTTGTGTATTTTTAGTAGAGATGGGGGTTTTACCATGTTGGTCAGGCTGGTCTCAAACTCCCGACCTTGTGATCCATCTGCCTCGGCCTCCCAAAGTGCTGGGATTACAGGTGTGAGCCACCGCACCCGGCCGAATGTTTGATATTTTAAGAACCTTTTAGGTGTGGTTTTGCTTTTTCACTCTTTTCATCCTTTAAAGCACACATCTTGTTACAACTCTTCCATGGAAAATCTCTCTCTTTCAGGGCTAAGCAAGGCTGTCCTTGGTGTGGCTCACAGACTGAATTCAGCCAGCATGGTGCTATCTGATTTTACTTACAACAAACAACTGTTCAGATTGTAGACAATAGAATGTGAATACCTTTGGAGTCACAATTTCTCCAATTCTCCGTATCTCTCTGTTGCTCTACAACTGTAAGGAGAGAAAAATAAGAATAAGAGCCTCCCTCAATACAGAGGCAGACATACACACCTGGTGATCATCACTGTGGTCCCACCCACCCTGGCACAGGTGGGTCAGACAAACGGGGTCTGATTCTGATTTACTTTGCCTGAGGGAGTCAACAAAGGTTTCAGAGAGAGGGAATCAGAAAACCCTGACGTAAAACAGATATAATACATGTTAGAACGAATTACAATGGAGTAAACATTTCTTTCTTATTAGTGTTGTTAGTACTGTGTTTCTTGTCCTATTCAGTGGCATGCTTTTACCTAGTAATTTTTATACGTGGACTGATTTTCAGATGCATGTGGGCATAAATTAAATACTAAGCATCTAATGTGGACTTGTGTATTTCTTTTTTTTTTTTTTTAGACCAAATCTTGCTGCAACCTCCGCCTCCCGGATTCAAGAGATTCTCCTGCCTCAGTCTTTTGAGTAGCTGGGACTATAGGCACGCAGCACCATGCCAGGCTAATTTTTGTATTTTTAGTAGAGACGGGATTTCACCATGTTGGCCAGGATGTTGTCGAACTCTTGACTTTGTGATCCTCCCTCCTTGGCCTCCCAAAGTGCTGGGATTACAGTCGTGAGCTACTGCACCTGGCCCGGACTTGTCTATTTCATTTGGAGACCTTCAATTGATCTAAATTTACTTTGCAGTTTTTCATTGTTAATTTTGAATTGCTTTAAACAAGTAAAATATTTAAGACATTTGTGTGGAAAACCTGTAACAAATTGCATTTGTTTCAGTTCCTGATTGTGTTTTAGATATGCCAACTCTTTTTTTCTCTCTCTTTTTTAAAATTTGATAAATACTTAAACCAATTCAATTTAGAGAAAATACATTACATTTCCACTAGAGGGAGGAAAAGTGCTAATTTTGAACCTTTATGAGGGAGCTGTGCTTTTGCAGAGATAATCACTTCCCTCATTACACACAAACTGTGCCTGGAAAAACAACAGTAGTTTCTTTCATTTTTATTTAAATGTCTGCTCTAATGGGAAAACAAAGGACAAAACAGGGAACATTTCTAGGTCAAAGTAGCAAATCTTTAAAAGTGGCTGATTTCTTGCTTCAAGAATTCTAAATACAGCCCCAGGGTCAGAAAAATATTCAAAGGAAAACCTTAGTGATCATGGAACGCAATCTCTTTCTTTACAAGTTGTGAAAAATGAGGCCCATAGAGAGGCCTGCCCTGCCTAGGGTCATATAATTTGTTAGTAGCAGATGCGTGCGAGAATAGAAGTTCTGCAGTTCTTTTTCTAGTGCTCTTTATAATGCAGTATGGTCTCAGCATATCTGATGCAGCAAATGATATGTATATACACACACATTTTTTTTAGGTACATATATATGGATGCATATATTTTCTTCCATGTGAGGTAATGATTTGAAATTTGGCTTTAAGAGACATTCTGGGGATTTTATGTGTCCTTGTTTATTTGCTCTTAAAACCTCCCTACCCCTCGTCGTTGTAGAACTCTGGATGCACTGCTTATGTTGGATACAGCTAATGGGTCCTGCAAGGCCCAGGCTCTTGTAATTATTGAGCAATCGCCAAAATACTGTGGTTTAGAAAACACATCATAAACTTTTCTGTGGAGTCTCCAAAATTTTTATTAACATGCATGACATTAATGGTTGTGCTTATTTTGCCATAATTGAGGGTGTGTCCCATTTCTCTCAAATAAGAAGGCATTCAAGGGAGCTATCAAATTTCACTTTTGGCTGAACCTGGTCTGTAAGCTTTTCCAAACCTAATGCATTTATGCTCATCTTTGAGATTGAAAACATTATTTTCTGTGTTTTAATTGAAGGAAAAAAAATCCAAACACTCAATTTCTACATTCTGAAGCTGTAATTAAGAAAATATCCATCAATAAATGTGTAATTATTTTAAGCCATACATTTTTTTTTCAATATGTCCTATTGTAATAACTAACGATTGAAGAGTTTTCCTCATGCCTCCAAATATCCTCACTAGTATCTCTAGACTATTTCTACCTGAAGAGAGCTTGCATTAAAAATTAGGGTTAGGGTTAGGGAATTTGGAGATACATTTATAAGGTGAACTTTGGGCAGAACTGTGGTCATTTTATTAATTTTTAAAATTATTCATTCTTCCTCTTCTATGTGCATACATGCAAAGTAATGAGTGAAGGAACTTCTGGCTGCAAGCAGATGTAGGTATCACTTCTAACTGAGTTTGTGACCTCTGACAAGTTATTCCTGTCTGGACTTTAGTTTTTTATTTGCAAAATAAGGTCAGACACGAGGAGGACCAAGAGCCCCTTTCTAGTGGGCCATGACTTTAACTGCATAAGAAGTGGAAGTCACTTATAGTCTTAAATGCCTTATAATTTTTAACAGGATCATAACACAAGATATGCTGTTTTATGCCATTCTGTTACTATTCCAATAACTTGGGAAAGCATGGTATTGGTATATAATGTGTTCCATAATGCATTGGTTTCCACAAAACCTTCCAGTAAATCAGTCTTTTGTAAAAAGACTTCACTTTATGTTCCCTAGGGAAATCGAAGTGACTTCTATGATGACTAAGGAGTGACCATTTCTATCACTCCCTCAGTCCAGCTCTCTTCCTTTCCCGTGAGAATGAACTGCAGTAATTGCTGCCTTGATCTTCCTGCTGACACAATGCTCTACCGCCCCCTACAGTCTATTCTTTGAGCAGCACCCAACACCATCCCTACTAAACTTAAAAATCAACTCACCCACCTGTTCATCATGCTTAGGGCTTCACTCAGGCCTTGGTTCAGGTCTCTATTCAGCATTGCTCTTACAAGGGGCCTTCTCTACTACTCAGTATCAGATAGTGCTTTGCATCATTCTCCTCCCCTTGGCTCTACCTCCTTACTATTAATACCTACCTCCGTCTCTGTCTATGTCCATGGCCATGACTATGTCTGTACCACATCCATCATCATAACTGCATCTCTGTCTCTGATTACACCTGTACCTCTCTCTATATGCACAGCTCTGCCTGTACCCACGTGCATATCAATAGCCGAATCTTTATCTGTAATATGCGTGTGTTGATTTCTACTCCTGAACTGGAGTCTGCACTCCACGAAGGCGAGGACTTTGTCATTACTGTCATCTCAGTGTTTGGAACAATGCCTGGTGTATACCAGGCTGGTGCAAAAGTCATTGTGGTGTTTAGCCATTACTTTTAACGGCAAAACCACCACAATGACTTTTGCAAAGGAGCTCAATAAGTATTTCTCAGATGGAGGTACAAATGCTCCACAGTGTCAGTCAGACTTGACTGGGATTCAGATTGGGGCTCTTTTAGCTGTGTGATTGTGGATAAGTTATTTAATTTCCACGAGACTTCATTTTCTCATTTATAAATCAGAAATGTCAACATTTTTCTCAGAGGTCTTTTGTGAGGATAAAATTAGATATTATAACGAAAAAGAGCCATCTCAGCCCTGGCCAGGAAAAGCTCCAAGTTGAGGTCAATCTCCTTCTCCTTCCTGCTGTCTTGTTGAGGATATCCAGATTTTTATGCATTTTCTGGCTTCAAAGAGAAGCACACCTCTTAATATTCACTGCTGGTTATTCTGAAAGTTGGAAAACCAAGACTTCTCAGCTACAGGAGATGACATTAGATAAGCATAAGCATGGCTTTCCACAGGAGGGACCGTGCCAATGCAGAGCAGATTTACTTGACTTGAAGTATGCTGACGGTAAATGTTCCCCCCCAAAGTCAAGAGCAACGGTGGTTTATTATTTAATTTTATTAGTAGACGAAAATGGACACTTAAGGACTGTATTTTTGCCACTAGAGAGCATCACCTTACGCATTTTCCCCATCACCTGACATAAGCGACACTATCTTAGGAATTAAAACTTTGAAGAAGGCCTCTTTCTTTTCGTGGTTAAAAACCAAATACTTTTCCAATGGAGAATGCATCTCCCTTGGAAATAGTAACCATTCTAGTCAAGGAAAAGATGAGCACTAAGCATCTGCTACAAGTTTCATACACATCATTGTGCCTGTTGTTCACATCAAACCAAGCATCAGCTGCACGTTGATGTCGCATAACCAGCCCCAGGTCATGTGGCTGGTTACCCGTGGGTCCTGGAATCCATCTCGTGTCTGTCTGACTCTGGAGCCAGGAAAGGGCCCCACCACTGCTCTGTGATACCTCAGGTGATGCCAAGCCAGTCTCTACTGATGGCTCTATCAAAAAACACAACACAACAAAACAAAACCAAAAACTGAGAGACAGAATCCCAAGCGTGTGTAGTGTTACATTTGTGGAGTTCTTTGTTGTTCACTAATGGCTCCTTTATAAATCATTTCAGTTTTTCCCAACTATAAAGTCACAAGGTTTTATATCACTTCCCAGAGAAAGCAGAAGTTGTATGACTCTACTGAAGGTCCCAGTTAATAAGGAGCAGAGACCGGAATTCCTCCTTCTGATGGTAGACCCTTACTCTTTCCGCTATTCTCCATGGACTTTCTAGAGCTTTCATTCCGTAGTTACAGTCTTACTTATGCATTTGCTGAGTATTTTCTCACAGACAGTCACTCTAGCAGCTGCTGGGAACACACAGAACCTAAACTAATGTGGACAAAGTATCTGTCCTCGCACAACTTATGTTCTGAAGGACAGAGACAGGCAACAAACAAATAAATGTGTCTTTATAGTAGAATGATTTATAATCCTTTGGGTATATACCCAGTAATGGGATTGCGGGGCCAAATGGTATTTCTGGTTCGAGATCCTTGAGGAATCGCTGCACTGTCTTCCACAATGGTTGAACTAGTTTACACTCCCAACAGTGTAAAAGTGTTCCTATTTCTCCACAGCTTCACCAGCATCTGTTGTTTCCTGACTTTTTAATAATTGCCATTCTGACCGGTATGAGGTGGTATCTCTTTGTGGTTTTGATTTGCATTTCTCTAATGACCAGTGATGATAAGCTTTTTAAAAATACGTTTGTTGGCTGCATAAATGGTTAATTTAATATGTTTAAATGTACAGATGTTGTAACACTAAGAAGTTATAATGCTCTAATAAAAGCATATCTTAGGCTGGGCGTGGTGGCTCATGCCTGTAATCCCAGCACTTTTGGAGGCCAAGGTGGGTGGATCATTTGAGGTCAGGAGTTTGAGGCCAGACTGGCCAACAAGGTGAAACCCGTCTCTACTTACAAAAATTAGCCGGGTGTGATGGTGGGCACTTGTAATCCCAGCTACTCAGAAGGCTGAGACAGGAGAATTGCTTGAACCTGGGAGGTGGAGGTAGCAGTGAGCGGAGATCACGTCAGTCCAGCATGGGCAATGGAGACTCTGTCTCAAAAAAAAAAAAAAAAAAAGCGTATGTACATAATGTTCTTAGAATTTCACATTTGTAATAATTTCTTTGTTTCTTTTAATTCAAAGATATCTACATGCTTTTAAAATCAATAAAGTTGCAATTAGCTGAAAAAAAATGCATAACATATCAGGTGGTGTAAATGCCAAAGACAAGTCAAGTTCGTGAGGGGATAGGAGTACATGAGGGACAGGGTTGAGGTTTTTAACTGGGTAGTGGGAGAAAGCTGCTTTGCTGGAGATGTTTGGGTGGGTACCTGATGGAAGTGACAAAGCCAGCCAGGGGATTGGCAGGGTTAGAGCAGCAACAACAGCACAATTATTTACGGTGTCAACAAAACATTTAAAGAGCCGATTCTGTTTCCTAAATGTGAGGAGCTATCTGCTGCAGATCCAGCTGTGTTTCCTGAGAACAGGGAAGTGAACTGTAATGAACGTCAACCCCATTCCTTGAAGAAAAGCCCTGTCTGAGCATCAGGAAATGGCCGAGCTGGTGTGGGCTCTGCAAAGCGAATCTCACTCTGCCTGCTCTCTAGGACCCAGACCAAGCATGTTTTTGGTTTAAAGTAGTTTCTCTCAAAAGACTGCAATCTTCCTGGCAGATATCATGCATTTTTATCATATTTCCCAGAACAGCTCAGATTCTCAAGGACCATATATGTGAATTATCTATAGTGCAGTTAAATGTCATGAAGTTGTCTAAGCCTTTTTAATTAATAGGATTCATAAGTGCTCACTGGAAGTCAGTACTGTAGAATTCATTTTTTTTCCTACTTGACATTTAAGTAGCACTCTTTAACATTTAAAATATATTATCTCATTTTATTGTCACAACAAGCCTATGAAGTAGTTGAATAGGAGATATATTATCTGTTTTTTCTACCTCTTTCCTTTCCTTTACTTTCCTTTTCCTTCCTTCCTTCCTTCCTTCCTTCCTTCCTTCCTTCCTTCCTTCTTTCCTTCCTTCCTTTTCCTTCCTCCCTCCCTCCCTCAATCCTTCCTTCCTTCCTTCCTTCCATCTTTCCTTCCTTCCTTCTTTCCTTCCTTCCTTCTTTCCTTCCTTCCTTCTTTCCTTCCTTCCTTTCAAAATGGAAAGTTAAATGGTATTTGATGGGAAGAAAACTGCTGGAATTCTAGTGACTTAAAAACAACAGGATATACTTTCCAATCATCAAAATTAACGTTTATAGAAAACATAATATTTGCTTGCTGGGAAGAGTCTGTGAGACAGCAACCCTTGCCATGGGAATGTAAAAAGATACAAATCTTATGGAAGGCCACTTGGGAAAATGCATCAGGAATTTTAAAAATTGTTTACCTTTTGACACCAAAATTGTGCTCCCCAAAGGCATCATTAGAACTGCAATAAAAGTCAATAAACCAAAAATGTTTATCCCAGCACTACTTATGAGAGCAAAACTTTGAATAAAGCAAATTACTTAACAACAGGCAAAGGTTAAATAAGCTGTGATACCCGGCTTTGGTGGAACCGGACGCAGTCACTGGGGACTACATTGGGGATATTCTACTCTCTGGAGGAGAGGTTAGAGAAAACTTGACTTTCTGGCGTCTTACTTTTTGCCAAAACAATCTCCAAATCCCAGCAGTGGGGGCCAGTTTGAGATGCATTTGGGCTACAAGTACTGTCAGCAGCCACAGCACGCTAGACTTAGAGACAGGGCAGCTTCCTCTGTTTAGTCTGGTGGAATTTCTCAAGAAAGAGATGTTAGCACGAGGCCAGGCAGTGATGGCTGTGGGTGGGATAGGGTGGGGTCCCTGGCTGCATCTGCAGGTGCTTCATGGGGGCTTGTTTTCCCCTACAGGGGAAGAATCTGGAGCCCAGGGTTCCAGGACCAGGCAGGTCATCAGCTCACTGAATAAACGTGAAGACACTAGTTTACCACACACCTCTGCCATTTTCTGGTGGAAAAGAGTGTTAATATAAGCAATATTTCTATAGTTCTTAATTTCTGCTAGTCATAGTTCTAAGCACATTACAAATAGCAGCTTGTTTAATCATCAGGACAACCCTGCGAGGTGGGTAATGCTCTTCTCCCCACCTTACTGATCAGGAAACTAAGACAGAAGGAGGTTAAGTGCTTGCTGATGGGGTTCAAAGCCACGCTTTTAAACTCCACACTCCACTGCCTCTCAATAAAAGATTTGTAAGTTCCCTCTCAGCTCTCACATCCAATGACTATAATTTTATGAGGTGAGTTTTCAGCCAGTATAGAAGAGTCTTGTTCTAATCCCCTAAATCAAACTGCAATTTGATTTCACTTGTCTCTTGTTCTTCCTTCTCGTAAGACAGATTTCACACCTGAAATCCCATTGTATTAATTACGGTGGATGTGGGTCTGCACGTGGAAGGGAAAAGTTGGGTTCTAGCTATACGCGGAGCTCATGAAAGATATGTTTTAGCTCCTCGAGGCCTGCAGGAGCTGAGGGGGTGACTGACTGGCTCTGGGTTCCCTTCTCCTCAGGAGCTGAGGGGTTAAGTGGGCTGGCTCTGGGCTCCCCATGCCTGAGGGACCCAGCTACTCTCCAGGTGCTTCTCGTCACCTCTGCTGAGTGACTCCAAACTGTTCTGTAAGCCCCGCCTTCCCTTAGGCTCACAGGAGTCCAGGTCAAGAAGGAAACACAGACGTACCTCCTCCCCTGCCCGCTTCTGTCCCCTGGGAGCTGGTATTTCCTTTGCAGCAGTCCATCCCCGTTTACCCCCAGGAGCCTGGAGCTCACACCGGGGTGAGCGTGAGCTCTGGCTTCTCTCCATTCCCTAATTCCAGTCACCTCTCTGGAGGGGCATGGGGAAAACTATGATTTCTCTCCCCTGGGTGACTTCTGGGGGCAGCTCCTGGGGTTCTGAGACTTTCTTTTTTCTCTCTAGAGGAGAGCACCCATGCTTCCTCCAACTGCTGCGGCAGAGCTGCGTTTCCTCAGTCCTGCTGTCCGCTTCCAGCCCCGCTCTGATGCATCTGACATCATTTCCTCATCTTGTCTCTGGATCTGGTTCTCCCAAGGCCTTAGTCCCTGTGTCCATGGTCCCTCTGTTCCTGGGCTCCCTGGAGTCCATTGTGAGTCCGAGTCCTCGCCTTCCGATCATCTGCCTCTGGAATGACCCTTGGGTTTGTCTTTCACTCTCCCTCCCTTCTGCCACCTTCCCGGTTCATCTGCCACCTTCCCCAGCTTCATCGGGCATCAGTCTTGTAGCTGTAGCCAGGAGCCACCAAGCCACTCCATTCTCTTCTCAGCTCCCAGAGTGTGATGGTTAATATTGACTGTCAACTTGATGAAATTGAAGGATGCAAAGTATTGTTCCGGGTGTGACTGTGAGGGTGTCGCCAAAGGAGATGAACATTTGAGTCCACAGACTGGGAGAGGCAGACCCACCCTCAGCCAGGGTGGGCACCATCTAATCAGCTGCCAGTGCAGCCAGAATGCAAGCAGGCAGAAGAACATGGAAAGACCAGACTGGCTGAGTCTTTTGGCCTCCATCTTTCTCCCGTGCTGGATACTTCCTGTTCTGGAACATGGGCCTCCAAGTTGTTCGGCTTGGGGCTCAGACTGGCTTCCTTACTCCTCAGCTTGCAGATGACCTGTTGTGGGATCTCATCTTGTGATCATGTGAGTCAATTCTACTTAATAAACTCCCCTTTATACATACATCTATCCTATTAGTTCTGTCCCTCTAGAGAACCCCGACTAATACACAGAGCAATCCTGGAAACAGCCTCACTGCCTCACCACTCCCCCGGGACCCTTTTCTTTTTTTTTTTTTTTTTTTTTTTTTCTTTACTTCCCTCTTTGACTTGTACTCTCCCTACTCGGCCAACCAGGCTTCCCACTGCTGGCGCTCCTCTGCTCCCGGGGACACTCAGGGTCTCACCCGTTAAGCCTGTGCCTCTCGTTGTCCCTGCTCATGCCAACCTGGGCTGCCTGGCTTCTCCCACTCCTGCCTCCTGTTCTTTCAAATCCCTGATCAAGTTTGGCTTCTGAAATGGACCGTTCTTCAGTCCCCTGGGCCAACTCAGCTTTCCTTCCTCCCGGTGTTCAGGGGACCGAACAATGTAACCTTTTGTTGGCCTTTGTTTCACATCTGTTCATTACTTTAGAAATGTTGTGTTGTCGTGTGAAATAATGCGTCTACAGGCTATAAATTAAAAGACAGTGTAAAAGGAAGCGGTGAAAAGTGAGTCTCCCTCTGCCTGAATGTCCAGTCCCCATTCCTGGGGCTAATGTGCACTGTTCCTTGTGTGCCCTTACAGATAAAGGCCATGTATGAAGTCACTATGCATATTCTATTTTTAATTTATTACTAAAGCACATGGCAGCTTACAGTACAATTTTTTTCTATACCTTGTTTTTCACTCAAAATATAGCTTGGAAAATATATATCCACTTTGGGATTTTTTTTCACATGAACATATAGCTACTTCACCTGTTTTCCCGTCTGTGTAGTGTTTAATTGTATAGATCAATCTGAATTTATTGAGTGGATTCTTGACTGTTATTTCCAGTTATTAGCTAGAATCATCAATGCTTCCAAAGAACACCAGCATGTGTGTATGTGTGCCTATGTGTGTGCATACATGTATTTGTGTATCCTTATGATCATATCTGTAGAATAAATACATAAGAAAGTAACCACTGAGTCAAAGAATACATTCATTTTATTTATTTTTAATTTGTTCACAGTTGATCACCTTGGCATCCAAAAAAAGTTACATTAACATAGTCACACCAACAGTGTAAAATATTCTTCTGTTTTAATTTTTGTGAGTTATATAAGCAAACAATCCCATAGCACTGTTTTAATTTGTATTTTTAAATAAATGAGTGTGTACATTAGTTTCTGTTTCTAAACCTTTTGTATGTCTTCTGTCTCTTCACATACTCTGCTTATTATCCTACTGGGTCACTGTCCTTCTAGAATACCGATTGATAGAGATTCCTTTATATATTTACGTACAGGTCCTGTGTCTTTTGCATTGTACAAATTTTCCAATTGTGACTTTACGTTATTTTTTTTTTCCTGAAGAAGTGTTACATTTTTAATGTATTGAAATGTATTAATCTTTTCCTTAATGGCGTCTGACTTTCATGCTTTGTTTAGAAAGTTTTCCCAATTCTAAGATACTTTTTTATGTCTTAATTTTCTTCTGTAATCCCAGCACTTTGGGAGGCTGAGGCGGGTGGATCACAAGGTCAGGAGATCAAGACCATGGTGAAACCCCGTCTCTACTAAAAATAGAAAAACTTAGCCGGGCGCAGCGGCGGGCGCCTGTAGTCCCAGCTACTCGGGAGGCTGAGGCAGGAGAATGGCGTGAACCCGGGAGGCGGAGCTTGCAGTGAGCCGAGATTGCGCCACTGCACTCCAGCCTGGGCAACAGAGCAAGACTCCGTCTCAAAAAAAAAAAAAAAAAAAAAAAAAAAAAAAAAAAAAAAAATTTTCTTCTAGTTCATGATGTCACCTTTTACTTCTATTTTGTAATCTATCTGAAATTATTTTAGTGTTAAAATATATGCTAATTTTTCTCTTCACCTCTCTCTCATGACTGATTTTGATGGCAAGAACTGCATTTTGCATTTGAAATCTACTGAAGATGCAGTAACATGTTTGGCGAGCACATGGCACTAAATACTTACTTGCTGCAATGTACCCCTAACATGTGGGCACTGCTAGCGTAGAGATAACTGTTGCTATTCACTGAAAAGTTACCATGTGCTGAGCAAACTCTCTAGAAATTTTACCCATTTTAAATCCCACAACCCTGCAAGGTGTGTGTTTTTATCTCTATTTAATATATAAAAGTAAGAAAGATCCTGAGATCATACATCTTAAAACTGGTCTCACAGAAGCAAGACCTGAACCTGAGTTGTGTGTCTTTGGAATGCTGAGGTTTTCCAGCCTCTGTTCCTGCCAGTAAAGGTGGAAGGAGGGGTTGGGTGATGCATGGATACATGGAGTAACCTCTTTTCGGTCCACTAACTGGAATTTATAGTCCTAAAGGTTTGGTCTTTACATTAAATATTTTTCTGAATTGGATTTAAACCTCTTCACCATCTACTGAGCCTGATGAGGTAAGACTCATAAATGTTGCATGTTGGCTTCTGTCCCGGTGCGGTAGATATGGGCACTTTACAGTGATAATTTCCTCCTAATTGGTTGTAACTAATGCACTGCCATTCTGGAATTTGTCACTTACCGAAATGTACCTTAGCAAATGGACCGTGTTCTCCATCTAAATGTAAATTGACACACACTAAAACACAGCTCAGCAAGAGGCAAGTGGGATTGAGAAGAAAAAGGGGACCTGAAGGATCTGCCCTAGTGGGCAGTAGTTGACCTGGTGAGTGGGCTGCCTCCTGCTAAATCTCTTCTGGGTGAGAGAGGACAGCAGAAAGGGCCTGGAGTTGGGAACCCAGAGACTGCTGGAGAGGCAAGCCAGTGCTGAAAGTCAGTGAGGTCTCCTGCATCTGCCTTTCCTCTTCTTGGGTCTATTTTCTCATAAGAAAAATGAAGAGGCTCCATTAAATCTACGGTTTCAAACTCTGCTCTGCAGAGGTCACTTGGGGTCATTATAAAGAAGGACCCCACGCTGGCAGAGATCAAGTCCTCTTCTCCGACCCACCCGCACAGCCGTCCGCTTCACCTGTTTTATATCTTAGGGCTGCGTGGATAACAATATCTTAAACACCAAAACTGGGGCTCTCCCTGGTGCCTCCAGCTCTGACATCTGAGATCTTCCTGAACAAATGCTTGTGCTCCAGCCACAGCACCAAGCCTCACTGTGCTCCTGTCCTGATGAACAGTGAGCACGACAGACCCAGCGTGTGCCCTGCCTACTGGTTTCCAGACCCTCCTTGCCAGCCAGGAGATAAAACAGAGGTGCAGGAGAGGTATCAAAGTCAAGACAAGGCAGTGGGAGCAGCCTTGGTTAGTCTTGGCACCCGCAGGAGCAGGTCACCACACCCTCATGGAGCAGCCAGCGCATCCCTTGTGAAAGGAACTCATGTAGCAGAGGGTGATGGGGGCACCTGTGTCCCTGTGCAGAGCTTCCAGTCCGCGGAGGTTGAGGACATGTGCAGCACCTGCCTGCCCCAGCTGGTGGACCGTGGGTTGCTGTCTTGGGTTGGAGAGGCGTCCATATCCAGGCAGGGTGGGTGAGGAAAGCAAGCATACTGAGGAATTGAGATGACACATGACACTTTTAGATGGAGGGGATCTTTGCTTTCTTTTTGTTAAACAAACCAGAATGTCAATGAACTCATCTCTCCCTTTCTTTCTCTGTCTCTGTCTCTGTCTGTCTCATGTCTATTCTCCTGAGCTGTGATTTAAGTGCGCCAAGGGTCTGAAGGTTTGCACACCAATGTGGTAAAATGGCACACATAGTATTTGTGTCGGGATGAATTCTCACTTCCTTGGGGCTGGGCTGAAACCCTCAGGCTTGAAAGAGCCAGACTTTGCAGGAGAAACACACTTGGAAGTGAGAGAGTGAGAAGAAAATAAATTCAGAACGATCTGCAAGGAATCTCGTCTCTGCCTTTTACAAGCCGGTGAGAAGTTACAAGCTGAAGTAATTTACAAGCAAATTACTTCACCTGTCTAATTGTCATTTTCCATATTTGTTCTAAGGTGATGTAGATTAGCTTTGGGACCTTAATGCTAATACTAGTATCTACCTTCTAACTTTGTTTTAAGAATTCTTAGAAAACTACTCGTCTTAGCTAACACGTCTGAAATATTTGTTCATTAGATGAAAGTGATTATTTTGCCCAGGTTAGCATACCTTTTAATGACTTTATATATGTGTGGTGTCATTGTTATCATTTAATATTGTATTCTACTTCCGTGCGGCAGACAGAACCCACCATGCACACACGGGTGTGTCAGCATGTAATTTCCTTAGACTTGTGAAAAGGTCAAATAATACAATTTTGGAGAAAAAGTTAAAATAACTATTTAAGTCTCAAAGGGCAGAAATTGAAGTCTACCTTCAAAGTCTTATCTTCCTCGCTGCCTTTTCCGTGAACTATCCAGCGTTTAAAGGAAACCTTTCCATATCAAAATTCAGAAGTATGTGTGGGCACCAGAATGAGATCTTGGGCTCCATCACGTATTTCTTTAGAAATGGCACTTTCTGTGGGTCATTTCCTCTCCTGAGAGGTCAACCTTTTGGGTGTAATGATTCTGAAGTTCATTCGGTTCCAAAGTAAGTTCTTTGATTCTCTTCCATCTGCACCCTGAGTCCATGGTTTCTACACGAAAATTAAGAGACGTGGTTTGACGAGTCCAAGCTTATGATGGAGAAAATGGGAAGAGATATTTGAAGTTGAAGTGGTCTATCATTAGGCCCTTTCTCAGGATCTTTCTGATGACTTGAGTTCATTTCTCAGCCTATGGTAATGCTCTACATGTCAGTTTATATATGTTTTAACTTATTTTAAGTTCAGGGGTACATGTGCAGGTTTGTTATACAGGAAAACTTGTGTAATGGGGATTTGTTGTACAGATTATTTCATCACTCAGGAATTAAGCCCAATACCCGTTAGTTATTTTTGCTCATCCTCTCCCTCCTCCCACCCTCCACCCTCCACCCTTTGATAGGCCCCAGTGTGTGTTGTTCCCCTCTACGTGTCCATGTGTTCTTATCATTTAGCTCCGACTTATAAGTGAGAACATGCAGTGTTTGGTTTTCTGTTCTTGTGTTAGTTTGCTGAAGATAATGGTCTCCAGCTGCATCCATGTTCCTGCAGAGGACGTGATCTTGTTCTTTTTTATGGCTGCGTAGTACTCCATGGTGTGTATGTACCACATTTTCTTTATCCAGTCTATCATTGATGGGCATTTAGGTTGATTCTGTCTTTGCTAGTGTGACTAGTGCTTCAGTGAACATACAGGTGCATGTGTCTTTATGATACATGATTTCTATTCCTTTGGGTATATATCCAGTAATGGGATTGCTGGGCCTAATGGTATTTCTGTGTTTAGGTCTTTGAGAAATTGCCACACTGTCTCCCACAATGGATGAACTAATTTACACTCCCACCAGCAGTGGTTAAGGGTTCCTTTTCCCCGCAACCTCACCAGCAAGCTGTTAGTTTTTGACTTTTTAATAATCACTGATCATTAGAGAAATGCAAATCAAAACCACAGTGAGATACTTATCTCACCCTAGCCAGTTTGTATTTTCTGTGTTGGAAATTCTATACTTCTGGTTTTCCAAATACTCTTTCTTTGGGCAGCGTGTGACTCAGCCCCAGTGACGTGTGTGTCGTGTGGTGCTGACCTGTGGTGCTGACAGGCAGGCTCTGGAGACAGGTGCTGCGGCTCCATTCAAGACGTCACCATTTTCTATGAAACCAAACTCATTTAAGACTGACAAAACGTCTCTGCTAAATTTTCAGTTTCAGCTATCATACATTGAGTATCCAAAGTTTAAGTTGCTCTCAGAATGCCCCTTGCCATTTTTAAATGAACTTTAATTGTGGTAAAACACACAAAAAAATATTACCATCTTAAGATTTTGTAAGTGTTAAATTCAGTCGTGTTAAGTACATTTACAGTGCTGTGCAACCAACCCCCGGAACTCTTTTCATCTTGAAAAACCGAAACTCTGTACCCATTAAGCACCAACACCCTACCCTCTCTCTAGTCCCAGTCCGAGGTGACCACCGTTATACTTTCTGTCTCTGAGAATTTACATCATATCAGTGGAACCACACAGCATTTGTCTTTTTGTGAGCGGCTTGCTTCACTTAGCATAATACTGTCCAGATTCATTCATATTGTAACATGTGTGAGAATTTCCTCTTTTTGAGGCTGAATACTGTTCTGTTGCATGCATGTTGCATGCTTTGTTCAAGGACGAAAGCTTGAGTTGTGGCCGGTTCCCGCCACTGTGAGGGGTGCTGCCTGAGCATGGTGTGCACCTGCTCTGCTCCCCACCCTGCTCTTCCTCTGTGGATGCAGCATCTGCTTTGTCGTCTCTTCTCTAGCAGGGGATATTCATGACCACCTTTCTGTCCTTTCAAAGAAGATATTTTTCTTGTCTTCATTCTCTCATTTTTTAAGGTTCCTTTTTTCACTTTTTTCTTCTTTCTGTCTTTCCTTGTTTCTTCTGTGTGGGTTGAATAGTGGCTTTCAGAAAGGTAAATTCGAGTCCTAACCCCCAGAACCTGTTATCATATTTGGAAAAGGGGAATACGCAGACATTAAACTAGGGATCTCAACAGAAGATCATCCTGGATTATTAGGGTGGATCCTAAATCCAATGACAATGCCTTCAGAGGATGCATGGAGAGCAAGGAGGAGGCCACGTGGAGACAGAGGCAAGGACCAGAAGCCAGGGGACATCCAGAACCAGCACAGCTGGAAGAATCAAGAAATGATTCCCCCCTAGAACCTTGTGGGGGAATGGGATTCTGGCCTCCAGACTGACTACTCTGATTTAGGATTCTGGGCTACAAAACAGCAAGAGAATATATTTCTGTTGCTTTAAGTGACCAAACTAGTAGTCATTTGTTAAGATAGGCATAGGATACTAACCCTTCCTTCCTTCCTTCTTTCCTTCCTTCCTTCCTTCCTTTCTTCCTTCCTTCCTCCCTCCCTCCCTCCCTTTCTTCCTCCCTCTCTCCCTCCCTTTCTTCCTTCTTCCTCCCCACTCCCTCCCTCTTTTTACCTCTCCCTCTTTCCCTCCCTCTCTCCTTCCTTCCTTCCTTCCTTGCTTCCTTCCTTGCTTCCTTCCTCCCTCCCTCCCTCTTCCTCCCTCCCTCCCTCTTCCTCCCTCTCCTCTTCTCTCCCTCCCTCCCTTTCACCTTCTCTCTTTTCCTCCCTCCTTCTCTCCTCCGCTTCCTTCCTTCCTCCCTCTCTCCCTTACACATCTAATCACATGTAAGTGCTGGGTAAAGCAAGTAGACAGCAGCTCTCAGGATGGCTGTGTGTGCTCCTGGGTGGATGCAGTGGGGTGGTTTTGTGCTGCTCATGGGGACTGGGCAGGAACCTAGCTGTTCTGTCCACAGAAGCGTCCTCCATCTGTTGCCTGATCTCTGGTCAGGGCACGGATGGCGGGGCCCCTTGCTCTGTGGGCAGACTGTCATGGGCTCCTCCCATTTTGTGTATGATGCCGTCTGCCCAGTGGGGCTGCTGTCCTGGCTGCAGGCTCCTTTTGTTTAGCATATCTAGTGACCCCCATGTTTTCACAAGGGTGGGGCAGGGCAGCTCCCCTGTAGCTGAGGTTGGAGGAAGGCACTGGGAGCCGCATTGCTGCTTCTAGTAATTCCTCAGGGGGTGAGTCCTGGCCCGCTGGCCCTGAGCTGGGGTCTCAGGTTTCCTGCTTTGCTGAGTCAGGTGTTGCTTGTTGATGCTTCTCAGCCTCTAAATTTTTCTCTCTGATGTTGTCTTCTCTCCAGTTCCCTTTGTCCTCTAAAGTCTATGCCTTTTAGATTTATCTCTTTGTTGTCATTTTAATGGGATTTTAGGAGGGTAAGGATGTTCAATCTGCCTCTTTAACCCAAAGCCCTGAGCTCTTTTTATAAAAGCTAATTTTAATCCTTTGAACTGACTAAAAGGAAGTAGCTAAAATAAATGTTGAATTTGATATGGGAACGATAACTGTACAGGAGGGGAAATGGCAAAAATCAAAAGCATCCGGCATTATGATTGTTTCATAAGTATCTTGGAATTCTCATCCCACTTAAGAAAGAGAAGGAGGGCATGGAAAGCGACACAATGCAGAAAGAATAGACTCACACTTGAAAATTGATAGGTCTGAAAATCAATAGGTCCTGCATAGGAATATACCTTTAAAAAAGAATTCAAATGCTGCATACACACATCCACCTCGAAAGGTGTGTTAGGGCTGGCTTGTGCTGGTGCAAGGCCACTGAGCACCTCCTGGCTCCTGACCTGGCACCTGAAGCGTTTACCCCACAGCAGTGAACAAATGTGACAAAGGAGGGTTTGCCCATCCCCCACCAGCTGTTGAACATTTACCAACACATTACTGCATGTCATGTGTAAACAGACCGACCCACACACCACTCGCACACACACACTGCCTATAGGGCTTAAGTGTAAGTCCGTGAGCATGATCTCTCTTGACGATTTCTGCTTTGACACAGGCTTTCTGGCCACCTAGGCCTGCATCATTCACACCTCTGAGCACGCCTTCTGTCCACCTCTGTCTGTTTCTAGCCAGCGCCTGGGCTTGCACTGACCCGGCAGGTTTCTCTGCGTCCTTAGGGCCTGGCTCGGGGATCTTTCCCTTCAGGGACCCTTTTTGTCATTTTCAGGCAGAGTATGGGTCTCTCCTCTGTGCAGGCTCTGCTCGCCTCTCTCCAAGCCCCTGTATTCTGGAATCTTGTGGCTCCCTCTTGGATCCTGAGCTTCCTATAGCACTTGTCCCCAGCACTTAGCAGGGATCCTGTTTCTCAACATTGCTCAGGGTCGGTTAAAGGAAGAAGTGAGTACACAATAGTCCCACGGGTCAAGTGGCAAATGCAGAAGTAGCACCCACCTTGCCCTGGGGTAGCCCCAGGCCTCCTGGCCGGCTTTTTACTGGAGATGCCTAAAAGGCTCAGGGGAGCCCATGCATCCCCAGTCTTGGTGACTGCCCCATCCCAGCTGGTCCCCAACAGCACAACCCTTGGGAAGTTGGCACTGATTTCCTAGTCTGCGACCTTCTGTCCACTGTGCGGTTTATGCCAGCCAGCTTGGCCAAGGCCCTCTCTGCAGGCTGTCCCTCTGGGGCCCCTGTTGTGCCCCACAGCCTGTACAGAGTGACACCAGCCAGGGCAAAGATATGGAGAGGTGGCCGTGCAGCCCCTGCTGTCACACAGAAGCTGAGCCCCCGAGAATGGTGGTCATGGGGAGACGGGTCGGAGAAGCAGTGATAAACCATCTCCGGATGCGGTGGGGAGCAGGAGCCTTGGTCCAAGGTGCGCTGACCACTGTTCTTCTCTCTAAACGCTCCATTCAGATTTTGAAGTAAAACATGGCTAGGGATAGTTATTTGTCATGTGAAAACTGAATTTTAGCTCTGAACAGAAAGAAATACATGGAAAGCAACTTGCTGCTGACCTCACTTTTCTGGGTCTCTGCCTAGCAGGGCCTTCCAGACGGCCTGCCTCTCACGCCGCCTTGTCGCCACGCTCACTGCGCTGCTCTGCCGCCGTGCTGCTTATGAGAGGCCCTGTGCAGCAGCACACAGCCAGGCCCCCAGGACAAGCCACCTGCTGCCACGGCTCTGGAATAGAGTGTGAAGCCGTTGGAACCAGTTGTCCCTTCAGAGACCTGGCACTCACCTGCGTGCAGGTGACTACAACATATGCGATGCCCTTGCTGGAGGAACAAAGCACACCTTTTTAGGGGTCTCCAGAAGAGGCATTTGGGTTTCCCTCTTGTTTTAAATCATTTTCTATAAACTCTGTTGTCATGATCTTTCTTTGCATCTTTCTCACTCATGAGTGTCCCTAACCAGTCTTCACGGCCCCCTGCACATACAGACCCTCTCCGATGCACACGTGTATCTGATCTTCCACACACGGGGATACCTGTGAATACAAAGAGAGGGTATTTCATCTGAGAATATGACAATAGCTAACATTTGTGTAGCACTTTCCATGTGTCAGGCATTTTGTAAGCCCTTTACCTCTATACACTCACAAATTCTTCCTGCACCTCTACGAGTTAGTATAATTCTGATTCCCATGTTACAGATAAGACCCCTGAGGTGTGGAGAAGCCGAGTCACTTGCCAAAGAGCAGCACAGCTGGGACAGGTGCACTGGCATGGAACCCGGGCTGTGTGGCTTCAGAGTTTCTGTTCTTCACGTCACATTTCTATGGTCATTCACTGAGTGTCCCAGCTGACTGTACCCCTCAAAAAGATGTAGAAACCCTAGCCCCTAGGACCTGTGAATGTGACCTTATTTGGAAAGAGAGACTTTGTATATGTAATTAGTTACCATGAGGTAATTAGTGTGGGCCCTAATCCAGTAGGACTATGTTCTTACAAGAAGAGAAGACAGAAGCACATAACGAGAAGAGGGGCCATGGGACAGCAAAGGTAGGAAATCAGGGGGAGACAGCTGTGAGTTCACTGCTGGCTAGGATGAGGCAGCTGTGAGGGCACTGCCAGTCGAAAGACAATAGAAATGTGATGTGAAGAACCCAGATTCTGAGGCCAGACAGCCCAGATTCCAAACCGGTGTGTGGCTACTCCCAGCTGTGCTGCCCTTGGCAACTGACGCGACCTCTCCATACCTCACATATCTCATGCCAAGGATTTCCAGCAAACATCAGAGGCTAGGACAAGGCAAGGAATGATTCTCTCCCATGGGCTTCAGAAGGAGTGTGGCCCGGCTGATTTCAGACTTCTGGCCTCCGGAACCATGAGAGGAAAGATTTCTGTTGCTTAAGCCACACAGTTCGTGGGACTTTCTTACAGCCATCCCAGGTAACTGACACACTGAAGGCTGCCCTGAGCCAGGTCCTTTCCAACTCACAAAGTCACCCGGCCACCAGAATGCACCTGCAAGTTGAGTACATCCTCAGCCCCATTTCACAGATGAGGAAGGTGAGGCACAAAGTCACTCAACTTTAAAAATTTGAACCAAAGCTTGTCTACTTCCAAGAATTGTGCTCTTTTTGTAACATTCCTTCAAATTCTTTCTGTGTTACTTTCATAGAATGAAATAGCAATTTTATTATATGTGCCAGTAGAAAATCCAAGGAAATTTCATTCTCCAGGATAATTTCTTTACTCTTCACTTAAAATTTACTGATCATTTATTATGTGCTAAGCCTGTTGTGGGGATAAAAGAAGTGAAGAGGTAGTCCTTTCCTTCAGGAGCTCATAACCTAGCTGGGAGACAGACCTACGAGGCACTGACAGTGCCATGGTGATATTGCTCCCGTGGAATCAGGAATAACTAATGCATGCTAAGATGGAAGAGGAGGCAACTTTCATGAAAGTTGGAGGACACACTCAGAAAAGGAGTAGCCCTTGAGTCTTAGACAAGAAGATGGATTTAGGAAGACAGCCTGGAAAATGGACTTAGGGGATGCCAGTGGGTGGAGTCCTGGGAGCTCCTGGTGTGAGGGATGCTGGTGGTGCCTGGTGTGGCTGGAGAGGGGAGAGGCGGACATGGAAATGCTCCTGTGTCCTGGACGCCTTCCAGGGCCATGCGAGGTCATTCCGAGGGATTCTGCTGGTAGGGGTTTCCTGGGTGCACTACTTTCTAATCTCTCCGGGGGCCCCTAAGGAGGGGATAGAAGAGGTGGTTGGCAAAGAAGAGCCTTCAGGCAGGCAGAAAGTCAGGTCTCCGGCCCTCCTCCCCGAGCCAAGCACAGCAGCCCCATCTGGATCTGATTTATTTGAGCTCCCGCTGCAAGTTTTCTCCTCCTTCTCCTTTTTCTCTTCCTCCTCCCTCTTATTCTTATTTCTCTCCCTTCCTCACTCTTTCTCTTTGTACCTCTTTGCTGCCTCCTCCCTCCTCACTTCTCCCTCCCTGTCTCCTCCCTCCTCCTCCCCTCTCTTCTTTGACAAAAGCGTTTTTTGGTCTAACAGTCTAACTACATAAAAAAATAGCATTCCTACAGTTTACAAACGACCGTCACAGAGCATGACAGAAGACTTCCCGATAACAGAGATGTTCTAAGTAGCACGTTGAAGCTGCTCATTAAGCTTTTATGTCATGGTCTGTTGTACACATAGATCACTACAGCTCCTTACGCTAGCCTCCCAATTCTCTGCTTTTAACCCTAATATGTTCTGGCTCCTTTCTCGATGACAGTTTTTTGGCTGTCATTTGTGAATGACATCATTAGAAAAACTTTGACAAGAATTAATTTTCTGTGTCTGTGTTCACTGTGGCTTCTTTGACTACTGAAATGGCCCAGGGGTGGGGTTCCTGGACTAAGCATGTGCAGGGCGAGGCTGGCCCTTCTGCTCTGGATCTCATGAGGAGGCCAGTTATCACATTCCAGACAAACCTTGGATGGGAGCATTTCTTTTGGACCAAGGTAAGAACTCCATTTATGTGCTTCTTACGTTCATGCACACTTTCTCATTGAACCCCATAGTGATCATGTTAGGAGGGCTTTATTTTTGTTTTATGGATGTGGAAACTGGACACAGGAGTGCTCAATAGTGGAAATCAGATGCTGCATATAGTAAGTGGGGAAGTGAGAGCTGGAGACCGTGGCTCTGAAGCTGAGTCTCTGCTCCCCCTGCATCCTGCTAGGCCTGATCTTTTCTCTGTCCTCCCCTTCCTGTTCACCCTAACCTTGTAGAAGAGTTCCGTCATTGATATTAAGAGCACTTTTCACAGCTAATCAAATATTGTGACTCACTTTGATTACCCCTTACCAGATAGAAGTTTCACACTAGAAATGGTGAAAGGTGGCCTCCTCGTGGTAACAAGGTTGGGATGGGGGTGAGGGTTGGAGGCATGGAGGTAAAGGGGGTCAATCCTTGCTTCTCATATTTTACCTTATAGCAGGCAGACTATGCTGTGATTTGGGGTTCAGAAAATTTGAGTCCCTTATTTCCAAGTAAGATTCTTACCCACAGGGACTTCCTGATACCAAGACCCTGAAGCTCATTCAGAACAGTCTGAGCTACGCTCACCAGACAGAAACAATGAAGTCCTGTGGACAAAACAGAGGCTTTGGGACCTGCAGAATGAGGTTCCAGGGACCCTGGCTGGGTACTCTGGGTGAGTCATTTTATTCCCCTGAGGCTCCATTTTCTCATCCATAAAGTTGGGAGGATAACATCTGTATTCCAGAAAAGTTCAAATGAGATGAGTGAGGGAACGTGTCTGGCCTGGCAAAAATACACTTTTCCTCCCAGTCATACTTGTAAACAGCGTTACAGGGAGGCCCCAGGTAGTGCATACGGATCTGACCTCAGGAAATGCATGATCTGTTTAATATGATTAGATACCTGCTCTGAGAATGTTCGGAATTACAGATTTGAGATCAGAAAGTTCAAAAGAGTCCATGTTATAAAATTTTTGCTTGTTTCCAAACTTGCCCACACAGGGACAAGTAATTATTTAAAAAGATATTGAGATTCTGAGTTCAGAAGAGACATGTCTTACCCCGGGCTTACTGGGAGAGGAGCCAGTTACCTGCTAGCCACTGAGGTTTCAGGTCATTTGCCTGTGGAAGACGGCCCCATTGGGCTGATTTCTCTTCATTGAATTTCCTGGTGCATCCAGTCTCTGCACGTCCTCTGCCTCTGGACCCTTGAAGGGAACTGGGAATCTGCCAGTGGCAAGAGAGGGAGGTCCTTATCCATCACAGCCTGGCTATCTGGGGAGGAGGGAGAGGCAAAGAGTATCCCTCTGGGTCTGGGACAGGAAATGTGACCCAGGGTGGCTGAGCCAGCCCAGCACCAGCTCCTGTCTGCATGCCTCTTGCCCCCTCTCTGTAAGGAGGCATTCATGAAATCTGGGAGAGCCTGTTAGGCCAAAAATACTAGCCGTGGAACACGAGGCTTAGGGAGTGAGTGGTCTGTAACCTGTGGAAAATAGGTGTGATCTGCGTCCTTCCCATCCTCTGCCCCAACAAGGAGACTTGGTGCAACTCCCTTTAAATACACACGCAAGGCAGCCCACACAAGACAGCGGGGACCAAAAGACTTGCTGGGGCCTGACCACGACACTGGCAGCCTCACTGGCTTGGTCTAATGAGTGAGCCGGCTCCAGTCTTGGGATACAGAGACTCATTCATTTATTCATTTCATTTCATCCATTTCCTTTCTTTAACAGATATTTTCCGAACACTTATTGTGACGACACCTGGGAATAAGTGAGTAAAATAAATAAAACAGAGCCTATGATCCCAGGAACTTACACTCAACTGGAGAAGGCAGAAAGGCAAATAAATCCTCAGAAATCAATCTAAAAGAGGAATTTGGTGCTACTTTTCAAAACAGGCAATGGAGCTGTAACTGTCTAGGGAGGAATGGGAAGACTTCACGGAAGAGGGGTGAACTGCCTCTGAAGGAGCCCGGGGTGAAGGCAGAAGCAGGAAGACAGGCCGAACAATGTAGGGAGTTTCAAATCACTGGGTGGTTCCCACCTGGGCCAAGGGTGCAGCCCTGCTGCAGAGGTAGACGAGAGATGCAAGGCAGGGTCAGATTCTGGAAACCTTTGTAAACCATGCTGAGGAGGCTGTTCTTTGCTTCCAAAGAAATACTGTAACAAGAGACACAGAGGAATAAATACAACTTCCCGTGGAGCCTTGAGCGCTCTGGCTAATGAGTGGTGGTTTACAGGCTGGGCAGAGGACCTGAGAGCCCAGCGAGGAGCCAATCAGTCTAAGAACGGCAGGTGAGGCTGGGCCCCCCAAGGGAGGTACAGTGCAGATAAAGGCAGGCATATTCAAAATGTCTTAACTGAAAAAGTGCACGTATGTCGACTCCATACTTTGCTCTTAACTTTGAAATTTAGATGTGTGGATGTAACATTTGATCAAACGTAAAGAGTGTTGTCTATTTAATTTTTCTAGTTAGAAGTCCTTTTGGCTCCGAGCATCTGAGGAAATGACAGAGGGACATGAAGCTGTTACTCCGAGAGACTGCGTGAAAATCTCATTAATTTAGAACACAAGAGACCAGACAATGGATTTGAAGTTAATTAGGTTTGCAATATGTGAAAATATTGCTCAGAAATATAGGATATCTTGTTGACCGAGGAATCGCCATTTATTCTATTAATCAATATAATGTTTTAGGTAAACTGATAATGACAATGATACTTCCTATATTTTGGGGCAAATGATTAGGTGGTTTGGGAAATATATTATTCCTAGCCTGGTTATATTGATGAAATTCATCAGATTCTTGCCTATGTTGATAGCCTTAGATTGTATCTTGGCACCCATCAAATTCTAGACTCTAACAATGTTTTTCTTTCCTTTTTGAATCTTGACCAGCCTGATGGTTAGTAAGATACCCCATACCTTGCCCTTACATTTACTGATTCCTAAAGATGCATTATTATTATTATTTTTCACTTGAAGATCTTTCATCCTTCCTTTAAAAGTGGCTTGTGTATATCAGAGAGTGCTTGACTTCATCTTTTTTTTTGTAAGACCTTGTCATTTGCATTCTATTTACCACTAATACAATCATTCTAATAGGTTTCCTTGACACTGGCCTTCCCCTTAGGTGTGTTCCGGCAGCCTCAGCAGAACGCCTCTCCCTGTCAGTTTTGGTTGCTCCAGCATGACTTCTTGCACATGTGGATAGATATAAGAGCAATTATCATGTCTGTGCTTATTAACCTTTTCTTTCTGTGTTAGCGTCAGTTTAACCCAAGGCTTTGAGATGATTAAGCTGTAATGAAATACTGAACATAGCAGGGAGGAAAGTGTAGCACTTTCAGAAGTGGAATAATGAAATCTAGAGAGGGAAGTGGAGGGTGGTAGAGAGTGCTTGGAGTGAGGGGACTGAAGGTGGGTTTTCTATTTTCTGTCTGCTTTCCTAGAATCAGAAAGAAGGAGGGGGAAGAAGACCAAGGCAAAATAAAAGGTGGTTGATCTTCATTCTTTATGTTTTAAATTAACCAGTGGATTGGGAAAATTTGCATATAGTTTGCAAAGTGAGAGGAAAGGAGCTGAGAGGGAAAAAGCCTGAAGAGCAACAGAAAGGGCAGAGTTGAAGCCCGGTCTTGAGGAGCAGTGGAGAGCGATTGTGTGTTTGTCTGTTTTCACGCTGCTATGTAGAAATACCAGAGACTGGGTAATTTATTAAGGAAAGAGGTTTAATTGACGCACAGTTCCATAAGGCTGGGGAGGTCTCAGGAAACTTACAATCATGTTGGAAGGAAAAGCAAACACTTCTTTCTTCACATGGCAGCAAGAAGGAGAAGTGCTGAGTGAAGGCGGGAAAAGCTCCTTATAAAACCATCAGATCTCATGAGAATTCACTCACTATCATGAGAACAGCATGGGGGGACTGCCCCCATGATCTAATCACCTCCCACGAGGTCCCTTCCCTAACACGTGGGGATTACAATTCAGATTACAATTCAGGATGAGATTTGGGTGGGGACACAGAGCCAGACCATATCAGGTAGGGTCCAGAAGGCTGGAAGGAGAGGTTAGGCTGGGCAGCAAGACACACACCTCCTATTGAGAGAAGAGAGAAGGAAACAGATAATCTTTATGCAGAGAAAAATTGATGTTAGGCTTTATGTTTATTTTATTTTAAAATCTAGGCTACTTGATCACTTTATTAATTTATCCTGAATTGTCTTTCAAACGCTTAACTCAAAATTAGTTAAATTTTTGATAATTTCCTTGCTGTGGGCTACTGGCTCTCCACAGGGGCCACTTGTCCTATCCTAGAGCAGGCTCTCACTATTTAACCCAGCGCTAGAGAGGGAGGGATGCTTTCCTCTAGGTCTTCAATGAGTATCCAGTGGCCCCTTTGATTCAGAAAGGGGAATATAGCCTGCTATCTTAGTCTGAAGAGAGCAGGATTCTTATTGTTGTTAAAAAAAATGCTATATTTAAATTCAAATGTCCTGTGCTTTTTCACAGACTAGAAATAATATCTTTTGAAAGCAGAGAAAGAAAATCTATCAAGCTATTGATTAAATGTGCAGGCTCAAGCCCTCCCTGGGGTTGGGAGGTCCACTGCAGAATGCGGGATGGGGATTTTAGCTTGCAGCACATGCCTCAGCTCCTCTTGCCTCAGTTTCCTTGCTTTGTAAAGGGAGAGATGCATAGTTCTATGGGGACTTGAATAGACAATCCTGCTTATGTGTCATTAACTGAATCAATTTAAGCCTCCTTCTGGGAATGAGAAACTGTGAGTACTGGCTCAAATTTAGTGTGAGAACAATTTCTCCTTAAATTTTCCAGAACCTATGACTGAGGGCTAGAAAGGAGCACTCCTTCTGCTACACTGAAACATCCTATCTTTTTCTTCACCAATCCTCCCCCTGCTCCTCCTCCTCATCATCATTCCTGGCATCTTCAGCTCCATGGTCTGTGGCCACAGCCATGACTCCCCAGCATTGCCTGTACATTGCTAAGCAACTCCCTGGGTTGCTCTGAAGAGCATTTGTCATGTCTCCCGGCCCGCATCGCTGCCTATGCCTGCCGTCCACGGAGCTCCCTGCAGGAGGCTTATTGCTGCCTTGGCATCAAGTACCCATGGAAAGAAGTCCCATGTCTAGTCCCATGTCTGCGCAGATGAGCCAAGTGCTCCCGAGGCCACCAGCCTGGTGGAAGGGGTGCCAGAGAGATGTTAGGACCTGGGCTAAGGCAAAAGAATGACCTCTCCCCTGACCCAGTGCCAGTCTCTGTTGGCTGGCCCCTAACTGTATTTCTTGTTTCCAGACTCATAATGTTTCTAGCAAAGATCTGTCTTTCTCTGGCTTTCCCTCTAACCACCAAGAGTCCCCCTCAACCACCAATCTGTACTCCCGGTTCTCAGTTAAACCCAAACTCCTACCACTTCTTTCTGCCTCTCGAGTCTAGATAAAAGCTCCATCTGCATCAATTCAGACACATAACCCCAGTGGGATTGCACTGTCTACACCGGCAGCACCCAGGGAGGCTCTGTAGACTTCTAGCACACAAAATAAAAAAAAATGGTAGTCCTTAAAGTTCCTTGAATAGGAAGAAATTTTTTTCTGAACAAGCAATCAGAAAACCTGCACAGATAAGTTTATTTATGGGACAATGAGGTAGAGTATTTGTAATTAGGAGATTCCCAGAAAATTCTGAATACTGGGTTGAAGCAGCTGAAAATCCTGACTGCTCTAGGGAGGAAACTAGGCTAAGGCATACTTGGAGAATGGGCTGAGTTTGGACACAGGGAGCTTTAAGACAACACCAATGATGCTGACATGCTGACAACATACAGTCATCAGCTACATGCCAGAGGCTGTCGGAGGCACTGTGTGTATGTTAACACCAACCTTGATAAAACTGTCACAGAGCTAGTACCATCTTCATATGAAGCGCAGTGAAGTGATTTGCCCAAAACACACTGCCAACATAGGGTGTTGGTGTGATTGTAACCCTGTTCTGATAAGTTACAAAGCTGGGGTGCTTGTCCCACATAGCCACATGTGAAGGACATGTCCTGACCACCTGGATCCCTTTCACAGTCCAGGTCATTGTCCCAGGACCATGTGGTCTGTACCCAATAAGGACAACATTTAGATATCTCAGCCCTCCTCCCAGCAACATTATTGACTCTTTCTGCCTCTTTCTTAACTTTGGTTTTCATCTTGAATTTTGTTTCCAGATGTCCTCCGCTTTGGGTTTTGTACTTTACCCCCTCCCTCAACTCTGTCTTACCCTTTTACCTGAGGACACATTTGCCTTTTCTGGTCTCTCTCAAAATCTCAAAGGTCCGCCTGCAAGAAAGTTCTGGCTCACATTGGATGCCTCTGGCTCCTGTCGCCCCAGCCCTGGGATCCAGGAACCAAGCCTGTCATTAGCCATTGTAGCCTCCAGACCCACCTGCATTCTCTCCCTCACAGGCTACTGCAGTCTCAGGAGGCATTGGATGTGAAGTTGGATCCTTCCCAGAAGCATCTAGAAGACAAAAAACATAGAAAGCAGACAGAGCTATGCTTGGAAGCACCAGGGTGATGCACTTGGCCATGAAGTGAGAGGAGAAGGGGCTGATCGCCCAAGCACATCCCTGTTCCTGGACCTCAGTCAGCATGGGGAGCCCTCTGAGAAGGATAGAGGTGACAGTTACTGGGAAACAATGTGAACCACCTTGGCTGCAGTTTTCAGTTTTATCAGCCACTTGTATTCCATGTGGCCCACATGTATTCCATGTGTCCTAGGAGGTGGCTGAGACAATGATGTCCTTGCTATGCCCCTGTAGATGTACTGCCCCAGCACAGCCTGTGATGTTATAAATGGCTCACGTTGAATCTGCCCCTTAAATGCTGACTTTTAGCTTTTGCAATTTGCTTAGTAGAAGGAGAGAAGACCAGCTATTTCAGAATACGCCAATAAAATTGCTCATGGACTGAAAGAACCACTGGTCCTTTTGATTTACATCAGCACACATTGCTGTTTGTCAAATGTACTTGGAGGTTCTCTTGAAATTTCATGCTGTAAATAAGATGGCCGCATTTGCCTAGGGAATATACCCGCCTCCATACGCCCATTTTGATAATTAGTATAGTAAAATCAATATGGTGGAAACTGAGGGCCTGTCAAGAATGAGCAATGGGGTGGCTCGTCCTCTGATTGAACTTTGGCATATATATTGCATAGGAGGCCCTTGGATGACTAGGTAGAGGTGATTTGAATAGCTCTTTGTAAACAACTGATAGATTACTATCTAAAAAACAATACAGAAAATACCCACGTTCTCTGTGGCTCCAATGGGAAGAATAAAGCCAAATTTATGCAACAGTTGCGGGTCAAAAGTTTCAGCTCAACACCATCTCCATTCAGCAAGGAAGAGTTTGCTTTTGAACTGGTTGACCTATCAGCAGAGATCTCTATGCTGGATGTTTCTAAGATGAGTCTATTGTGGGCTGTACATTTAAATAAGATGACCTCAAATGTCACTTTGATTTTTAAGATGCTCTAATTTTTTTTTCTAGTCACATTCCATAGATGAGAGGACAATGATGAGCAAGACATGGAGAGATGTGCTCTGTTTTTAATTCCACATTTTTAATCAAGAAAAGCAGAGCCACCCTGAGGAATTCTTAAAATCTATAAGTAATTAATAAACTCATAGCACCATGAAGGAAATATTTTAATCTCCTATAATCTTACCATCCTCACATAACGAGTATTTTAATTTCTTTATGTTCATATAAAATTTACTATTTTCAGGGTGCTTGATTTTTGTGCAATTTTAATCATGTCACAGAGAAGGTTTGGTGAGAATCAGATTTTTTAAACTTGAATTCAGGTGATTAGGAACAGAATCATTCGTTAGATCTCACTTTAAGTGTGTAGTAACAATAACAAATATTATAGTGCTTTCTAGTAAATGTATATAAATAATGAAATTTTGCACACAAAGTTATGAATAAATAATGTTAATCTTAAGATGTGTCCATTTCCTGCTAGCAATCTTTTTTGCTTAATGCTCTGTACTGCATATTTTCATAATTATATGGTCCATACGTGGGCTTCAGAGACACTGTGAAAAGTGTGAATTTGTCTATGAATTTTGCAAGGATGTCTGTTTGCTATTTTTTCCCCTGGGAGAAAGATCAGTGTTTTATCAGTTTCTCAAAAGAGGCTGTGGCCCCTAATCTCTTATGCACTATTGCACCCAGAATGAAGCCCAAACTTCTTAGGTAGTTCATACAACACCTCCACACCTCTGCACAGGCATGTGCACGCACACTGGGCTCCTTGCTGTAATCTGTTTCTCATTTCTCATCTCCACTTCCCTCCTCTGGCTCCTTTGTAGCTTTAAAAAAATTATGTCTGTTCCCCCAAAAGGTTATGATTTTCATAAAAGGCATGTTTCAGAGTTTTAACAAATGATTCCCCTAGCCTGGTGAACATGCTTTCTCTTTGGGGACACCATCCTCAACTTCCTTCAGCAGGGGCCATCCTCTGCTGCCTGTGAGACAGCACCTATCCGTGGAGGCACGACTTGGGTGGAGTCTTATTCTACCAGGGAGCTGTTTCCACAGCTACTGCAGTGCCTTAGGGACTATAGTTGCTTCATCCCTATTTGTGGAGGAGAGAAAGGATCTAACTAGATGGTCATGGTCACCATCCTCTAAGTGAAATATACATCCCCTTTGCCTACCCATTACTCAGCACAATCAGCACAGCCTACCTCTACCTTTGTAGAGTGAAGAGGGGCAAATGGAGGGCGATCGGAAAACCTTGCCTTGGAGAGTCTAAGCTACATTCCATCTCCTGACCACTCCATGTGGCTATTTTTAAGTTTCATGAAGATTATTTGCTCCATCAGCTAATAATTTGATGTGTGTTATTTTGCATGATTTTTGTACATCCCCAATTAGCTTTCTATTTAGCATTTGTTCGGATACATCCTATTGGTTTGTAGTATTCAAAGCTCATTATCATGCCTTTTTTGAGAATAAAATATAATTTAATCATGACTCTGATTCATGTTGATGGTATCCATTGTTTGGGACCATGCTTTAGCTTTGGCATTTACAAAACATTCCCATTTCTTTATCTGGCAGAAACAGTTGACATATCTTCTACATGTACCCTTGATCCAGGCTTGACCAGCATTCCCTGAGGAATTTGGGAAGGGCAAAACAGAAGTTTAACAGTAAGGACCTGTGCCTGCAGATGACTGGCATATAAACTACAGCCTTAGAAAAGCGAATGAGGTCCAAGCCAAACCTAAACACAAAATAAGCTCACTGTGACGGGTGGTTGTGTGTTTATGTGTGGGTGTGTGTCCATGTGCATGTACACACATGCACACTGGTGGTAGGGTTGTGTGAGAGAGGACAAGAAAAATCAGAGTAGCCTTGATGGGGAGAAAGCAATGGCTGGTTGGTTCAATTCTACATTCTCTGTTAACATCTTACACACACATAGGTGTGCGACTGTAAATGTTTTGCATTGCTAAATTCATCTCATAGGGAATGAACAAAATTGGTTGCTGGTAGGAGAAAAATTAAAGTCTAAGAGTCGGATTGAGAACTAAGAGAGTATGAGGAACTGGCTAATAGGCAATTGGGTAATTTGTGTGTCCATCCCCACCTGTAGACTCCTATTTTTACAGAAGTCACCTCCTTAGAGTCCTATTTTTACACAAGTCTAAAGACTCCTTACTAGGAAATGAGTCTTGGCATTGGTAAGCTAAAGCTAATATTTACTGAGGATTCTGATTAGTGTTGTAATGCAGGGCCCAGCATGGCAACGTGATTGGCAATGCTCGATGTGCCTGCGTGTGCCACACACTCGGATTCTTTCCCATGGTGACACTGTGTGAGCCTAATCAATCTCCTTCCTCCCCCTCCTCATTTTGCTTTTCCTGGGAAGTGACAACAGACAGGAAAACGGATTATGGTCATGGTTTTTTCCCTTAGTATGACATGTCTAACAGTTTGAAAGTCACTCAGCTGATAAAACTCGCAACAATGTGAGAACTGTCTTGGAAGAATGGCAATACAATCAGGATGAAGCTGGCAAGAGGGAGGAGGAAACACATACTTTCCAATGCTCTTCTCATGAAGCTGCAAAACGTTTAATTCAGAATTCTGGACCTATAGGACATGTAGGTGCAGAATCATAAGAGCAGTGGAGGTTGGTCTTTGGAGAGAGGACGCTGGGCCTCTTGTGGAGTTTCGATAACCTCAGGATACTCTGTGGGTGAATGTGCTCTTCCAGGCTAAGGAAGCTATGCCTTTCCCACCACACCTGTCCAGCTGTGACCCAGCCTCTGTTTCTGACCTGCACCCTCGACCACTCTTTCTGCTCTGGCCTTCGACGTTGGACTCTACCAAGGCCAGGTCTCTGTTGTGCTTTCTTTTGCCATATTGTCAATCATCTGAGACTCACAGCACTTGGTTGTGGTGAGAATTAAAGGACATTACGGGTAAAGCACTTCTGGAGGGACTGGCAGCGTAAGACCTTGATAAACATCAGCTGCTCTCCCCAAGTTTCTCATTTTTAAAATTTTTGGTGCTAAAGTGCAGAAAGGCCCCATCCCAGGTCGGGTATTTGTGGCTCTTCTTTCTTTGTATTTAGTGTCTTTAAAAGGGCATATGCTGTCCACAAAAACACATGTAAGAAGCCCATAAACATCCAACCCAGAGTGCTGCCATCGGATTCCTGTCCATCTTCTGATCTGCAGTTCCTGCCCCGCGATGAGATTTTTGGACCCCATCGGTTCTGCCCCTCTGATTAGGAGAGTCTCTCCTGCATCCTGTTTTGATCACACGTTTGCATGTACTTGTTTAGGTCAATCTTTGGCCTTCACCTCTACATGAAATCAGCTGCTCATCACCTTGCTTGAAAGGCTCAGAGAGCCACAGCCATCTTAACCTGTTTCTATTTTTCTCTGATATGAATTGTAGACATTTTCTCTTCTGCAGAGACCCCCGGGACAATGTCAAATCCCCTCTTCCAACCAGTTTGCCTCTTCCAAGGCCATCTTACATAGGAAATTTGGAGCCAATCTCTGAGAAGGAGAAACTGTTGGCCTCCATCTCAGTGGCAGGGGACTAACAAATATGCTTGCACCGACCCTGCATGTATACCCAGCTCCCCCAAACAGATGAGGCTGGACACCTTCTGTTCCTTCTGCACTTGCTGCTCTCATTGGGATGAACTTTCATTCTCTCCTTCTGCCTCTCTCGGTGATTTGATCGTAAACATCGTGTGTTGGTTGTGACGAAGGCTTACTAATGTGGGATTCCATCAGGCAGAATCCTGCCTGCAGGAGGGGGCAGGTGAGGATGCTGAGGGTGCGAGCATCTTTCTTTGTTGTCTCAGCATCTCTTTTTGAACCCAGGCATAAGAGAAGGTCCCTGTGTCATTGATAGGTCAGTTAAGACCAATAAAAGTATAAACATAATACATCTTAAAAACAGCGATCTATCCTTTGTTTCTGAGAAAATATAGAGATGGCTTAGAAAGGCCCTTGCACATAAGATGAAGCCTGAGCTGGTTTTAAAGAAAAGTGGTCTTTTTAGTCATTTGAGAGAAGGGTGCTATACCAGGCAGAAGAATGGTATGAGCAAAGACAGGGAGGCTCGAAGCTGGAACACATGTTGGGAAAGCGGAATAGGGAGCTGCAGGAAAAAGGTAAGTTGTTTGGTTCATGTGTATGAACCCAGAGTCTGCCACTCCCATGTTCCCCAGTCTTCTGGAGATTTCCTTTCTTTAAGATCTACATGCGGTGACTGAAGCCTGAAGCCACATCCTATGGGGAGCACCCCCTTCTCTCCAAGGATGCCCTTATTCTCATGGCCGGTACTCAGGCTCCTGGATTCTTGCCCACCCACCTCATTGGTTCCCTGCCCACAGCTAGCATTTTACTCCTCACTCTCCCCATTCATTAAACTCTACCAACGCAGGCTTTGGAGAAAGAGACTTTGCTGACATTCTGGAGCCATAGAGTGGCCTCATCAGAGAACAGTCAACAACTTACGAACGACCACTAGAAATCCAGTCCCATCCACCCCAGGCCATCCTGCCCGAGCTGCTGTCTCCGGAGCCTGCCTGACCCCATCACATCCTGGCTGACTTTCTCTCTCAAAACCTCTCTTCTCTCACTCTGTGTTTTCTCCTTTGTCTGCTATCTCCACCGAGAGCAGGCAACAGTTTCTGTTATTTATGATCAGAAGAGTTCTTTTTTTCCCTAAACGTTTCTCATTTTGACCCAGTGGACCTTGACATTCACTGCCACACGGGCCCACTGAGGTCTTTTTCCGAAATAAAACAGCAGCTCTTTCCTAAAGAGGCATTTGTTTTTCTTCTTAGACCACTGTTCTCCATCTTGGATGTGCATTATGGTCACCCGGGAGCTTTTAGCGGCATCACCACCTGGGCTGCCATCTCTAGCGATGCTAATTTACTTGGTTCCAGCTGGACTTGGGCATATGCATATATTTTGTTTGTTTTGCTTTTGTTTTTATTTATTTATTAATTTTTTAAAAAGGAAATGGGCTTGTAAAACGTCTCCCAGGACATTCTAACATGCAGCCATAGTTTAGATCGGGACTCAGCATCCTTTCTCCGTGAAAGGCCAGATAGTGAATATTTTCGACGTTGTGGACCACCTCAGGTCTCTGTCAAAGATTCTTCTACTTCGTCTTTCTTTTTGTTTGATTTTAAATTCTTCACAAACGTAAAATCCATTTTTAACTTGGGCCATAGCAAAGATAGGCTTTGGGCTTTTCTGACTCCTATTTTAGACCAACAAGTTCCATCTTTGGCCTTTCTTTTTCTTCTCCTTATGGAAAGTGGGTTTCAGGAGACTGGGCATTATAGATAATTTGTTTCCTTATCTTAAATGCAAAGGGATTGAATGTATGATCATCTATGCTCCCTCCAGCGCTGAACATCTCTGATTCTACTTTGTGGAGGTGGCTGTGGTGAGTTCCTCTTGGGCCACGACACACGTGTGTCCTGGGCCAGGAGTTCATTGCAGCAGCCCACGAGGGGTGCATGAAAGATTCTAAGCTTTCAAGTGAAAAGATCTGGGTACCAATTCCAGTCTATTGTGTATCAGGCTCCCTCACTGCCCCGTCTGTGACTAGGATAATAACAATGACTTAACAGGGCCGTCGTGAAGATTAAATAAGATGACGGAACCTGTGTAATGAAGTGGAAACAAGGCCGCTCCTTCGTCCAAGCACCTCAGGTCCTTGCTAACTGTGTGAGTTTGGGCCAAGGCACCGTCCCAAGCCACAGTTTGCTTATGTGTAAAATGGGGATGATTATATCACTGCTTCCTTCAGAAGGCTGTGACAGTTAAATGCAGCAACCCATGTAAAGTGCATTAGACAGAGGAGGAGGCACTTAACAAACAGCTGCCATTAGACTTGCTGAGATAAAGGAACCAGTTCAGTCACATGGCCCAGTGTAGGATCATGATCATGTGGTCAGAACATCAGTGAGACGCTGAACAGTGCTTTTCTGTTGCTGCTCTAGGGTTTTTCCAACACATGTACAAAATCAGCAAAAATATATATAGAAGCAAGGAGGCTCAGGGAAAATGAGCCAGACATGCAGCTATTGCAAACCCGTGATGTGCCAGGCCCTGGGTTTCTTCCTGGAAATAGAGACATACATAAGACACAGACGATGATCACCATCAAGGGTTCAAGGGCAGTGCATAGCTCTTTGTTCAAATCCACAGAAATATGACTCAAAGAAAGCATACGGCTGGTAGAAAGTTGCAAATCAGCCCTGTGCTCTTTTGTATCACAGTTCAGGAACGTCTCTTCTCCACGCAGTTTCATGGCACATCAATGTGTGACTGGGGAGTGCTGGCAAATCTACCGTTGAGCTTCCTAATAATTTGTGGCATCAGAAATGTGCAGGAGACCAACCAAAGAAGACAAACAAAATGACTTAGACCTTCTGTGTGATCCCACGAGGGTCGTGTTGTAGGGCTCCTGTAATAATGTGAGTTATTGTGTCTGTGTAGTGCTGGGCAACATGCCTGGGCCTAGGCCTCCTCTGTTCTTGGTCTCCCATTTGACATGAAGAATGAGAAGCAGACCGTTCCCGCACGTACTCACGTCTTCTGAGATCTATGGATCTCTGTTTTAGCTCTTCCCAGCTTACTCTTTGATGAAGGAGAGAAGGAGAAAGGCACTAATAGGCACTAATCCTACAACTTTTGACCAGTCTGTTTAACCACTGAAACTGCTCCTTGGAGGTTGATGTCATCCTCAGCGTTTTACCTTTTTACTAATTTAGAAAACTAAAGTCTAGAAGCTTTAATTTTTTCTGGAGCCTCTGATCAGAAAGGAGAAACAACCTTTAAACTCTGGACTGTCTGCATAAAAAATCAAAGCCCTTTCACAATCCTACGCAACTCTCCTACTTACCTCACAAGTAAATGAGCTTAACAATAGAGAACATTTATAGAGTCCTTACCATGTGTGCTTACTGTATATACTGGAGGTTCTTATGATCTCAGGAAGGAGGGTTTATAAGTGACCATACCAGTGCTGCTTCACAGGCTAGGGAATTGCACTGCAGAGCAGAGTTTAGAAGCTTGCTTAAGGTGGCGCAGTTAATAGGTGGGAGAGTTAGCGTTTGAAGTAGCCAACGGCCTGGTGTTTTCAAGTGCTGTGCTATAGAATCTCTCTTTGCTTGATTTTTGTCTCACATCTTCTTGGTCTGGTCACAAGTTGCATCTGTATCGACTAATTGAAGCAGTTATCTAGAGTTTTGTGCCCTGGATTTTTAATAATTAATGCAAAGACTTTAGTCTGTTACTGAGGAGAAATCACTTGCCATGTGGAAAATGAAGTAGGAGTCCATTCTTTAAAAATACGTGCTCCAAAGAGCAGATCCTCAATCCTTTCTTCCTGCATTCATCTATGTGAGACTTGAGACCGGGGAGACCCTATTTAAAACACTTGTTTATAGCTCCCAATCTCTTGTATCTGTTGGCATTCCCTGGTTGAATAAAATTCCCAGATGGACTTTACTTCTTTTCCTTCACCATTCCTCAAGTCAGAGAGTGACAGCACAAATTGAATGTGAGGCGCGATTGGAAGGATCCTCATTTCGTGTAATTTAGAAGCAGAGACAGTCTGAATGGCTCGCTGATTTAATTACAGGATGTAAAAGTGGGTGAGACATGGCACAGCACTGACGGCTGATGGAGGCCTCTGCTGTATATCCTTGTTTTCGTCTCCCAAAATTATTCAGACAAATCTCATGGGGAAATTTTGATGTGGCAATAGTAAACAGACGCTTTTCTTTAACTGCCAGGGTAAATTACCAGGTAATTGTGGTGGAAACATGTGTCAATACAACGTGGTCTCTCTTCCTGTCTATGTTTCCTTCTTTCCCCTTCCTCCTCCCTGCAGCCTTTCGAGACTGTCTCTGTTTGCAGAGAAGTGAGAGAAGCAGAAACCTTCTCTTTCATAAGGTATTTTCTGAGGCTGCAATTTCTTCCTTTGCAGCCAAGTGGCATTTCTGAGCAGGGTGTTAATGAGCCCAGTGCAGCCCTTGGTAGGCAGCGACTGACCAGCAGAGCTGGAAACGTGCCCTCGGTTTCAGAGATATCTCCAGTGATGCTTGTAGCCACCCGTTTTCCTGTTTGGTAGTGAAGCTGTGACTCAGAATTGAAGCCTATGGTAACTTTATCTCATCTTTTATTTTGGCCTCAGCCCCAAAAGTTCTGAAGAGTTGATTTCAGACTGTGGAAAACCAAAGAACAAAATCTCATTTTATTCTGGAAACCATAGCAGGACCATCCATGCCACTGCCCCGGCACCTGACCTCATGCAGCACTCCTGGCCTACATGCTTGACCCGGTGCTGCCGGCTGCTCCTTCTCACCACACCAGGCTGGGTTGGTGACCTTAGCTGAGGCATTCCCTTAGCAGTGACTCAATGTGGTTCTTCAGTTTGTGCATTTATCCAGCAAGGAGGACATAGCTCTATGGATAACCTATGGATCAATGACTCCATGGACAATGGTGGTTATGGACTAAAGTGTCACCAATGCCACTGAATGAGAAGCACTGGGATGATGTAGCATCTCATTCAGTGGCAAAGGACTTTGCAGGGGAGCTGTGACAAATCGCAGAGAAAATTGTCCTCATCTCACCCTGTACTTTATTTGCAGAATCTCAAGGATAGCTGACTGGCTCACTTTGCTTGCAGTAATTGCCTTCCTTCAGCCATCAACTTAAACTTGAGCATCTGACGTCTCCCTCTTCATGGGCAGCGGGTCTCCCTAGGCTGCCGCCTGTGGACCAGTGTATCTCTTTGCTCCTGCCAAGCTCTGACTGTATCTCTTTGCTCCTGCCAAGCTGTGCTGCAGCCGCACCCTCTGTCCCACGATGTTGGCATCCTGGTTCTCTCTGGTCCCCTTCTAGGGCTTCCCTTTCACCCTCAGGTGCCGTCATCATAGCTGGAGAAGGCATCCAGAGCACTCTTCAGGATGCGCGCTCTCCTGTTTGGTGAACCCCAATATCTTTCTCTTTCCTCGAGAAGTGGCCAGAGTCTTCCATCTTCCTGGAAGCTTGCCTTGAGCTCTGCACCCACTTTTTTTCTTCTTTCTATCTTCTCTCTCTCTCTCTTTCTTTCCTTCCTTCACCTCCCCTCCCCTTCTCTCCCCTTCCCTTCCCTTATCTGCTTTCCTTTCTTCTTTCTTTTCTTTTCTTTTTTTTTCCTGGAGTCTTGCTCTGTTGCCAGGCTGGAGTGCAATGGCATGATCTCGGCTCACTGCAACCTCCCCCTCCCGGGTTCAAGTGATTCTCCTGCCTCAGCCTCCCGAGTAGCCAGGACTACAGGTGCCCGCCACCACACCCAGCTAAGTTTTGTATTTTTAGTAGAGACAGGGTTTCACCATGTTGGCCAGGATGGTCTCTTTCTTTCTTTTTTGACGGTCTTGCTCTGTGGCCCAGGCTGGAGTGCAGAGGTGTGACCTCAACTCACTGCAGCCTCTGCCTCCTGGGCTCAAGTGATTCTCGTGCCTCAGCCTCCCAAGTAGCTGGGACTATAGGAACGCACCACCACACCTTTCTAATTTTTATATTTTTTCTGTAGAGATGGGAGTCTCACCATGTTTCCCCGGCTGGTCTTGAACTCCTGGGCTCAAGCAATCCTCCTGCTTCAGCATCCCAAACTGCTGGGATTACAGGTATGAGTCACCCTGCCCGGCTTCTCAATCCACTTAGCAGTAGCAACTGCCACCATTGCCATTTAGTGTCCTCATAATAATACTGTGGCAGAGGTGTTATTATTCCATTTGTGGGTAAGAAAATAGAGGTTCAAAAGGATCATGATTTACGTACATTAATAATTCAGTAATAATTGAAAATAACAAGCCTGAAGTGCTTATGTGCCATATAGTGGGTTAAATTCTTCATATAGATCATCTCATTTAATTCTTTAAAAACCCCATTTGACAGATGAAGAAGTGAGTCTAAGAGAGATATAATTAATGACAGAGTGGGATTTGAACCTTACTGACTATACTTCAACTGCCAGTCTTGCTCCATATTTCATTTTCTGAAATATTATCCCAAATAGTTCAGTAACTGGCAGTTATTATTATTGTTGTTTTTTAAAAAGTTTGGGGGAAAAGTCCACTTTATTCCCAGTCTGGCCCCTAAGGCTTGTTCTTTTAATTTTAATTGGCAAATAATAATCACTCTTCTTACTTGAAAGGAAACTAGATATTGTAGGAGGCAGCCTCAGTTTGACTGCCTTTCCCAGGAACAAGACCACTGAAACACATACTTTGTGCGGGTGAATACAGATTAAAAGCCGACGAGATGATAGGAAAAATGGAAATAAATCAAACGACAAATTGTCTCATTTCATATTTGTCTAATTACTCCAATTCAGATACAAACTTATCACAAAAATGTAGCTTTTACTCACTCATATTTTGCATCTTAATTTCCCAGTTCAGCTTTTTCTGCCCCTAAGTATGTAACTCTTATATACTCCAGTGCTTTAGTAATAGCCTTATCCAAGCTATTGACATGAAAATAAGGAGTAATGTACACTCAATTGTACATAATAGGGTTGTAATTCCATGGGGAGATGCCTGAGTGCTTTGCTAATGCCATGAGAAATTCAACGTGGAATTCCAGGCTTGAGTTAACGTGCAAGAGGACCGGGTTGGTTCCTGTGCAGCAAGATGAGCTGACTTTTCTGCAGGATGCTGCTACCAATGCGGTCCCTCTAGAGAGCAATGCTGATGGGGAAGCAGAGGCTACGGCGAGGCCATCCACTCTCCACGACGCATTAGGATGTCCTGTTCCTGACATAGTCTGGCCGGCTTCATTACGCTCATCCTGCTATAAAGAATAAGACTCCAGGGATCTTCCTGATGTAAAATTCATTCAATGGAGATTGACATTACCAAATCATAACAACACAGTGCTCTATTCAATATGAGATATTTGTCAGGATTTTTATTAGTGATTAGAAATTATGAGCTAGGCATTCATATTCCAGCAGAACATCTTGCTTTAATTATTAAGGGCTCTCATTTTTGGTCACAGTCGTATCCAGCCAATACCAAATGACTTCATGCGAATCACCATGCTAAGCTGTGGTGGGCATCTGGGTGTCCCCTGTAGGGCTACAGGTGCCTCAAAGGGAGCCCCACTGTGAATGTTCTGAGGATACATGGACCTGGGTATGTAGATCTGTGGGGGCTGGAGCAGTGTTGTTGGGTGTGAGAGCCAGAGCTGTTGTCAAGAGGAGCCAACATGCGAGCTAGAGCTGCATGAAAGGTTTAGTGGAGAGCTAGGAATGGATATGGAAGAAAAAGGAGCAAGGATAGAAGATGAGAGGGTTGGAATCAGGATGGACTGTGTATTAGTCCATTCTTACACTGTTATAGATAACTGCCCAAGACTGGGTAATTTATAAATAAAAGAGGTTTAATTACTCACAGTTCTGCACGGCTGGGGAGGCCTCAGGAAACTTACAATCATTGGAAAAGGGGAAGAGCCACCTCTTTCATGGTGGCGGGTGAGAGAGAGAGTGGTGAGCAAGCAGGGGAAACTGCCTTCTAAAGTCATCTGGTCTCGTGAGAATTCACTGCCACAAGAATAGCATGGGGGAAACTGCCCCCATAATTCAATCACCTCCCTTTCTCGACACATGGGGATTACAATTTCAGATGAGGTTTGGGTGAGGACACAGAGCCAAACCATGTCAGACTGACAAGCCTTAACTAGTCCGGGATTATGATTCATGACCAAGGATATGGAGGAACCCTGCAGCTTTCCTTAGGAGTACTTGATGTAAAGGAGTCCCATGAGGGCCAGGTACAAAGGAAAAACTGACGATCCACAACAGTAATTTTTTATATTTTATAATTTACAAAGTATTTTCACCTACATGATTTCCTGTAATTCTTACAAAACACCATAAATTATAGGGATAGCACCGTAGGTCACATCAGCTAGACCAACATTTCTTAACATGGGATCCAGAAATATCTTGAAACTCCCAGTAGGCTTCAGGGTGGTGATGTGTAGGAGTTAGGAGCCTGGAGTTTGAGGCTGGGCCGTGTGCATCCTGGCTCAGTTGTGTTAGCCATGTGATCTTGGGCAAGTTACTTAACCTCCCTGCCTCAGGATCCTCATCTTCAAAACTAGAATCTAAATAATACTTATTACTATAGTTCCTCCTAGTTTTGTTTAGATAATGTAAGGGCCAAGGGAAAACTTCCTCTTTGCCCTATAAAGGTTCATTGAACATCAACTTTAAAAAGGCAGATTAGTAGGAGAAAAGGCATACAAAACTTAATTTTAATGTGCATAGCATGGGGGAATCACAACAGAATGGTTATCCAATAACCCAACGGGTACAGAAGCTTATATTCCCCTTTGCATAAGGGGAGGAGGAGATGGGGAATGGGCACTTTTTTTGAGCAGCAGCAAATGATTATTATGGAGAATAAATGGACAGAAATTAACTTGTAAATGATTCTGTTTTTGTAATTTCAATGAGCCAGGGACATGGAAACCAAGTGCTTTTGCATTCCTCAGTCTTCTTTTCCCAGATAGACAATGAGATTTCAGGAAGGAGAAATAGGCAATTGTCTTTCTTTTGGAAGGAGGCTTTCTTTACCAGATAAGGACATTACAGGAGTCTCTCCATCCCTCCATGTGCTTCCTAGGGTTGCGGGTGAATAAGACAGTGTTAGAAGGACCTTGATTCTGAAACAGCATGTCAGGCCTTTCAACATGGGAAAGCACCATTTCTGAGGTATCACCTTCTGAGCTCCAACAATAATTAACTGACTTAATACCAAGGCACAGAGTAATCCCTGTTTGAGTTGTTCTCATTGCTCAATGTGTTCTTCCTGCCCACTGCACAGACAAAACCAATTCACTGAGACCATGGTACTGAAGTGAAGAAGGAGTTTAATTAATGCTAGGCCAGCCACATGGAAGAACTGGAGTTTATTACTCAAATCAGCCTTTCTAAGAATTCAGAGGTTGGGTTTTTGTAGCTAATTTGGTAGACAGGGTGTTGCTGATTGGCTGGGAGTGCAGTCATGGGGTGTGGAAAATGGTCCTCACGTGCTGAGGTCCTCAGGAGACCACAGGACTGGTTGAGTCGTGAGTCACAGGTTCGTAATTAATTCCTAGAAGCAAAAATCATGGAGTTGATTGCTAGAATGTAGAAATCTAAAAAATATCTCAAAATACCAATCTTAGGTTCTACAATGGTGACGTTATCTATAGGAGCAACTGGGGAAGTCGCAGATCACGTGACCTCTGGCCACGTGACTCCTGAGCAGTAAGGGATTATAGAAACCATGCCTACACTTGAGCAGAACTCAGGCCTCTCCCGTAATCCTAATCTCATGGCCTTTTGTTAGTTTTCACTCACTGAGAAAGGAGGGGGTTAGTTTTAGGGAGGGACTATTTTCCTTGCATCCAAGTTAAACTATCAACTAAATTCCTCCCATGGTTATCTTGGCCTATGCCCAGGAGTGAGCGAGGACAGCCAGCCTGTAAGGCTAGAAGCGAGAGGGAGTCAGCCGTGCTAGACCTCTGTCCTGTCATCATCTTCACATGCAAAGGCAGTTTCAGTCTGAGGAGTTTCCAAGCCATGAGTGCAACTGTTGGAATCAACGCCCATGTCTTTCTGTTTCTCATCAGAGAGGCTGAGACAATTTCAGGGTAGGGGCAGTGTTTGAAAAGGCCCTTGAAGGATCCTTAAGATTGGAAAAGGGGAGATATGGGATGCAGAAAGGGAGTGGGATAATAGGGGACAGGAACTGCAGGGATTTGTGGAGGGTGGTCCTTAGCAAAGCCCAGAGATATGAAAGTGACCTTCAAAGATGTAGGAGTCATCTGTTCTGGTTTGGGTGCAAGAGAGAGGAGAGAGTGGGGGAGCAGGCACCTTTTCTTTTCCTTCTTATTTTCTACTTTGCTTCTTTCTCAGTGTCATGATTTAATATCTCCTGCAAATGTAACCCATCCTCCTAGGTCTTTTGGCTTTAGATTATGAAGGAGGTGAGGAGTGTTTGTGCGGGGTGGGAAACAGAGAGAGCAATGAGACTTGAGAATTTATTCTAAGATCAAGTTGCTTTGGAAGGAGGCATTGGGACAAGGCTCCTGGGCTTCTGCTGTGTAAGTTTTTTTCTGAAAAATAAGTCTTGGCATGGTCAGGGTGTCAGGCCCCTTCAGAGTGTGGCCTTGTGCCTTGTGTAGCTGCTCCTCCCCTGACTGGGCTGCTGCTGTCTGGACCAGACATGTCCACACATGGGCTGTGGAGGTCTAGTCCTCAGCCTGTGTGTATTAGGTCACCTTTGCACTGCTATGTAGAAACACCTGAGGCTGGGTAATTTATGAAGGAAAGATATTTAATTGACTTATGATTGTACAGGCTGTATATGGAAAACATAGCACTGGGATTGCTTCTGGGGAAGCCTCAGGAAGCTTAAAATCATGAGGGGAATTGAATAGGGAGCAGTTGCGTCACAGGGCGATAGCAGGAGCAAGAGAGCATGGGGGAGGTGCCACACACTCGCAAGAACTCGCTGACTATTGTGAGGACAGGACCAAGGGGATGTTGCTAAACTATTTACAAGAAATATATCTCCATGGTCCAATCCCCTCCCACTAGGCCCCACCTCCAATGCTGGCCATTAAAATTCAGCATGAGATTTGGTGGGAACAAGTATTCAAACTATATCACCATGTGAGCTCAGAAGGCCCCTGTGTGGAGCCAGCTGCAGCAGACGCAGATTCCCTGTCCCTGGTCCTTTCCTTGGGCCTTCCCTTCCTTCTTGGCATGTATCCTGCCTGCCTGCTTCCTCCTCACTGTGCTCTCACACAGGACTGTGGGGATGGCTATGCGTCAGGGATGCCTACATGCTGCAGATGTTCATCCCAAACAGAACCCTAGGAACAGTCATGAACAGATGCTTCCTATCTGGGTATTGACCAAGTATAATGACTCAGTTTGTGTATCAACTTGACTGGGCTGAGAGATACCCAGATAGCTGGTAAAACTTTATTTCTGGGTGTTTCTGTGAGGGTGTTTCCAGAAGAGATTCACCTTCGAATTGGTGAACTGTGTAAAGAAGACCCAGGCTCACCAAAGTAGATGGGCATCATCCAATCCGTTGAGGGCCTGGCTAGAGCAAAAAGGAAGAGGTGGGGTGAGTTTGCTCTTTCCGTTTAGGTTAAGTCATCCATCTTCTGTAGTCCTTATGCATTGGAGCTCCTGGTTCTTGGGTCTTCAAACTCAGAGTCTTATACCAGTGTCCCCCCAATTCTCAGGCCTTCAGACTTGACTGATAGTTACACCGTTCCCCCATCCCCCAATCCCCTACCCATTTTGTCAGTACTCAGTACTCTGAGGTAACTCAGACTGAATTACCTCATAATCTCATGAGTCCATTCTAATAATCAATCAGTCTGTCTATCTTTATCTATCCATCCATCTATCTAAATCTTTCTATCTATCTATCTATCTATCTATCTATCTATCTATCTATCTATCTATCTATATCTATCTATCTATCTATCTATCTATCTATCTATCTATCTATCTCTATCTACATTTCTATCATCTGTATTAGTCTGTTCTCATGCTGCTAATAAAGACATACCTGAGACTGGGTAATTTATAAAGGAAAGAGGCTTAATTGACTCACAATTTAATTAGCTGGGGAGGTCTCACAATCATGGTGGAAAGCAAGGAGGAGCAAAAGCACATCTTACATGGTGGCAGTCAAGAGGGCATGGGCAGGGGAGCTCCCCTTTATAAAACCATCAGATCTCGTGAGACTTATTCACTATCATGAGAACAGCCTGGGAAAAACCCACCCCTGTAATTCAGTTACCTCCCACTGGGTCTCTCCCACAACCCATTGGATTGTTACAATTCAAGGTGAGATTTGAGTGGGGAAACAGAGTCCAACCAAATCATCCTCTATCTTTCCTATTGCTTCTGTTTCTCTGGAGAACACTGACGGACATGCAAAGTTCAAGCTGTATGGATTAAGTCCTCTTAATTGCCTTCATCATGTTTGCCCAGATTGCCTCAACCAATGATTTCATAATCTTTGTTGGTAAATGAGGTAATCCTTGGCGGGAAGTTTTAGCTTCATTGCCTGAATTTTCTTCTCAAATGGTGTATTGTCCCTTTTGTGGTGTTTGCCACTATTTCAGCTAACTCTTCTTTACATTTTAGAGTTTATACTGTGAGCTTTTACAGTGAGGAGCGGTTCCTCCCTTCTCTGTATCTCTCCTGGGGTCATATTTGTAACTTAGCCTGTGAGAAAACCACCTCTTCTTCCTATAGTACTCTCAATTTTACAAGTGTGTTAACGTCTTCCCCTGGGCGGAAGCATGAGGCAGGGGAGCACAAAATTTTAAGGAGGTACAAAAGGTGGTCCACAGATCCGTGGCCAAGCTTACCAATTTCCCTGCCTTTTCCTGTGTGACTTTACATAGGTGATTTAATTTCACTGTCCTCGTATGTAAAATTAAAACAAAAGCAATTTTACCACCTTGCATTGCAGTGCAGAGCAAGTGAGAGGCTACGTGGAAAACATGCACGCAGGTCAACACACAATGAACCAGCACTGCGCACCGTAGTCTCTTCCCTTCTCCTGCGTCTTCACTGATGTGCCCTAGCGCTTCCTCTGTCTCACTCTCTTTTTCTCTCTGTTTTTTATCAATTTGTTTCTGTACAGCTGAAGAATAATGATAGAGCACTGGTCTACCATTTCATTCAAGTATAAAACCAGAAAATCAGTTCTTACACTGACATACCCATTTCTTATATTGATATGCTGATTTATTACATGTGTTAAATATTTTACAATTTGCAAACGCACTCATTTCTTTGCTTATTCATTGAACTCTTCATTCAACAGAGGGTTTATGTTTGCACTGTGCCTGGCATCTGCTTCCTTACTGTACCCGGCAACACCTTCTGAAGTGCCAGAGTGAGGACGTTCCCTTTGCGGGTGTGGATGCCCAGAGGAGGGATGCCTCAAGGTCACGCAGGACGTAAGGCCGGCTCTTCTGACTCTTGGTGCGGTGCTCTTTCATCTCTTGCAGGCTTAATGAATCTCAGTTAGTATCAGAGAGCACATTGGTCAGGGAACAAGGGGAAGCTAAGTGCTCTATAAAAAGCTTATGTGCCTCCCAAGGAATCCTCTTTTCATTAGAATGATTTACAGTGGGATTTTCATTCTAAAAACCTGCCAGCTCCTGAATGATATTTGTAAAATGCTTAATCCCATGGGGATTCCTTCTGATACGCAGGAAAAGGTACCATAAATTGTTTTGTTTTCGTTTTCAAATGGGAAGACATGAATTATGTTCTTAGGAGGTATGCCAAACTAAGTGCATAGGAAAATGCATTTATAGTGAACATTTTGACTAGAAAATGCAATAGACGAGAAAGGTTAGTATTTCTCTCTGTCCAGAGTTCCCTGGAGACTGACTGGAGCTCCTGGCTGGGTCATTGGCCAACTAGGCTAATTTCAGGTGGTTTCTGAGCAGGAGGTGCAGTGCCTGAGTGCAGATGGAGCCTGATGGGGCAGGAGGAGGGGAGGTGCTCAGGTGCGTACTCGTACATACCTGCTGTCCGGTCAGAGAAGCCAGGTCTACTAACAACCAAAGAACAACCTTGGCCCCCAAGAGAAGGAAGCAAGGCCCACATGAGAGCCTGGTACAACAGCATGAGAGACAGGGGCCAAGAAAGAAGTAAGGCCAGCATTCTCGGGCTCCTCACCTGGGTATCTGGCCCGGTGGGCTAAAGTGGCCTTTGCTGCATGCACTTTGCTAAGTGGCTGTTGTGAAATTTGATGGTAACTCATGGGCACAGAATTTAGGACAACCTGTTCCTCTTCTTGGGTGAAGCAGAATTTATTCATGTGCCACTTTGAGAAAACAGAAAAAGCACAAAGATCCCAGAAAAAATGGTTCGTTCTTCCCTAAAGTCTCCGGAAATACTCCGCAAACATGAATCCTAAAGCCATCCTATCAGGGAACTGGATGCACCTCCAGGAGACAGCCCTGCTTCCCAGTCCTAAATGTGATGCTGATGCTTCTCTCCCAGGGAGGAGCTGGGAAAGACCACATTTCCCGAGGTCCACATTTCCACTGATTCTAGACAAATAAGTGGAAGGAATAAGGATGGACGGAGTTACCAGGCCTGGGTTCTCGCCCGGTCTCAGTGCTGTGGGAAGTGAAATCAGTCCTTTATATGGGTCCCCTAGGGGCTGACTGTGGGCTTGATACTGACACATGGTAATTTATTCCACACTAACTCCAATCCCACAAGTTAGGAATTGTTATCCCTGCTGTGCTGTTGGTCGGCTGGGCTCAGATCAGTTTCCATACAGCACGTGTTTGACAGGTGGGGGTTACTGGGGAAACTTGCTCAACCCAAGGGTTAGCAAGAAGAGGGGGTGTGACACCCCCTGGGCTCCCACCTCACAGCAGGATGCTGGCCCGGACTCTACAGCATGTGCAGCGTGTGTGGTATGTGTGTATTGTGTGCATGTGTGGTATGTATATGTGGTCTATGTGTGTGTGGTGTGTGTGTTGTATGTGTGTGTATGGATGTACATATATGTATGTGTATATATGCATATATATGTATATAGTGTATATATTATGTCTGTGTGTATAGTGTGTATATTGGGTATGTGTGTATATTGTTGTGTAGAGAGTGTGTGTGTGTGTATTGTGTGTATAGGTTGGTGTGCACACGTGTGCTTGCCAAGGAAGGGGCTGCTCTCCACTGCCCCATCCCCTGGTGCAAGTATAAGGAAGACTGAGTTGCTTGGAGTGAACAGGGAAGGGTCTGCCCCCGGATGCCTCTGGGGAGGGAGCCCAGCTTTGCTGGAGTATTCTGTAACTGGTGACCTTTGGTGAAACGGGGTTCAGGTTGCTCCAGAGCCTGCTCTTCCCTCTTCTCTCCCCTTTCTGTGAAGTTTAAGCTCAGGGTAGCCCTCCAGCCAATGCACCCATCTTGCTCAGCCACTGATAAGTCTTTGGCCCACAGGACCACAAGGCCAGGCTCTCCCCGCTGGGCTGGAGAGGACCTTGAGGCTCCCGAGGCAATGCCTGCTATCATGAGTCGAGTGCATGGTGGAGTGAGGGTACACACTCAGGTTCCTCAGATTGCACATTTTACTGTCTTTTCATCATACTATTTTTCTTTCTTCTAGTATCCCTTCTTTAGTAGCCTTTGTTTCTCAGTTCTAAAAAGCGGCTAATGCTGAGTGAACTGTGTCATAGTAAAGTAACTTGGCCGGAACCTTCTCATGAAACTGTTGTCCAAAGGAGAGAGGAAACACACACACACACGCACACACACACAGGATGGGGCATGTATTGACTGAGTGCTTTTTACAGCCATACCCTGTACATATTTTATCACAATTAATCTCTACGACAATGTTGAGAGGCATTCATTCTATTTTATGTAAGAGGAAACTGAAACTAAGAAAGTCAAAGTGACTTCCTCACATATACACAGCCGGTGCCTGCTACCATGCGGAAAGATGATGCCAATCTGGCTGGCAGCCAGAGAGAGAACATCTGCTTTAATAGACAGGAAATGCTGGGATGCTGTGAGAGCGGCCGTAAGAGCCAGGTACTGGAAGCAGCTGTTTCCAGGCGTTGTTGCCTTCCTCAGAGCAATGCACACAGCTGCTTCTGATGGAAGCCACCCTTGGCAATGGCCCTGTGGTGCATGCAGCAGGCGGAACTGGTACTTGGAGCACTGCCAGTGGAACCACTGAGTGAGCACCACTGAGGAGTGGATTCCACAGGAGCTGCCCCTTCCATGAACTTTGGGTAAAATGTGCCCCTCAGAGCCACCATGTGTCACTTCAAGGTAGAGGATGGAGTGCTTAGGCCCATGGCTCCGAGGCCTCTATCCCACCATCTTGTTGGGCTTTGCTAGTGGATGTTTCTCTCCTTAGAGGAGGCAAGAGCTCACTAGTCTTTCAATTGTACGTCTTTCTAAGGAGTGGTACCCTGGTTTTTTATTAGGGCCTCTGGTGGAGTGCAGACCAGGACACTCTGGTAGTGAGCCCTTCCAGCCACACGTGATGGAGTGGAAAGATTCTCAGTGTTGGTGTTTCAATGGCTGCAAACCTGCCTGAACTTCAGTGAAGTCCTTGATGATGCCAGACGTCCATTTCATGTGTATAAGATAAAGGCACTAATGCCTTGCTCACGGGATTTTTGCGAGGAGTAATTGAAATAGTGCATCCAAAGCACCTGATGCAACACTGAGAGATTTGCTTCTTTCTTGGCCAGAAGTCGTCTTCCTTCCCATCCTTCTGCTCTTGGCTTGGAGGCCACATTCTCCAATAATCTTTTCCTCACTCCCAGGTCTAATTTAGGTTCCTGAAGAGTTAGGAATGCTTTTGGTTACAAGTGATGGAAGAGATGAGAAAGAAGAAAGTTATATTTTACAGTCAATTCCACTGTAACAGGATGCAAATGTGTCTAAAATTCCCTACTCTATGCAACACTGGGCAATAAAAACCACAGGGTTGACGGGGAAAAATGGGACTAGGGATACATCATTCTAAATGTTTGTCCATGAAATAAAGAAGAATAGTGACCTAATAAAAACAGTAGTGTAGTTTTACGCAGGTTAAATGATTAACATATGCACAAATACTACAGAAAACATGGTGCTTAACCTTGAAAAAGGCTTGAAGCTTGCTTGAGAGTGTGGGTACTGGGGTTGCAGCTTGTGCACTATGGTGAAATGGGGGGAGTAGGAGGCTATGGTCTGAATGTGTGTCCCTCCAGAATTAATTCATATATTGAAACCCTAATCCCCAATGTCATGATATTAGGGAGTGAGGTCTTTGGGAGGTGATTAGATCATGAAGATTTCATGAAGATTCCACCCTCACGAATGGGATGGGTGCCTTTATAAAAGAGGTCCAATGGAGCTTGTCTGCTCCTCCCACTATGTGAGGTCACATAGGAAGGTGGCATCTGTGAGGAACAGACGCTTCCAGACATCAAATCTGCTGGTGCTTTGATCTTAGACTTCCCAGTCTCCAGAACTTGAGCAATAAGTTAATTTTGTTTATAAATTACCCAATCTAAGGTGTTTTGTTACAACAGCCTAAATGGATTAAAACAGTGGGTGATCTGGATTGAGAGGGAAAGTTGTAGCACCAGAGGTGGGTGGTGAGGATCCTAACACGTGGGGTGAACTGGAGGTTGGAAAATGCTGGGGTGTGTGTGCGTGCGCTTGTGCATTCCTAGTCTCAGATCAGCTGCATGCAGTTCTGTGCTCACCTGGCATTTCTTGCAAATGAAATCACACATACGCAAACATAGAATTTGCCTTATTCTCAAATTGTTCCCTAATATCAACCTCGTTGCAAAAAGTGTCAGTGTGAAATCAACATTAGAGCAGAACCACCTGCACCGGCGTGCCCTGGTGCTCTCCCTCCACTCGAGCAGATGATCTTCCCGGGAAAGACAGAACTGACCCTGGGGCAGGTGGTTGATGGCGGTGCCCCACGCGCCTCTGTGTGTTCAGTATCATGAACTACTGCAGTTGACGTGTCTCTGGCAAAGTGCATTTATACATTACTTTATTTTAAACTCTGCCAGCCCTCCAAAATGGATAGATACCTTAGAAGTATCCTTGCAGTAAGCCATGGATTGAGATTAATAATAATAATAATAATAAACAATAATATTGCAAATACAAGTAAACACAAATAAGACAGCTGGTATACGTTCTCCATCTGAAGCAAGTTCTCCACTAGTTATAACCGGGTTAAAATGAAAGTCATCTCATAAGATTTGACAAGGGCACAAACAAAGTTTAATATTATGTGAAATTATTTGAAACAATATTTTCATCCACTATTATTAATTCACTCTCTTTGTGCATAGGACCTTGAGGAATTAGCTAAGAAAGTACAAATCCAACACAATTAGTAAGACCTTTAAAACCCAGTGTCCAAACATGAAGACAAACATGTATCACATTTTTGGAAATGCTAAAATTTTTACATGATTCAATCCTATATGTTGCAAAATTCCACTCAACTCAATGGCAATTTTCTAGGTGCCCCCTTTGAGTTTTCTTTCTTAATAGAAAAGAACAAAAAGCAATACCAATTTTAAACACCTTTTTTTCCTACTTTCTGAAACAATTCACAAAACAAGGTGGCACATACAAAATCGTGCCCTTCGCCTTCAAACACTTTTGGAAGATGAACAAAAATATTACTGAAGATTGAAGGGCACCAATGTGTGAATAAATTATTCAGTTTGAGGGGTTTCCTACACAGCTGAATAAAAGTACAGATGTTTCTAACATGCCCAACATTCTGATATTTGCAAAGTTCAGTTCCAATAATGAAATACACAAAGAACAACTTCTTTGTGATCTACAAAGGAAAGACCTATCGGAAAGAAGCTCCATTCTGAACAGCAAAGCATTCATTTAATGAAATAATATTGCAAGGAAAAAATTATAGAAGGCTAATCAGTGATGCTTTGTGCAATTAACAACAATAGTTATAATACAACAAGATCCCATCAGGTATCAGTCGGTCACAGGGTTATTCTTAATAAGGTGTCATTTAAAATGTTGCAATATCTTTTAAAGACATGGGAAATGCATATGAAAATATTTCAAAGCACACATACGTTTGCTGTGGATCACATGGCAAAGTACTCTGAAGAGCTGTCAAATTTAGAAATGAGTTATGAAAATTATTATTATTTGAATGCAAGTGATCCATGGGGGACACAGGTGCTGAGTACTAGTTAACCACAGATGCTACCAACCAGGTATTTTTTAAATTACTAAATTAAATATAAATAAATTCGCACATACAGAAATAATTACCTAAAGTATATAACATCAACTCGTAGGTGATTTATAAACAATGAATGAGAAAGTGACTGCTTTTTTGAGGGAAATGTACGCTGTGGAGAGTAAACGGGCAATTCGAAATTAGATGTCTGGAAGTGATTCTATGATAATGTGATTTTATCATCAAAACATGTCATCAATGACAACAAAACTCTCAAATCTGTACGTTGTGAAATTGTACAAAAACATCTTTAATCTATTTTAAATTTTCTAAAATAAGAGTTACAGTGTTTTGAATCCATTTGACAAAATTTTAAAAGTGCCTAATTTCTTAATTTGCTTGCAAGAACAACTCACTTACATTGAAGAAAAAGAAAATTCAGTAGATGTATTTTAGTAACAGCAACAGGTCTAGGTATAATTGTCGAATGGAATTGAAATGTGATACCAAAATATAAAAGGCACAGTTGATAATGCCCTTCTGTTTGGATTTATGTACTTTTGTGATATGCACTTTTCAACTATGATTTAGTACAAAAAAATGAACTGAATTTAGAGCTTCACTTTTATTATATTCCAAAGTGTCAAAGCGACATAAAAAATCATATTTTCTCTTTAAAATTATTGATAAAATGTTTCTTCATTAAAGCACATAATTTGTATTTTTACTGATGAGCAAAAATTAAAAATTGATTTAAAACCTTATTCATTTTCCCTTATTTCATCCTTTAAGGCATTTTTTGTTTTGTTTTGTTTTTGTTTGTTTGTTTGTTTTTCCCTTTTGTTTTGTAAAGCAGTGGTCCTTTTTGGTGGAAGACAATTTTTCCAAGGACAGGGTGGGAGTGGTAGTGGTTTCGGGATGAAACTATTCCTCCTCAGATCATCAGGCATTAGATTCTCATAAGGAGTGCGCAACCTGGATCCCTCGCATGTGCAGTTCACAGTAGGCTACTATGAGAATCCAGTGGTGCTGCCGATCTGACAGGAGGCAGAGCTAAGGCAGTAATGCTCGCCCACCTGCTGCTCGCCTGCTGCTGTGTGGCCCGGTTTCTAACAGGCCACGGACCAGCACCACTTTGTGGCCTGGGGTTGGGAACCCCTGTTGTAATGTATTCATCTTTTTCAGCAGTACATGTATATAATTACATAATTATTAATACATAATTAATTAATACATAATATGAGTAGATTCTTTACGTTCTCAGATTGTCCTACTAAATAAATAATCAGAAAACAAGGGAAACCACTGTTTTAGACAATAAATGAGACCTATTGCAACACAACCTAATCGTATCAGAGAGCCATTGTGAGGACAAAAAGCAAGTGAAAAGGAAACAACCCTTAAGGACATCAGATGTTCTCATCACTATAAACCTGTTTTAAAAAATAGATAAACTTGTAAAATGATCGTGGCATGTTGGCAGTCTGCCAGATAGGATTTCAAAAAATCATTCCTGGGTGTATTTGGAGGAGAAAATAATACTGACACCACCTCAAATTCTGAACCCCAGCATCTGTAAAGACTTTCCTTATATTTTTTACCTTCTTATTCTCCACACATTTTAAAATTCAGATGATTTCATTGTATTTAAAGATGAATCATTCACAGATATATATATTTTAAAAACCATTAATAACCCTCTCACCTTTACCCCTTTAAAGTACCTCCCTTCTGAGGTCATCAAACAGAAGTTCGCCCGGAGCCCACTGCTGCTGTGTTGGTCACCGTGTGTTCATCTCCCGTGTCGTGTCAGAGTGTGGGGGGCATTCTGCATTGGCACTGATTGAGCCTGCACTCATCCTGCAGGGCGGTGATCATTGTCCGCATTTGATAGACGCTCAGGTTGAGGCTTGGAGAAGCTGTTTCCAACCCTGTTCTGCCCCATAGGGGAGTGGTGCCAGCCAAGCTTAATCCAGGAGGGAGGGTAGGCACTCTGTTTGTGTTTTTTTGAGATGGAGTCTCACTCTATCACCAGGCTGGAGTGCAGTGGTGTGATCTCGGCTCACTGCAACCTCCGCCTCCCGGGTTCAGGCAATTCTCCTGCCTCAGCCTCCCGAGCAGCTGGGATTACAGGCACGCACCGCCACACACAGCTAATTTTTGTATTTTTGGTAGAGACGGGGTTTCACCATGTTGGCCAGGATGGTCTTGATCTCCTGACCTCATGATCCACCCGCCTTGGCCTCCCAAAGTGCTGGGATTACAGGCATGAGCCACCACGCCTGGTTGGTACTCTTATCTCATTGTATCGTATCTGTGCTCTGTCGTAACGATCTCTCCTGATCGTGGCGTAATTCTCTGACTCTGAGTTCATGTGTGTCGGCCTGTACTGGTGTTTCCAGGACACTCGTGCAATTGCACACTGTCTTCCTGGTGACATTAGTGTATGTATGCATGTGTGTGAGTGAATGGCTGGAACTGCACATAGGCTATGACGTAGGTGGTGAGGTGTGTGTATGAAAGAGGGCAGCAGAACGAATCTGCTAAAGCCATGTGCTAGAACTCTGAAGAATAGGTTCAAATCCCAAGTCTGCCACTTAACAGCTTTTGGAACATTTCTGAAATCTCTTTCAGTTTCACTGTTTCTTATCCTTAAATGGGGAAGAAAGTTCCAAAGACACCACTTCACGAGATAATATGAGGATCTAGTGAGATAACGCATATGCGTGTTCAGCAGTGCACCTGGCAACAGGTAAGGGCTCAATAGGAGGCAGCCTACTGGATAATTGATTCATAGCCAACCGCTGACTCACACTCTTGCCATGCATGGTTTCCTTCAGGCTCCAGCAAATTTTTTACAACAAGGTGGTACAATGATGAAAACACCACTCTGCTGTTAGACCACGGATTTCAATCCTTTGTACATCCTAAGAGTTCTGATAATCCAGGAGGCTGGGGACCATGTTTCTCACTCAAATTGCCCTGGTACTGAAATGCATCACATGTAGTGGACACTCAGTTAGGGTTTGTGGGCACACACTGAGTGACTGAGTGATTTAATTCTCTGGAAGAGCTATTTTAGGTTATATCTTATGACATTTTTTCATAGTTGTTCATTTTTGTTCAATAAAAACAGTCATTGTACACGATTTAACCTAGTAATTTATAGGACTCACTAAATAGCTCTCTGAAATAACACACTGTGTGAGATTTTTAAAAGGCGTCAGTAAGTAATTAGTTGAAGACTTACTGGAACAACAACAACAAAAATACTGCAAACTTTTCCCCAGCCCAAACTTTTATTTCATGGATGAAAACAAAACAAAATAACAGCCCTCTACATAAATCAAGGGATTGCTCGTGTTGATTCAGAGAGATAAGGCCAGATACAGAAAGATGAAGTCAGATCCTGGATCCAAGTGTTTTGCCTTAAGATTCAGGTCCTTTCCGCCTTAATATTCAGGTTTTTCTAATTTGAAAACAAGCCAATTCACTAATAAGGGTTTTTAAAGCATCCACAATGTGAGGAAAGAGCTATGGGGAGAAGCATAAAGGAAAATACAGAGATCCAACTTGACAACGTGATCAATCAGAAAACCCGGAAGCGAGAATGATCAGTATTCACGGAGCGTTTGGGGAAGAGCCTTGTTGGCGCAGGAGGGCGGGGTCTGCACTGCGCTTACAGGTTTGTACAGAGAGAAAGGGAACATTTAGGGGGAGAGGCACAGTGGAAAGGACATTAGGAATACAGGCAGGGGTTCAAAAGGAAGCTGGGTGGTAACAATACTCCCATTTCTTTCGAGTTCATCAATTAGAATCACTTTCCTGCAAATCTGACTTCACAGGTGATCTGCTTCACAGACGAGGAGGCAGGAACGCCCACGGGGGACTCACCCAACGTCATCAGCCACACGTGGTAGATACAGGGCACGATTTCCCCTCCATCTGTGTGATCCTCAATCCTGTGACATTCCTGCTTCCTTTTCCCCTCTTGAGGTGGGGGAGCTCCCCGCAAATGGAATTTCAGTTGCTTAGATCTTTGAATTGGATGGTACTACCTATGCTCACATTAATTAAGCAATTAAGTGGATGTATTTAATTTTATTTTCCCCTGGAAGATGTAATCACCAGTATCGTTATTGAGGAAGGAGGAGGGGAGAAGGAAACCCCAAACGCAGAAATCATTGCTGAGTTCTGTGCCCACTGCCTTTGATGGGTGTGCTCAGATTTTTTTCATCAAGGTGGTTTTGAATCAGTTGCAGGCCTTCTTTCATGTGGGTAACTATTTAAAGATGTGCTATTCGGGGCAAGCGTTCCTACCAACTCATTTTCTCTCTGTCTTCTCCCATGCGGCTGGGGACCGCGCAGGGGAGCGGGCCGCGGCATTGCGAGGGGTGACCACTGGGTGGCACTGTTGCTCCATGGAGAGCTGCCAACGGCGTCCCGGGGGACGCGGCCACGTTGAGCACAAAAGGTGGGATTTCTAAGGTGTGCACGGTGATGAGTTTCTTAATGAATTTACCTCTTCTATGGAATCTCCCTTTGCAGCGTCTCCCGCCGCCCGAGGCCGGTTTCTGACTGTGGACTCTGGGTTGAGCGCATGGGGTCAGTGCGCGTGGAGCTTGCACTGCCCAGACCCACAGCCCCAGGAGCGGCCACCTCCCGTGTCACCCGGGCGGCGTCCTGACGACATCACTTAGAAGATTAAAAATAAATGGAAGCACATGTCACCTTAAAGGGGGCACAAAAAGGCCATCTGCATGATTTGATGCATCCATGAGAAAGGGCTGCTGGCTTTTGACTTGAACTGTATGGAAAGAGAGGATTTTAAAGCTTATAAGCTGCTAGTATTTCCAAAGGAATGACTATTTTTTTATTATTTAAATTAAAAAAGCACTTCCCTGCTCCCCTGTCCCTACACTTTAATTCTTCTTGGCTTTGATTTGGGCGATATTGTAGTTCAGGCCGCTTTCTGCTCCACTGTGAAGGCCTGCCCGTGGACCGACGCAGGGAGAATCTTGGGGCAGATGGGGGAGCTGGACCGATGTTCCAGCCCAGAACTGGGGGTCTGCAGAACCAGGAGCCCAGGCCAGGCTGGCCTATCAGCCATGACCATCTGTGCACCGTAGCCACCTACTCACAGCATAGCTCAATCTGCAGATCCACCTAGAACTCATTCATTCCTGACTGGTCTTTTGTTTCAAAACCCCGGCAGCCCTGGCCCCTCCCAAGCCTGAAGTCACACACACTCCCATCCTCCCATCAGTCACTTCCTGGCTAATGGGGACTGAGGCCCAATCATTCTCGTTTTTCATGCCTTGTCAGGAGGCCTGAACATAGAGAGAGAGGAAGGGAGAGAGAGAGAGGGCAGCTCTGGAGGAGGTGCAGAGTATGGGCAGATGTCCTCATGAAAAATTTACAAGGAATAATCAGAGGCCCCTTCTCTCCCCTCCGGCCAAAGTCCCCCTAGGCTTGTTGCCTGGGCCGCTGTGAGAATATTGGAAAAGGGCCCCCTCGTTTTGAAGGCAATCTGGTTCTCAGGGGTTATTGCCCAGCGTTGATGCACTTGGCTGTCCTCTTGAGACCGGGTTGCAAATGCAGTTCGGGCAAAATTGATGAAGTATCAGTTAATCTGAGGCTGACAGTTTAGAGAGGTCACAGCTGCAAGGGGCTGCCAGGGTCTCCCAGAGACAGGACTAAGAAGAGTTAAAGCCAAGGAGGCTCCGGTGAAATGACGCATTCATCTTCTCCGCCTGTGCGTTTCTCAAACATTGCTGCCTGCCGGGATCCCTGAGCCTTGCTCCAGGTGAGCAGTGTGAATGGGGAGGCTTTCATCGTGGTGCACGCAGTCACACCTCCTCCCAGACAAATCCAAACCCACATGCCTGGTGCTCCTGGCTCCTTGGGAAGGAAGGAGGAGGGAGTTGCTGCTCCAATTGAAACAGGCAGTTAGGTCTCCTCTGCAAATCCCCTTGTTCTAATTGGCACTGTGAGTGTTGCCTGCTCATTCCTCCGTTTCCCGCTAGGGGAAGGTCATCTAGGTAAGAGATGTGTCCACACAGGGTGGGCTCCGAGCTGCTCAGAAGGAACTTTGCAGAAGTGGTGAACCGTTGACTCACACTCTTCCCGTGCATGGTTTCCTTCAGGATCCAGCAAATTTTTTACAACAAGGTGGTACAATGAGAAAAACATCATTCTGCTGTTAGACCATGGACTTCAATCCTTGTGCATCCTAAGAGTTCTGATAGTCCAAGAGGCTGGGGGCTATGGCCGTGTTTCTCACTCGAATTGCCCCGGTACTGAAATGCATCATGTGTAGGGGAGACTCAGTGTTTGTGGGTACACACTGAGTGACTACAACTGAGTGATTTCAGAGAGAGAGAAGGGATGCAAATGCCCTTGTCTTCAGTTGTTTTCTAGGGGACATGCTCAGGGCTCGGGGACCCACCCAGTCATCTCACCGCCTGGAGAGGCGGCTGCTTGGCCATGTTATCTTCCTGTCTTCTAAATTAGGGTGCGGCTTTAGGTTTAGATTCATAAATAATAGAGTTTTATGGGATAAGAAGCAGAAAGGGCTTTGTGTTGATCAGCCCTGGGTTGGGTCCTGGCTTCCCTAAGCTTTGAGAATGATTTTATCATTACCACCGCCTGCTTATGGGAAAACAGGGCAGGAGCTAGTCATAGAGTCCCCGTGACAAAGTGGCAGGTGGATGGCTGCGCCAGGGGTCTAACCTGCCCTGTCACACTCCGTTCCCCCTTCCTTTCAGTGACAAGAATGCAAGTAATAGTGGTGAGAATCACGTGCTCAGCTGTGCTGCGCTGAGCATTTCACGTGCATGAACTCATCTCTCCCTACCAACCTGTGAGAAAGGTATTATTATTGTCGTTATTAGTATTATTATTACCGTATTATCTCTGCTTACGGACAGAGAGATTGAGGCGTGGTAAGCAGGTGGTCAAATCCACCTTCTGCTCCTGTGAGGTTTCTGCTGTTCCCAGGTGCGAGGGGACGGTGCGTGGTGGATGGGTGGGGTCTTACAATGCAAAACTGCTGATTTCTACATCCCCAAAAAATCATGAATATGAAGGATTATAGCCAGATTGAAACTATGATTCATTTCAGTAAGAAAAAGTGTATCTATTAACAGAAAGTCAAGTACTTTTCCCCAAAATCACATGGGAAAAGTGTGCAAATACAGAACAGCCCTTCTAGGAAGGAACTATTTTCTCCGAGACAGGAAATTGTTGTACATTCAGACACACCATAAATACACGTCTAGTTTGTACGCGGCAACTCCAGAGTCTGAGGCTCTTCCTTCCTGGCCCTAGAATGGCGAATGGCGTCTGCCGCGCTGTGGGCTTCCTGCTGAGGCAGGCGCTGAGGCGGTGGGAAGCCGAGGCCGCGATTTAGCTTCATCACGGTGGCAGAAGATGCGCTGTTCCAGGGGCCTGGATGGGAGCACCCCGGGAGCCTGCGTCTCCCCTCCTCGGCCCTGCGGGGCAGCTGAACCTTGGCGCACAGGACAGGTGCTGACGGACCGCTGGGTGCCCACCTCCCTGCACCTCTCCTGCCGGGGTCCCTGCCAAGCAGCCTGGGCACTGCCGTCTGGAAGAGGCGCTGGGCCGGTTCTACACCGTGTTCCCTTGCTCCAGGCGGAAAGGTCCATCCAGGCCTCTCACGCCATCGTGGACAGAAGCCAAGTCTCATGGCATGAGATTCAACCAAAGAGAATCTCCTGGAGCTTCTTTCTCTCATTTATTGACGCATGTAACTCACATGCACCACTCCATAAACGTGTGTATGTATATACCACACACATAAACACACACGTGTGTATGTATATACCACACATGTAAACACACATATGCCACACCAACGGCACACAACACACAGACACAATGAATACACATACACCACACACACAAACACACACGTGTGTATATACCACACACATGCACACAACACACAGACACAATGAATACACATACACCACACACATAAACACACACGTATGTATATACCACACACGTGCACACAACACACAGACACAATGAATACACATACACCACACACATAAACACACACGTGTGTATATACCACACACGTGCACACAACACAAGACACAATGAATACACATACACCACACACATAAACACACACGTGTGTATATACCACACACGCACACAACACACAGACAATAACGAACAATAACATACACCAATAATAAATATAAACACAACACGCAGTATATACCACACACGCAAATAATAAATAATAATAAGACACAATGAATACACATACACTACAATAATATAAATTGACACACGTGTATGTATATACCCACAATAATGTAAACACACATATGCCACAATACGCACACAACACAATAATAATAAAATGAATACAATATACACTACACAGAACACACACGCAGGTGTATATACCACACACGTGGCACACAACACACAGACACAATGAATACACATACACCACACACATAACACACGTGTGTATGTATATACCACACATGTAAACACACATATGCCACACATGTGCACACAACTGACACACACAAAATGAATACACATACACCACACACATAAACACACACGTGTGTATATACCACACACGTGCACACAACACACAGACACAATGAATACACATACACCACACACACATACACACACGTGTGTATGTATATACCACACATGTAAATACACATATGCCACCCAATACGGACACAATACAATGAATACACATACACCACACACACAAACACACACGTGTGTATATACCACACACAAAAAGCACACAACACACAAGAATAAATGAACACATAACAACAACACATAACACACACGTGTAGCATACTCCACACAACAACACATGCCACATGTGCACACAACACACACACAAAATGAATACACATACACCACAACATAAACACACACGTGTGTATATACCACACACGTGCACACAACACACAGACACAATGAATACACATACACCACACACATAAACACACACGTGTGTATGTATATACCACACATGTAAATACACATATGCCACACACGTGCACATGACACACACACAATGAATACACATACACCACACACATAACACACGCATGTATGTCTATCCCACACATGTAAACACACATATGCCACACACGTGCACATGACACACAAAATGAATACACATACACCACACACATAAGCACAAAGATATCACATACATACACACAACATGTAATGCACAAACATGCATACACAGATTCCATACACAGAAACACACAGACACCACACATATGCACACACAGACATGCATACACACACCACACATAAACACACAAATGCCACACACACCACACACCACACACAAACATGCAAACACATACACCACACACATAAACACAATACCACACACATACACAGACACTAACACACACACTGCACAAACATGCACACACATACATGACAGATGTAAACACACAGATACATACACACACACCAACACCCACACTATACACACATAATCACATGTGTCGTATGCAACACACACTACACAGACTTATACTCACACAACCCAACACACACACACCCACATTCAACACACACACATGCTCACACCCCTTCCCACACAACCCATCACACACACATACACTACATTCAACACACACACATGCTCACACCCCTTCCCACACAACCCATCCAACACATACCCACACTGACATTCAACACACACATGCTCACAACCCCTTCCCACACAACCTCAACACACACACACATCCATGCCCCCACATACGTCTTTTTATGGTAGTTATTTCTTGTAAGTAAAATGCTTGTATAATGTCAGTGTATTATTTTCCATAGCATGACCTAAACTTGTCCAACCTGTGGCCCATGTGGCCCGGGGTGGCTTTGAATGCAGCCCAACCCAAATTTGAAAACTTTTTTCAAACATTATGAGATTTCTTAGCTATTATTTTCTTTAGCTCATCAGCTATTGTTAGAGTGTTGTATTTTATGTGTGGCCCAAGACAATAATTCTTCTTCCAATGTGGCCCAGGGAAGCCAAAAGACTGGACACCCCGGACTTAGTGGTTCTCATCCTGGGTGATTTTGCCCCTCGAGGTAGCTGGAAAGTCTGGAGACATTTTTGGCGGTCACAGCTGGTGGGGGCTCTTGGCATCTAAGGGTAGAGCCAGGGTTTGGGGTATTTGTAGCACCCTAAAGACTTGATGCCTCCCCAACACCAAAGAACCCTCTGAGCCCATAGTGTGGAGACCCAGAAACCCGAATGCAATTTCCTAGTAAAAGAAAACGGAAATGAAAATGACAGAACTGTCCCGTGTCTTCTGTCTTCTCCATGCAGCCGTCTGGATGGAGCCACTCGAAATTCCGAGTCTAGGCCTTGCACTGATTTCTCCCCCTGATATCTGGGAAGCCATTTCACTGTTTAAAACCAGAGATGCTAAGTGGCAGCTGCCACCAATTGGAAGGGGACAGGAGAAAGGGATTTTTATGAAGATCTGTGTGCCGTGGATGCTGCAGGTGGAGACCTCTGCAGTTTGTCCCGCAACCGCCTGCCAGAGACGGGCCAGAGAAGGGCCAAGCCCACCCCCAGTCTCCATCCCCAGTCCGCACCCCAGTCCGTGCTTGTGGGAAAGCCGGGGAGCAGGTCATGTGTGTAATTCCAGGAACTATTGCATGGCGAAGCCTACATGCCCTCGAAACCCGGGCACCTCCCTGGCCCCACAACTGCTTCACACAATCCTTGTGTTTCTATACGTTCTATGTGTAGTTTTGGGAAAGAATCTGTAAGTGATGTCTGAAGCAAGTTTCTGAATGTTCATGCTGTAATACGTGGCCGGGAGTACGCTGGTTAGTCATCTCTGATCCTACGACACAAGGGCAGGTACTGGGAGAGTGAACTGTTTCCCTGGCCAGGGACCCAGCACCACTTGGGGCATCAGAAGGAAGCCCTCTGGTCTTGGCCAAGGAGAAGCTTGCACTGTGTTACTAGGAATGTCCTGTGTGAATCCATCCTCTGTGATTCCACGACTTTGTATGACTTGCATGGTGCTTCCAAGGATGTAGGGGCTGAAGGGTGGGGCATGTTCTGTGCACTTTTGCCACGGGAAAGCTGGCTTTTGGGAAATGCCCTCGCCCCACAGTTGCTCCCAGAAGCCATACTGGGGGAAGGGCCTGGGGAATGATCCCAGAGCGTCAGGTTGCCTTGTTTCATCCTGATGGGGATTTGGGGAAGGGCGAGTGACACCATCATGGCTGGGTGCACCCACACTGCCTGTCTGCCCGGCTATTTAGAAGCAATATTAGCTAGGGCTATAGTTTTTTTTTGTTTGTTTGTTTTAATCAGTAAAAATGAGTTCCTAACTTTAGTTCAGAGCCTTAGTTAGGTTTCAGTTTCAGATAACTCTTTTAAAAAAGGGAATATGTTAGAAGGCCCACAAGTGGCCCTTAATGATTTTGAATTAGTGTTAGAATGAGACACCTGATGGCGGTGATTCTGAGTGGAGACCCTGGGCCAGCGTCCCCAGCACCACCTGGGAACCTGTAAGAAGCGCAACTTCTGGGCTACACCCTAGAGCTGCCTTTACATTTTACAACTCTTCAAACCCCGCGTGTTCTCATTCATAAGTGGGAGTTGAACAATGAGAACACGTGGACACAGAGAGGGGAACATCACACACTGGGGCCTGTCGGGGGGCACGGAACAAGGGGAGGGATAGCATTAGGAGAAATACCTAATGTAGATGACGGGTTGATGGGTGCAGCAAACCACCATGGCATGTGTATACCTATGTCACAAACCTGCACATTTTGCACATATATCCCAGAACTTAAAGTGTAATAAAAAAATTTTTATAACTCTTCTAGCAGTTTCTATCCATACCACATAGAGTTTTTGTTTTGGTTTGGTTTTGCTTAATTTTCACAAGCCTACAGTTGAAAGTGAAATGAGATGAGGTTAGTGAAAAGAGGCAGGAACTCTGGAACCTTAAGGTCCTGCAACTTCAAATTTGTTACTGGCCATAACCTGGCTGCCATTTTGGTTTTGTCTAAATGAAAGCAATGACCAGTTAGCGTTGTATAAGATATAAACATTTAAAATATTTAAAATTCCCTAATCTTTCAGAAAGGTAAATTGAGACAAAGAAAGGTCAGGGGTTCTCCTGGGACCACCTGTTGTCCCCAGATCAGACAAAATTCCAGTCTTCTGAATTCCTGTGGCAACGTTGTGTTTGCATCACTGCATCTTGATCCTCTTCCTACTGCAATGTTTTAATTATCTAAAAAATAAGGGCATTAGATATGAGGGATAACATCATGAAGGATTTCCAAATAACTCGGTAGCCAGTGAAGATCACTGTTTGCTTTATTTCAATTGAGAGAGACAGGTCCGTCTTCTACAATGAATGTATTTTACACATTTTTAATATTTCCCTCACTTATGACACGTTTACCTTAAAAAAAATTTAAAAATGATTGCAGGTGGGCACAGTGGCTAACGCCTGTAATCCTAACACTTTGGGAGGCCGAAGTGGGTGGATCACAAGGTCAACTGATCGAGACCATCCTGGCTAACACGGTGAAACCCCACCTCTACGAAAAATACAAAAAATTAGCCGGGCATGGTGCCACGTGCCTGTAATCCCAGTTACTTGGGAGGCTAAGGCAGGAGAATAGCTTAAACCCGGGAGGCGGAGCTTGCAGTGAGCCGAGATCTCGCCACTGCACTCTAGCCTGGCTCACAGAGCGAGGCTCCACCTCAAAAAAAAAAAAAAAAAAAAAAAAAAGATTTCATAAAGATGGGTTTTCTCTTATCATGCCCAATCTTAACACATGTTTGAAACCGACTCCCATAAAAAGTAGGCTTTGTAATCGAGTCCCAGAAAGTCTGAGGCTGCCTAGGTCTGCCAGATGCTCCTGTTCAGGATCTTTTTTTTTTTTTTTTTTTTTGAGACGGGGTCTTCCTCTTTCCCCCCGGCTGGGGTGGAGTGGCCGGGTCTCCGCTCCCCGCAACCCCCGCCTCCCGGGTTCCTGCCATTCTCCTGCCTCAGCCTCCCGAGTAGCTGGGACTACAGGCGCCCGCCACCTCGCCCGGCTAGTTTTTTGTTATTTTTTAGTAGAGACGGGGTTTCACCATGTTAGCCAGGATGGTCTCGATCTCCTGACCTCGTGATCCACCCGTCTCGGCCTCCCAAAGTGCTGGGATTACAGGCTTGAGCCACCGCGCCCGGCCCCTGTTCAGGATCTTGATACTAAACAGGAAAGGAAAGGGCAAGTCCATTTGCCTGAAGGCTTTGAACGGAGTTGGTGGGGGATGCTCCACTGTCCCAGATGGTGGAAGAGAGCTGGGGTCCAAGCCTGGGCGGAGGCCTTTCTGAACTGAGAGGCTTTGTGGTAGGCACAGCCAGACACCATTGGTGGAAATGGATTTGTCATTTTACCTGGTCTAGAAATGAACCCTGAACAAAAATCTTCAAGTGTCAGTAACCTGAGGAGGAAGCCCCTGAGGCCGTTGAAGTGCTTGGTGTTGAAACGTCTATGTTGGAGGGTGAGGCCCCAGCTGTGCCTGTTGGGTTGGTTGATTCTTCTCGCTGATATGCGGTCCTTTCTGGACTTTTCAATGCAGAAAGCAAAGGCTCCTGACTCCAGAGATATCTTTCAGGCAGTGATTTCCTTTAAAAGAAAATAAATAGTTTCAAAATATAGTGAATCAACTTGCATGTGAATAAACCTGGAAAGCACATTAGCCTATATTACCAAGTTGTATTTGAGCACACTCATTTCAGGGAGTAAATTTTTAACATGTGTTCAAGGGTGATAAGAATTGTGCCTATTCTCTGACTCCTCTATGTACATAAATTACAGGATAGTCAGGTATTGACATGGAGATCAGGGGCAGAGCAAACTCAGTTTCATCATGGGCTCATTTGCATGTCAATGCCAGACCAAGGCTGTTTGATTACTTTGCTCTTGTCTGAGATCCCAGGGCAAATAAGAACAAACAGAGAGATGTATTTGTGGATCTAGAATTTCTTTCTCTTACTCATATGTATATGCGTATGTATATGTGTGTATAATTTAACAGATGATATATCAGAACATGAGCATTCTAGAACTCTTATTTTATAGTGCATTTTGTGCAGTAGTGACTGTAATGATGGTTTAACATCTGGAGAGCAATGTGAAATAATGAACAAAATGGTTTACGAGGCCTCGGGTGGAATGTCTCCAGTTGTATTTGTCAATTCCAAAGGAAAATATCTAAACCATTTCAACTGTATTGATCCGTTTTAGGCCAAATCTTCTTATGTCCCTACTGGCTCTACCGAACCAGATCAACTCAAGGTGCAGCCTCAGTTGGACGCTGTCTCCTTGTGGCCATGCTCCTGGGGAAAGGCATCTTCTTCAGCTGGGACGGTTGTCACCATTCACATTTGGTAGCAAGTGAGAAAACAGATTCGTCCTTTAATTGGACGAGCACTGTTGACAGGGTGACAGATTTGCTGACTGTCTAAAGTGCACATCTGGTGTTTTCCATTGCCTGGCATCCCTTCCCATCCTCTTCTGGACACAGCGCTTTGCTCCTAAGGAGCGATGTCTCTTCCACTCCATAGTGTGGTCCAAGATTGGCCGTTCCTTGTTTCCCGTCTTCCTGGCTGGAGTGGTGAACACAGGGGCAAGCGTAGGCCCCAGGGGGATAGTACTGTGATTTCACATGTAGACTCTGGGAGGAAGACCATCTCTTTTTCTAGATTCACCAGGCTGAGATGATGAACCCTGGATCTTTTTGTGGTCATGCGTCATCCTTCCCTGCTGCACAAAAGAAGACTGTCCGAATTATCAGAAAATAGTATCAGCCCATTGAAAGAACGGATGCTGAGAGATACGGAGAAAATTTTGACTGGGTCACTGGAATCCCTCGACTCTGGAAGTCAGCGCCAGCTTTAAACTTCCCACTTAGTCTGAGTGAATAAATTCTCTTTTTGGCTTAAGCTAGTTTGGGTTGTGCTGGGCACTTGCTACTGAAATAATTCAGGATAATATACCATGTTACAGTATCACTAATTGTTGTGCATGTCATGTTTATGACACTATTTAAAATCATCAACTCTAAGTACATTGTGGGCATTTCTAGAAACCTCTAGAAGACATCAATAGCAAATTTTCCCATCTCTTTCTTCCCTTCTCTTCCTTTTTTCTTGTGGTGGATATCAGAATATTGTCTGCAAATATCACCAGCACTCACCACCCAATTCAAATCCATCTACTTAGAAATATGTGTTCTTTTTAATGTAGGATTTTTTTTTTTTTTTTGAGGCAGAGTCTCGCTCTGTCTCCCAGGCTGGAGTGCAGTGGCCTGGTCTCGGCTCGCTGCAAGCTCCACTTCCCGGGTTCATGCTGTTCTCCTGCCTCAGCCTCCCGAGTAGCTGGGACTACAGGCAGCTGCCACCATGCCCAGCTAATGTTTTGTATTTTTAGTAGAGACGGGGTTTCACTGTGTGAGCCAGGATGGTTTCGATCTCCTGACCTCATGATCCAGCCGTCTCGGCCTCCCAAAGTGCTAGGATTACAGGCGTGAGCCACGGCGCCTGGCCTAATGCAGGATTTTTAAAGACACAAAGAGAGTGTATTACAAAAAAATAAGCCACGGTATATTAAGTCATTCATTTAAGGATTTTACAAATGCACACAGTAAAAAGCTGTTGTAAGATCTGAGTTTTTTCAGTTGGTATTATGTCAGGGTGCCCCTAGAATGCCTAAGTCCCGCCTTGGCTCAGCCACTGCCCCACCTGTAAGTGAACTCTAAACCTGAGGAGGCTGAGAGATGCACCTCACCACTCCAGTACTACAGCTGCCTTCACGTCGGAGTCACACCTCAGTGCAGGAGCAGAGTAAACTGAAGAATTTACTTTCCTTTTGTTAGTTTGGTGTTTTTTTTCCCCCGCTAAAAGCACTGAGTGCCTACCGCTGAGTATTGCTATGCTAAATTTAAAATTGAGTATTTTCACCTTGGATGATGTAAATTATATGCTTTTGAAAAGTGCCATCTGAATTGCATTTCTGCTTAAATCTATTTTTCCCTTTATATTTGTTACACTTACAATCATTCATGAAAGTGTTCAGGGTTCTTGCAAGGTTGTGTGTTTGTCAGAATGACAAAACTCTGTCTAGTATCTGTCCGTGTGTTGTATACATGTTCTACCTCAATTAGAAACAACACAACAAGAGCAACTACAAATGCACACTTAGGGGCCACGTGTCCTCTCACCCAAGTGCATCTATAAGAGAATGTGCAGCTGGCTTCTTTAATGAAGTCACCCACAGCTTCTGGGTTTGGGAATCGAGGGAGGCATGTCATCGGGCCCTTCGCAGCTCTCCTCTGACCCCTGTCTTTGGAGGCTCCCTCTTCTCTCATGAATACACTGTAACTTAAACCACTGCTTCCTAAGAGCCTTGCAGTCAGTGAAACACCTATCTAGACCTCAGCAAGATTCCAAATTAGTCCATGGCATATACTAGGAAGCCATCAGAGGGAAAATGTTTAGTGAACGTTGGAGAATTAAAAATCTTTTTTTCTTTGTCCTCTGTATCAGTCAGGGTTCTCTAGGGGGACAGAGCTAATGGGATACATGTGTATATAAAGGGGAGTTTATGAAGGAGTGTTGACTCACACGATCACAAAGTGAAGTCCCACAATAGGATGTCTGCAACCTCAGGAGCCGGGAAGCCAGTCCAAGTCCCAAAATCTCAAAAGGAAGGAGACTAACAGTGCAACCTTCAGTCTGTGGCCTACAGCCCAAGAGCCCCTGGCAAACCACTGGTGGAAGTCCAAGAGTCCAAAAACTGAAGGACTTGGAGTCCCATGTTTGACAGCAGGAAGGATCCAGCACAGGAGAAAGATCAGGCCAGAAAAGTTAGCTAGTCTAGTCCTTCCACGTTCCTCTGCCCGCTTTTATCCTAGTTGCGCTGGCAGTTGATTAGATGGTGCCCACCCAGACGGAGGGAGGGTCTGCCTCTCCCAGTCCACTGACTCAAATGTTCATCTCCTTTGGCAGCACCCTCACGGACACACCCAGGAACAATACTTTGCATCCTTCAGTCCAATTAAGTTGATACTCAGTATTAACCATCGCAGTCTTGTCTTCCTTCTTCTCATTGCTTAAGCATTGTTCATGAGGCTTTAGAGTCCTCTGTCTTTTAATATCTATGAGATTAGGCAACCTGGTGATTATTTGCAACCATTGTAGTCTTGAGACATGCTTTTCCTTCCTTCACTTGTTTATGTAGGTGCTGTACCTGCAATGCTACTGAGAACCAAAGAAAGAATTTTTGCCACACCTGCTGTGTGTGGCACAGTAGACTCTTAGCTTTTCTAGACATCTAAGTGTAGGTAGATGTGTAGGTAGACATCTAAGGTAGCTAAGTGTAGGTAGACATCTAAGGTAGCTAGATGTCTAAGGGCTTATGGGTGGATGCTAAGCTCCAAGAACTCAAATGCTGACAAGCAGAATATAGAGAAGACTTCAGATAACTAATCTTTCTACATGGGGAACAAATTGCGGAGTCTCTTCTGTTGCATTTATGATTGGAGTAAGGAGGGTCCCAAAACTGGGGGAATATTAGGAAGTATTGTGCAAGGGAAAGAGATTATTGGAAACTGTTGATGTGGTGGACAAATATGTCCACCTTTAAGAAAAGTGTGAAGCTTCACGTTGCCTGTCCCTCAAACAGCTCTTGGGTATTGCTAGGATAAGAATATCTTGCAAATCTACAACCAGATTGGCTGTGGCCTTTATGGGTTGCCCTGCAGTTTAGATACAGTGCCCCAGCAGGGGTCCAGGGTGAGTCAACCATGAACATTATGTCTGTGAAAACCTAGCCTCTACTATAAGAGCAAGATTAGAAAGATGGCTTATTTTTTAAGTAGATAAGCAAGACCACTTCGCAGACATTGAAATAATCTAACAGGGCAATTTAGTCTGCAGAATCAAATCCTTTGAAAAGGAGATCCTGAAAGGAGCTTCAGGTAAAAAGACCCCAAATCTGAATATCGTCAATGGTATAGAGATGGACGTATCAGCCAAATTAAACGTGCTCAATGCATCCGGCTTTCTCAGAACACAGTGCAGCATGAGCAGGAGAGGCTGTGCAGAACCTGGAAGGTAGACGTGGGACAGAGGTGAGTTCCTGAACGGTATGCATGGATTGGTGAGTGGAGGGCAGAGCCTGAATGGAAGCTTGAGGCCCGTTAGCCTGAGGAACTGCCCTCCTGGGGCTCTCGTGGTGGTGCTTTTATTGTTGGATGGGAAAATCTACCAAAGGCAGATATGAGAATTACAGTTTGCTGCTTCCAGCACTTCTTATTTTCAAGTGAGGTCCATATTATGAAAGTCTTTTTTTTTTTTTTGAGACGGAGTCTCGCTCTGTCTCCCAGGCTGGAGTGCAGTGGCCTGATCTCAGCTCACTGCAAGCTCCGCCTCCCGGGTTCACGCCATTCTCCTGCCTCAGCCTCCCGAGTAGCTGGGACTACAGGCGCCCGCCACCGCGCCCATCTAATATTTTGTATTTTTAGTAGAGACGGGGTTTCACTGCGGTCTGGATCTCCTGACCTCGTGATCCGCCCGCCTCGGCCTCCCAAAGTGCTGGGATTACAGGCGTGAGCCACCGCGCCCGGCCTATGAAAGTCTTTGAAAGAGGGGAGGAACTTGCTGGAAAAGTGTCATTATTTTTTAATGTTTATTCTAATTTATTACTAATCATGTGGCTCAAATTCAAATTGATATGAGCCTCAAATTCAGCAGAGATGGCCAGAGGTTCAGATGAAATAAAGTTTTTCAGAGAATGGAGTGTGAATGGGTAGTTTCCTCCACATCTATACTGTATTAGTTTACTATTGCAGCTGTAACAAAGTACTACAAACCTAGCAGTTGAAGCAACACAAATGCATTATCTTAGTAGTTCTGTAGCATAGAAATAGGGCACTGGTCACACTCAGCTAAAATCAAAGGGTTGGTACAGCCGTGTCCCATTCTGGAGGCTCTGTGGAGACACTTTCCCACCTTTTCTAGCTGCTAGAGGTCACCCGTATTCCTGGGCTCCTGGGCCCCTTTGTTTGTCTCCAAAGCCATCAAGCTGCAGCTCTCTGAGCCTTTCTTGGGTAGTCACATTTCCCGTTGCTCTCACCCTCTGCCTCCCTCTTCTACATTTAAGGGCCCTTGGGACTGCAATGGCCTCACCTGGATAGTCCAGAACGACCTCCCTATTTTAACGTCAGCTGATCTGCATCCTTGATTCCACCTGCAACCGGAATTCTGCTTTGCTGTGTACCAACCTCTTCACAATTTCTGGGGATTAGGACGTGGGCACCTGTGGGAGGGGCATGACTCCGTTGACCACATCCATTCTGGAAATCTACGGGGAGGTGAGCAGATCAAGGCAGAACAGGGCCTTCCAACAGCTTCCCAGCTGTGGACTCGAGGGCCGGGCTTTCCAGTGACCTGTGCCATTTTGAAACCCAGATTGAGTTCATATTAGTTTTGGATGCTCAGACTTGGCATAGGTTATCTTAGTTTATTTCACTTGCACACTCACATCCACACATGACAAAAACAAACAAACCATAAAAACTCCGTGTGGGGCAGTTCTTCACAGGGTCCCAACAGGAAAGGAAGACAGGTTCCAATCAGGAGTGAGTCTTTATCAACGGACTGAGCTCGGATCTGCTCAGCGGGTGAAGGTTCCAGGTTCTAGAAGCAGCTGGGCTGCCACAACCCAGAAAGGCTGAGGTGAGGACAGATTGTCCCAGTTTTTTGGGACAGAACTTCCTTTGACACAGGCTGCCTTGAGAGAACAGTTTCTTTGAAGGGACACATTGAGCCCAAGAACCTTCACAGGGAAGAAGCAAGAAAGGCGGATCCTCAGACGCCACTCTCCTCTGTTACTCTTGTCCATTTAATCCAGCTGGAAGCCAGGGCATGGCTTGGCCTGGAAGCAGAGTGGCTGCAGGCGGGGACCTGGGGGCACACAGGAGGCCTTGGGTGCATCTTAGAGATGAGGAAACCCAGGGACAGAGAAGTGAGGTCCATCTCTACAGTTCAATAGTCAGGATGTCTGGAGGCTGGGGTTAGAGGCCGGGCGGTTTAATTCCAGAGTGCTGGTCTCTCTGGGATATCGCATCAGTCATAGGAGGAGTTCCTTCTCTGTGCATCTGTTATAACAATGGGAAGGAGACAGAGTGCAGCATGAAGCACTTTTCCTCCGGGCAACTGAGAAGGTGCCCAGTGAAAGCCAGAAGCAGGGCGAGAACTAAACAGCAGCGAACGCGGGGAAAGGGCACTTCGGGGAGAATCCCTGCATCGGAAATGAACGTGGCAATCCACAGAGGCAAAGGAGCCTGTGGGACTCACATTCCCCTGCAGCGATTGGAGCACATTGCAAACAAGGTGACAAAGGACGCCAGTTCTTCAGTTCTGCCTGGCAGCCGCAAGGGCAGGGATCGATGAATGCCCTCGGTTGCTCTGAGACGCAGTGTTCAGGGTGGGGATGCCTGGGTGACCAGGGCTGAGTGGGCCCGGAAGGGACTCCCTTTCTAGCAATGGCCCTGACTTAGATCTTGGGTGAGCAACTCTAGGAAGGTACCGAACCCACATGACTTTAGTTGGCAGCCACCTAGGAAGTGCTTGTGATGACTTGGGGTCCTCATATCTTTACGATTCTTTAAACAGATTTGAAGCTCCCCAGCAAAACTCCTGCAACTGTACACAGTATTAATAAAATTGTATTCTGATCACAAGTTAAACACGGGTTTGGATGGAAGAGCTCTAAATAATCCTCCATAATGACCTGATTAATTATGAAATGACCTGTTGTGATATATCTGGATAAATATCACCTCTAGCTCTGGGAAACTTAACTTTCCTCTTGATAAAATTAAAACAATCAAAAAAAAAATCCTGTACCTCTATGATCATGGATGTCAAATAAAAATTTTCAGCATTTCAAATCTGAAAGGCAACATTTAAAATTTTGTGGAAGGGCCTTCCTCTTCCAGCTCATTTTATGAGTACATATTCCATAATGAAAAGAAAATGTCATGCTCCTATAACAACAATAATCTTTCTGCATATTTTCTTTTTTCTTGAGCCTGTTTGTTTAGACTGAAGGTGTTTCTAATAAGCCATGTTTGATATGAGTATCTGGAAAGATCAATGCAGCTTATCTCCTTGCATTAAAATTCTATATATGTGTTCCCCCTTCTACTGAATAAAGCAATTTAGGCTTTTTCCTAGTGTAATCAATAAAATGAAATCTAAAAAAGAGAGAAAAAATTACTAAGATGTCCTCGTTTAGCTGCTGAATGCAGATGACTTTTCTTAAAGCAAGAGAACATTCTTAAAAATGGATTTCATTGATTTCTAAAAGCAAATGTATGTATTTTTTAAGATGGAAAAATATAACATTACCCAGCCAAGTCAATGACACTAGAGTGCTATGTTATTTATAAGATCATGTACCCATTTATTCCCATGAGCAAGGCAAAATATAATCTAAGGTGCTACTGCTCCTTAGGTTACAAAAGGGTGCATACACCAGCATGCATGGGGATTGTCTGAGACTATACAAAGCCTGACATCTGTTTTCTCTCTCAAAAAATAAATTCAATATTTTTTAAGATTTCAGCAGTATTAAATGCAAAAATGGCTCATATTTCAAGGTGAAAGCCCTCTGTTGACTAAAGATGCTTCCATTTTTATTGCAATTGTGGTTCTTGCCTTTTTTTGGTAAACTTTTTCCATCAGAAGCTGGTGCATGGAAGTATTTATAGTTCAGTTTCATTTAACTATGTTCATTTGTACTGATCTGAGACAGATTTATATGATCATAGATTTCTGGTGTCACTGTTGTATTATTTATATTTCTATAAATTAAGGCCATTATTATCAAAGATGGCCCCTGACAATAGGAGGCGGCTGTTGGAAATAGTGTTTAATATTTTCTTAGCCCTGACGAATTCTCTATGGATTGTATCCTGATGCAGACTAAGAAATCATTGTCTTTGCTGGAAAAAAAGGAGGTCTTGAGTAATAATAATAAGTCACTAATGAAACACAAAAATTTCAGGGCTATTTGTAGACACTAGTTTTTAATCTTCCTAATGATAGCCCCTGACGATAAATAGATGAGCGGGATAATGTATGGCTGAGAACACCGACGAGCTGAGCTTCTCTCCCTCCCCCTGCATGAGATTAGCCTCTAGGACACATTCACATCATGCATTTTCAATCTTCCTTTTATCTCTGTATTGGAGTGCAACGTCTCCACCAAGCGATTTTAAGCAAGGGCTTTATGACAGATGGGGTACAGGGGAGGCTTTATCTCTCTGGCACTAATAAAACAATCAAACTTAATTGGTGACTTCAGTATAAAACAGTTTATTTGTGACTTAAGGATACTGCAAATTAATAATTAGGTTTAGAGGATGGGAACAGAAGAGACTAAGGAAAAATGGTTCTCTCAGACTGCTTTTAAACCTCTCTTGATAGAACCAGTCTGGTTGGAAAAGCTTGAATCCTGGTGCTCTCACGCCCTAGTTGTGTAATATTGGTAAGTTGCATAAACTGGGTGAGCCTCAGCTTTTCTATCTGTGAAATTGGCATATTGATGTCACAGGGAGAAGAGCTTAGATTCTAAAATAAAGTAATATGAATTAAATTAAGATTGCTAAAATACATCCATTTACCAGTCGTCTGTCTAGCACATAGTAACACAATGAGCTTTGATGAAAACATGAGAATATTTGTCAGTGAAACAATTAGACTTGCCAGCATAAAACTTGTACTATGTGTTTTTAGCTGTTGCTAACAGTTATATCCTAAAAAAAAAAAAAATCTCTATGTTATCCAAACTGGCTTTCTTTCCTATTTAGGTTAAGCTACGTGAGTGATCATTCATAAACACGCAGCAACACTCTCTGGTGTAAATGTTGAAAACATCTCAACTCTGTAAATAAGAAGAAAACCTAATATATTTAGTGTTTATGATTTAGTATTTGTTAAAGCACCACATACCATTAGATGAATTGCAAGCAGCGTAGGAGGTGTGCACCCAGTGGGTCAAACGGCTCTGGGTTGAGAAAGCAAACACTAATGATGGTACAGGTGCTGTTGCCCAGGGAGACAGAGAGGCTAACGGAAAGGTCTAGGCTTCGCTGTGAGGTGTGACTACATCCTAATCCCAGCTCTGCCTTTAGCAGCCTTGTGCCCCTGGAGCACATGCCAGGCCTGTGATGGATGCCTGCTCTCCCTGGCCTCTCCTCCCCCACTATCACAACGCAGCTCCCGAAGGCTCTTGCAGTCACGTTAGACCCAGAGGAAATTTCAATGTCCTGCAGAGAACATGCCCGAGAGGTAAGAGGTGAGGGAGATCCCAGGGCCACCCGAGTGCTGCCTTGCAGACACACTTTCTCCCAGTACCAGATGTGGCCCCAAACTTTGTCATCTCAGGTGTACCCTAAGCTCAGAGTAAAAAAAAAATGATAGAAAGGAAAGGGGGCCGTGAGTGACAGTCTGTCTCAAAAGAGACAGGTTTAGATTTTTATGTGGGAATTTGAGAGAAACTAAAATTTGTGTTGAAACATTCTTATTATGGAAAGCTGGACCCCCTGCTTGAGGCTGGAAACTCATGGTTTTGAGACAGTAGCAGAAGAGACCCCCAGGTGGCCCTGGATTCCACCTCTCCTCCGCAGCTGTGCCTGAGAGCGACCAAAGAGACAGCCGTCTCTCTCATTCAGTCACACCTATGTGTGAAGCATACGAATGCCCGGGGGAACATGCTGTATGACGATATCTTTTTAAGTACAATTTATTTTCATCTTAACATTCTTCACAGTCTAAGACTTTCCTTCCCTATTAGGTTGTGGGTCAAGATCTGCTAGAATTTACTCTCTGGAGGATAAGTTAATATTTAGTCAGAAAAGATTGGTAGAAAAATGGGTAAAGATACTGTTGGACTTGCATTTAAGGGTAAGTTTTAGAAGGGTAGATATATCAGGAGCTAAAAGATAAATAAAGTGAGTATTAGTTTCATAGTCTTATTCTGCTGTATGTGCCTAACCACTGTATAATTTTTTTGTATAAGAATTCATCTGTAGGAGCAGATGTGGAATTTGCCTTATAAGAACACTCAGGGCCTCACAGATCTTTGTGGGTTAAGGGGAAATGCAGGGATGTCTAGTTAGTAGGGGCTTAGAGGCAAACCATCTGTTTTTCACCTATCTTGTGTAAAAATATAATCATACAAAAAATCTGCAAGATATTCCATATCAGGTTGCTGAGAAAGATGCCCTGAGATCCAGCACATGATGCTAGGATGATCTTAGGAAGCAATCTGATCATGACACCCCCGCCCCACATTGTATACCTCTATGGCTCAATATTTTTGAGAGAGCCCACCCTGTTCTCATAAGGCACCCCACTCTCTCCAGAACAGGCTTCAGGTCTCTTCCTGGGGCCACCTGCAGAGAGCACAGTGGGGCTCCTGTTCTTGTCTCTGTCTTACTATGCCTCCTGTGTCATCCCTGTCCGATTCAGGACTCTGGTCTCTGTAGCTCTTGCCCTTGGACCCGTCTCTGTCAACATCTGACCTTTCCAGTGTTTGAAGCTCCACTTGACTGTCTTAATCCATTTATGCTGCTATAACAAAGTATCTGAGGCTGGATAATTTCTAGGGAACAGAAACGTACTTTCACACAGCCCTGGAAGCTGGGAAGCCCAGGATCATGGCGCTGGCTGGTTTGTTTGTCAGGTGAGAGCCCAGTCTCTCTGTTTCCAAGATGGTGCCTTGAATGCTGTATCTTCACGTGGTGGAAGGCGGAGGGCCAAAGAGGGCTGAATGCTATGTAAAGCCTCTGTTATTAAAATAAAGGCCCTCATCCCATTGACAAGAAAGGAGCCCTCATGACTTAATCATCTCCTAAAGGCCCCACCTCTTAACACTGCTGCATTGGGGTTTAAGTTTCAATATGAACTTTGGAGGGGGCACAAGCATTCAAACCATAGCTTTGGTCAACTAGGCTCTGGCTTGGTTTTACTCCTGGATTTATTAACATCTCATGTTGCTAACCCCTGACGCAAGCCTCCCCCTGCTCCCAAGGTGAGGAACATTAACTGGGAAGTGTATGGAACAGCTAAAGTAGAAATGAATTCTCTTTTCTGAGTCCTCCTTTCATGAAGACAGTTGTCATTGCTGTCCATGTTGGCTTCAGAGAATAAGGTCCGCAGCTGAGCTCATGCAAGCTTTCCAGCTCTGCTCACGTTGAAGGTTTTCTCTTCTGGTCTGGGGTCCATTTTCATCAGGAAACTATTTAGGAGGATTGAAAGGAAAATAAACAAATCCATCTTCCATCTCTGTTTTCTGTTTCTATAAATTCTTTTACAAGGTCTTATTCTACTAGTTTTCTATGATTAGGTTGGAAATTACAGATTGAGAGAAAAACTTTGAAGAATTGTGTGACTTTTATTCAATTATGCATATAGTAATATTAATTGCACAGTTTTTTTTTTTTTTTTTTAAACAGTGACTTGTTCTGTAGCCCAGGCTGGAGTACAGTGGCACTATCATTGCTCACTACAGTCTTGAACTCCTGGGCTCAAGTGATCCTCCTGCTTCAGCCTCCTGAGTAGCTGGGACTACAAGTGCCCACCACCATGCCCAGCTTGTTAATTTTCTCTATGCAGAGACAGGGTTTCACTATGTTGCTCAGGCTGGTCTTAAACTCCTGGCCTTCAGCTATTCTCATGCCTCATTCTCCCAAAGTGCTGGCATTACGGGAGCGAGCCATTATTTTCAGCCCAATGATACATTTTTCACATGTTTTAAGTGCATTATTTTTGCATTATTTATTTTTATTTAATAGTCTGTTTTCCTCAGGGTAAAATGTCAAGTGAAATATAATAACAGCTTTCTCTTTAGGAGAAATATTCTGCACAGGATCCTGAGATGTGAAGTGTGAGAACGGCCTCCGACTTAGTCTAGGGGGCCTCTGGTGGGTAGCCCCATACAGAGGTCATGGTGAGCACCGAAAAAGCAGCAAATGCCTGAAAACCATACAGAATGTTTTGTGAATGAGCTTCCTTCACCCAGCGGCATATTTCATGACTTCATTGGAATTTCAGAGCAATCTAAGATACTCGAAGTTTAAAAACCACTAATTGAACACTTTGGATTTGCAGACAAGGGCTGCAGACTCACAAAAGGTAGAGTGGTCAGTTAATGACACAATGGACACGGGATTCCATATTGTCACTGGACTATACCAGCAAATGTAGAGGCACTGGGAATTAGAACAATCTGTGCGATGTCTCCTCATTTTAGCTGGGAAGCATTGAGCAAATTCACCTAAAAGCCTCCGTTTTCTTGTTCTGTAAGTGAATATAATAATGATCGCACTCACATCCAAGAGCTGCCTTGAGAATCAAAAAATACTAGTGTGTGAAAACAGACATAAGCTTGCAAGTCTCAAGTAAAGATTTACGAATCATCTTGGTAGCTTGCAGACCCATTGAAATATGAGAAAACTGAGGCTCCAAAGGGTACGTAATCAAGCCCGTGCATCTTCTAACCCTGAGCCACAATCCTCTGCATCCGGCGCTAAACTGTCCCTGTTTATTTAATTCCCTTCTATTTCCCCAGGAACTGGTATTGCTCACTTCATTAAAGAGAGCGGAGAAAGAATTCTGGCACACACACACTCTTTAACATGTGTTTTTTGTCCTTATCTTATTGACTCAACATGCAGATATCCCTGCCAGAAATGTCCAATTGTACCTTTGTCTAAAGAAGATTTTATATTGATCTTCATCTAATTAGCTAGTTTGAACTATGGTTTGTGTCATGATTCCTGTCTTGATCTAATTAGCTACTGCAGTTGAAGCAGCATGGATCTGAAATCATAATTGCTGGTGTGCAGAAGGCTTTCTTGTGCAGGTCTGTGTGCTAGATGGAGGCATTTCTAAGCATTGCAAACCATCGACAGCTTACACTGTGCCTGCTAAATTGGCTCCAAATTCTAGAAGTGCCTTTGAATTTGAAACCAGAAATATCCTGGCGCTCAAACCTTGGTACAGTCATGTCTAGCTACGTGACCTTAGGCAGCGGGCTTAATTTCTCGAAACCTCATTTTCCTTATTTGCAGAATAGGCAAGGCTCTGAGGATGAAAGCTGTCTGGGGAGCTACATAGAGACACAGCACTAGCTTGGTACCCGGGCACAGAGGAGGTCAAACCTTCGATTTCCTTCTCTTCTTGTGCATTCTCCAGCAATTTTGGCTGAGAAAACAGATTTCTTCTTCTCTGTGCCATTTCCCACTAAGACACAGACATTCTCTTCTCCACTTCCCATTCTGACTTTTTTCCCTCCCTCTCTGCCTTCCTTCCTCCTTGCTTTCCACCCTCCTATTCCCTCCCACCCTTCCTTCCTCCCTTTTCTTATTTCCTTCCTTTGGTTTTGAATTTCACATGGGACTCCTTGAAGTGTATTCACCAGACATGATCAGGGAAAGCCAGACAGGGGATGGCATGTGGTCCCTCTTTTGAGGACAGTAGAGGTGAGTTATGTCTGAGGCTTAAGGAGAATGAACGCAAAACCAGAGAACTATTAAAGCCTGCAATTTGACGAAATGGTAGAAAACGTAAGGCCAAATAGGAGTGTGCCTGTGAACCTCAGTGTGTGTGGTAAGAATGAGCAGGACTCCAGGGGCTGAGGAGGGGCCGGTGGAGGACGGCTGGGTCTCCCCAGCTCCTTTCTCATGGCCAGAATTCTCCCTGTGGGGAATTTGAGTGACTTGTAACTTTCTTGGTTGGACAACAATTCCTATGGGTTATTCTGTAGTGTGAGCACTTAGCCTGAATTCATTTTCTTTTTTCCTATGCTACTGTTCTGGGGGCCCTGGAGCCTTATAATTAATTAATGGTTAGTGCTGCCTTTGAAATTCAGATTAGCTTTCCTGCAGGTTTACTCTTTAGAATCTAGAAAGCTTTCTCTTTTTCTTTCTTTTCTTTCCTTTTTTTGGCTTATACTGCTTTATCATCAGGTCTTGAAAATAGCAGGTTGGCATTTATTTTCTAGCTTTAAAGATGAGTTTTGAACAGTGGTTTACTTTCTGTGGGGGCCTGCAGGCTTTGCATATGTGTGAAGCAATCCCATGTGCTTGTAGAACCACAGTTTCGAAGGCTACTGAGCTCTGTTCCTAGAGCCCATAGCTATGAAGTTGTCAGGAAAGCTCTTATAGTGAGGAAGCTGTCCCATCTCCTTCTGCGTATGTAGGATGAAATTAATTAGTTTTGAAGAAATGTAAATGTCATAGCTTACCATTATAATGAGGACAAACATTAATATCAGCTTCCTTAATCACTCCTAACCTAACCCTAAAATAAGGAAAATCTTTGCAGAGTTGAATTTGTGGGATATGACAAATTTCTAAAAACACAAAAACACATAAGTTGACATTTAAAAATTGTTTTAACCATTTTGATGGTTCAACTGACTTCCAAAACCTTCAGAGTTAGGAATGTTGTGGTACCAAATTAAAAGCACAGATATTGCAGCTTGCAGATAAGTGTTTTTTTTTAGTTGATGTGTTATTTTTGTCTCCTTAAAAAATCACACAGTCTATAAATTTAAAGAGTAGAGTTTATTTCTTGTAAAGGCTTATAGCCTGCAAGGGTGCATCCCTCACTACGAGAAGTGTAGCTTCTAGGAAAGACCAGAGACAGGCACTTCGGAGGAGAAGAGGTTGGGGCAGGAGCTTCAAGCCGAACTGGTTGGCTAACATACATATTCAACAGGTTATAGGAAGGGCCATGAATATTCGTGAAGATAGTCCTAATTCATTCACACCAAATAAACACGCATGTTACATACAAGCCACATTTACCTTTACCTTGGGGTGGAGACTTAATATTTAGATGTATTTTAATTAGACCTCATATGTTGAAAGGTCATTTCAGGACACGAAGGCATTTAAGTGGGCAGCCTCTGTAAACCAGCCAGAACTAGCCCATGGTCGGTGGTCTTCTTATCAGGAGACAGTGATTTAAATCAGTCTCCTGTCCAACCAAAGCCGTAGTTACCGCAGGTGGAACAGGGGGTCTCCGTGCCTTATGGCTGGGAGCTGCAGCTGCTTCAACATGGCTTATCTCGAGGCCAGTGCTTGTTTAACTGTTAGAGAAAAAGAAAAACACCTGTGGCAGTTGGAACATACTTTATGCTTTACGTCTGTGTGCCTGACTTAACCCTTGCCTGGCGTGGCTTGTTTATAATTTGGTATCTTACAGTCTCAAAGAGTCTGTTCTTTCAGTCTTTTGGTCTCTATTTTGAAATTAACACTGATTGGTGTGGGGTCCAAACTGCGATGGAGGGGGTATAATGAGGTGTGCCCAGCTTCCTGTCTAGTCATTGATGGGAATTCATTTTCAAGGTTTCTCTGGGGTCCCCTTGGCAAATAGGGGATCCGTTCAGTCAGTTGTGGGGGGTTAGGATTATATTTTTATGTATACTTTATACATATATAATATAATACATATTTTATATTATATTTCTATTATCTCTACAAGCTGCGTATATGGCTCACATGGCATCTTCTGAAAAGCCTTCTTATTGCAAAGTGAGTAAGGAGTGGAATTTGGGGAGTGAGGCACAGCTCACTTGCCCCAAGTACCTCTACACACTGGAAATTACCACCACAAATTTTCTTCATTGTGCTAATTTTGTGTCTCCAGGAGGAACAGGCATGTCAGCACATTAGAACCCACGGGCCATCAAATTTATAAGGATGAGGGATCAAGATGGCAGAAAGAGTTTAATGGCCAAACTGTCTCCCACCCCAAACTTTGTGAAATGACAAAAGTGTGGTATTTAAAAGGAACATATTAGCTCTGGGAAATAAGAAAAAAATGGTGTTTCATTGTAGATTGTCTGAAAGTTTGGAAAACTCTAGACACTAGAAAAAAGAAGGGACTGTATAGATAAGAGGCAGAAAACCACAGTGAAAAACACACAGCCCTGGGCTCCTTGCATGCCTTTGACTGCAAATGTCCCTGCACTTCACTGCAAGCTCTTGGAGTGTGTACTCTTCACACTTGCGTCTTCATTTCTTAGTCCTTCACCTCCACAGCACTCCACAGTGAAATTAAAGTGAATAAACATTTTCTCAAAATTTGTCCAAAGCTGTCCTGAACACTAACCTCAATCCTTTCTCCCTGGAAACTGTGTAGCGGGTTTTCCCCTAAGTCAGCTTAGGTTTAAAAAAGTCTAGTCATGCATCTGTACTTTCTTAAGAATTTTCTTTTCTCCTTTTTCCTTTTCTTTTCTTTTTTTTCTTTCCTCTTCTCTTCTCTTCTCTTTTCTCTCTCTCTCTCTTTCTTTCAGACGGGGTCTCCCTGTGTCACCCAGGCTAGAGTGCAGTGGCGTGATCTTGGCTCACTGCAACCTCCCCCTGCCAGGTTCAAACAATTCTCCTGCTTCAGCCTCCTGAGTAGCTGGGATTACAGGCACGCGCCATCACGTGTTTAACAGCCTGGTTAAATTTTGTATTTTTAGTAGAGATGGAGTTTCACCATATTGGTCAGGCTGGTCTCAAACTCCCGACCTCAGGTGATCCATCCACGTTGGCCTCCCAAAGTGTTGGGATTAAAGGTGTGAGCCACCATGCCAGCCTACTTTCCTAAGAATTTCCTAAATCTTTTTTTCTTGTATTGCCTGTTGGAACTTTGGGTGTGATAAGTTTTTTAGACTCCGAAAGCTAATACAGATATGCAATACAGAGGCCCAGTAGTGATGGATGTGGAGCTCATTTTGAAACAGATATCAATGATCTCTATTCTGCAAAATAATCTGACATGGTTCCTTGATTCCATGATCTATGTAAGTTTTGCAAAATTCATCCCTGGAGTTCAAGAGGCAACCAAATTACCTGCATTAGTTGCACACTTACTGCATGATTGATAATGTGATAGTTGGAGAAACAAAACTTAACTACTGTTTAGTGAAGATGAGTCTGCTCTAACTGCAGACTAGAAGTTCCACAGAACATTTCGATGTCAAAGTATCTTCCAATCATCTTGGGCATCTCCTAATTTCAAGTGCTGCCCTGGACCACAGGGTGCACCTGTGCTGCCACCAGCCTATTCCTTCTCTCTGGTTCCATGGCATAGCTCACTATTCAGGGTGGCATTACCCAGCTGACCATCTGTGAATTCTCCTAGATTATGTCCTCTGCCCATTCTTCTCTCCCAGCCATCACCAGCTAATGCTCCTTCCTTTAAAAAACCCTCCCCTTTTCATGTCTACCACTATTGTGTATCAGACCACATCACTTGCTCAGACCATTTTGAGAACCAGTTAACCCATTTCCCTACCTTTCTTCTGGCCCCTTAAGTTAATCCCCCAAACTGCATCCTGTATAATCCTTCTAAAATGCAAATGTAAAATTATGCAGTGGCTGGTCATTGCTCTGAGGGTTAAGTCTCTGACTTGGTCCCATCTCCTGCTGTAACCCATCTTGATTTTCACACTTCTGTTAACACTAAATGGTATTCCCCCTCCCCCACCACACACACACACACACACACACACACACACACACAATTTTATGCCCCTGTGCCTAGCTCTTGTTCCTTTTATCTAGAATTCATAGTCTTCCCCTTTGTTTTGTTTTTGAGTAGGGGTTTCATTCTGTCTTCCAAGCTGGAGTGCAGTGACACAATCATGGCTCACTCCAGCCTTAAACTCTTGGCCTCAAGTGATCCTCCCACTTCAGCCTCCTGAGTTCCTGAGACCACAGATGTAGGCCATTACACCCAGCCCCTTTTGTTAATATTTGCGAACTCTATATCCTCCTTAGAGACTCAGATTTCATGTTCTCTCTTTCAGGAAGCCTTCCCTGAACGAAGATAGGACAACAGCCCCTTGTCTGAGTTTTCATTAGTGCCTGGGTTATTTGGTAACTTCACAGTTGTCATTGTACGATTGAATTATTTCTTTCTTTTTTTGGGTCCTGCAGTTCACTGTGAACTCCTCATGGAGCCTGGCTGATTTTTGCTTATTTTGGAATTTCCAGAACCTATCATACTGCTTAGATGGACTATACTCTAAATATTTTGCTGAACTAAAGTGAATTGATTTTTTTGAACCAGTGTTTTACCTGGATGCACCTTGTTTTATAATGATGGAAGTAAACTCGAATGCAGGCATCATTTCACTTGATCTTCACACAGTGTTGTGAAATGGAAAGATGGTTTCTTGGTTTGAGGGAGGAGGGCTCTGAGAATTCAGGAGCAAATGTAGGATTTTAACATCAACTTGTCAAACTATAGGCCAGGCTCTTATCTCACACCAATGAGAATGGCTGTTATGAAAAGGTAAAAAACAAAAAAACAAAAAACCAGATGCTGTCAAGGTTGCAAAGAAAAGAGAATGATTATACATTGCTGATGGGAGTATAAATTAGTTCAACCATTTTAAAATGTAGGGTGGCAGTTCCTCCAAGAAATAAAAACAGAAGTACCATTCAACTCAGCAATCCCATTACTGGGTATATACTCAAAGGAATATAAATCATTCTACCATAAAGACGCACATGTATGTTCATTGCAGCACTATTCACAATAGCAAAGATATGGAATCAACTCAGGTGCCCATCAATGGTAGCTTGGATAACAAAAATGTGGTACATACATATACCATGAAATACTACACAGCCACAAAAAAGAATAAGATTGAATCCTTTGCAGGAACATGGATGGAGCTGGAGACCACTATCCTTAGCATACTAATGCAGGAACAGAAAACCAAATACCACATGTTCTCATTTCTAAGTGGGAGCTAAATGATGAGAATCAATGAACACAAAGAGAAGAACAACAGACGCTGGGGCCTACTTGAGGGAGGAGGATGAGAGGAGGGAGAGGATCAGAAAAAATAACTATCAGGTACTATGCTTAGTACCTGGGTGATGAGATAATCTTTATGCCAAACCCCCATGCCATAAGTTTACCTGTATAACAAACCTACACCTGTAACCCTGAACCTAAAATAAAAGTTAAAAAATATAAAAATAAAAATTTCAAAAAATAAATAATTTACGTTAAAAATAATAACCCATGCAGTCATTTCCCATTACACAGGTTAAGAAACTGAGGTGCAATCTTGCCCAAGGCCACCAAACCCATGTATGCCAAAGCTGGACACAAACCACAGCTCCCTGACACTTGGCCCTATGCATTTCATTTCACCAACACACATCTTTCATACACTTCTCTCTCACAAAGTGTATTGCACATTTAGGGAACAAGTTTAACAACTTCATCCACACTATCAAATCCAAGAAGTTTGACTGGCTTGTGTTCCTTTGTGATAAATTTAATAAATTATATGTATGTATATATACAATTAGAAAGCTGACCAGCAAGAGAAAAAAAAATGCAACTTTCAAATCACTCCACACAGGGCTATTTCCCAGCGAATGTGGAAGCCATCCCTCATGATGTCGGCCCTTCCTGCTGACGATTTCCTCCCACAGGCAATAAGTAATCATTCCAGGACATCCTGATGGTATCTGAAGCATGTGACATGTCATTATGCATATCGCCATTAGCCTCCAAATGCTGGGATAGAAAGTGATGTGTAATTTCATCAATCAGGATTTTGCTGGTGTCTGTGGTTTGGTGCCATTTATTATTTGGGTAGAGTTAGAATTGCGAAAAAGAAATCTTTCTCATAATCAAAACACATGAATTGAGAGCCAAGCTGTGCCTAGAACTGTAACAGCAGTGGAGTAGAACAGTCAAATGAAAGAGTCTGGGATCTTTAGTTTAGTAATTGATCAGAGTGGAAACTACTAATCTGGGTGACTATATGGAGACTTTAACAATAACAAAACACATTTCCCAAATAACCAATGCATTACATGTTAATCACAGGTTCATTCCAGTATGGAGTCTGTCCTCTGTATTCATGGGTTTCACATTTGTAGGTTCAACCAACTGTGGATTGAAAATATTAGGGGAAAATTACATTTGTGTGGAAAATGTATATCCTTTTCCTTGTCATTATTCCCTAAACACAGCAGTTTAGCAACTGTTTACATAGCATTTACATTGTATTAGGTATTATAACTAATCTAGAGATGATTAAAGGATATGAGAGGATGTGCAAATGCTATACCACTTTATATCAGGGTCTTGAACATCTGTGAGCTTTGATATGGGGGTTTATCCTGGAAGCAATCCCCCATTGATACCAAGGGATGACTCTATTTACAAGTGGTCTGTATTTGGGAGACTGAAGAAAATTGCTTGACATTTTAGAGGGCTGATGGGGGTTATATACGTCATAGTTCCCTCTGCTCCCATCCGTGCATCTTAGTCATGCAAGTGCGTCTGTATTTATTCGCTCACTGGGCCCTCAGAACAGTCTTAAGATAGAGACAAAGCATAGATGACTATTCCCTCTGTTCAGATGAGGAAAAGAAAGCCCTAGTAGGGGTGAAGCTATTTGCCCAGACCATGGAAAAGTGTGTGTGGGAGCCACACTGAGAAACCGTGGCTTGTGACTTCTCTGAGTTCATTTTCTGCATCCACATGTGGCTTCAGCTCACAATGAAATGCTCATAGGTGAGAGCTCACAAGGAAGTTTCTAAATTCCAGAGGGAATGCAGGGCATATCTCTGAGGGGATGGGAAAATCAGAGAGGACCTTCTCCTGGCTCCACAGGGAGCCAACCCTTCCGTCACACGGCCAGGGATGGCCATGCTGGAAGCTGGAGAGATACTTCCTTTCTCATGAGAGGCCAGTGAAGAGCATCGCTAACGTCCACTGTGGAGAGGCTGCGCCTCCTTCAAGGAGCTCTGGGAGCCCCAGACACCAGTTTAAGATCATTGGTGTTGAAAGAAATAACACGTAGACATATGCGGGGTACTACCATGAAGAAAAGGCCACAGCCTCTAAACGTTAGATCATGACTACTGCTGTTTTCTCTGAAGTTTGATTCAGGAAAAAGATGTGGACGGTGCCACTGGCTAGAGCAGGGTAACTGCTTTGTTTGATTCCTAAACCTGTCAGCCTCATCTCTGTTAGAGATGAGAACTGCACAAACACTCCCTACTCACCCTTTCCAGTGCTTACTTTACGGTCCAGAGGGAAGGAACCCAATAGATTTTGAAAAAGCAACTTGAAGGGAAAATGGATGATATGAATAGGAAAATTGATGAAACATGCATTTGAAAACAAGGAAACTTACAATATTTATTTAGAAGAACTGAGGAAAATATAAACATCAAAGATCTCATTTGTTCAAGGAGTAAACTATTAATTTATTTGCTAAGTTTTGTTTTTACTTTTTAAAGTATGTCATACAAAAATCTATTCATTTTGAAATTTTGATTTTTGCATTGGTAGTTACTGACAACAGACAAGGATTTTTGTTTATTTTGTTTTATACACCTTTATAAGACTCCATTAAGTTGAAAGTCCTTACAGAAAACTTTGTAGGAGACAGATATCCTATGAGTGCCTAATAGGCAACAACATCAACTTTGCCTAATTATTGTTAATGAGATTTCATTTATACCAACATGATAATAATGTTTTGGATAAGCATGTATGTTTGCATATATACATACAGATTATATATAATATCTTATAGATAGGTAGATGGTACACACACATATATCTATACACACCTGTATTTGCATATCTTTGTGTGTCTGTGTTTATATATCTTTGTATCCAGTTTTATTTTAGAAATATTGGTATTATGTTTATTACATTTAGTATTCCCAATAAATATTTTCCAAATATCGTAAAAATTTGCCAAAACATTTTAAAAACTTCATATTACATCACAGAATTATTTGTTGTTTTTCACGTCATCTTATTTCATTGCTGATATTTATGCCTTGTTATTTTTTCTATTTTATCTTTTGCTTTATGGGTTACGTTTTGATTGCTGTTATCTTATTCTGTGATTGAGAAGATTTAAATACTATCTGAAATGCTACTAGTAGTTACATTTAAGTATCTCAGACAAATTTTAAAACTATATTCCTGTTATTAGTGTTTCACAATTATATTTTATCTTGAGTTTCCTAACAATAAGGCAGGAGTTGGGTGTCTTAGTTCATTCAGGCGTTATCACAAAATATCATGGCCTGGGTGGCTTGTAAATAGCAGGAATTCATTTCTCATAGTTCTGGAAGCTAGAAGTTCCTGATCAAGGTGCCAGCAGAGGTGGTGTCTGGTGAGGAGCCGTTGACTGGGTCATAGATGGCTCCTTCTTGCTATGTGCTCACAGGGTGGGAGAGGTGAGAGCTAGCTTTCTGGGGCCTCTATAATAAGGGTGCTAATTGCATTCATGAGGATTCCACCCTCATGACCTCATCACCTCCCAAAGCCCCACCTCCTAATACCATTACCTTGAGGGGTAGGGTTTCAACACAGAACTGTTAGGGGACAAACACATTCAGAACATAGCACTCCCCTTTTGCTTCCTCTTGCAAGTTCTACTAATACAGTCTGGTCTTTTGAACTCAGGTGAACACTATTCATTATTATTTCTATATATTTTTATTAAGAATAAGTTTGAGAGAGAGCACAGGGGAAACTGCCACTTTTAAATCAAGAGATCTCATGAGAACTCACTATCAGGAGAGCAGCATGGGGGAAACTGCCCCCCGGATCCAATCACCTCCCACCAGATCCCTCCCTTGACACATGGGTATTACAATTCAAGATGAGATTTGGAAGGGAATACAGAGCCAAACCGTATCAATAGCGATGGCAAATTTTGCAAAATTGTTAGTGATGGAGTTCAGGAACAGGAGTACCAGGACAAAGCCTGTGTGTGGAAAGTACACTCTATGGAGGAGGAAGTCTTTGGGAAGAAGACCAGAGGCAGGGAGACACCGGGAAACCTTTAGAGGGGGAAGGTTACAGACTCCTGCCTTTTCATTAGCAAGAAGTCACTTACAGCTGGGTCAGCCCCGTGGCAGCATTTCAAGGAGCGTTAAGTATGTAACCATTAAAAATAACACAAAAGGTGGCCTTGAGGACCCACGTGGCACCTCCAGAAGCCTGTTCCTTCCAGCAGCTGTCACCCCAGCTAAAGTGCATTTTCCTCTCCTCTTTGCAGGGTGACCTTGTGGAGGTCACCCCCAGAGGAGTTTCCGGAAGCCCAGTGGAGAGCATTGTAAGGGAAGTGAGCAGCGGTGATGGATTATATAAACAGTTTGAGGGAAGACAGGTAAAGGCTACATCAGCCGCAAATCAGCTAGGACTGCCAGTGGGGATTTGCTGGGCGCTAGCACTTGCTGCAGCCTTTAAGGTGAGGCCCACAGTGGAGCGTGGCTTCAACCTTTCTTTCAGTGGCCTCTGCAGCTGTATTTAGTTACCCACAATGCCTTCTGCCTGGTGCCTGCAGGAGTCTCACTGCAAGAAGCTTATCCTGCCCCTCTGAGCTCCCATGTGGCTGTGCTGTGCCTTGTCCAGCTGCTCTGGTGACAGCGACTGCACCTCTGGTCACCTGCTTTGAGATGAGGATAGTACAGGTTTTTTCCTTGGAACTAAGCTGAGCACGATTCTTGTACTCTGCTGGTGGAGGCATACATTGGTCTAAAGCTGTTGAAAACATAGAAGAGACTGTATTAGTTGGCTTGGGTTACCCTAACAAAACACCATGGACTAGGTGGCTTAAACAAAATAAGTTTATTTTATGTTTTAGTTCTGGAGGTTAAAAGTAAAAGATCAAGGTATTAGCAGCATTGGTTTCTTCTGAGGCCTCTCTCCTTGGCTGGTAAGTGTCTGTGTTCCCTCCATGCCCTCCTGTGATCTTCTGTGTGTGTGTGTGTGTGCACGTCCTAACTTCCTCTTCTGACAAGGACGCCAGCCATATTGGATTAGGGTCCCACTCTCATGACCTTGTTTTACTTTAATTGCATTTTTAAAGTCCCTATCATCAAATACAGCCACATGTTGAGGTGCTAGGGATTAGGGCTTTAGCAAATGAACTTTGGAGAGGACACAATCTAGCCCTTCACAGTAGCTACCTAAAGCTCTGAAGATATTCATTCCTTTTGTCCAATCAGGCTTACTTCTGAGAATTCGTTGTATTGAAAAAAATCTAAAATCTAGAGAAACTTTCGGCACAAAGATATTAATAAAAGCGTTATTTATGTACTATAATGGAGGGCTCACTAGCATTTTGGTTGGCTGCCCTTCTCAAGAAAATAGTCAGTGTCAGGAGTTCCCTTCTTTGGAAGAGGAAGATGAGGAGATGAGATGGATTAAGTAAAGGAGAGAACAATGTAAGCTGGAGATCAGTACTGGAAAAACAAAATGGAGTTTTAGTAGCTCTGTGAGTATACATTTTGAGCAAACAGAGAACATTCTAGAGAAGTTATTTTCTTGAAGTCATACTGTGCAATGTCCTCTATAAACCTGTTGCTATACTCCTAAAGGAAATCTTCAGTAAAGATCCAAGTTTTCGTTGGGACTTGGTCAGTGGACTGAATCCTTGGTGTGTGACCATGGCTGAAAAGTCATAAAGTGATTCAGCCTCTGAAGTTAAAACTTGCAGTTTAGAAAGATGAAACCCAACGTAAGTGCCCAATTTATATCGCCATTAGGAAAAATGGTTCATGATAGTACGCGTGTTTCAAACGCTGACTTAAAAAGCATTTAAAATTTAGTTCTTTCAAGAGGTTGACAAATGAGGAAAGAGATCCGGTTTGTAGAAATTGCCACTTTTTTAGCTCAATGTTTCGTATACTTTCAGGATGAGGTGAGATGCCATAAAAATTATTTAATAAAAATATTAATGTTTAAAAAGAATTTAACATGACCAGAATGATTTCATTAAACTAATATTTATAATGGGAGAAAAATTCTTGGGAAATTATTACTATATTGAAAAATAATATGCACAAAACTTAGAACAGAGTAAATTCAACCACCACCAGCTATTTCCTTTCAATAATGAGATGCACATCATTTCCTTTACTCTTGTTGTTTTACACATGTGTTGGCTTTTTAAATACTTTATTTTGTTCTTCAACAACAAAAATTCTATTAAGTACCAACTATAGACAGTTCTGAATCCGAGTTCAAACAATACAACATTACACATCTAATTTAATTCAATTAACTTTCATTACTGCTAAGCACTGTTTGAGCTAGAGCTCAAAGATAAGACGTGCTCTGATGCTGTAGGGAAAATCAGGCATGAAAACATCTAAGTAAAGTGCAAGGCTGCTTGGAAAAAACATGTTAAATAGTGAGAAGAACACTGTGCTGCCGATGTGTTGAGCTAGTAATTCAGACAAAGGAAAAGTCATGGACAGAGTAAGAGGGGGGCATGTGACCTGGGGCATTAAAATGCAGGAGGTCTTAGGTGCAAGAAAATGTGTAAGAGGACGTTCCAAGCAAAAACATCCTGCATCGGCAAAGGTCTGAAATAATATGTTATGTTTACTAAAGGGTGGCAGATTTTTGGCTTTAAAATGGGTGGCAGGCTGGCCAGTGTGGGGCTTGACGGTGAGGACCTAGTGGCCACATTGAAGACTCAGTACTTTCTTGGGAAGCAGATGAGACAACTGTAGAGTTCTCAAGATGTCAGTGTGCCTGCCTCTATTTTAGGAAGACTACTCTAACTTGAGTGTAGGGAGAGAGAAAAATAAATAGACACACACACACACACAAATGGTTAGATTTCTTCTTCCTACATTAAAGGAGAGCAAAGACATACATACCCTACTGAAATGTGTCCTCGAAGGAAATCTGAATATTTGGAGTGGTTCTCTCTGACTCTGTGTCTGTCTCTGTCTCTCTTTGTGTTCTCTTCTCTCTCTGGGAGTATGTTGCTGATATTTTTGGTAAATTAATTTATAAAATGTCGGTTTTTAGTGGGGAAGTCAAGTTGCTGATATCAAGTGTGCAGGCTAAGTGAAGAGGTGGTGGCATTTTCTTAACCTCTAGAAATTAATTAGTCTTCAAAGAGGTAAGGTCCTCATTTCAGCAATCTGCCTAACACTGTTGTTGTTTATCTTGCAGAATTCCAAAGAGGCATTTTCCAAAAACCTACAGAACACAGAGCTTGCTACTGTGGAGGGGCACCTCACTTTAGGCCACACGGGGCAGTTTTGCGCTCAGTCATTTCCTTCATTCGTCTTTCTTTGCCCCGACAGACTTTGTCCATCTCCAGAAATAAAGTTCACTCTGAAAGGACTGATGTTTCTCCACAGGCGGAGGAGCCTGGCAACCATGTCCCAAGTTGGAAGGAAGCTCTGAGAGCCCTGCTCCCCAGAAATCCTGAGCAAAGACTGGCGGGCCTACAGGGAGGGGACACTGGGAAGGACCTGCATCCCTTTGAACAAATCAGGTTTTATATATTTGTTGAAAAATAAGAGATATTTAATTTATAGATAGTAGATGGGTAAAGTCTGTTGGGTTCCAGAAGAGTTGATGGGTTTAAGAAAAAACAAAACCATCCTATATTTACTATGTGTGAATAGAAATTTAAAAAGTCTTCAGGAGAAAGAAACCATAGGTAAAGATAACACAGAGACACCAAAAGCCCCAACGCCCCCCACCCCAGATGAGATAATAAGACCTCCTGGAAGCTTTCTCTAGCCTCTTCCAGAACATCAATGGTGTTCTTTTGTAGCATTTATTGCATAGTATGGCAACTTATTAGGTAACACATTTGTCTGTCTAAGAAGTTATGAACTTAAAGAGTGGGACAATGAATCTTGTCTCTGCAAAGAGGCTGAATTATCTGGCATGTATTAGTTTCATTTAGTAAATAAATGAACACAACCAAAGAATGTTTAATTATGGCTTGTGATATATTGCCTTTGTGGATTTGGAAATCCTCAGAACACTCCTGAATTCCACTCTTCTCATCTGTACAACAGAGAGAATAGAAGTACCTTCAAATACTGTTATTTTGAATATTGTTAATTGTTCTTTTCAAGAACACTTTCTAGATGATGTTTGTCATCATGCAAACACATTTTTAATGTTTCTCTTTCTCAGCTTGTCTTTATAAAAATGCTCCCAGAGCCTAATGATTTTTTGTTTTAAGTGCAGACAATATATATGAGAACATGTCAATAGGACTGAAGGTCATTTTATACCCTTGGAAATATTAATAATGTATTCCTTATGAAGTAGCGTTTTCTTAGATAAAGTGGCAAGTGGTGTTTCAAAACAGAAAGATCAAGAAAATGTCAGGACCAACTGGCAATTATGGTGCTTCTGCCCCCATGTCAGTAGACAAACCCTGAGGTCTGCCAATCTAAAAGCTGAGAGCTCTATTCCTGCATTTAAAGACCTTTGCTCTTTGAAAACAATAAATGCATGAAAAAAGCAAAACTGTCAAAAACGGGTACTGGAAATAGCTAGAATGGCATGTAAAAGCATATAATTCTTGTGCTCTCACATTCTTGGCCAACAGGGTAAACAATTTAGAACCTCTAACCTTTCTGGAAGGTCTCATGATAAAGTAGTCTTCTTATTTGTACAGAAGTCACAATTCAAATAGTTTAAGACATATGTGTACATTTCAATAGTATAAGTAATCATGTCAGAAAGAGGAATCTGAAAAATGTGTCTGAGTTAAATTTGGTGACAGAGTTCTCAAATGTGAGAGGTATGTTTTATTTGCTGAATGTTGAAAATATAGCCTTGAACTAGATAATGAAAGGGTTTTATTTAGAACAGCTCAGAGTTTGGTATCACACATTTGTCCAGGAAAATGTGCTTGAAAATTATCCCTATATTTACCTCAAACTATATATTAGATTAAAAGACAGTCATTACTGAAAGGTTTTAGATACATAGAATTTTTCAATATGAAATTTCTCAATATAAAAAGTTTTATATTGTATTTCTGATTACCATCTGAGAGCACTATTTGGCTAATCTAAAAAGACAATCTCTGGCTCACAGAGACTACATCAGTAGGGTTTTGGATGCTGGAAGAAGAGAATTCCAGTATTAGAAATAAAGCACGGAAAACATACTGTCTCCTGAGCCCCAGATCTAGTGTCTAGGATTGGGTGTGAGTCTCGGATCTGAATTTCCATGACAACCTCTTTTCTTATGCATTATCTTGAAGAAACTGGGATTCAAACTTAATGGGATTTATAGGTTGAAACTATCACCTTATATTAACCCAGAAATAAATTGCTAGGTAGTGTGGAAAGAGCTTTGCTATTTAATATTGAATGCTTATGGAGTCTAAGACTCTCAATTCAATGTAGGTGTGGCAGCAACTGTCCTGAAGAAGGCTGTGTTTCAAACATAGGGTACCTGAAAGTAAATTTTCCATTTATGCCTCGTTGAATTGCCATTAGCTGCAGTTGATATGGGGCATGCATGTCTGTAGACACCTGACAATGGCACCGTTTACTAAATATGTCCAACTACCTTAGAAATATCATCTCTGTCTCTCATGACAACTTCACAAGTGCTTACAATTGATGAAATTGAGTCCTTAATTTAAACTGCTTACTCAGTACACACAGGCTAAAGCCAGCTTTTGTTTTTCACAATATCCTGCATCATATTACCTTGTCTATGCAACAGGACTTCCACCTGTGAGGATTTGAAAAGTGCCTCTGGGTTTGCTGGACATCAGTGTCTCATGATAGACTCAGGTTCAGTAGAACATCTGAGCTGTGTATGCAGCTGCAGAAATTCTCTGCTTTTGTTGGGCTCTCTTCCCTTGATTTTCTGAGAATACTGAGGTTTTGAGAACCCACAGGTTTCACCTTCTGCAGATACATTTTGTTGGGTTTCCTTCTGGACATAAGCTCCAGCTTCACTTATGCCTCACTCTTGCTTGTCTTTAATTGCTGTGGTCTTTTCCAGGGTCCCCAAGGTGTCTAGCAGGAAGGAAAGATGTGTTTTCTCACTACCCCATCTCTAGCATGGACACAAGTCACCCCCTCATTCTGCTTGACAAAACTGAGAAACTATAATAGTTTACAAAGCTCTTAAGTAAAAGAATTAAAAGCAAAACCCCCTGAACTTAATATATGTTGACCATTTAAACAAACAAACAAACAAACAAAACAAAAAACTTTATTAACTGTTGACCATGCCATTTCTCTGGGAGTTCCCCAATGGCTACTTCTGCTTTGGCCCTATACCCCATTGCTTGGATTTCTTCCTGCTTGGAACAGAGCCCTCTTCTCCGGGTTTTACTCATTCCCTAGTCCCAGGTCCCTCATAACACATTTTTGCATCTACCAGGGGAAGAAAGAAAAAAAAATTTAAGATCAAAATAAAATCTCTACAGTGATATGTCCTCCCTACCCCAAGGAAAACTTGCTCTGTAAAGTAATTCCTCAGTGTGGTCTCTCGCTTCTTCTTTCTGTCTCTGTCTCTCGTTTCCTTTAAGTTCCTTGTACGCTAGGTTTGGGTTTGGTTACATAACCTAAAGGCCAGGAAAGTATTTTCATAAATGAGACATACTCCCACTAATATAAATCAGGTTGTCACATTCAAAAGCAGACAGTGAAGTTTAAAATATAGTTGTAATATAATGTTCTCATAGTTCTGTAACATATATATCTACCTATGAAAATTGTATTCAAGTATAACAGTATGTGCTTAAGGTAACCACCATCAGCTTTAGGGAAGGTTCTGGACATGGTGTGTGAAAGCCTGCCTTGTGTAACAGATGACATGTAGCGCTAGTTTTACTAGTCCCTCTACCCTATAAGTAGTCTGTGGAAGAAAGGGTCAAACTCCCAATTTACACACTGGGAATCTGAAGTTCAACAATGCTAAAAACTATTTCTAAGGTCATATGGTTATTAATGTGGTAAATTTAAGCTCTGGACCCAAGTTCCCCTGACTGATTATATTGTTCTTTCCACTGCACAAAGTTCTTAACTCAGAATAACTAGTTGCCAAAAAAATTCTAGGCATTAAAGAAGATGGATGTGAATGATAATTTTGGGGATCTCTTGCTTCTCCAAAGTTTAGTAGGTAGATGACTTCCTATTAAACCAACAGAGTGACCCTGGGTATTACAGATGTTTGGAAGTAAAATAATTGGTGTCTTAGACATCTGTAAATCTTACTTTGAATACTATTTTTTTTTTTTTTTTTTTTGATACAGCAGCAGCCTAGAGTAAGAGTCTGTCTCCTGGCAGAGGATGAAGTATCCAGGTCACATTGAAGAGACGTGTGAGGACTCCAAAGAAGAACAATTTGAGAGTGAGAAACCAGGTGAGGTGTTTTTCACTCTAGGAAAGTTAGTGAATCTATCATAGCTGGGAGACAATGGGAATTGTAATTAAGAAAGCCAGTAGCATGACTGGAATGCTGCAAACTCAGAATATTTTAGGTAATGGAGTTTGTTGGAATATTTTTGGTAATGGGGTTTGTTAAAATATTTTTGGTAATGGAGTTTGTTGGAATATTTAGGTAATAGGGTGTGTTTACCTATTTATATGGGAAAATAGGTAAGACAAACTTGGCTACATATCTGGGACACAAACTTGAGGATGATTCAGGATGTACTCTCTTGTTGTCCACTGCCAAGGAGGTGACTAAGCTTTTTTAGGGCACTTATTATGTTTATAATGTTGATTCTCTTAGTCCATTTCTGCTGTTATATAAAAAAATGAGTAATTTATAACAAACATAAATTTATTTTCTTCCAGTTCTGGAGGCCACGAAGTTCAAGATCAAGGTGTTGGCAGGTTCAGTGTCTGCTGAGGACCCGATCTCTCTGCTTTCAAGATGGCATGTTGTTGCTCTTCCCTCCAGAGAGTAGAAATGCTGGATCCTCACACGGAGGAAAGGATGAAAAGGACCAGTGCTAGTTCCCTTCAACCTTTTTATGAACTCACTAATTCCCATTGAGGGCTCCATCTTCATGACTTAATCACCTCCTAAATGCCTGACTTCCTAATACTCTCATTTTGAGGATTAAGTTTCAAAATATGAAGTTGGGGGTTATATTCAGAACATAGTACTTATGATACTATCTGAAATCACAGACTGCTTTCTCAGTAGGCATCTATCTCAGTTTCTTTCTGTTGCTATTGCAGAGTACCTGAGACTGAGTAATTTATAAAGAAAATACATTTATTTTGGCTCATGGCTCTACAGACTGGGAAGTCCAAGATTGGGCAGTTGCATCTGGTTGGCTCCTGGTGCGGGCCTCCTGCCACATCATAACAAGGTAGAGAAGTGAAAGGGAAGTTGGACTTGTAGGAAGGGGGCAAAGCATGAAGGGCAGGCTTGCTTTATAGAAACTGGGTGACAGCACCCCATAGGGTGAGTGTATAAAGGCTAGACAGACAAGGGGATTGTTGTGTTTAACCTGAAAAGTCCCCTCACTTGGCAATGCTCTCTGTTCCCCGTGAGAAGCAGGGGTTTCTTTTCTTCTGGGATGACTCGTCCCTTCACCTGCGGCCTTCCCTAGAGCCCATCCTTGTGCCATTCTGCTCTCCAGGCACACCTCTCTCAGATGAATTCCCTCTTCCCTCTTCCTCTGGCCCCACCTGTCTATTTCTCTGTCTCCTCTGTAATCAGGAAGGCCCCACTGCTGTGACCTCTGGAATAATGATTGAATCTGCCCTATCTTCTCCACAGTGATGGCTGGGACCCAACTGAGATCTCCATCATCTCTCACAACAACTGCACACTGACCTCCTGACCTGAGCTCAGCCTCTGCCCACTCAGACTGACCTTCATGCAGCTGCACAATGATGCATTTGGAAGCCAGACCTGATCACATTCGTTTCCCTCTGTTGGTCTGATTGTCTAAAAAATGAAGCTCTGGGATAGGTTGCTTGTCTGACACTGTGTTCCTCTCCTGCTCCTCTTGCCACCTCCCTGGGACTCTGCCCTGCAAGAGCATGCTGCAGCTCTCTGCACATGCCATCAGTCCTATGCCTTCTCATTTCCGTTCACACTGCCACCTCCTTCCAGAATGCTTTTCTGCTCACATTAACCTGTCTGACTCCCACTTAGACTTTGCTCACAGGGCATCAATTCCAAAATAAATCCTATGCCCTGCCTACCTCTTTCACCTTTCCTGACAAACTAGCTTTAGCTGCTGACTGTAGGAAGCCTGAAAATCAATAACTAGCTGTCTGAGCTGCAAGAAAGGGGATAAAGGTTGGGCCAGGGTATGAGTTATATCAATGGCTTTTTTCTTTCAGAGATTCATGTTCTGGAGAAATGAAAATGCTGCCTCAGTGGAATGTTGATTAGCTGGAGTGGAGACCCAAGATCTCTGTCCAGTCAGGGCCATCAAGAGAGTTTGGGATGAATTTCTTTAATTGCTTCCCTAAGATTGATGCTTGGTGATGTGAGATTAAAATTTTGACCAAGGGAAGCTTCTCAATTTGTGTACCTAATTCAAGCATGTGCAAAAAGAAGTTATGATAAGAAAGTGCCCTTGATTCATTTTACAAATAAAAATTCCAAGGGCTGTGATGAGAGTCATTATATATGCAGAGACTTATAAAAAGATATTAAGAAAGTCTCACTTTTCAGTTTATTAAAAATAGAATTGAATGCTTCTTGGTGAGGCATTGGAATCTGAAACCTTAAAATGACCTGAAGAATGCCAACTACATAATTCTAGTTCTCAATTTCTCTGGTAGGTGAGTCAGAAGGTCAGAAGATAAACACACGTTCCCAGAAGTCCAAGGCAGTTCTTTTTTCTGTACTATGTTACTTTTGGAGGTGGTGCGGCTGGCTTATGTGCTGATGATATTAGTCCATTAAAAACTGAGTCATAGAGTCATACATTGAGAGTTAGATCATGTTTAGCTTGTCATATACTGACATGCCACTTAATTCCCTGTTTTATAATAAAGATGGAGGGGAACTAATGTTTATTGATTAACTGATGTCCTTCTGTGAACCAGGACTTCTACATAGATCTTCTCTTTTAATCCTGATTTACTGATGCCCCATTTTACAGATAAGAAAACTGAGGGTTCCCTAATATTTAATGAATAGTGGAACAAAACCAGATTCGTTTTACTCCACAGCCTACACTTATTCACTGGAAAGCAACACTTCCTTTTAAAGAGGGTAAAGTGGTATTGAAGCAGCTATTTTTAAAGGCAGTGCTGGCATATTGGTTTTTATTTGACTAAAAAAATAGCAGCTTTATCTGACACATTCTCTAAGATATTCCTTAGGAAATAAAATATCTGCTGAGGGAAAAATCACTGCTTATCTATTTCATCTTTTTTAATCTTTCTTCTTCTGGTAATAGAACATAGAAGTGCTCTTGGCTGTCCAAAATCTGCACATCTCCAACTTTTCTTTTAGCTAGAGGTGGCCCTGTGATTGATGAGTGACCAGCCATGTGTGGAGAAAAGCAATGTGAACAACTTCTGACTTCACGGTTAAAGAAAATTGGTCTGTCCCCCATTTCGTTGCATTCCTGTTCTTACTGGCTGAAATTCAAAGCTGATAAATGGAACTAGAGCAGATATCTGGGAAAATGAGTTGAGGGTCTTATATTAAGACTTTCCAGCAAGAAGAATAATTTTTCCTGCGTTCCTGACACCACCAAATTGTTCTATCAGCTCTGAACTCTCTAGTGAGATTCTGTAAGTGTGAGAGACGTGAACTTCGACTTGCTTAAGGTGGGCTATTGAGGTCTCTTTGCTGTTGTGACCTAACTCAGGGGTCAGCAAATAACACTCTGTGGGCAAAATCTCACCCACTGTCTATTTTTGAAACTAAATAAAATTTCACTGAAGCACACCCATGCTCATTTGTTTGGTGTGTTTTCATGTTATGGCTGCTTTCATGTTACCATGGCACATTTGAGTAGCTAAAGACAGTGATATGATTTGGATCTGTGTCCCCACCCAAATCTCGTGTTGAAATGTAATCCCCAGTGCTGGAGGTGGGACCTGGTGGGAGGTGAAACGCGGGTGGTTTCTCATGAATGGTTTAGCTCCATTCCCTTGCTGCTGTATTCATGATAGTAAGTGAGTGAGTTGTCACAAGGTCTGACTGTTTAAAAGTGTGTGGCACCTCCCCCTTCTCTCTTGCTCCTGCTCCACAATGTAAGACCTGCCTGCTTCCCCTTCACCTCCCACCATGATCGTAAATTTCTTGAGGCTTCCCCAGAAGCAGATGCTGATACGCTTCTTGTACATTCCTGCAGAATTGTGAGCCAATTAACTTCTTTTTTAAAAAATAAATTATCCAGTCTCAGTTATTTCTTTATAGCTGTGCAAAAATGGACTAATGCAGACAGTATGACTGCAAAGCCTAAAATATATTCCATCAGTTCCTTTGCCGAAAAGAAATGCTGTTTCTTGTTCTAATTAATTTAAAAAACCCTAAATTTAATGTCAGGGATGAACTATAAGTGAGTAGAAGCTGTCCTTGGATGTCACAGATCTGAATTCTAGGCCTAACCCTGTTTCCAACTAGATGTGCAATATTGGGCAAATTAGTTCATCTTTCTGAATTGGTTCATAAGCATAATAAGAGGACAGATAGATTACCCTTTAACATGTATGCAATAATTGGGCTGTAGCCTGACTTACTCAGCTAGTGACGGTGATGCAAGTCACGTGATTCCCTTTAGCCATCTTTGTGCGCCAACGCAGCCAAACCTGAGTGATTTCCATCTCCTTCCCTCTCTTCCACTTACTCTTCTTTAACAACACTTAGGATGGTGCCTTTAGAGATTCTGAGGAAGCGACTCAAATGCTCAACGATATGGAGAAGGACCAAAGGTAATTTTCTTTTTTAAGCTGACAACCCGTTGGGGGATTCTGCTGGCATTTAAACAGTAGTTTTTTCTGGCTTGCCGTTTTTCAGCTGGTGCCAAACACAGTAAAAACTACTGATTAGCTGAAACAAAGCAGATAATCATTAAACACTGCGAGGATGCGCTCTAATGTTGTGGACCAGGGAGGTTTTTGTCTTTTAGAGGGAGATATTGAAGATCATAGAAAATAATTATATTTAAGAAAACCAATAATGAAATCTATGCTTACACAATCTCTCTAGAGTAGGAGTGCTTGACTCAGAAATAATTTTAAGGCACCATTTCTATTAGATCACTTAAGAGGGAGTTGAATAGCTAATGCATAAAATAATCTACCATGCACTTTGGGAGGCCAACGTAAGAGGATCACTTGAGCCCAGGAGTTCAAGACCAGCCTGTGCAACATTATGAAATCTTGTCTCTGCAAAAAATGTAAAAAAATTAGCTGAACATGGTGACCTGACTGTAGTCCCAGCTACTGGGGAGGCTGAGGTGGGAGGATGGCTTGCAGTGAGCTGAGGTCAGCCACTGTACTTCAGCCTGAGTGACACAGCAAGATCCTATCTCAAAAAAAAAAAAAAAAAAAAAAAAAAGAAAGAAAGAAAGAAAGAAAGAAAGAAAGAGTACACCATGGAAGAAGAGGGCAAGTTATCAAATTCAGTTGTTCTTTTATTCTTGTCTGATGTTCACACACTAGGTCAGTTACATTCCCCAGGAGGGAGTAGCCACAGAGGCAGCCCTTTCTGACCCCAGTGGTGGTGCCTTCCTTTGTTTATAGTTACCGCCTTGTTGATGCTTGGGCTCACCCAGGTCTCCTGAGGCTCACCTTACCAAGTGCAAGGGCAGTTACTGCATCAGCTCAGAGAGTTGCCTACAGATTATGAGAATTTTCTGCTAGAGGCCTGCAAAGTTTCCATCAGCCATCGGGGGAGAAATATCCCTTCTGGTCTCTCTCAGTCGTGGTATACTCAGGAAAATGGGAATGATGCCAGCTATTTGAACAGAGAGAATTGTAATAGAAGGAAGTGGCTGAACAGGTATTGAAGGACCACAAAGGCAGAAGGGGATACCGAGTCAGCACAGAGCATACTAGCAACTGCAGGGAGCAGCTGGCACCTTTAGGGCTGCAGAGGTTGAAGGAAGCTTGGGCAAGATGTCACATGCAGCTGGACCCCCAACTGCTGGGAGGGAGCACTCACTGACCCCGTAGGTCATTGAGGCTGATTTTTGGGGTGTTGGAAAAGCAAAAATTGAAATGAGCCCTCGTGCTGCCTGGGGAAGAAGGCTTCCTGGGGTGATGTGGAGGAGGGCATGAAGCAGAAAGAAAAGAGCAGGTCCCTGCTTCTCCCCCACCCCTCCTCTTAGCCCCACACTGACAGAAGCTCACAGAGAAGAGCTGCCAATGGCAGTGGGATCTCCTAGGTCCAGACCTAGCATCTGGGGTTTAGGGCTGGGGTTGGGTCTGAGAGACAGAGGCATAAAAACCCACTTGTGCTCCTTCCAATCCCTTGGCATGTTCATGGCCTATTCAAGCTCCTCAGTAACTCAGTCATTGTTTGCATCATGCTTTGCTCTAGGACAGTACAATCATGAATGAATAAAAACTCAAGGGAAAGATATCAACACACAATGACATGACATTCTATAGCACTGCTGTCACCAGCTTTAGGCCCAAAGTTTATCATATACCAAATACACACTTTCATTTCATACCTACTACGTACAAGGCTCTTAAAGGATAACAGAGGACATTTGGAATAGATACGATCCAGATCTTTTCCTTTAAAACTTTGGATTCTATTGAGGAGAACGGAACTGAATTCCATTGAGGAGAGGCAGAAGAAAGGAAGGATCAATTCAGAATGACCAGTCTCTATGACTTTGTAGAACCACAGGTCTGAGTGAGGCAGGGATTTATTTATTGCTGTTTCTGTCATTTAATAATTATATGATTTGGGAGAATTGCTTAACTTTTCTAAGTCTTAATTTTTTTCTCTTAAAATGCAAATCTCAATAGTGCCTTCTTCCTTGGGGTTATTGTATAGACAAAGTAATTCATGTAAAGGGGTTAGCATGAAGTCTGACACTAGTGAGTACTCAACACTGTAAATTGTTTCAGTAGCTTTTATTCCCCCATTCTTGTATCAATTAATATTGTTTTTTTACACTCAAATTTACACCCAGATCTCCTAGGTGTCTGTCTTTCCACTTCCGCCATGTCTCATTAGTTGTTAAGTACGTCACTTTTAATTCAGAAATCCCTGGTGCCGTCTTCACTCCATTGGTCAGAGTCTCAATCATATCTTCCTTCTCCATCCTGATGGAGAACCGCTAGCCCCACGCCCACGCCCTACCCTTCCTCAATCCAGGCTTTCCTCTGCCATCAGCCTGACCTTTATCATTGAAACCTGAACCTTTCCTTCCTGTGCTTTGAAATATTCTGCAGTTCTCCACCACAATACATCAAGTTGTGCCCCTTAAAATCTGGTAAACTTGACAGCAATCCTGGCAGTACCTACTTTTCCGGCAGACATTCTGCAACTTTTGTCCACACATCTGATAAATATGCAGAATCCTTGCAGGTTGATGAACACTTGGTCTTGCCTGACAGCTGAGCATACAGAACCTTCTGTGGGTCTTCACCCAGCAGAACTGGTGGCTTCCTCTTTGGTGATGTTGTAACTCTTGAACATTTTTCTGCCCAACCACTATGTGGAAAAAATACCCTCTGCACCTCACCATTTTGATTCTACTCTCCTTGAGGGTGGAGAAGAGGCTTACTTGTTGGTGATTCTTCAGTATCTAACACACGCTTGGGACCCATCAGATGCTTGGTAAGTGTTGAATAAATGGAAAAAGGAACAAATGAATCATGTATCAAATGTTATCATTCAAATTTTCAGATCATCATCACACCAGCACACGTAGCCAAATAATCTAATTTCACACCAAGAAACACATTGGCCACTCTCCCTGATTCATGTTTTTCTTGGTTATAGAAACATCTTTCTAGTTGCCTGCGTTTTCATAAAGTTTTCCAAGAATATGAGCTCTTCAACCTGATACCGAATTTGTTTTTTCTGAAATCTTGACCCCTAAGCAATATATTACACGTGTCCATGACAACCCACCAAGTAGGATTTCCAGGCCTCCGTTGGAGGCATTATATTATGCAGAGGTATATGTGCTATTTGACCCACCCTTTTCAAGGACTTCCTCTACTGGAAACAATATCACTAATTCAGAATCTGTTCTAACTTTGACCTCTTTTAAGATTCTTGTCATACCTCTTTAAGGAGCTGAAAAGAAAAATGGGCAGAGTGAAGGACGAAATTCTAGGAGATGACAAATAGCCTGAGCATTAAAACGTCATTGCCAGGAAAAACGCCCCGGCTGTGCTGGCCACCCTCCTCCTTGGAGGACAGAGAAGGTAACCAGGCAACAGGGTGGAGTTTTAAGAGCAATCAAGAAAAAATAAATCAGATTTCTAACAATAGTTTCATAAAGCAAATTCTTACCCATTATCTAGAAATGTTAAGAAGGGGAATATTCTTTGCTTACGCATCAATTGCCTAAGGCTAATTTTTGATGACTTGGCAGTAAAAACGCGGCCTAATTTTTAAAATATCCCAGAGATTCAGCACCTCAAGAGCCACAGTGGCCATGTTCCAAGAGTGTCTTCATGTGGGGACCAGGTCTCAGTCATTCCTGTGATTAATGTCCCTAGCAGGCTTTCGGGAACACACCGGATCCTCTGTAATCCTTTTAATTTGATAAGGTCTTTTTAATTGAATCCATTCCTAACATGACAACAAGCTCCTCAGTTCAGTGTTTGTCATCTTGTCATCTCAGTTATGTCAACAGACACTCAGGCACTGGTGACTTTTCATTATAACTCACTGAAATTACCTGTTAAGGCCCAGCCATTTTTAGCTTGTCTCTGACACTGAGCCAGCTCTCTTTCCAAGCAAAGAGCTTGCTGAAACTAAGAGCTTTCAGTCAAAGGATCAGGACCACTGAAAGCTCAGGAGTCCTTTTGGAGTCCACAGTTCATGTCTTCCATCACTTTCAGAAAGATGATTGTGACTGACAGAATTACACCCATCAGTGTCACTTGTCTAGACCAGTCATCAGACGTAGGCACACGTTTTGAAGGATCATTACAATAGAGCATTTAGCCTATATAACAAGTAAATGGAGCTACTACAAAATCATTATTCCCTTTTGAGCACATTGATAGTCAAGACAATACAGTAAATCTTCTTTTATCTAGCAGTCACTCACCTGGCAGTCTTACCTGTCTAAAACACTAGGAAGAATCTTAAAGCAAGCCAAATAACCTCGTGAAAATATGAGCTATCTGAAACTGCATGAAAGCGTGTGCAACTCCTGAAAATATGAACTATTTGAACATGAGAATATGAGCTATCTGAAAGTGCATTATGCAACTCATCTATTAAAGAACCCCTTAGGCCCTACTCTATACTTATTTACTGTTACATTCAACACCAAATTCTGAGCTGCTCATTAGATTTCTCAGTGTAGCTGTCATAAGAAGGGCTGGTTGGGCATGCATGTCTGAGAGAAGCAAGTGCATTAACAAACAAGAATAGACAGCTTATGACATAATTTTAAGAGAAAACCAAAAAACATGCAAAAGAGGACCAAAGATTCTTTCCCCAAATATTTTTTACAAACCCCCCAAAGCAAATGACAAAAGACGGAGAAGCTGCATGTCTATTTAAGATAAGAATGGTTGTGCACTTCTTGGCAGGCTTTGGCACAATTCTGTGTTGTTGCATAGCTCAGCATACACGACTAGCTTCATCTCTCAAGAATGGGTTAAATAATTAGTAATAATCTCCCCATCTGTGAAAAGATCATTTATAATACAGACCACTAAATTTTCTGCAGAAAAAGTTCTAATTTTAAAAATAAGGACTGGGCATAGTAGCTCACATCTGTAATTCCAGCACTTTGGGAGGCTGAGGTGGGAGGATTGCTTAAGGCCAGAAGTTTGAGAGCAGCCTGGCCAAGATAGCAAGACCCCATCTCTACAAGAAAAAAAAAATAGTAGCACATGGAGCAAGTGTAGTCCCAGCTACTCAGCAGGCTGAGGTAGGAAGACCACTTGTGCCAGGAGTTCAAGGCTGAAGTCAACTCGGATTGTACCACTGCACTACAGCATGGGTAATGGAGCAATATCTTGTCTCTAAAAAATATAAAATAATAAACATAAAAGTAAGTTTGGGCATGTAAGACAAAATTTTCTGTTATTTGTAGTTACGTCATCAGAGTATTTCAGGATTCAAAAATATGAAATAAATGAGGCAGTCTACTAAGAAGTAAATGAATTCTCTTGACCTATGTAGCTAAAACACCAGTTTTGCTGCATTGCTGATATTGATGAATGAAAATCTGATCTTGGATAAAAAGGTACAGCAAACATTGTAGCTGTGCCCAACATTTGAAATAAAATTTAAAAATGATTCTGTAATCTTTTTGGATATCTTGCCTTTGTGGAACATCACATATGATATTTTTACATTGTTTTAAAATGTAAAATCTTCCATCCAATTTCTAATGCACTATCAGATGACGATATCAGGGAGAAGTTGGAGAGAAGGAAGAACCAATCACTGGTGAATGCTTCATAGGTACAAGGCATGTTTCCTCGTGGAGAGAGAACAGAGAGGGTGAGAGTGTGGGGTTTGGACTCTCACTGCCTCAATTTGATCCTTGAGTCAACCACTCAGTAGGCATAAACTGGGCAATTTTCCCAAATTCCCTGCACCTGAGTCTCTGCATCTATAACATGGAGTGATAATGATAGTACCTAATCCCTAGAGTTACTGAAAACTTAAATGAGCTAATGCATTTGTAACACTTACACAAGGGCTTGCAACATAGCAAACACTCTAAGTGTTAGTTCTCTAATTCTCAAGAAAACTGCGCGAGGCATCTTGACATTATACCTACTTGACAAATGCAGAAACCAAGACTCAAAGAGGTTCAAAAACTTTGCACAGGTCACAATAAAAGTGGTTAATTTTCAAAGAAAGAATCTGAGTGGAGTGTCTATATCGTGTTTATGTGGAGAAGATGTATTCCCATCTTTGCCAATGCTTATTATAAAAATTCATTTTAATCCAAGAGAAAATAAGGCATGAAAACCAAAGAACAAGTGAAAGAGGACCAATGACTATTTCCCCAATTATTTTTTTAGAAGTCTCAGAATCATGGAGATTCAAAATCACTTCTTAGAATCTGGTAACCAAATTTCGTATCTTGGCTGTTCGATGTGGTAAGAGCCACAGAGAAACACCTGATTTTGGTTTTAGAACCATATTGTATTTGCTTAAACAGTTTTAAAAGCCTCCAAATAAATAAATTGTCCGTCCAAACCATTAGCAGACAAATGTTTTGTCTATTTTTTTCCCTTGGTTCTGATATCTTTCTAGATCTAGAGTTATAAACTCAAATGGTTTCAGAGGCAGGGCTGGTAACCTACCACCAGTGTGGCTGCGAGGAAGCACAACAGAGCTGGGTGGGGCTTGTGGTTACCTGCACAACACTGCTGGGGTATGGTCAAACCCAAAACTGCTCCGGGCTGGACTTGTCTTTCAGGCTGTCATTTTGCAACCACTGGTCTAAATGAACAACGCACAACGTTGTGTATCTATTTTTCCTTGGACTCCTCCTCCACTGCTCATTCCCCTGAGGTTGGGAAAAAAAAGTGAGAGAGAGAGAGAGAGACAGCTGGCAGGGGTCTTACGGGAGTTCCTGGATGAGCATTGCTCTGCACCTTGCTTCTCCCTGATTCTGTTTAGTAATGGGTCAGACTCTGCAATCATTTATTTAGTGTCTATGAGACATGAGGCCCTGGACTAAATTCAGAGGGAATTGCGAAGACTCACTAAACAGCAACAACAAAAATAGAAAAATAAAAATAGCCCCTACCCTTGTAGTTTAGTTTTGCATTCTGATGTGCTCACAGATAATTGGAACGCCATGTGGTAAGTACTGTGATACCAGTAAATGGTGGTGAGGAAATTTATGCGGCACACAAGTGCACTTTGAACCAAAAGCACTCAGAATTAGGATCTGCAGTTAATCGACTTCAAGCTACGTTAACTGAAGAGGACTATTATGACTCAGAGAAGTGTTGGAGTGAGGATGTGAGGATTGAAATTTCTGTTGCATTACGAATTACCACATGCTTCTCAAGCCTCTTCTTTTGGGTTATTTTAGTATCCAAATCCTTTTCATCTGCAGTAAGCAGCCCAGGTCCCACACGGAACATGAAGTCTGCTCACCCCAAATGGTTGATTTTAGCCCTGGAGGGGTCTTTGGAGATGTTAAGCAAGTTCCTCCTGTCCCATTTGAGTGCAGCAAGACCCAGGATTCATCATGGGGCAAAGCAAAGAAGTAAAGATTTGGACCCCATCTCCCATTGAAGGGTTCCCTTTCCTTCTGTCCATCATTTCATGTCCTAAAACTTTCATTATTTGAATTATTCTCTGTGCTACTATACAGGTCATTCCATTTTGCTGTTTCACAGTTAATGGTTTTTTTTTCCTCAGCAAGTGAACTCTCCACTTACTGATTAAGGAGGCTGTGTTATGTTTTAGTTATTCCACGCCTGACCATTCTGCATGACCATCTGCTTAGTAGGCGCTCCCAAGTCACTTTTAGAACTTGAGGATAACTTTGAATCTTCAATAATTTGAGAGCAGTGATTCAAGGGTAAGTAATCTCCAAATCAATGTGTGTATGTGAAATATTAAAATTATTTTGGTTTCCCTATGTATAAATTTAAAAAAAAAAGATGCAGAAGCTATTGTAATATGGTGATGTATGTAAATATATTCTGGACATTGTAGCTTATTGGATGAGTGTAAGTAGATATGATGAGGTTATGCTATTTTGAAATGAGATGACAATTTTTTGTTTGTCTTTTGGTTTCCTTATAATCTCAAGTGGAGAGCGGGGAGTGCTAGGGTCATTCAGCAGATAATACTAGGAGAAATCTTCCAAAACAAAAGTAAATCCTCTTCTCAGAATTAGCAGTCATTGAATGGGAGTTTAGAAGGAGAAAAGTATAGAGATTAATGTCCCACACGAACTCAGTGATGCCCATGTTCAAGCCACCGAAACTGCCCTCTTACCACCCCATCTGCGCCTGGAAAATTTGAATTGATACATTGAACATTCTCTTCTATGAGTTTGAACACATTAACTGAACTTGACTTTTATAAGACTCTGGAACTCAGAAAATCCTATTTATGGCAAATTTTTATTTTTAAAGCTGTACTCATTTATGATTATCAGGAAAAATTTAGGTATCAATGAAATATTTACCTGGTTCTTTTCTGTCTCTCTAAATTAAACAAAAAATCACTAATGATCTAAGATTTGAGACAGAATTATATGTAAGTATTGGCTTAATAACTCCATATGTAAGAAAAAGGAAAAACATTTCTTATCCCTGGGTGACTCCAACTAAATTACCTTCCACAGTGAGAGGTGCTGGTCATAGCTGCGTGCAGGCTTATAGGGGGCAATTTGTCTTACTTTCATTACGGAGCAAAGCCACAGTCTATTCCTGTACACAAGAAGAAATGAAGTAGCTGGCCCAAGAATACATAAGGTGTCAGAGCCAGAAGTCCATCCTCTACCAGTGCACACGGGGCTTGTCCCCACACATGGGTACTAAAGAAGCACAAGGAACTCCATTTTCAAATTTGTAGAAGAAGGTCTTTGCTGGCTTGCCTACATAGAGTAGGGAAAAACCTTCTCCTCTGTAACATAAATATAAATTACAGGACAAAAATAGCTATTTGTTTAAAAATACCAATGGGATGGGGCTCCACCTGTAAAGTCTGATACGGTTGCTCTGGGTAGGAAACTGGAATTGGCACTTTGAGGAATGCCTCAGGCGATGCTAATATGTGGCCAAGGTAAAGACTTGCTGTCATCAGACTCCTTAAAATTCTCTACCCATGCAGATGGCCTGGGGATTTTGTTATAATGCCGATTCTGATTCAATAGGTCTGGGTGGACCTGCATTTCTAACATGCTCCGCGTTGATGCCAGTGCTGCTCGTTTGCAGTCGACACTTGGAGCAGCAAGGATCTAAGCTTAGCTCTTTGGATTTAGACTTCCATTGCATACATTTAATTTCTTCCCTGGAACATATACACTTTTGAATAATGTGTATCCAATCTCATCCTTTAATGATTATGAAAGCATTAATTATCGTTTTAAGTAATTATTTCTGATGCATGTAAATAGGTCTGCTTCTGTGGTTAGGGTGTTCTCATTTGGCATTTCTCATGCTTTGCTGATCATGAGAACCACCTGGGGAGCTTTACACCTGGGAGTGAGGCTGCTCCTCTATAGATGCTGTGTAAGAGAGGAGGAAAGTTAAGCCTGCTGGTGATTCCGATGTCCGGACTGGTTTAGAAGCTGCTACTCTGAATAAGAATTGAGATGCAGTATTTCAATCTGGAAGTTTATAAGCATTTTCAAATGATAATGGAAGAAATAAGATTATTTTACTTTCAGCATATGTTAAAATGTAACAACCTGAAACGTAGGTGCTAAAACCTGTGGGTATACTATTTTGTCATAAATTATAAAGAAATTCAATTAAAACAGCAACTATGAACACATCTGGGCACTACCAAAATTCCATTGTTAAAAAATGTCTCCTGTTTTTGATTTACTGCCCGAAAAGTAAAAATGAGAGTTGGAATAGCAGGAAAAGTCATCCCACCAATATTCCTCTATGCAACTGCCCACATATCTCTGCCTTGTTAACGAGAATATTCTGGCCATAAGACATCACATCAGCTGGCCGCCATCTTGCCTAGGGAGGAATTGAATCTCTTCAGCTAATTGATCAACCAATCCACAACCGTAACTTCATGCAATTCTAAATTTTGAAGAAATTCATAAAAATAAGCAACATGGCATATTTATTTCTTATTTAGAAAGCCAAGCATCATCTTGCTCCTACTCTAATACTCTTAATAAACCTTCACAATTCCTTAGTTCTCCCACCCCACTTCCCGTTTTGCAGCACAGCATAGGGAAAACCTCTGCTCAGAATCCCTAGCCTGGGTTTAAGTTCAGTTCTATCACTTATTCAGTGTGGGAACTAGTTTGGCAATATATCAATTCTTTTAAACTCTAAGAGTCTCCATTATTGGTTCTATTGTGAGGATTCAGTGGGTTGATGGATTTGGAATTTCCAAAGTGAAGGATTATTATTATTTTCTTCTTCTGTTGAAGAAGGCTCCTTGTCCCCTGTGCTCTCTCCACGGTGTTTGCATGTGCACACACATGTCCACTGTCTGACCCTTTGTACATCATTCACCACTTTCTGTCTGCAAAGACTGTAGAACTGGAACTAGCTTAGAGGATAATTGTATTAAGTCCCAAATCTTGCTTTTATTAATTATTCCTTGATCATATTCTCCCACTCCCACCCAAAGGAATTTCTCTCTGCTGTATTTCCAATAAGCATTACCTACATCTCAGATATTTCATTAGAGCCTATTTTTATGTACTTTGTGTTTACCCACAAGTTTATGAGCATGTTGATGTCAGGAATGAAGTTTTAGTCAGTTTTCTGCCCCCAAAGTCCCTGGTACATAGTAATCACTCTACGTAGGCACATTCATTTGAATTAATCTTCAAACTCTGTCAAGAGAGCCTGTTAGTTTAGAATTTGGAGTAATCAGGGAGAGGGGTAGTTGAATACTCTTCCTGATATAGATATGACATGAGTTTTTCAGTTCAATGTGGCAAATTATCTTAAAGTCATTTATGGAAAGATGTATAAAATTTAACATAACAAAAAATAAAGATTAAAAATTACAGTGCCACTTTTTGAAACCTCAGGCTTTCCACATTTAGAATGTATTATATCCTATTCTAAACTGATCTCAAAAATGAATATAAACTCTAAAAAACTAAACTAATAATTGAATTCAACAATGCTCTTTGGGGGCTTAATACAAACTTACCTTTACAATCCTATATCTTAGCCCCTTAAGAGCAAGATCTCATGCCCATGCAGAAAGGATTTTAAAGTATTCTTTTGAGGTTCAATGTGCTATTCTTTGGACTAATTTTTCAAAGAATAAACTTAAAGCTTCAAGAGAATGTGTTAGCATGCTGAAAGAATCTCAGAAGGGAATTTGGAAGATCTGTTTATGTTTAAAATGCAAACTTCAGAAAAACACTTTTGTTTAGTCCTCTATTTAATAATCAGAATTTTTATGCCATTAATTTTATTCTTCCTTTTTTGTGTTGTTAACATTGCATTCCAGGATTAGCATTGTTTAGGTGGAGTGACTCTAATGTGAGTAGAGCATGAGGTATCTTAGGGATGAAATAAGTCTGTGAATTCACATCCTGTAAGGGAAACAGCTCAGATGGTTTTGGCCAAGGCTCAGAATCTGAATTAAAGTAGTAATGCAGGACTACACAGTCCAAATCTCTGTCTCTAATTGTGGGAATAGTGGATTCCTTAAATTTGAAATTTAGAAATGTAATAAAAAGATTAGATCTGAATGGCTGACCTCACTTTACAGAATTACAAAGTTCATGTAGCTGTCATATACTCCAATTCATTGGTTTAGGATACAGAATGGGATAACTTTTCTCTTAGCCTCTAGGATAAATGACTTATTTTGTAATCTGCAAATTGAGAGCCTTGCTTTCCTATTCTTCCCTGGGTTTTCTCCTTCCTGTGTAAAGACAAGTTCTAATTCAGTCTTGAAGTTCAGGCCTGGGTATCAGCACCTCCAAAAGAAAAAGAAAAGCCAAAACAGTAGGGGACACTGTGCTCTGAACTCCTGCTCGGGGATCGTGTTCGTTCTCACACTCCTATGAAGAGCTGCCTGAGACTGCGTAATTTAGAAAGAGAAGAGTTTTAATTGACTCACAGATCTATAGAGCTGGGGAGGCCTCAGGAAACTTGCAGTCATGCTGGAAGGGGAAGCAAACACGTCCTTCTTCACATGGCGCCAGGAAGGAAAAGACTGAGAACTGAATGAAGGGGGAATCCCCTTATAGAACCATCAGATCTCATGAGAACTTACTCAACCTAATGAGAATACCGTGAGGAAAACAGCCCCCTTTATTAAATTACCTCCCACTAGGTCCCTCCTACCACATGTGGGGATTATGGGAACTATATGGGGACACAGCCAAACCATATTAGATGATCTCCATCTTGTTGCTTCCAAGCTCAGTCAAGCTGAATGATTGGGCAGTCCTTGCCAAAAGGAAGAGAGAAGCCAAGGGAGACACCGTCTTGACCCCAGGTGGGCAGGGAGCCTGAAGATTCTTGCCTGTGGCAGGATGGGACATGGGGCCCCATGCCCATTGACTTAGTGGACTTAGTGGTATTTTCTTGGGAAGGAGAAAGCTCCTCCTACCGGAGTTGGTCTGACTCCTGTTGGGCAGCACTTTGAGTCTACCCTCAGACATCCACCCTCCCCAAGCCACGTCCCCACATCAGGACCACTGGATAGTGAAATACCGATAAGGGGCAGATGTGGGCTCTGCAATTGGCCATATGCTATGTCCAGAACCAGCTGTCCCCGACCCTGAGTGGTCACCCTAGGGTGCCAGTGGAGGCTGCTTTCTTTAGGGTAAATTTGCCTGTGGTGTCCTTTATTGACTATTGAATTTCTTTGAAGCCACTTCAGTCCCTCAGAAATATTGTAATAATTCCTAACTTTAGAGGAAAGGGTTAGGATCTTAAGCCCCTTCCTTTCGGAGTTCCCTGCCCCCGTTGCAATTTTAAAATATTATCCCCAGGAACTTGCTGACGTTTTATAAAGAGAGGCTAATGGTAGAGATGTGGAACTATTGTGCCTTTCCATGGAATCAGAATCCCAGAATTTGGTGAGGAGGAGGAAAATCGATGTGTTTGTCTTCAAAGGAGGCAAATAAAAATGGTTGCTCCCACTCCAGAAAAGTTCTGCTTCATGAAGGATATTTTTTGTTTTTGCTGCTATAAACTGGAAAAAGTAAGTTGGAAGCAACTTAATGGAAGTTTATTAAACCTCAAAAAAAAAAAAAAAAAAAACCCTCAGATTTGGCCTCACCAGGTATCTATTGTTAAAATAATTAAGTACAATTAAGTATCAGCCTCAAATTTATATACAATAATCTGTAAATTGTACATGCTGAAAATTTCTTACAAAATGCCAGCCTCTGCTTATTTATTACCCTATGATAAGTTCTTTATCTGCTAGCACAACTCAACTACCACTGTGTGTACTTCAAAACATACCCTTTCTTCTTCATTTGTGAATTGGTGGGAGTCCTTTCTTGCCTACACAAAGGGTAAATTTCATACCTTAAGTCCGGATTTGAAAAGTTACTTCCTGATTGTGAAATTAACTCAAAATTAGATTTCTAGGTTGGAAAGAAATCTTGTTCTTTCTACTTAATGCTGTTAAATATTCTCCCTGAATATGCAATTTATGGCATTTCTTTTTAAACACTTTGTGCCCAGTAATTTGAGCAATGTAAGGATCAAATATCATATTATGCCAAATTGAAACTGAAGCCATCTCTAAATGTAAATGCATAGCAACCTTTAGCAGAAAATTGTAAAAAAGCACAAAACAATAAGAAATACTATGACTTTAAAATGAACTCTCCCTTTCTCTCTCTCTGTGTGTGTATGTGTGTGCGTGAGAGAGAGAGAGAGAGAGAGAGAGAGAGAGAAATTAAAAGTAGTTGTAAGAAAGTGACCTCATTATACCAAAATCTTTGGACAACAATATCGCTCATGTTTTTTTCAGCATGATGAGTCTATGAAATGAAAATCCTCAAATTTTCATTTTATTTTGGTTTCTTAATGGTTTTTTTTGTTTGTTTCTTTTAATTGACCATAAGAATCCTTAGTTTTTATTTTTCTGCTAATCATTAGTTTTTATTTTTCTTGCCTAAATTTAAGCCTTTATTGCCTCTGCTTCCTGTGGGTATAAATGGAGATTAATGTGACGTTAATCTCCTGACTACCCAAGTGGATGGAGAACATCTCTGGGTGAGCAGGAAGAGAGAGGTACTGATAGGCAGACATAAGGGCTGCTTTTCTCCACTTCAGATCAAGCTCCCTTCGCCCTCCCCCTATTTCTGATACCTCGATTGAAAGAACAATGGCTAAAAGAGGAATTTTCCCTAAAACAATTGGTCAACCAGACAAATTATCCATGACACAGAAGCAAAAAAAGATCTGCATTGGAGCTCTGAATTCTGAGTTCCAACAGGTTCTGGCACCAATTAGTGAACTGCATTTTGCAGAATGTGTCCTTTGACTTCTTCAGACATTTACATGAGAAAGGAAGATTCTTTTCAGTTATAAAATCCTACACAGCTTATCTATTTGCTCATAGCTGAGAAAGTCTTTCTTTATACCATACAGATTGAGACAGTCATATTCAATCAAATCTCCACTATCGTCAAATAATTTTGCTAGAATAAATAACCTCCCTGACCAAGGTGAGCATTGTTTCCCAAGAAAACAATGCTTGTAAACTTGATAGGCATTCACCCTAACTTTGCTAAATATAGAAAAGACTCTCGCCAGCAGAATAACTCCTGGACAAGATGGATGCTGGACAAGCTAAATCCCAGCTGGGAAACCACCTTCCAAGGTATTTTCCTGGAGTTGCTGCCTCTGGGTTGTCTGCTCAGGAAGGACCTGAAAGTAGCCCACTGTGGTCATCAGTGTGAACTGAATGGACCAGGGGACCAGGGGATGGTGGTCTCTACTCATGGAAGACTGTGCTTACTGTTGGACCAAGGAGATGCTCTCTCTTGATAGGTCAGAACATGAGACAGAGTTAGGAATTTGGTAGCAGGAATAAAGGGGAAATGCATAGAGAACAACTAAATCATTTTAATACTGCAGCACCCCAAGGCTCTGCAAAGGTTCAGTGAGATAACAGAGTCCTGATACTGCCTTGGTTCCCAAGCAACCTTTCCAGTAACCATGAGCCTGGCCCCTACTCTTGTGAATTGCTGCCATCCATTCCTCTCTTCCTTATTTTCATCTTCATCACTATCAATCAAAAGAGTAGGGCAAAGGATTAGGTATAGTACACATCTATTTTTCCTGTATGGCCTCCATTTATCCTATTACCAGTGACAATATTATGAATTTTCTCTGGGGAATGACTCTCAGTCTTCATGTATTTTGGAGTTGTCTCATGGGGAGCACAGGACCAAGGCCAATCATCACATCTTATTCCTGTGTTCACAGAAAATGTTTCAGGGGCAGGGATGTAGTTTAGTTCAGTCCAATGGTACTTATGCTCAGTACCTTTATTTGAACATGTGTGTGTGTGTTGGGGTAAGGGAGTGCACATCTAGAATTGTTATTAACCGTCTTGTCAGCAAATGGACTTTGAGAAAAAATACAATGAGAGGGGAACAGAAACTCAGCTATGGGACCATCTTTATCCTGAGTCAAGTCACTTCTATGGCCAGCAAAACCAGTACTATCCCTGAACTTTTTGGTTACATTATGAAATTATGCTATAGCAAGTATGGCAGACTGGTGTAAGGTTATGAAAAGCCCCTGCCTCCTCTTTGTGGTGTAAAGACCAGGCTACTTTGGCAGCTTCTTTTGTAATTAGGTGTGGCCACAGGAATATATGGAAGACATGTGTTCCTCCATTCTTGTTCATAAAACCTTTTTATGACCCTCCTTTCTCTTTTTCTTTGTCTGCCACCAGAAGACTCTGAAGCCTCCCAGAATGGTGGTTTTGGAAAATGGAAGGTACCTGGGTCTATGAATGACTGTGTCAAAGGTGACCTGCTTGCCAGTCCACACTGGGCTTAGTATAAGTAAGAAAGAAATGTTGGTTGTGTTGAGCAACTGAAAATGTAGTGATGGCTTATTATAGCATACACTTAATAGAGTCAGTTCTTCTTTTTCTTTCTGTCCTTCTCAACCCAAATGTAATGAACTGATCATTTTGTATCTTTCCTTCCATTCTTGCCTTGCAGCCCCAAAGAGCAAATGAGCATTCATTGCATGCCCCCTCCACTGTAATGTGTGAAGTTTACACATAAACTTTAATGTGATTTGTATACCATAAAGAACAGTTAAAATGAACAATGGTGAAATATTACTTTCTGGCTTCAAAGAAAGCATTTCACATGCAAACATTATTTACTTAATTCATTTGTATTTTGAAGATTCCAAAGTTAGCCCTGGCTTTCCTCTATGTACTTTGGAACCACTACTCTTATTTATTTATTTATTTAAATATGAATTAACAAACAAAGAAACAAAGAAACCAAGGCAAGTGTTGGTTCCCAAGAGATCAGGTTTATTATATACTGCATTACTTTCTTACCTAACTTTTTTATTTGATTTCATTTTCATAATAACAGCTTTGTGATGTAGAAGCAGAGTATTAGCCTCATTTTGCAAATCTGTAAATTAAGCTCTAAGGACAAGAAGTTTATGCGTGGTTACCTAGAATTCAAATTCATCTTTAAATTCTATGGTTTTTCAATTTTTTCACTTATTTCTTAATGTTTTAAAATGATAAAACAATGATAGCTCTTATATTTCTGTGAGTGAGACTTAAGAGAGTTGTTTGAGAGGCCAACATTAATGAATACAAAGTGAAGGCTCGAGATAAGTGTATAAAGAACCTGACATTTCCTTCCACTGGCAAAACTTGCTGTATATTAAACCCTGGAGGAGCCTCTTTGATGAAAAAGCCAGTATTCAGTTCTTCTCATTGGAACTTGAAACCTTTTTTCCACTGATCATACTAGAATTGCAAAGGCTCAAAAATACCCCCATACATATTTAAAATATTTTTATTAAAACATTACCACAGTGGCTCCCGCAGAAAGAATATATTGTATACTTAGACCAAAACATTTTTTCCACACTACCCACCCAATGATATTTCTGGATTTACGGTAGTACAGCATTTAAATTTGCCATCTGTTTTTAAGTATTAGTTTATTCACACATGAGTTTTTAGATACATTTTTTACTACAGCATATATGCAGCAAGTGTTTGCTTTACCGAATTTACTTGCCTTATCCAGCCCCATGTCTTCCTGAAAGTTCTTTCATGATTATATGGAAATTATGATTAATATTGTTAAAATGCCTAGCAATTTTCAGTTATGTTTTCTTATTCCTGTGTGTTGTCATGAAATGTAATTTACTAATAATTTATTTTATACTTTTTAAAGTACAAGGGGCATTGATAAAATTTTTAGCAATTGCTAGATAGCATTATTTTCAACTTCTATGCTTATCTTAGTCTGTTTAGTGTTGCTATCAAGGAATACCTGAGGCAGCGTCATTTATAAAGAAAAGAGGTTTATTTGGCTCACAGTTCTGCAGACTGGAAGACTGAGCATCTGCTGAAAGCCTCAGGCTGCTTCCATTCATAGATCAAGGTGAAGGGAGAGCCAATGTGCGCAGAGACCACATGGGGAGAGGGGAAGCAAGAGAGATGAGGGAGTGGCAGGCTCCATTTAACAACCAACTCTTGTAAGAACTAATAGTGAGAGCCCACTCCCACCCAAGAGGAAACATTAATCTATTCATGAAGGGTTCACTCCCACGACCCAGTCACCTCCCACTGGGCCCCACCTTCCCAAACCTCCACACTGGGAATGAAATTTCAACAGGCGTTTTAGAGGGAAAAAATATCCTAACTATAAAAGTATTCCCTCCAGAATGGTACTGGATGCAAGCCACTTCTCAATACACACTTGCTAAATGGCTATTCCTCACTATACTTTAAGAGATCAACACGGCCATTATATTTTTGAAGAAGGACAAAATCTCTGGAGAGTCAACCACCTTTTGGCCACACAGTAAGCTCTTGGCAAAATGCCAGTTTAACTTGCTAATTTGTAGGTTGATGGTAAAATGTGAAATTCTATCAACTTTTTACAACATTTTAATTTATATAAAATTCATATACTATACAATTAACTCATTTAAAGTGTAAAATCTCATGGTTTGTAGTATATTCACAGATATATGAAAACATCAATTACATAACTATTTACAATAGCAAAGACTTGGAACCAACCCAAATGCCCATCAATGATAGACTGGATGAAGGAAATGTGGCACATATACACCATGGAATACTATGCAGCCATGAAAAAGAATGAGTTTATATCCTTTGCAGGGACATGGATGAAACTAGAAGCCATCTTTCTCAGCAAACTAACACAGGAACAGAAAACCAAACACTGCATGTTCTTTCTCATAAGTGGGAGTTGAACAATGAAAACACATGGACACAGGGAGGGGAACACCACACACTGGAGCCTGTTGTGGGGTGGGGGACAAGGAGTGGTAGAGCATTAGGACAAATACCTAATGCTTGTGGGGCGTAAAACCTAGATGATGGGCTGATAGGTGCAACAAGCCACCATGGCACATATATACCTATGTAACAAACTTGCACATTCTGCACATATATCCTAGAACTTAAAGTTAGAAAAAAAAGGACATTTTCATCCCCTCAGAAAGAAACCCTAATGCTTCTACCCCATCACCCCTTGCCTTAAGCAACCGTTAATCTACTTTCAATAGCTATAGATTTACCTATTCTAGATATTTCATATAAATATCATAAAATATGTGGTCTTTTTTGACTGACTTCTTTCACTTAGCATAATATTTTGAAGGTTCATTCATATTGAAGCATCTATCAGTACTTCATTCTTTCAAGGGCAAAGTAATAACCCTTCACAAGGATATGCCCCATTTTGTTTATCCATTTGTCAGTTGGAAGACATGTAGGTTGCGTCTACAATTTTTCTGTTATAAGTATTTGTTTACAAGTTATTGCATGGACATATGTTTTAATTTCTCTTGAAAATATAACTAGGAATAAAGTTTCTGTGTGTTACGGTAAATCTACAGATGACTGTTTGAGTAAGGAACTGCTAGACTATTTTGCTATTTTCCAAAGTGACTGCATTTTCTACCAGCAGTATATGAGGGTTGTGATCTCTCTATAACCTCTTTATCACGTTATATTCTGATTTTTAGATTCCAGCTGTTCTAGTGAGTGTACAATTATATCTCATTGTAGACTTGATTTGTATTTCCCTGATGGCTAGTGATATTGGGCATATGTTCATGTGCTTATTGGCCATTTGCATAACTTACTTGGGGAAACATCTATTAAGATCATTTGTTTACTTTTAAATTGGGTTGTTTTGTTATTTCTGAGTGGTAAGTTTTTATATATTCTATAAACAAGATATTCCCTTATTACATATATGATTTGCAAATATTTTTTTCTTATTCTGTTGTCTTTTCACTTTTTTGATGTGTTCTTTGAAGCACAAATTTTGATAAAGTTCAAGTTATTGTTTTTTTAATTGCCCATGCTTTTGGTGTCCTATCTAAAATATTATCAAATCCAAGGTCATGAGGTTTTCTCTCACGTTTTCTTCTAAGACTTTCATAATTTTAGCTCCTACATTTATGTATTGATGCATTTTGAGTTAACTTTTTTATATGGTAATGTAAGCGTCCAACTTCATTCTTGTGTTTGTGACTATCCCGTTGTCCCGGCACATTTGTTAAAGAGACTATTCTTTTTCTGTTGAATGGTACTGGCACCCCTGTCAAAAGGTCAGTTAACTATTGATGTGTGAGTTCATTTTTTGGACTCTCAAATCTATTCAATTGCTATGTACATCTGTCTTTATGTCAGTACCGCACTGTCTTGATTACTGTTGCCTTGTAGTCACTTTTGAAATGAGAAAGTGTGAGTTCTACCTGTTCTTTTTCAAGATTGGGTGTGTGAGTGTGTGTGTGTGTGCATGTGTGTGTGTGAGAGAGAGAGAGAGAGAGACTATTTTGGCTCTCTTGCAATTCTATCTGACTTTAGTATCCTCTCGTAAATTTCTACAGAGAAATCATCTGGAAATCTGACAGGGAATGTGTTAAACCTATAGATCAATTTGGGGAGTACTGTCATCCTAACAATGTTAGGTCTTCCAACCCATTAATGTGAGATGTTTTCATTTATTTAGATTTCTACTTTTTTTCATCTGTGTTTTAGAGTTCTAAGTTTTCCACTGACTGTTAATTTATTCCTAAGTATTTTATTCTTTTTGATTCTATTATAAATTGAATTGTTTTCTTAATTTCATTTTTTGAATTTTCCTTGCAAGTGGATAGAAATACAGTTTGTTTTAGATATTGATAATGTGTCCTGCAACCTTGCTGTACTTGTTTAGTAGTTCTAATATTTTTTACACAGTCATGTCATCTGTGAATAAAGGCATTGGAACTTCTTTTTTTTCAGTATTTATTTATTTGATTTATTTTATTTCTTTTACGTGTCTAATTACCCTGGCCAAAAAATTAAGTACAATGTTGAATAGAAGTGCCATGAGTATTATTGCCTTGTTTCTGCTCTTAGGGAAAAAGGATCAGCTTTCCAGCAATAAGTATAATGTTAATTCTGGAATTTACAGATGTGTTTTATCTTATTGAGAAAGTTTTCTTTTAGGCCTAGTTTGCCTAATTTATTTTAATAGGTTTTGTTGTGTTTTGTTTTATCATAAAAGGGTATTAAATGTTAATTTTTTATGTTAATTTAAATAATCATGTAGTTATTGTCTTTTATTGACATGTTATATTGTATTAATTGATTTTGGGGTGTTAAAGCCATCTTACTTCCCTGGTCATGGTGTTTAGTTATTTTTACATGTTGTTGGATTTGGTTTGCTACTACTTTGTGGAGGATGTTTGCATCTACATTCATAAGATAGTAGTCTGTAGCTTTCTTACCTTGGGATATCTTTGTCTAATTTTGGTATCAGTGTAATGTTCACCTCATAGAACAAGTTGGGAAATGTTCTCTTCTCTGTTTTTTAGTAGAGTTTGTGAAGAATTGGTATGACTCTTTCTTTAAATGTTTGGTAGAGTGAAGCCCTGAAGCCATCTGGGCTTAGGTTTTTCTTCGTGTGTAGTTCTGAAATTACTAATCCAATCTATTCACTTGCGATAGGTCTATCCAGATGGTCTATTTTTTTTTTTGAGCCAGTTTTGGTAGTTTGTGTATGGGGGGGAATTTGTCCACTCGATCTGAATGATCTTACTTATTTGCATACAAGTGCCCAACAGTATTACTTGTTGCTTTTTAATTTCTGTAATATTCCCTCTTCCACTTGTGATTTTAGTAGTATTAGTCTTCTCTATTTCTTTTTTTGCTAAATATAGCTAAAAGTTTGCCAATTTTGTTGATGTTTAAAAAACTGTTCTGGTTTTATAGATTTGTTTAAATTTTTATTTTAAAACTATAAATTGACAATTTGGAGCTGTGTATATGGAGTACAAAGTGATGTTATGATTTATAAATACAATGTTGAATTAAATCAAGCTATTAAACATATCTATCACCTCAAGCACTTAGCATTTTTATGAGAACACTTGAAATTTACTCTCATAGCAATTTTGAAATGTGCAATATTCTATTATTAGCTATATTCACCTTATTGTGCAATAGATTTCGAAAACAAATTCTTCTGTCTAATTGAGATTTTGTACTCATTGTCTATCATTTCCTCATTCCCACTACCCCTCTCATCCATTGATTTTTCTATAATGTTTATATATTCTCTATTTCATTGTTTTAAACTTTAATCTTTATAATTTCTTTTCAATTGCTTGCTTTGATTTATTTTGCCTTCTTTTTCTTGTGTCTTAAAGTAGAAGGTTAGATTATTGATTTGAGATTTTTTCTTTCTTATTATAAGCATTTGCAGATATAAGTTTCCTTCTAATCAATGCTTTAGTTGCATCTCAAAAATTTTGGTATATTGTGTCTTTATTTTTATTTATCTGAAAATATTTTCTAACTCCCCTCTTTGACACATCAGTTATTTAGAAGTTTTTTGTTTAATTCCTACATATTTGTGAGTTTATCAAATTTCTTTCTGTTATTGATTTCTATACTTATTCCATTGCGGTCAGAGTACAAACTCTGTATTATTGCTATCCTTTTTATTTGTTGAAGTTTGTTTTATGGCTTAACATATGGTCTAAACTGGATAGTATCCATATGCATTTGAGAACAATGTGTATTCTGCTGTTTTGGGAAGAGTATTTTATAGATGTCTGTTAGGTTGGTTTGGTTTATAGTGTTGATAAAACTTTTTCTTTGCTCATTGATCTTCCTCCTAGAAGACCTATCCATATTAGAAAGTGTGGTATTAAAATCTCCAACTATTATTATTGAATTGCCTATTTATCCCTTCATTTCTATCAGTTTTTGCTTTATGTATTTTGATGCAGTGATTTTAGGTGCATATATGTCTATAATTTCTAGATCTTTCCCGTGTATTAACTCTTTCATCATTATACAGTGGTATATTATTTCTGGTAACATTTTTAAAAAATATGTTTATTTCTGGTAGCATTTTAAAAAATACGTTTCTGTCTGATATTAGTAGAGCTGCTGCAATCCTCTTGTGCAGTTTGCCCGACATGTATTTCTATACTTTTGCTTTTAATATATTTGTATTTTTGAATCTGAACTGTATCTATTATATACTACATATATATAGATAGATAGATAGATAGATAGATAGATAGATAGATAGAGATCTTGTTTTATTTTTTAAAATCCTGTCTGACATTTCTGCCTTTGGCTTGAGTTGTTTAGTCCGTTTATATTTAATTCTGGTATTGATATAGTTGGATTTATGTCTGCCAACTAACTTTTCCTTTCTGTATGTCTCATGACTTTTTTGTTCTTCCATTCTTCCTTTATTTCTTCTTTTGCATTCAGTGAGTGTTTTCTAACAGGATTTTAATTCTGTTAATGGTTTTTTTCCACCATATTTTTTAGTTATTTTCTTAGTGGTTGCACTTGTTCTTGCCATAGACCTCTTAACTTACCAGAAACTCCTTCAGATTTATATGATCTTAATTCCAGTGTGTTATAGAAATATTGCACCTAACTTTATTCTATTTCAAGTCCTTTTCAACATTATTCTCATACATAATACAGCTGTAGCTGTTACATACCCAATATTATGTTATAATTTTTACTTTATACAAGTTTATATCTTTTAAATAAGGTAAGAGTAGAAATGAGAGTAAGTAGATAGCTGTAGCTTTCATTACATAAACCTACTGATTTATAATTTCTGTTTATTCCTATAAATTACAGTTATCATCTACAGTAACCCCTTACCCCAATACAACTTTGATTTGACAAGCAAATAATAACCACATACTAGAAAATAAAAAAGAAAAACAAACAGCCTCTGAGTATGACAAGATATCAGATTTAAAAGACAGAAACTACAAAGTTGCCATTACAAACATCACACCCATCTTCTTTGTGCTGTCATTGAAAAACATATTTCATTTCTATGTGTTATGAGTCAAACAGTGTGTGTGTACCTATATCTATATCTATCTGTATCTCTCTATATATGTTTGATACAGCTGCTTTTTACATAATTTAAAAGAAACAGAGAAGAATGCTATTTATGCAATTCATAATATAATTACATAAGTTATCTTCACAGGTGCTCTTTTTTTAAATCATGTGGATTCACATTATTTTCTGAGGTCATTTGTTTTCAGCCTCAAGAACTTCCTTTCATATTTCTTGTACAGCAAGTCTGCTAATTACAAGTGCTCTTTAGTTTTTGTTATCTAAGAATGTGTGTATTGTACCTCCATTTTTAAAAGCCAGCTTTGCTGGATATAGGATTCTTGGTTATCTTTTTTGTGGGCGCTTTGATGATACTATTCCACTTTCTTTTGGCCTTCACTGTTTCTGATGAGAAGTCAGTTGTTCATCTTTGGGGGAATTACTTATATCAATGATTGCATTTTTTCTTTGATGCTTTGAAATTTTCTTCCCAGTAAAAATGGCTTTCAGCATTTTTACTATAATTTGTCTTTTTGTGTAACTCTTCATATTTATTCTACTTGAAATTTCTTGAGTTTCCTGGGCATGTAGGTTCATGTTTTCAAAACATTTGGAAAGTTTTTAGCCATTTTTTGATATATTTTTTCTGCTTCTTTGTCTTTTCTACTTTTGGTAATAAAATAACATGTAAGTTGTTGCACTTAATTATGCCCCATGTTTTTCTAAGGCTTTTTATATTTCTATATTCTTTTCTCTTTCTGTTATTTGGATTGCACAATCTCTGCTAATCTTATTTCAAGTTTGCTAACAGATTCTTCTGCCAGTTCAAATCTACTCTTCAGACCCTCTAGTGAATTTTAAAAAATATTTCAGTGACTGAAACTTTTAATTCTACTTTCTCCATTTTTTAAAAAAATTCTACCTCTTTACTGATGTCTTCTGTTCTGTGGCATTATCACGATACCTTTCTTTACTTTTTAAATGGTTTATTTAGTCTAACAAACATGTTTGTAATGACTACTTTGAAGCATCTTTTAATCTGATACCTAGTCACTCTAATAGGCTGTTTTTTTCCCCCTACTTTTTAGCTTCCTCATATCTGGGTCATACCTTTCTATTTGTTTGCATATTATATGATTTAAATAATGTTAGGGGATCAGGTTTTTGTTTTTTTTTTCACTTGCTTGTTTGTGACTGACTGTGTTATTTTGATGAAGTCTGTTTTCCTCTTGGCCTGTGAATCCTCTGATGCTGCTTCTCAGGGGCCACTGGCTTGGATATGCCCACAGTTACCCTATGATGACAGCAGTGTGGACAAGGTTTTCTTTTATTGTCTCTTTCCCTGACCACGACAAGCTGTTTAACTTGACTAATTGCTGGCTGAATGCTGTATTGTTTTCAGCCATCCTGGGGCATATACTGTGATCCAATCAAATGTGGTCTCCTTTGAGAAGATAGTTGCTAAAGTCAGAGTTTGAGATTCATTTTGTCCTCAGAAGGGCTCCTCTGAGCAGTCTCTTTCCCCTGTTATTTTCATAAAATTAGCCAGTATATAGTTCAGCTTAAATCTCTAGTGAATCTACTAGTCTCATCTTAATTGCCTTTCATTACAAGCCCCATTGGTTTTGAGAACAATTTTAGGCTTGATCTTCTCCATCCTCTCTTAATTCTTTTGGGAAGAGATTTGAAGATGTTTTTTTATGTGTACTTCTCCTCCCAAGGAAACATCTTTAATCCATAGCTCTGGAGCTGTGGGTAGGGAAAATGGCAAGTGAACCAGTCAGTACTGAGCACTTGGTGTGGTTACTACCAGTTGCTTCAGATATTTTCAGTTTGCCTCTACCAGCATTTGACCTCTACCTTATAAAACAGGACAAGAGACATCAGAGCCCCAGTATTCTATGCAACACCATACTGAACACACAGACCTTCTATTCCACAGTGTAGGTTGAACAGAAGAATGGAGTCTCCATCTCTTGGCTTCACTTGCCTGGAAGGTACTCTTAGCAATAGATAGGTGAAGGCAGGATAAGAACTGTTGGTCCTTACCCTTCTGGGAAGATAGCCCTCTGACTGAAGTGAGAGCGATCCCTGTGTTCTTGGCTACAGCTATCTGGAGTGACGTTTCCATTCCAGTGAGCTATGAGGGTGGAGAGAGGGAGCAGAGTCTTGACGTTATTCTACACAGACTTTCGCTGTTCTTACTGGTTGTATTTTTAAAATAAATATTCCTTAGCCATGCATGGTGGCTCACACCTATAATCCCAGCACTTTGGGAGGCTGAGGTGGGTGGATCACATGAGGCCAGGAGTTTGAGACCAGCCTGGCCAATGTGGTAAAACCCTGTCTCTACTAAAAATACAAAAATTAGCCAGGCATAGTAGTGCATGCCTGTAATCCTAGCTACTCAGGAAGCTGAGGCAGGAGAATTGCTTGAACCTGGGAGGCAAAGATTGTACTGCACTCCAGGCTGGGCAACAGAGCAAGACTCTGTCTAAAAAAAGTAAATAAAATAAATAAATAAGTAAATATTTCTTAATTTTATGTATGCCTTTGTGTCTTTTAGAAATAATTAATTTTTACCAGTTTTACTGGGGAGCAGGTCCACAGACTTCCTTATATTATCAAGCAAGAAGTTAACAAATTTTAACATTATTCCTCTTGCTTGTGAGCTCCAGGATTTTTGGAGCATGTTAAATTTACTGCATTTCAGGTGTTCTACTTGTTGTTAGGATTAAATAAGAAAATGCTTGAAAAATTTGCAAATTATAAAGTATAATGCATGTTAGCTCAGTTTTACCCCTTACTGGTTATAGCAAACTAAATGTTGTATAATTTCTAAGCTAATGCAGTCCTTGGACCTATTACCTTTGGAAACGATCAGGCACTGGGGACCACTTCTCAGGGTTGTGGACAAATGATGGCATAGATCTGGCAAGAGTGTTTGGCTTCCTTGTCTTGGTGCTGCCTGGCTCAGTTTGCAGGTCAGGCTTTATTAAGTTCTGTGCATTTACCTTCCTGTTCAGTCACCAAGAGAAAATAGGTAAAGGTGGTGCCCTCTTATCTGGGACCTGCTCTGAATGGAAATTGGGGTATAGATAATGGGAAAACGTGTGAAACTGACAGAACACTGATGGCATTTGTCGTAGTTTCCTTCCCCAAGGTGAAGGCCCTTTTTACTCTTTTAATTCTTCCAATGTTTACTATTTTCCAGGAGTTATGCTAATTTTAGGAGGGGCTAAAGGCGTTTTTAAGATTTTATCCTGAGCTTTAAACAATGAACAATCTTCATAGAAAGGCAGACATGTATGCAATAAACAGGGCTTGGGGTAAAATGGAGGTAAAGCTTAATCAAGCAGAGGAAAGGAATGAATACCAGTGTTCAGAGAATTATAACTCAGCCGTGGCTTCCATAATGGGCACTCCATAAAGTGAGAAGAGCAGCTGGTGATAAGAATGTGGACTGGGGGAGGTTACATAGGATTTGAATAATTATGCCAGGGAGTCTATATATTGTCGCATGGAAAATAGGTGATTATCAAAGGTTTTTAAGCAACTTAGGGCCATCATGTTCTCTTTGTAACTCACATAAACATGGGAGCTGTGTAGATAATGAAATGACCATGGAGAGGGCAGATGAAGCATACATTTTTTTTTAAAATGTAATTTTACTTCGTTACTCATTGGCTGATGGTCCCCTGCCCCTGTTTGGAGCACAATTTCCTAATCATTAAGATGAAAGTACTAAAGTAGATGACGCCCAAGGTTTTTTTCATTAAAAAGATATTCACAATAATTCTACTGCTTTTTGAGCTACTCAGATTCACTGACATGATGTAATAGCCTTCTTCATTGTAATTCTGATGTTAAACATATTCATCCCAGCTGTTAGATTTTTAAAATACTATGTTCAGTGATACACACCACACATCTTCTTATGTTTAAGAGGTATTTGATATACTCAGAATGTTGGCATTATATGGTGAATATTTAAATTTAATTCTTTTTTTAAAGTTACTCTGTCACATTAGCCATTACCATAATTCATTAAGCTCCATGAAGGGGCCAGCTATGCCCGTAGTGAGACAATAGTTGGGATTTACAATCTGTAGGAATTGCAGATGAGAGACAGATTAGAGAATGGAAATGAGGATCCAGGTCACACAAATATGGCAGCTGACACATGATGAGAACTTAGCAGGGAGGCTTATCAGAGGCTGCCAGCCCCGTAGTCTCACACATGCTCCAGAGACAACACGGAGAGCTTTAAGAATAGGGATTCGTAATCAGAAAGAAGCCAGAAATGTTATTCTAAGCAAAGGTTTGTTATGAGTCTGGCAGTTTTGAAAAAAGCGAGGGATTTTTAAATGGGCAAACTGAATAACAACCGTAATCATAACAAGATGTATAGCTTGGGGAGGTCACTTAACAAGCTGAGTCTCCCTGCCCTGAAATGTAAATGGGTGTGATATATTATCAGGTAATTATGAAAATGAATGTGATAAATGAAGAAAGTCTGTCAAAGATGAATTTATTATGATTTTAATACCTGTGGTGAATCTAAATTTTAGAGTTTATAGGACCATTTTCATTCCCAATATTCTTCTGTATAATCATCCTAACCAAATTCAAACAATGCTCAATTTTCTGTGTAAACAACATGGCATGCAGGATAGTTTAGGTAAGTAAGTGTCAGGCATGAAATAATTGAAACTGATGGAAGCACAAAGTCAGGATAAAGGCAGTGAATAAAGGCCTTTAGATAATCAAACAGTGTTAAAATCAGAATGTAAAGCTTGGTTTACAAATCTGAAAACATCTGATACTTATATTATAAAGAAGGTATGTAGTGATGGTTGGTGTTTCTAATACGACAAATTGTTTCTATCACATACATACACATACACAGGCACATACACATGCACAGGCACACCCTTTGCATTCATAATAAAGAAATAAATCAGATTAAGCAGCAAATATGGAGTCAGAACATGCAGATGAAAGTGCCTAGAACATTGCAGGGGTCCCATGAATATTTAAGGCTTAGAAGCTTCCTCTCTGCTCCTAGGTCTTCTATAGCTAAAGGTAATCCATCCAAAATCATGGCCTCTTAAGCTACAATATGGGTCACACTTTATTATTTCTTTGCAAGTCTAATGTTTTTGAGAACTGAACATTTTACTTTATATGTGTGTATATGTATGTGTGTGTATATATATGTATGTGCGTGTATATATGTGTGTGTATATATATAAGATTTTGCTTTTTATTTTGAGATGGAGTCTCACTCTGTCACCAGGTGGGAGTGTAGTGGTGTGATCTTGGCTCACTGTAACCTCCCCCTCCCGGGTTCAAGCGATTCTCCTGCCTCAGTCTCTTGAGTAGCTGGGACTCCAGGCATGCACCAACACACCCAGCTAATTTTTGTATAGGTAGTAGAGATGGGATTTCACCATGTTGGCCAGGCTGGTCTCCATCTCTTGACTTTGTGATCTGCCCGTCTTGGCCTCCCAAAGTGTTGGGATTACAGGCATGAGCCACCGCACCCAGCCATAAAATATATTTTAACAGTGCTGAGTACTGATTCCTGCCCCAGTCTCCTCTGGAGTTTGTGGTTTGCTTATTTATTTGGTGACCTCAATAGACCATTTCAGTGAGGTTTATTTTTTACACAGTGTGAAGTCTCTGATGTTGCTTCTCAACAGGCTCAGCCTTGGGCATATGTACAGTTACCTTGAGATGATGGGCTGACATGGCTCTCTTTGACTGTCTCTTTCCTTGCTCTTTCTATTAGCTATCTACCTGTTTTGGTATCACACTCAGTTCCAGTCCATTGTTGACTGATTATTGTTTTCATCAATGTCCTGGAGCATAAATTGCTCTGCAGTCCAATCCATTTAAACCTGGGCACCTCTACAGGGCTATGTTTGAGGCCAGTACTTGAGGAGCATTCTGACACCAAGAGAGTCCTTCCTAGCTGTCTCCTTGCTTGATTCTCTCTAACACACGAGCTGGCTTATTCATGGGAATTTCTGGCCTCTTCTTAGTTGCTTACCACAAAAATCTCCATTGCCTTTAGGAGAGCCCTTAAAAGTTTGAGTCTCATACTCTGTCCTGAATAAAAGCAATTCCTCTGGGGAGAGCTTTTGAATTTCCTGTTCTGTTGGCCTTCCTCTCCCCTGGACAAAATCTTTGAGTCACTACTCCAGAGCTGATAGTTGGGGCACTGGCCTGCTTCTTTTGGAGACACCCCAGCTTTGTGAGCCAGCTCTGGGTAAAGGCAATTGTTTCTGGTCTTCTTGACTTGCCTCTCCACCTTGTGAAATGGAGCAATGGAAATTGATACTACAGTATTCTCAGCGTGATGCACAAGGAGTGGGTCCTCTACCTTATGAGTGGGGACTGGGTGAAGGAAGGGAGTCCCCAACCTTACATTCCCCATCATGTGGAGCTGCAGGAAAGTAGAAATGCTGGTTTGCTGCACCTCCAAGAGGTTCCCGATTGGGCACTGGGGGGAAGAGGGAGATCCATTTTCTTGGTCACACTCACCCAGAGTGGAGCTTCCATCATGCTGAGCTGATGAGCGTGGAGGGAGCAGGTCGTGTTTTTGCACATAGAATTATTTTTTGTGTGTGCGTTTTGATCAGTTCTGGAAACATTTTCCCTTATTTGAAGTATTTGATTCATTTATATTAAAATGTAAGTACTGATAAGGTTGGCGGTAAGTCTGACACCTTGTTAATTACTTCCTCTTGGTTTCATTTATATATTTTCTTTGTTCCTTCATGTTTTCTTTTAAATTTATCATGTTTTAAAAATAGTTAATAATCACTTTGGTTGTATATTAGATTTATTGTAATAATTTTTTAGTAATTATCTTTAAAATTACAAAATGTTCCAGTTTACCTTATATCAGTATTTTACTGCTTCATAAAATATATAAGAATATCTTACTAGTTTGGCTCCATTTTCCTCTCTCACAGTTTTTTGTTGTTATTGTCAAAAGTTTTACTTTTGCATGTTATATATCCCATAAAACATTGATTTTATTGTTGCTTAAAGCAACTGATAATCTTTATTATTATTGTTATTATTATTATTTTGAGACAGAGTCTCACTCTATCGCCCAGGCTGGAGTGCAGTGGCACAATCTCAGCTCACTGCAACCTCTGACTCCTGGGTTCCAGTGATCCTCCTGCCTCATCCTTCCAAGTAGCTGGGATTACAGGCATCCACCACCGCACCTGGATGATTTTTGTATTTTTAGTAGAGACAGGGTTTTGCCATGTTGGCCAGGCTGGTTTCCAACTCTTGAGCTCAAGTGACCACCTGCCTTGGCCTCCCAAAGTTCTGGGATTACAGGCATGAGCCACTGGGCCCGGCCTAAGTAACATAATCTTTTACATTAACCCACATGTTTATAGTCTCTTGAGCTGTTCATTTCTTTTTGCATTGCTGTGCTGCCAGAGGGATTCACTTTTCTTAATTTTGAAAACTTCCTTTAATATTTCTTGTTGTTCAGGTTTTCTGGCTCCAAATATTTCAACTTTTGTTTTTCTAAAAACTTTTTTTAAATTGAAGTTTTTATTTGTAGGTAATTAGAGATTCACATGCAGTTGTAAGACATAAGACACAGAAATCCCATGTATTCTTTTCCCAGTTTCCATTAAGGTCACATTTTGCAAAACTAAAGTGTAAACTCACAACCGGGATATTGATATTGATACAGTCGAGATATAGAATATTTACCTTGTCTTAATGAGAATATTTTAATTTTGCCTTCATTTTTGAAATTGTTTTACTGGTTGCATGCCCCCACCTCCCTATACATGCTTTAGAAATGTTAGTCCATGTCTTTGGACTTTCATAGTTTCTGTTGTAAAATTAGCCCTAATTAGCCCAAATTCTTATTGTTTTTTCCCTGATGGGCTGATGGCAATGCCTAGGTCTCTCTCTCTCTTTCTCTTTTTTTTTTTTTCTCTCTCTCTCTCTCTCAATCTCCTTTTGGGTGTGTGTGTGTGTTGTACAGTGTGTGCCTGTGTGTGTGTGTGTGTGTGTATAGGTTAAGCATCCCTAATCAAAAAATCCAAATCTGAAATGAAATGCTCCAAAATATAAAATTTTTTGAGCACCAACATGTAGAAAATGTCACAGTTTAGTCAAAATGCAAGTGCACAACACAATTTATTCAGAATGCCTTTTCATTCCTAGAGGACCCACTTCCTGGTCCCTCAGCTGCTTCTGATGTTTCTTTTCCCTAAAAAAATAAAATACAGTAGCCTTTTAATGAAAACACAACATCAAAGGTAGAGACTGCTAGCCTGCTGTAGTCTGTTGTTTAACAGCTGTTGCAGGTGCTCTGGTGATGCCACTGTCACCCTGAACACAGGATCTTTTTCACCGTATTAATGGTCATACTTTTTACTGTTAAGGACTTACATGTGAATAAGTGTGATAAAATGATTGATTATTGCTACTGTACAAATTCAGAGTCAGGAGCGATGGCGATACCGAACAAGCCTGGATTATCCACATGAGTGGCTGTGATAGTGACACCTTTGCTTTCAGATGGTTGAGTGTATACAAACCATGATGCACAAAGTTATTTAAAATATTGGATACAATTACATTCAGGCTATGTGTATAAGGTGTATATGAAACACAAATAAGTGTTGTGTTTCGACTGAGTCGCATCCCCCAAGATATCTTACGTGTATGCGAATATTCTAAAATTCAAAAAAATTCAAAATCCAAAACCCTTTCAGTCCTGAGCATATCAAATAAGGAATACTCCATCTGTATGTATCTATATAGTCTCCCGCTGTGTTTTGATATCTTTTCAAATATTGTTTCTGTCCTATTCTCTCTCCTCTTTTTTTCTTCTAGGACTTTCATCACATTAATGATTGTGGCTGTGCATCATATATTTCTCATGACTTGTTCTGTTTTCTTATTGCCTCTTTTTTCCCCTCTGGTGTTTCAGGTCAAACAGTTTCTATTGGCCTGCCTTTAAGTTTACAAATGTTATATTCTTCCCAATCCAATCTACTGTTAAATCACTCTAATGAGATCTTAATTTCAGAAATTACATTTTTCAGTTCTAGAATGTCCATTTAATTTTGTAGTTTCATATTATCTATTAAATATTCCATCATTTAATCTATTCTGTCCACCTTTTTTCTATTATTTTTAATATATTATTTTTGCTAATGTGCTTACATGCCAGCTCCAATAACTGGATCTTTTTTTCTTTTCTTTTTTTTGAGACAGTTTCACTTTGTTGCCCAGGCTGGAGTGCAGTTGCATAATCTCGGCTCACTGCAACCTCCACCTCCTAAGTTCAAGCAATTCTCTTGACTCATCCTCCTAAGTAGCTGGGATTACAGGTATCTGCCACCATGCCACCATGCCCGGCTGGTTATTTGTATTTTAGTAGAGACAGGTTTCACCATGTTGCCCAGGCTGGTCTCGAACTCCTGAGCTCAGGCAATCTGCCTGTCTTGGCCTCCCAAAATTTTAGGATTAGAGGCATGAGCCACTGTGCCCGGCCTGGATAATTTCTTTGTACACTTCCATTAATAATATTATCATCTGATTATCAATCATTTTTCTTGTCTCTGCATATGTGTATTATTTTTCAATTATATGTTAGACATTATGCATGACATGTTGTAGAGTTTCTGAATTATGTTACCTTCTTCTAAAAAATGTTGATTTTTTTTTGTCAGACAGGCAGTTCGGTTAGCGGCAGACTACTTTGCTCTTGTCAGACCTTTGTTGTAGGCTTTTGTGGAGTAGAATTACCTCGATGACTCCCTTTGTACCAGGATGTAGTTCCTATTCTTAGCATGTAATCATTACCGCTGGGGCATTGCCTTGTTTTCTGTTGTCACTGGTCACATTCCAATGCTTATCTTGTTGCCAAAGATAGGGTTTGGCTGGGTCCCAACCCCAGCACCTCTCCAGAGCTGTGTGATCTTAAAATCTCCATTCAGGACTCAGCCTCCCAGGAGCTCCTGTCTTCTAGGCCTCCTGGAACCTTGTTCTGGAGAAGTTTTCTAAGGACCAGAGGTGCATTTTGTGGAGAATATTTTTGGATCCTTCTCTGTGACTTACTTTTCTCTTTTAACCCAGCTCCAAAATCTCTGATACATTATTATTCCAAAGGTTTTATCTCTGTTTCTACCACCAAACTACTGTGCTCTGTCAGGCTCTATTTCCCCACATAGCTATTTGGAAAATGCTACAGAGAAAGGAGAAGTGAATACAGTGCTCACCTCATTTAATCTCTTCTCTCAAGAAGCATGGCTCAACACGACTGCTGTTCAGTGTTTACTAACAGTTGTTTTCTGTATTTTGCTCAGATGTTTTTCTTGTGTATAGTGGGGAGATAAATCTGATACCAGGTATTCTGTCAAGGCTCTACAATTGATATTTAAAGACATAGGGTTGGAGATTCCCAACACAGTTAGTTGAAATAAAGAGTAGAAGAAAATTGAGGACCAAGCCTTGGGCCATTGCCATTGAAGAGTTCAAGGATTGGAGCAGGACATGTCCAAAGAGATTGAGAAGACATAATCAGAGGAATCAAAGATAAACAGAGTGATGTTCTGCGAGCCAAGTGAAGAAAGTCTGTCAAGGAGAGGATGTGATCTATTATTCCAAGTGCTGCTGCTAGGTCAGTAAACAATGAGAACTGAGCATTAACAATTTGATGTACCAACTAAACCTATGTCCTTACACATCAGCTTCTGATTCCAAGATAATAAGCAGTAAACCACATTCTTTTCATTCCTTGTCCTGTTCAGTTTGAAGTGTAGAAAGATGGCCAAATGCTAGAAAATGCCCATAGATGACTAAATGGATTTGAGGTGCAGAGTTACTAGAATAGATTGGGGATTCAGGTACCCACTGTCTAATTTGGAGATTAATGTGGACAACCTTTTCTTTCCCTTTTCTCTACAGTTCATCTCAAAGAAAACCTGTGACAAGCATGGGTTATTTGGGGAGACAGTTTTTTATTAGACTCCATGAAAGCTATTTTGACTTTTCCCTGTTTTGTTCACTGGTATATCTCCGTCATCTAAAAGAGCACCTGGCCATAGAAGACACTCAACAAGTGTTAACTGAAATTTGTTATTATAATTGCATTGTTATTACTGTTGGGCTCTTTTCCAAGTAGGCCAATGTAGCTAGACTGTTGAATCCATCAGTTGGGTTACTAGTGATCCGTCTTTGCTGTTGCCTCAAGATTAACAAGCCACATAATCCTGGGGACTTAGATCTGAGTTAGATCTTTACCACCAAAGAATGCTGGCTAGCACAAATGGAAGAAGAAATAGTACCCGTTTTGTCCTTTAATACCATGAGCAATTTTACTTCTTGTCTTCAAAAATTAAATTATTTTCTGTATGAGACAATACATTATTGCTGTCTGTCAGGCAGGTGAGCAAAAATATCAGCTATAATTATGTTCATAGCTTCAGCTTTGGCATTCTAGTTAATCTGAAAAACACTCATTTTCCTAGGCGATGTTATGTAACCAGGACTTAGAGTCTGCCATGGTTCACTGTCAGGTTTTGTCCTACTTAAATTTCAGCAAGGAGTGTTACGTGACAACTGTGAACATATTGCTTTGCCCTGTGTCTGCAAGAGGGAGGCTTTAAAGAGTCTAACATTTGTCAGATGAAGCTATTATCAGAGGAAACTATTTTTAGCTTCCTGTTCATAACTCCATATTTCAGTTTTCAGGTGGTGGTGTTAATATTATGCTCTCTGTTTCAACAGAGAAGAGTTTAAGGATTGTCTCCCCAAACTGAGAAAATCAACATGACCCAGGCTGGAGTGCAGTGGTGCAATCCCGGCTCACTACAACCTCTACCTCCCGGGTTCAAGCAATTCTCTTGCCTCAGACTCCCGAGTAGCTGGAATTACAGGTATGTGCCACCAGTGATATGGAGAAAATGAACCACAACGTGGTCATTCATTCATTTAACAACTTTTAATTGAATCTTTAACACAAGAAGACCCACATGCTAGGAAATGGGGATACAGTGGTTTGCAAAATCTAGACGTGACAAGTTCCCTGATGCACACAATAGTCTAGTGGACAAAACAGACATTAATAAATTAAAAGAACACACAAAATAGTTAATCTTTCTGGAAACATATAAACTATGAGAGTTAAATGATTTGAAGCTTCAAGATTTTTAAGCTCCATCTGTATCTCCTGTAATAGTGTAAAATGATTTCAAATTGCCACTCGTTTGCTGTTTCTAAATTATAGAATTATATTACGTTGCATCTGGTGATATATGTAATATATGTACCAAATGCGTGGCATTTAGGAGGTGAGCAACAGATGTCAGTTTTCTTACTAGTCTCTCTCCTTTGCCCCAGGAAAAAAAAGCAAACAAATAAAAAGCTGATGTTCTATCTAAGAGACTGCAAATCGCCGGCTGCTTGTAAAATTTTGGGTAATGTCCAACTTTTACAGTTGACTGTTTTAGCTTTGTCATGAAGAGGCCACTGTGTAGTTTATGTTACTCACAGGGTTGAAAATGCCTATAGCCTGTTTGCTTCATTGTAATGGAATTGAGACACAGGTCTTCTTTTTTTATGCCTTAAAAAAAAAAATTTCCTGTTGAGTGTTCCTCAGAACAGAATTGACTTCTGAAGGTCAATGGAGATATTTTGTGTGAAGTCAGAATTATTTACAAGAGTTTAAAAATCGATGTTGATATTTTATCTATCTATTGTCTGTCTATGTATATGTGTACATATGTGAATGTCTTTATCTGCTTGTATACCTGTCTGTCTTTATATCCTGGATCATTCAGGGAACCAGGATTTGAGTTTGTAGTCACACTAATGCCAAAAGATCAATTAAATGGCACCACTTTAACCTGTAAAATGCATTTTCTCAACCCAAGATCTATGCTCTTTTGTCTTATATATATACACATATATATCCATCTATCCATATACATATATGTATACATATACATATATAACATATATAAATGACACATGTAACATTTATATATTATATATGTTATATATAATATATATGTTGTATATCCATATACATATATGTATACATATATCCATATATACATATACATATACATATATGTACCATAGGTATATGTACATATGTATATATACACATGTGTACCATAGGTATATGTACATATGTATATATACATATGTGTACCATAGGTATATGTACATATGTATATACACACACACATGTGCATATGTATATGTACATGTGTATATACACATATACATATATGTACATATGTACATATACATATGTGTATATGTACCATATGTATGTGTACATATGTATATATACATATACACATATATGTACCATATGTATATGTACATATGTATATATACATACGTACATATGTATATATGTACCATATATGTACATATGTATATATACACATACACACATATGTATATATGTGCCATATGTATGGGTACATATGTATATATACATATACATGCTCATATGTATATATATACATATGGATATATGTATACATATATGGATATATAATATATAAATGTTATATGTGTCATTTATATGTGTTATATATAACACATATATGTTATAACATATATCATATATATAAACTTTATGTGTGTGTGTGTGTATATATGTAACAATTTTCTTTATCCACTTGTTGATTGATGGGCATTTGGGCTGCTTTCGTATTTTTTCAATTGCAAATTGTGCTGCTATAAACGTGTGTTCATCTATCTTTTTCGTGTAATGACTTCTTTTCTTCTGAACAGATACCCAGGAGTGGGATTGCTGTATCAAATGAGAGGTCTACTTTTAGTTCTTTAAGGAATCTCCATGCTATTTTTCATAGTGGTCGTACTAGTTTACATTCCCACCAATAGTGTATAAGTGTTCCCTTTTCACCACATCCACACCAACATCTTTTTTTTATTAATTTTTTTTATTATGGCCATTCCTGTAGGAGTAAGGTGGTATTGCATTGTGGTTTTGATTTGCATTTCCCTGATAAATAGTGATGTTGAGCATTTTTTCATGTTCGTTGGCCATTTGTATATCTTCTTTTGAGAATTATCTATTTATGTCTATAGCCCACTTTTTAATAGGGTTGTTTGCATTTTTCTTGCTGATTTGTTTGAGTTCCTTGTAGATTCTGGATATTAGTCCTTTTTCCGATATATAGATTGTGAAGATTTTCTCCCACTGTGTGGGTTGTCTGTTTACTCTGCTGATTATTTCTTCTGCTGTGAAGAAGCTTTTTAGTTTCAGTAAGTCCCATGTATGTATCTGTGTTTTTGTTGTGTTTGCTTTAGGGTTCTTGGTCATGAAGTCTTTGACTAAGCCAATGTCTAGAAGGGTTTTTCCAATCTTATCTTCTAGAACCTTTATGATTTCAGGTCTTAGATTTAAGTCTTTGATCCACCTTGAGTTGATTTTTGTATAAAGTGAGAGATGAGGATTCGGTTTCATTTTTCTACATGTGGCTTGCCAATGATCTCAGCACCATTTGTTGAATAGGGTGTCCTTTCCCCACTTTATGTTTTTGTCTGCTTTGTCGAAGATCAGTTAACTATAAGTATTTCGCTTTATTTCTGGGTTCTCTATTCTGTTCCATTGGTCTATATGCCTGTTTTTATATCCGTATCATGGTGTTTTAGTGCCTATGGCCTTATAGTATAGTTTGAAGTCAGGTAATGTAATGCCTCCAGATTTGTTCTTTTTGCTTAGTCTTGCTTTGGTTATGTGGGCTCTTTTTTGGTTCCATATGAATTTGGGGATTGTTTTTTCTAGTTCTGTGAAGAATGATGGCAAGTATTTTGATGGGAATTGCATTGAATTTGTAGATTGATTTTGGCAGTATGATCATTTTTACAATATTGATTCTACCCATCCATGAGCATGGGCTGTGTTTCCATTTATTTGTGTTGTCTATGATTTCTTCCAGCAGTGTTTCATAGTTTTCCCTGTAGAGGTCGTTCACCTCCTTGGTTAAGTATATTCCTAAGTGTGTTACGTTATTTTTCTGCAGCAATTGTGAAAAGGTTAGAGTTCTTGATTTGATTCTCAGCTTGGTCATTTTTGATGTACAGCCATGTTACTGATTTGTGTACATTGATTTTACATCCAGAAACTTTGCTGAATTAATTTACCAGCTCTAGGAGCTTTTTGAGTGAGTCTTTAGGGCTTTCTAGGTATACAATCATGTCATCAGCAAACAGCAACAGTTTGATTTCCTCTTTACCAATTTGGATGTCCTTTATTTCTTTCTCTTGTCTGATTGCTCTGGCTAGTGATATGGACAGGAGGCAGGGAAATACTGGGTAGAAGAAGGTGAGGACCACACCCTCAATCCTGGACCCACAGCCCAAAGTAAGAACATGCATTTTTCCACTCAAACGTTGCCTTTTCCAAAATCACCCTGGCCTGCCCTGGCTCCCATCCTGTACCCATTAAAAACCCTAGACCCCACTGGAAGAGAGGCAGAGCAGCAGGGAAGAAGAGAAGAGAAGAAGCAGTCAGACATTGGAGAGAAGCAACCTGGCTTCAGAGGGATGGCTTAATGGCAGGACCTTGGAGAAGAGTTTGGCTGGGGTTGTTGGAACTCCAGGGGAACATCACCTTTCCACCCCATCTGCTTGCCAGCTCCCCATCCCACTAAGTGGTACTTCTACCACTCAATAAAATCCTCCACATTCGCCACCCTTCAACTTGTTTGTGTGACCTGCTTCTTCCTGGACGCTGGACAAGAACCAAGGTGTAGATGCAAGAGGCTGTCACACTGACCCTCCACTGAGCTGTTTAACACTTAACACAGCAAAGATAAAAGAACAAACCGTAACACATGCCCTTTGTGGCTCCAGGGGTCACAGGCAACCTCTAGATACTGCTGCGGCCCTGCACAAAGTTCTTTTCCTGCTGGTTTTCTAGAAGTGCTCATCCCAGCCTCTGCACCAGCTCACCTGTGTGCTCCCCTCCCAAAAGCAGTTGAGAGCTGTGAACTGAGTAAATGAGCCAACGCCTTTGCAAGTTCCACAAAGGAGTCAAGGGAACTATCCCATTTCATCTGGGTGTTTGTCCAGGATCCATCAGAAGGGTAAGCATAAACACAGAACTGTTGGATCCGTCTCTTTTGCAAGGCACTGCCACCTCTCTCTCTTCTGGGTGAAAGGAATGTTGGCTCAGTTTCCCTTCACAGAGCTGTAGCTGTCATGTGGGACCACGACAATGTCCTTGGGAACTGAAGGCATCGGCCAAAACCCCAGATTTTCCTATGTATCTTTCCTTCCTTCTTTCACAGTTTGAAATGGCTCCTATGTCTCCTTTTATAATGTTAAGGGTTTTGCTACAAACTACAGACGTGTTAAGTAGAATGAGCATTTGGCCCAGTAATCAGATATGCAATTCAGAAACAGTGTGACTTTCATCTGTTCTTAGAGGTGCCATCCCCACCCCAACAGCCACAGGTGTGTGTGGCACACAGTGGTTTCCCTCCTCACCCCCTCCGCTACCAGTGGAGGTGCCTGGTGTGTCTGCCACACATGTAAACTGTGCCCAGTGGCCCAGCAGGGCAGGAGTAAGCTGTGCATGCCACCCGGGGCCCCAGACAATTGTGTAGGCCAGGGCCCCCAGACAGGGGGCTGTGTCTACCGTTCGCTGTCACCTCCAGCCTGCTGTCCCCTCCAGCTCACTGTCCTCTCCTGCCACACTCTCAAAGAGACTTTCCATTCATGGTTGAGGAGTTCAACTCAGTCTGAGCCAGCAGGAAGGATACAATGATTAAAGGGACCCATTTGCACAGAGCAACAGGTTTTCCTCCCAGGCCCCCACTTCTTTTTGGTTTTCTCTCTTTCACTTTAAGCTGTTTTTCCCCCCTTTTCTATGTGAGAGGGTTGTTTTTTCCTACCCCAGCACTCTGCTTATGATAGGAAAACAACAGAGGAGCGACCCCCATTGACTAATAACTGCAAATTTGGCAAGGCCGGTCTGGGTCTTAATCTAAATGAATCCATGCAGCCCCTCAGACACCTTTTTGTACCAAACTCAAATTCTAATCTTTGGGTTGCAGTCCTAGAAAGGAAAACCAGATCCAAAGGGTCCAAAGCCAGGGAACATGCACAGTGTGAATGGACAGGACTACTTCCTGCCAATTAAGCCCCCGCTTCATGGAAGGGGGACATGCTTCATGGTATAGATAAGGCCCAGGGAACTCAAAGGGTGTCAACAGCAGAGGAGGTGGAGGAATAGGTAAGTGTGTATAATTCCTGTTCTCTAGACCCTCCCTGCTTCATGGGTGCCAGCCACATTGGCACACATGGGTGGCAGCTGCCAAGGTCGCAGGGACTCTGGGATAAAAAGATGGAAGAGAAAGTGGGGACACCCACTTTCTCTCTCCTCACACCCCGAGTTTTCACTGAAAGAAAGAAGGGAAATGAGGGATGCCTATTTCCCTGTCTTTGCAAATGGAAAACCAGTTATTTTCACACACTCAATTTACACTCCTCTGAGTGTATCCTGAATCACTGGGACTGCTTTGACCCTCAGACTCTGGAGCAAAAACACTTTACAGCCCTTTGCACAAAGGTTTGGCCAAATTATGGAGTACTGGCTTGGCCTCAGGAAGGGACCATTCATTTAATGCCATCCGGTAATTGGCCCTTTTCTACAAACGTAAGGTCAAATGGTCTGAGGCCCCATATGTGCAGGCTTTCTTTACCTTTCAGGGGAATCCAGACCTTTGCCAACAGCGTAGAATTGATCCAGCCCTGCTATTTGAAATCCCAGGAGACGCTGCAAGGGGCAATCCCAGGGAACTAAAGAAATGAATCCTAAAGGCACCTCTGAGCAGGGGAGCCAGCTCCCTCCAGTTCTGCTCTTCCAGATCCACCCCATCCTCCCTCTCCAGCTTCCCTCTTTCACTTGCCCTCTGTTAGAAATCCTCACCCTAGACGAGCCCCATTCTCACCCTTGCCCCTCCAACAGATGCCTGGTGAATTTGGTCCCAGTAAGGTCCAGGTCCCATTTTCCCTGCAGAATTTAAGGCAAATTAAGGGGGATCATGGTAAGTTTTCAGATGACCCAACAGATACATAGAGGCTTTCCAGGATTTAATCCAAGTATTTTAACACTCCTGGAAAGATGTTATGTTCCTTTTGAATCAAACCCTGTATAACACTGAGAAGCAGGCTGCTCTACAAGTGCAGAGAGATTTGGGGATGAGCTTTTATCACATATAGCATCAGGGAAGAGACTGAACTTTATCCAACTGGAAGAGAAGGAGTACAAGTGGATGACCCTAAATGGAATCCCAGTGATTAGATGGGAAAATAGAAAAGGAGACATTTTCAGGTGTGCATAATAGAGGGCTTATGTAGGACTAGAACGAAGCCTCTCAACTATACCAAGTTATCCATGGTAGACAGGAATTTAATGAATATATCTCTGCCTTATTGGAGAGGCTAAGAGGGGCCACTAGTAAAGCACACGTCTCTATCTCCTGATTCTGTCAAGGGACAACTAATCCTAAAGGATAAATTTATTACTCAGGCACCCCCTGATATCAGGAGGAAGTTGCAGAAATGGGCTCTGGAACAAGATAGTACTTTAGAGAATTCCCTGAAAGTGGCCACCTTGGTCTTTTACAATAGAGATAGGGAGACACAAGAAAGAAGCAGAAGTTTTAATGACCAGCATGCAAGCCCACAAACCCCAGAATTCCCAAGGTGCATCTGTTAACTGCTACAGATGTGGCAAGAACAGTTATCTCTCTTCTAAATTTTAACTGTTCCCATACAAGGCTTAATATCTTTCACCAGGGTGAAACAGCTGGGGTACAATGTAATTAGTATATTTCACTTTCTTATTTCTGAAATCTTTGGCACTAGATTCTTTCCTTGTATACATATGTTTGGCCCATGCATGCTTAGCCTTGTAAAACTTTTTTCTCTTTTGCCTAGAGGCCATCAAACTCCAAATGGTCAGGCCACTGGAGCCTTGGACAATGTCTCCCTTTCACCAGGTAGCCCCCTGGGAGGAATCTGACTGCCATTTTTTCCAAAACAATGCTCCCTATCATCAGGAAATAGCTAAGATTGGTCATCATCCATATTCCAATGGCAGTTAAATGTCTCTCTTCAGAGGGGAGAAATTATACAGACAGGAGGCAGGGAAATACTGCGTAGAAGAGGGCAGTCCCCAGTGAGGGCCACACCCTCAAGCCTGGGCCCACAGTCCAAAGTGAGAATATGTATTCCTGTTTTCCCACCTGAATGTTGCCTTTTCCAAAACCAACTTGTCCTGCCCCACCCCCTATCCTGTACCCATAAAACCCCCAGACCCCTTTGCTTTAAATTTATGTGAGTCCTTCTGTGTCAGGCGAGTCTGTTGAAGAGAGCAGTTATTTGGTTGGTGAATTCTTATCCTTCTGCTAATCTGTATCTTTTAAGTGGAGCATTTAGGCCATTTGCATTCAATATTAGTATTGAAATGTGAGATACTATTCTATTCATTGTGCTATTTCTTGCCTGAATCCCTTAGTTTTCTTTCATTGTGGTGTTGTTTTATAGATCATGTGGGATTTATGCTTTAACAAGATTCTTTTTTGGTGCATTTCAAGGATTTGTTTCAAGATTTAGAGCTCCTTTTAGCAGTCCTTGTAGTGCTGGCTTAGTTTTGGCGAATTCTCTTGGCATTTGTCTGAAAAAGACTTTATCTTTCCTTCATTTATAAAGCTTAGTTTCACTGTATACAAAATTATTGGCTGATAATTGTTTAAGGAAGCTAAAGATGGGATCCCAACCCCATCTTTTTTATGGCTTCTGCTGAGAAATCTGCAGTTAATTTGATATGTTTTCCTTTATAGGTTACCTGATGCTTTTGCCTCATAGTTCTTAAGATTATTTTCTTCATCTTGACTTTAGATAACCTGATGACTGTGTGCCTAGGTGATGATCTTTTTGTGATGAATTTCACAGGTATTTGAGCTTCATGTCTTTGGATGTCCAGGGCTCCAACAAGGCCACAGAAGTTTTCTTAGATTATTCCCTCAAATATGTTTTCCAAACTTTTAGGTTTCTCTTGTTCCTCAGGAACACCAATTATTCTTAGATTTGGTCATTTAACATAGTCTCAAACTTTTTGGAGGCTTTTTTCATTTTTTAAATTCTTTTTTCTTCCTCTTTGTTAGATTGGGTTAATTAGAAAGCCTTTACGTTGAGCTCTGAAGTTTTTTATTCTACTTGTTTGGTTATATTCCTGAGACTTTCCAGTGCATTTTGCAGTTCTCTAAATGTGTCTTTCATTTCCAGAAGTTATGATTGTTTTTTAAATACACTATTTCACTAGAGATTTTTCCATGCATATTCTGTATCTTTTTTTTTTTTAATTTCTTTAAGTAGGATTTCACCTTTCTCTTTTGCCTCCTTGTTTGCCTTAATAGTGGAACTCATGAATTCTTTTTCTGGCAATTCAGAGATTTCATCTTAGTTTTGATCCATTGCTGGTGAGCTAGTGTCATCTTTTGAGGGTGTTAAAAAACCTTGTTTTGTCATATTACCAAAATTGTTCTTCTGGTTCCTCCTTGTTTCGGGACACTGTGTCAGAGGGAAGATCTGAGATTCAAGGGCTTTTGTTCAGATTCTTTTGTCCCACGGGGTTCTCTCTTGTTGTGGTGTTCTCCCCCTTCCTCTAGAGTTGGGGCTTCCTTACAGCCAAACTGCAGTGAGTGTCATTTCCCTTCTGGGTCTAGCCACCCAGCAGAGCTACTGGGCTCTGGGCTGCTACTGAGGAGTGCCTGCAAAGAGTCCTGTGATGTGATCCATCTTCAAGTCTCTAAGCCATGAATACCAGTACCTGCTCTGGTGGAGGTAGCGGGGAGTGAAGTGGACTCTGTGAATGTCCTTGCTTGTATTTTTGTTAAATGCACTTGCTTTGTGTTGGTTGGCCACAAATTCATGCTGGCCCTTTCAAGAGCGCATCATTTGCAGTAGCATAGGGAGAATCAGGTGGTGGGCAGGGCCCTTGAGCGCCCAAGAGATTATGTCCTTTGTTTTCTGCTACCAGGGCCAGTAGAGAAAGACCATCAGGTGGGGGCAGGGCTAGGTATGTCTGAGCTCAGTCTCTCTTTGGGTGGGGTTTGCTGCGGCTGTTGTAGGGGATGGAAGTGTGGTTCACAGACCAACGGAGTTATGTTTCCAGAGGGATTACAACTGCTTCTGCTATGTCATGCAGGTCCAGGGAAGTGGGGGAAAGCAGCAGCCACAGGACTCACCCTGCTCCCACTCAGCCTACAGCCCAAAAGGTTCGTCTCACTCCCACTGTGCTCCCCCAATAGCACCAGATTTATTTCCAGGCAGCCAATGAGCAGGGCTGAAAACTTGCCCCAGGCTACAAGCCTTCCAGCTGAGAAATCAAGCCAATTTGCAGTTCCCACAGAGCCTGCAGCCCAGCAATCCACCTCCTTCAAAGGCTCTGTGGAATCTCTTGGCTTTCCTGTTAGGTTCCTGTGGTCCTTCCTGGAGCAAAAGATCACGATGTGGGTCTCCACACACTGCTCTGTCCATCTGAGAGGGAGCCGCGAGTTAGTCCTGCCTCCCGTCTGCCATTCTCCCCTCCTTTGTTGAACAGGTTTTTATTTTTCTTATGTAAATACCCAAATGTGGGATTGTTGGGTCAAATAGAAATTATGCATGAAACTTTATCAAAACTACCCAACTGTTTTCCAAAGTGGTTGTATCATTTCAAAGTCTTACCAACAATATGTGAGAATTCTAGTTGCTTTATATCCTTGTCAATACTTGGTGTTTTTTGGTATTTTTTTTAAAAAAAACATTTTATTTGAAAATTTATTTATTTTCTAGTAGAGATATAGGGATTCTTTAAATTTGCATTTCCCTGGAAAATTTCAACCTATTTACCAGGCCAGTGAGGACCCCAGATCATGATACTTTCAGTATAAACAAAGGGCTGTTATCATGTTTTATCATTACAGGATGTCAAACTATGTGACCTAATGAAATATATGAAACAATATTTTTTCTCTTAAAAATAAATCTCAACCAGCAATATGGTGTGGAACAGAGACCAAAGTGTCCACTCCTTTCCCATCTCTCCTCCTTCCCACCTCACACAGAGTTTAGAAGAAATGGGATCCTTTTTGTCAGGAAACAATAATTGTGCATGTTGTAAGACTGACTTCACTCTTCCGGGCAATGAGATTTTGGCGCTGGAGTCACAGAAATTGCTAGTCCTCTTGGTTGTTTCTGTCATGGCGGAGTCATTCTGTGAGACGTCTCTTGACTGTGGTTTCCAGGGTACTGATGTGACAGAGATGCAAGTTCTATTACTGCACTCCTTATTAAGCAGCAACTTGATAGCATAGAGAGAGTTGAATGGGTTTCCAGCTCCTTCAACAGAGAAGACATTTCTTGCCAGTATTTTGGGGAGGGGAAGAAACTTCTCAGAGAATTATTAAATAATGCTGACAGTGCTTGGATGCATTATTATTATTATTATTATTTTATAGGATTTTAGCTTAAATGAAAACCAGATTCTGTCACCTCATTGTGGCTTTATTTGGGGTAAAATACATCCATACTGGGCTCATCAAATCTTTTTTCTTCTTTTTTTTTAATCCAAGGCTGGTGGGAGCTAAATCCATAGAAAACAATGTTTGGTTTAGCATCACATGTCTGGCTGGTTTTCATGCACTGCAAGAAAACATTGTTGAAAATAAGAATCCTCAGTAAGGATGACTTCATGGGGTTTTGCAAGCCAGTTTAGATGGAATCAGATTATGCTGTACCTTGTTCTTCTAATCTATACTCATGTGATCTGAGGCTTACCCCTCAATAGGTTTATATAATCACCTTCTGTGGGGTATTGAGAGATGATTGCAGGCAAACAGCATCACTTGCAGTCAGCTTGGTCCCTATCCTAATGAAATCTCACGGCTGAAAAATGAGCTGGCTGTCACTGAAGCGGGATCCCCATTCTCCAGCACAGGCTCACATTTCTGCAGCCTGGCTAGGTCAAGGCTGGCAACCTGGGAGATCTAGGGTACAATAGTAGAGATTAGAATGAGTAAGACAAGTGAAAGTGCTGAATGAATAGAACAGAGGCATGAAAAAGCTCCTGAATTTTCCACTGTGTTTTGAATAATCCCTTTGGTTTAAACCGTTGAGAGGCCCAGATCAGAAATAACAACAGAGATCGGGAAACCAGGTAGATTTACAAAGAGGAATCAATACATCTAAGGAGCCACAGGGAAATATTCCCTCACATCTTTTCTGTCACCCTTTCTTCCCAGTCTTGATTTCCAAAGGCACAGCTCCTGTGAAGCCTAAGACCTCAAAACCCTGCTCTGTAAGAGAAAAGGGTGGGATTCGAGATCCTAAGACCTACAATATGGGACCAATCCATCCCTTATTATCTCTTGAGTCTAAATTCGCTGAACCTTGCTTTCCTCATCAATAAAACAGAGACTGTAATCTTCAGTTGTTATGAAGGTTAAATAAGAATAAATGTAAAAGTACTTTTTAAACCATGGAACAAGGAACAAATATTTGTTGCAGAAAGACACTGGAAATGAGCCTTCACAGACACCTCACGACCTGCTCACCTTACAAAGGAAGAGACTGAAACTCCAGAAATAAAATCATTTATCCATGAAGATTTGTATCCAACCCTTGTGACTCTGCGTTCTCTTTGTAGTTCTACAATTTAAGTGACTTATCCCTTCCCATGATTTGATGTATGACCGATTTGCTGGTAATGACAGAGTCTACTTTCAACATGTCCTCTCTCCTTCTCCTCTTCCTTGTTAGCAAATATCTTGACAGGATTAACAGAAATGGGAGACAAAAGAGGACTAGCTAGGCAGGAAGCTGCCCAGGTCATAATACCTGCAGCACCCCGGGTACCCACCAGGTACCCTGGTCACTGTAACTCAGAGGCTCTGGCTCTGGAAAGGTCCTTCTGTCTAAATCCTGTGAGTGCTGTGAATGACCACCCACACCTGAGAAGAGGACTCTCAAATTAATGAGCACAGACCTCCTGGAATCTGTAGATGTAAACTCAAGAGATGATGCCTTTCCTTGGAATACACACAGACACACACACACATATACACACACACAGACATTTTAATAGTCTTAACAAAAGCTTTGGCAGTTAGAAAGATAAGAGGTCCTTCTTGACATAATTCTTCGTGAGAAGATATGTTCCTATAATTAGACTGGTTTCATGTGACTGTGAACTCCAGGGGTCCATGAATGTATTCTGCAGGGTCTAGAGAATTTCTTTCCTTTAAAAGGGATCTTTCCATTATTCAAATTTTAGAAACACTGTGACACATCTGGGACAGTTTATTGTAGAGCTTAAAAATACAAAGATATCTTGAAATTTGTTTTTTGATTTTAATCTTGCACTCTGGTCCAAGACTGTTTTAGAGCATAGATTATAGATTATAACCCTCCCCTGTGAAACCTCAGACCACCTCTTTCTATAATGGGTGGTACTTCCTTTGTAAACTGTAAAGTAAGCCCATAAATATTTTCTACGGGCATAAAAATTTAGTTATTGCAGTTATGGGCCTCCACTGCAAATCTAAGGTCTTATTGAATTACAGCAGGAATTAATCTTGATTCATCACATAGGTTGTGCAAGAATATATATATATATAATCTAATTAAATCAGACTCCAAGTCTCCATGATAGGAAGATGATGGGCACATGAAACTGAACTTGACTCCATCCCTGATAGTGCAGAGGTCTCAGGGACCACATGATGCCCATGATTCTGGAAGTCCTCTACGGACCTCATCTCCAGGCACCACTGAGAAGCTCTTGGTCCAAGAGCCCATGACCCTTTCAGCTTGGAAGCATCAACATATTTGTACCACTTAAGGCGCCTGAGTCTTCGCTGAGACCTTGAGCCCCTAGGCCTGGGTCTGACCTGCCTGACTATGCTGAGCTGTCCTTTCCTTGGAGGCCTAGCCCCCTGTTCAGGAAGGATGAGGGAGCTGACCATGAGTTCTTTTCACCACTGTGGAACTCAGAGAAAAGCCATGCTTCTGAGCCAACACTGCACATTGTTCCTCTTCCCATTACGTGTTTAGTCCTCAAAGGCCCTCCTCTTTCACCTTCCTCTCTGAGGTACCAAGTTGATTCCCCTTAATACATTTAAGCGTGGTGAAATTGAATCTTTGAAATTCCGAGCAGTTATTTTACTGTGTTTACTTTCCCCAAGTTCGTTGTAGCTCTGAGACCCAGTGCTTCTGGATGGAATCTCAGGGATTATGGGGGTTCTTCTTTCTTTGGATTGCACAAGAACAGAGGAAGCTTACATGGAAACCATACAATGTTGGAGGGGCCTCTGATTTGTGGTCCACTATGGTTACCACTAACCACCTGAGGGTCCAAAGCTATGGTTGGGGCTTAGAAACATTTTTCAGGAGAAGAACCCTGATGCCCAGATGCAGCTACCTTCAGCGTATCCATTCTATCTTGGGACAGAAACTCTACTACTTCTCTGGCTTCTGAAGGCAAAGCCAGTCACAGGGCCCAGTGACTCACAGGATCTTGTATCTACACCCCTTCCAAAATCTGAGAACACTTGCCTCTCTCTCCTGCTGTCTGCAAGAGCTCTCCCTTCTTTTCCTGTTTCTCCAGCCTAATTTCAGGCAATGGAGCACGAAGGCCAGCTCTCTACTTGGAATGGAGTGGGAAAAACATAGAGCACAAACAGTAGCTAATATTTAGGGGAATTCCCCTTCCAGAGAACTCTAAGGAGAAAGCTAGAGAGATCAAAGCGTGTCTTCCTGCTTAGAATGTGGGGGTAACAGTTGAAAATAGATGATCACAAATGCAAATGTATAGTTCAGTAAATAATGCTGCACGCATTCATTCAATCCTTTAACAAAAATGTACTGAATACCTAATATATGCCAGGGACTAGGCTTAAAATAGATAAGCCCAACCTAATTCAGAGACAGTTAAAGAGAACATCATGCTACAGCTTAAGTCATCTAAGCAATGGGAAGAACATGAACCCTGCAGTTGAGGTGTCCTAGGTTAAAACTTTGACTCAGCTGCTAACCATATGAGTGACTTGTGGGAACTTCTTCCCTGAGTCCCAGTTGTCTTTATTCACCCAATTGGGCTGTGGTATCTGTGTCAGATTGCTGACTGGTCTACACGCCTGGTTTTAGGAATCCTTAGTGTATGGAAGCTCTCACCCTCTCCATGTGTTGCAACGGAATTCAAATTTTATCTCCAAGTTTGTGACATATTTTCTTTTTCCTAGAAGAGTATGAATGAATACGTTTTATACTCAGGTTTTATCATTATCTTTTTATTATTCTTGTTAAGCAGAGCAGCAGGACTTTGTATTTCTATGTGCTCTTTCTTCAAAGCTGCTTGCAGATACTACTGAGACTCTTCTTAGAAAAGGGAGGAAATATCCAGTTTCTCTGAGTCATACCGTTTGCCCAGTTGTCACTTTAGAAGTTAACTGTGAGTATGCCAGACACTAGCTGCTAAGGCCCCTCTTTTTCAGAATATCAGCATCCGCTGAGGCGCTAGTGAGCAATGACACAGGGTGGTCTTCCTCAAGTAAGCTCCCACAGCCAGATTGTCGCGGGACTCTAGTGTTCTCTCGTGCACATGTGAGTTCCTGACTGTACAGCATCCTTTGATGCCCGTCCAGGAGTGCTGTCCTGTATCACCCGGGTGAGAATCAGGAAGACCCAGATACTTGACAGTGGCTGACCCTATGTGTGAGTCTGTGGGGGCGTTTGTGTGTCTGTGTTTAGATCTTGCTTTTTGTTCCACCATGTGCTATGTAGACTATTTATTTTAGAGCATTTTAATACTTATATTTTATTATAAATATCTTATTATTTATTTATTTTAAAATATAAAAGTATATTTTGCCTTGGTAATTACATAACATGTTTTGAGACAATTAGAGATATCCTAAGAAATTGTTTACTTGGGAGAAAATAATCGTTTTCATAGTGTCAATAGCTACAATGAACTGAGCACATTTTATGTGCTAGACTCAGCTCTAGACACTTTACAAACCCTTTTTCTAATCCCCACCTCAATCCTACAAGAACCAACTGTGTTACCCCTTCTTTTGCAGGTGAAGGGATTGAGGCTCAGAGGAAGAAACTTAATTTGTCCACAACTATGTGGTTCATTAGAGCTTCTACAGTGGAACTCCACCCTGGTTTTGTCTGAACCTAACTTCCAAATTATCTCTGGTTTTCCACCCACGATTCCATGAGAATTGGGAAACAAAAGTGCATCTCAAATTGAAACACATACACAGTTCGTGTCTGTTGTGCCTGGAATATGTGAAATTTTTGAAAGAGTTTGGAAGAACTCCTAACTTTATAGTAAACTCTCTGTAGATTTGCTTATCACATGTGATTCATATTTTTATAAGGTGTTGGAAAAACAGTTCGCAGAGTGCAAGGGTTTGGAAGCGCAGCAGACCAATTCCAGGTGAGTGTGTGCTCCTCTCCCTCCTTACAGCTTCCTATCCCCTTTAGTGCACCATTTTAATTGGTCTTTTCAAGCTTATTTATGCCCCTATTCAACTGTGAGCTACTTAATTGAAGGATTTGTCTCAGTCATCTCTGTATCCTCAACATCTAATACCACTTTCTGACATACATGTTACAAGACACTTGCTGGTACTTAAAAATTTGACTAAATATTACAAAATCTGTACTTTCTAATAGAAATAATTTAGTTTTTAGTATATTTAGAACATATCTGTTATCACTTAGCATTTCTCATGTAGCCAAATCTGTTAAAATCTGTTCTGTTCTCCTACTGACTCAGGGTTTGGGTAATTTTCTGCTTCATCTATTTCATATAATCCCTTTTGAGCAACCCCTGACAAAGCATTCACTGTGAAAAATGTCTTAAAATACACTTTGGTTACAATTAGGCATTCCAGTTGCCTGCTGTAATGTTGTTTCAGTTCTTTACCCAGTGGGGTGCCCTTCCCCAGCCACGGTTTTGGGTATTATTAGGAAAGAGTTGAAGTTAAGCCTTCAACCTGGGCCTGTTAGTAGCGTCCCAGTGGCCCTGGTGCCCGTCAAGCAGTGGTGCATTCTTCTGTAGACTCTCCTGGCCCAGCACCATCAACCCTCTCAATGCTACGTCTCCCTCCCCTCCTCCACACACTGATGCCTAGCCACCTCCAACTACCTGTGTCTCATTGTGACAGGCAGTGATGGTTAATACTGAGTGTCAACTTGAATGGATTGAAGGATGCAAAGTATTGTTCCTGGGTGTGTCTGTGAGGATGTTGCCAAAGGAGATGAACATTTGAGTCAGTGGACTGGGAGAGGCAGACCCGCCCTCAGTCTGGGTGGGCACCATCTAATCAGCTGCCAGCACGGCCAAAATAAAAACAGGCAAAAGAACGTGGAAGGACTAGACTGATTTAGCCTCCCAGCCTCCATCTTTCTCCAGTGTTGGATGCTTCCTGCCATGGAACATCAGCTCCACGTTCTTTAGCTTTGGGAATCGGACTGGCTTCCTTGCTCCTCAGCTTGCAGATGGTCTATTGTGGGAACTCACCTTGTGATCGTGTGAGTCAATACTCCTTAATACACTACCCTTTAAGTGGCAAGGCCCTGAGGTCTGATTTAGAAGCTGCCATATTTAAATCAGCCTGGGTGATTTCTCAGCCAAATATCCCTTCTCTAGTATTTAGATGGACCACAACGCTTTCCTTCTTTCCACTGCCATTTTTTTGTTTGTTTGTTTGTTTGTTTTGAGACAGAGTCTCACTCTGTCACCCACGTTTGAGTGCAGTGGCGCTATCTCAGCTCCTTGCAACTTCCGCCTCCTGAGTTCAAACGATTCTCCTGCCTCAGCCTCCCAAGTAGCTGGGACTACAGGTGTGCGCCACCTTGCCCGGCTAATTTTTTGTATTTTTGGTAGAGATGGGGTTTCACCGTGTTAGCCAGGATGGTCTTGATCTCCTGACCTCGTGATCTGCCCGCCTCGGCCTCCCAAAGTGCTGGGATTACAGGCGTGAGCCGCTGCACCTGGCCTTCCACTGTCATTCTTATGCTTCTCTGAAATCACATGCATAAACTTCTCCAATTAGAACAAAAGTATCTTTGAAGGAGGTAGCCATGTCCAGTTCGCTCTTTCCCTTCTCCTTTTCCTTCTGCTTTCCCTCTTCTTGTACGTTAAAGATGCTTTGTGGGTGGTTTTGACAGAATGAAAGAAGAGAGTACCTTGGCTGTCTGTGGGGATACAGTAGAAAGAATATGCTGATGCACTAGCTGCCGATGACCAGCAGCTGAATTCCAGTTCTACCCTTTGCAAGAAATCGTGGGCACATCGACTTCAGAACGTTCTTTCTTCTTAAAATATGCAGGGGAATTAGCGAGGCTTTTTAGTTAATGAATCTCCACATCCAAGATTCCTGCTTCGAGAAACTCCCTGTGGCCTCTTTCCTTCCCAGGGACTTGGTCTGCTCTCTACTTTCTTCCCCGTAATAGCAATGACATCTTTGACTTTTACTGTTTGTTGAATTTTTCTTTTCCTCCTAACCAGTTACAGTGTTTCTCTTGTTTTTCATACATTTCTTATATCTAGTAAGCTTTCGATAAATATGTATTTGTAGAAAGACTGGTCAAATGGATGAACAAAAACTCTAATATCCTGCTAATTTCTTCCAGTGATGTTTACCAGTCACTAAATCCTGCTAGGTCATAGTAGAAGCATTTTTCCTATTTTATTTTTCTCCCCAACCTCCCTACAAAATAATGCACACAGATCTCCTCTCTCACTTAGATATCATATCCCTAAGTTGACATTTCCTATAAGTGTTTTTATAGAAGAACACTAGCTTTATAACAGGCTCTAGTGAAAAAAAAAAAAAAAGAAAAAGAAAAGATGCAAGGCCACATAAATTACTTGATGATAAATGTATTTTTTTTTCTGAGTAATATCTATTCATATCAGAATCAATTTGGAAAGCACTCTCCTATGTATTCATTGTTTCTACTACACAAAAGCTCTTTTCATTTGAAGATTTTTAAGCATTCCCTAAAACACAGTAATTTTGCATATGAAAATTCTGGATACAAAAAAGATTCTTAATATCTTTTTTCTTTGACAATCAGAGGACTCCTTGTGCAATGACAAAACCTCAGTGGCATCAGAGATTGGATATTGCTCTCCCTTGAAATTCCAATGCCTGGGTCACTTTCTTCTAGCACCCCTTTAGAATTGCATAAATAAAGCACATCACAGATTTTAAAGCCCTGTAATGGAACTAATAGCTTTTTCAAAGATATTCTTTAAGACGTATTCAAATCTGGCAAGACATAATAAATGAGGGAATGATGAGAAGCATTTATTTCTCAGTGTGTAACTGTAATGTCTCCTCTCTACACTCACAATTTATGAGGAGTAAGGATTTTTTTTGTGAGTGGAATGCATTACGTTAGGAAAAAAATTAATGGCCATCTGTAAATGTGGGGATGGCTGGCAAATCTGTTATGCATGTTGTAATAAAAATGGTTTATTGGGCTATCGAAGTCAGACACAGGAGTCAAAAACTGCAGACTCCATTGGGTTACATGCTTGGACCTAACACTGTCTTCACATACCCTGGAGATTTCCTGAAGCACAGTTCTTCTGGCCCATTTTGAAGGAGTTTTATGAAATGGCTTCCTTTTGGGATATTAATCCTCGGACAAGTGGCTTCTGCTTTTGAGCCCTCGTTTCCTAATATGAAAGCGATGGGTTAGATTAGATATATTCTAAGGTCCCATGCACACAACTTTCTAGGATTGAAAATCCTTTCTCATGGATATAGCCTAAAATAAACCCAGTTAGACTGAAGTCCTCTCTATCTCCTTACTGTGTAAGAACAAAAGAAATGACGTACCCACATTATTTTTCAAAACCTCTTGTGCCAGGAAGTAAGGACTTGCTCAGAGAACAGGGACACACACCATGAAGTACAGGGGTCAGCTTGGAGGGAGTGCCACTGGCCGAATCAGAAACAGTTTGAGCATCAAAAAATTAACAAAGAATGTCAGTGATGGCTTACAGAACCAACTGAACAAAGTGAGAATCCGTAAGTTCATACTGATATAAATCAATCAATCAGGAGCATAAAGTGCTTATCCCTCCAGTTCTGCCGATGTTGACTTTGGTCATGTGGTTTGGGTGGTCTCTGCTGGGTTTCTCACTGCAAAGTTACTGCTTTTTTCTTTGTAAAATATTACTGCTCTGTAGCAAGATACTTTAAGACATGTGAACATCGTGGTTCTCATCAAACTTTCACTACTGGCATCCACCCATGATTCTTTCCTGAATCACATGCTTGCTATGATGGTTACCACATAGTGATTCGCTTAATCATCATGTCTTCCACATTTGTGATTGACTGGCATTCTGTTCTAAAGCTGAGTCCCCCGCCTCTAAAATTTATTATTTGTTTGCTGATTTATATCAGTATGGACTCAGTGACTCCTGATGAAGATTATACAGGTGACACGGTTTGGCTGTGTCCCCACCCAAAATCTCATCTTGAATTGTAATCCCCATAATCCCCACATGTCAAGGGGTCAAGGGAAACACCAGCTGGAGGTATTTGGATCATGGGAGCGGTTCCCTCATGCTGTTCTCATGAGAGTAGTTGTGTTCTCATGAGATCCGATGGTTTTATACGTGTTTGGTAGTTCCTCCTGAGTTCATTCTGCTTCCTGCTGCCTTGTGAAGAAAGTGCCTTGCTCCCCCTTTCCCTTCTGCCATGATTGTAAGTTTTCTGAGGCTTCCCCAGCCATGCTGAACTGTGAGTCAATTAAACTTCTTTCCTTTATAAATTACCTAGTCTCAGGCAGTTCTTTATAGCAGTGTAAAAACGGATGCCTAATATGAGTCTTACTAGTTTTCTATGTCTAAAATTATTTTAAAATGAAAAGTTTATGAAAACTGTACACATGTGCACCAGCAAACTGGGGAATGAATCCTTGGCTCCCAGTGGTTTCTCAACTCAAATAGCCCTCGGTTGCCTTTGCTTTCCCTATGATAGCCAGTGCCTTCTCAGGACTCACCGAGGTACATAATGGAGCAGTATTCCTCTGCCATAGCCACCAGCTGCATCATCGCAAAAATAAAAATAAACAAATAATCAAATAAACACATGTACGTGCACACACACACACACACACCAGAAATCCTTTGAGGGTCTCTAGCTCAGTAATCAGGCATCCCCATGTGGGCTTCTTATGAGGCCTGCCCTGCCTCTAGCCTATGGAGCAGTGGGGTCCCTCATACCCACCATGTTCTCTAGTGCTGAAATTGAGGCGAATCTGAGTCCTTGCTCACACTGATGGGTTTGTTCTTTGCTCCAAGTGCCATCCACCTGCTTAAAATGGGCCACAGTGTGAAGTCCACTTATGCCTCCCTTATCACCTGAGCATGAAATAAGCCATTTCACACTGCTATGGTGTAAATGCTGGTGTCACCTTCTCCCACCTTTTTTTTTTTAATAACTTTTTTTTTTTAGGTTCAGAGGGTACCTGTGCATGTTTGTAACATGGGTAAATTGCATCAGACACATACTCTTGATAGCTTACAAAGATTTTATTGCTTAGCTATTCTGCTTCTGTGCCCCTTCTTCCTGGAGCATGAGCAGAGAAGGCCAAGAAGAAGGCTGGGATTCAGAGGATGATCTGAGGGGCCCATACCTCTCATCCCAACAATTACTGGCAACATTTGGATCAAGCCTATGCACTTAGATTCTTGTTCCCCATAAGTCTCTTCAGTGGTTTGTACTCACAAGTTTCTGAAAACCATGCCTCAGATTTGCCCTAGATTGGAGTTCACCTGACTCTGCATTCTGGTTTCCTAGGAAAGAAACAGTTTATGCCTATTGTCCTACTAATACTAATAATGCCTCGTTTCACTCATAAAATGTTCGTGTTTGGATGATGTGTTTATTATTTAGCCAGTTGATCTAGAGGGGGTAATGTAACCATACACCCTTTTATATTTTGGTTTCCCCAGAAATTTCAGACCAACTGGATAGGAGGGTGAAACTTAGGAAACTTAGGAGGGTGAAACTTAGGACCATTCCTAGGGTGAGTGTTTGTGTCTAGGAACAGGGTCGCAAAGCTCTACCCCCATAATTTTTTTCATGGTTCTGCCTGAAGACAAATTAATCAGGTAAAGTGGAAAAGTGAAGGAGGAAGCCTCAAGAAAAATGTTTATTGATAGGCTAAGGCTTGAGATCTCAGAAAAATTAGAGTGTGATGACTGTGGAGATGGGTGAGCATTTAGCATAAAGCTCCGTGAAGCTTCTCCCGGGACAAGGACACTGTGCAGGCCACAGCAAGTTACCACGGCCGTGCTTAGGGGAAAGGGGAGGGGGATGCTAAGGTGCAAACCTGGACAATTCAGCTTCAGTACAGACTGAGGTATGTGCCAGGGCCTAGGAGCAAACCCAGTCTTGTGTGAGCACTAAGGAAGGAGCAGCCGAAGGAACTGGAGGCATCACCACTTGCGGGCCCCGAGCACAGCAGCAGCTCAGCCTGGTGGATGGGAGGGGTGCCACGTGGCAAACAGTTTAGTATGCTTGCCTAGAGTCAGAGCATGTGAGGCCTTGAAAGTCCAGCCAAGGATAGGGCTCGACAGGTATCGAGTGTGAGCATAAAATGTATAGCACTGTTTGTCACTGGAAGATTGAAAAGTGAATTATGAAAGGGTAGACATGTGCTCCAGGACTTCTCAACAAGGACCCATTTTCATCCTTCCCTTTGAGAAGCCCATTCTGGCTAATGCACTGGGTTTTGAGTATGAACAGGCATGCAGTCACCTGTGGAGGTGGCACCTGGAGCAAATTAGTCCAACAAGGTGGTCACCTCTGCCCCAGGGTTTCCTTCTGTGATGGATGGAGTTGGGGCAAAGAAGAATTTGACTTGGATATTTCTCTTATCTCAGAATAACAAAAAGGCATGACTCAATTTTACCCCAGGTAAACGAATGTATAATCTCTTCCGTCTGTGCAGCCCCTGACTGTTCCCGAGGCTGCTCTCCTTCGTTTCTAACTCATGGGCAACGAGCACTGGCGTGGAAATCAGCTTTGGGTTCCAGCCTCAATTCAAATGGCTCATTTTGTCACCTTGGAGGTGTCATTTACAGAAAGGGAAACTAATACTTTTGAGAACATACTATGTGTTGGCCAGGCTTTTACATCCATTCCTCACCCCACATGTATTAATCAACCTCCACTGTATGTCAGACACTGAGCTAAGTACTGGCCACACAGAGGTTAGTTAAACAGAAATTGAGTCCTCAATATTCATTAAATACCCCTGGGAGTGGTGGTGTTTACCTCCATCAGACAATTAGGAAGACTGAGGCATGACAGGGTATCCAAGTCACACAGGAACATGGTAGTCTAGAGATTTATGAATATACTCATGTCTCGGAGGCAAAGCCTTAAGTTTTCCTCACTTGTAAAAATATGATGATTGGATTGGAGTGCTTGTAATGACCTTCCTATCTCTAGAATTCTATGACACATTTTTAAAATTTCCATGCCACAACCTCATGTAATGGCTAGGTCAGTTGGTTATCCTTTTAACACCTGGATTCTCAGAAACTGTAGTTGTATATAAATTGTGCTGTTCTCTTTCTATTATATAATATATCATTGGCAGGCTAAAACATAATGGCATCACACTTTCCATGTGATTAACCTTTTGAAAATAAGTTGAGGACAGATCTCACCCCGTCATGAAAGAAAAATGGAAGGCTTTTTTTTTTTTTTTTTTATCTTAAAGGATGGTCTTTAGGGATTGAGCAAAGGAATTTAAAAGGTGGGAATCACAGACCTCCTAATATGTAAGTGAAGTAGAATTGTTTTTGTCTTGGGTATAATTTTGAAATGCTGATAAGACCAACTAGGGAAAATGCAGCTAACTAGTGGAAGGTCTTTAAGCAAATCATTGCATATCTCCACATGCCATTATGGTGAGTTGGCCGAGTAAAATAATGTGAGGCTCTCTGACGGCTTGGGAACCACACCCAATGAGGATCTGGACTGCAGACTTGTTTGGCTTGATTAGAGTCAAAACTAATCATAAACTGCTGAGTACACATGTCTTTAGGAGGAGCATGCACTCTTCTGTGCCCTGTATAGTTTTTCTCCTCTCTTTTGCCATATATCTAGCAGCCTTACCCATGCCCAGACCCTGGAGATTCATCTGTGAGTACCACCTACTCATGTCGTGGGAGATCTCCTGGGTCATGGCGGCTCCAGGTTGGGTGCCAAAGAGAGCAGCTGAAGAGTGGGAAGAGAACACAGGGGCTTCACACAAGGCACTCTGGCTCTCGCTGACTCGTCACCTGGTTCCATTGAGTTAATCCTCTGAACCTTGGTTCTATCTGAAAAACTGATCAATAGCCTTGCAGGATGTTGTGAGAATTAGAAATAAGAAATAATGAGAAAAGCCCTAACCTATGACCAACCTGTAGCTCCTGTTCTTTAAAGGACAGCTGCCATTATGTCTTAGTTCATTGTGGCTGCTATAATAATTTAAAAAACACCCAGAAACTGGGTAACTTAAACAAAGACGTTTATTTCTCACAGTCCCGGAGACTGGGAAATCCAAGGTGAAGGCAGATTTGGTGTCTGGTGAGGACTCGCTTCCTCATAGATGGTGCCTTCTTGCTGTGTCCTGCCGTGGTGGAGGGGGTAACCAAACTTCCCGAAGCTTCTTTTATGAGGATATTAATCCCATTCATGAGGGCCCACCCTCATGACTGAATCACCTCCCAAAGGCACCTCTTCATACCATCACCTTGGGGGTTAGGATGTTAACATATGATTTTGAGGTGGGGCACAAACATTTAGGCCATAGTACGTGACCGTGTTCTTCTGTTCATTTTGCATGCCTTGCACAGGTACAAGTACTTACCACTGTGCTTGGTTCAGGAACTACAAAGAAACAAAACTGTTATTTTATTTTCAGGAAGTGATATGATTTGACTCTGTGTCCCCAACCACATCTCATCTGGATTTATAATCCTCACATGCTGAGGGAGGGAGGTGATTGGATCATGGGGAAAGTTTCCCCATGCTGTTCTCATGATAGTGAGTTCTCATGAGATCTAATGCTTTTATAAGTGTTTGGAAGTTCCTCCTTCACTCTTCTATCTCCTGCTGCCATGTGAGGAAGGTGCCTGCTTCCCCTCGCCTTCTGCCATGATTGTAAGTTTCTTGAGGCCTCCCCAGCCATGTGGAACTGTGAATCAATTAAACCTCTTTCCTTTATAAATTACTCAGTCTTGGGTATTTCTTTATGGCAGTGTGGAAAAAGACTAATATAGGAAGCATGTCTTTTAGTGGTTCATCTCCTTGTATTGGTAAATGTGAACAGAAGGGGTTGACTACAGGATATCTCTGATCCTGTCCACATTCTCAGCTCTGTGATTTTTCAAGGGAAGTGCTGCTTCTCCCAGTAATGAAGAGGCATCTTGGTTCACACCCTGTCCCTTGTGTGGACAGCATATGCATAATTAGCTCATTTTCTTCTAAGACTCTTTGTTTAAGAGGGTTTGGTAGGTTTGCTAACTCAGTTGCTTGTTTATAACTCTTGTCATACAGTCAATTACAGAAGTCTTTGAATGTTACTGAAAATGTGTTTGGCTTAATCAGTTCCGACAGTGGTGGGGACAGATTGAGAATCCATGTGCCCTGTAAAGAAGCTCTCAATGGACTGGGCTCAGGATGGATCTCTTTGCATTATCAGGGTGACTGTGCTGAGCAATTTCACCTCTCCACAAACCACTCTTATCACCTCTACCCGCAAGTTAAGCAGAATTGGCATTTAGAAATTTTAGGAGCCCAGAAAACTTCCTCTAAACTTTAACAGTAGCAGCAACCACCATCACCACCACCAAATAATGCGGCCAAGAGCAGAGGATCACAGCAGGTGCTGGAGTCAGATTTCCAGGTTCAAATACCAGTGACACCACCTACTAGGCATGTGACTTGGGCAAATGACTTAACTCCTCTATGCCTCAGTTTCTTTATCTCTAAAACAGCATCAGAGAAAGGATAATAGAACACAGCTCAGGGTGGGGAAGCGCTTACGTGAGAATACGTGTGAGGCACTCCTCCAGCACCTGGCACATGGTAAGCATTCAGTGAAGTGGGGGAGTCACATTCACTCCCTTGTACCAGGCACAGAGATCATTTCTCTACAGAGATTAGTGCTAACATGGGAGCTAACAAGTACTGAGAGTTTATGTCATGCCAGGATTTCCTCTAAGTGCTTGTGGAAGTCAATTTTAGGTGTCAACTTGGCTGGGTTAAGGAATTCCTAGAACCCTGGTAATGCGTTGTTTGTAGGTATGTCTGTGAGGTGTTTCCAGAGGAGATTAACTTGTGAGTCTGAGTGGTCTAGGTGGGGATCACGGAATCGACTGGGGCCCTGAAGAGAACAAAAACAGAGAAGAGGTGAATGTGTCCATCTAACAGTGGGAGCTGCGATACACATTTCCTTGGGCAACAAATTCAGACTCCCGGTCTTGGGACTCCAGGACTTACATCAGTGGCACACACTGAGAGTGGTCTCACACTGAGAGTTATACCGTCAGCTTCTCTGGTCCTGAGCCTTGGTTCTTAGACTAAGCCACAACACCAGCACCCAAAGTCTCCAGGTTGCAGATAGCCTGCCCTGGGACTTCTCAGCCCTCAAAATTGTGTGAGCCAATTGTCCTAGTAAATCCTCTCTCATATATCTCTCTATATCCTATTGCTTCTGTTTCTGTGGAGAATCCTGATTAACACAGTGCTCTACCCATATTAACTCATTTTAATCTTCAGAAAAATTCAATACATTAAAAACATGCTTTTATTTCATAGAAGAGAAATCTGAGGACTAGCAGAGTCTGGACATGAGCCCCAGGTTTATCTTACTACAAAGCGAATGCCTAAGATCACTGCTTTGAGAGTAGCTACTGCTTGTCATTCTGCCCTGGGCCAGTGACCTCATAAAGGAAGCTTGGCTGTTCTTCCGGAAGCTGGGAAGCTGGGGTACTGGAGACCGAGAGAGGAAAAGAACACCTTTGTAATCTTTGACAACAGAGAGACTAAAGCAGAGTTTTCTGATTCTGTATTTTGACAAATGTGTAAAATGCCCAGAATGTGTAAGCTGCTAAATGAACACTCTGGCCCTGGATATGGAGGTGAGAAAGATGTCTTCTCCCCTTCTCCAGCACCAGCATTCTTTCTGAAGTGACTGTTCTTCCTCCTCCTCCTCCTCCTCCTCCTTCTTATTATTTTCTCCCTTCTTGTAAATCCACTTCAATGTCTACTCTACCATTTACCTTTTTCAGACAGCATGCTTAATAAGAATGCGAATGTTCTAGAATGTCACTACTCCAAAGTGTAGCTCCACAGACTGGTAGTGTTGGCCTCCCCTGGTAACTTATCAGAAACATGGAATCTTAGGCCCCTCCCCAGTCCTCTGAATCACAACCTGCATTTTAACAAGATCTCTGGGTAATCTGTGTGCACATTAAAGATGGAAAAGGGATGGGCTAGAAGGAATATGAACTTTGGCATCTGAAAGAAACAGACTTGAATCCTAGCTCCTCCATTGATTATCTGTGTTGCCTTGGAAAAATTACATAACCTTTCTGACATGGTTTTCTAATCTATAAATTGAACTTCATAATATCTTGTAAATTGTTTTAAGAATTGGTGAAAATAAGGTTACTACATTTAATCCTCTGTACCTGGTACAGTGTGAAATGTTTAATATCTATATTCTTTCTCGTTTCAACCTCACAACAAAGCGATTAAGCATATGCTGACTGTATCTCTTGATGCAAATGAAAAAGTTCAGTTTACCAGCGGAAAGTACCATGCTCAGGGTTGCAAGTCGGTGAGTGACGAAATCAGCACTTGTCAGAGCTTTGGTTCCCCCAAAGAGTGGAGGGGATTACTATTATAATAATTCCATCCAGACTGGACAGATGTCTTGGTATTCACTTTTTTATTTCTTTAATCTCCGTGTGTCTTTCCAGTACCATTCAAATTATTTCACATTCGTTATTTCATTCACCCGGTGTCATGCAAGGTACAGAATGTCATTACTTAGTGTCTATAAAGCAATATCCTTTCTAATGAGTGAAACATGCTTTCCCAAAGCCCACTGGGTTGTGAGCAATATGGCTGTCAGAGATCAAATCAGTTGAACATCTGATAGTGGCCTCCAAGGGTGTGGTTCTTCCTCTGATAAAATTACCTCCTTCCTCTCCTCCAGGGCAATTGGAGGGGAACTTACTTTGCTCCTCTGAGATCTGACCCCTTCCAAACCCGGCTAAAGCCAGGGCTACTTCTTTGCCCAGCCAGGTGTCTGTAAGGTGGCAAGATGTTTTTTTCTCTTTTAGGGCTGTGTCTGAAAAAGACTGTCTCAAGGGAGTCCTAAATGGAGCCTTCTCCTGGCCACATTACATCTCACTCTGGCCCACTTGGCCCCGTTTGAGAAGCTTGTGAGAGAGCATCATGACCATTCCTCTCAGCAGCATCCGAGAGGGATCCTGCTCAGAGGATACTAACTTGGTTTTGTTTGTAATTTTATTACAAGGAGTTTTGTCAATGTTTCTAGACCGAGAATGTTTTAAGAATGATTAGGATTAATCAGGTTATAAATCCTTGCCAGGAGTCATGAACAGCATCATCTCATAGTCTCTCTTTAAGGAATAAAAGTGACCCAGACAGACGTTCTGCTAAGGCAGTGCTGAGTGTGTTATGGGTATGGAAATTCTTTGGGTCTGCATGGAGCCATTGATGAATTAGGAGCAGTCAGAGGAGGCTTTCGAAAGAACAGGACCTCTGCTGCAAGATCAGAAAGAGGCCTCACTAGATTCTTACAAAAAGAACATAATGAGGCCGGGATGGTGGCTCACATCTGTAATCCCAGCACTTTGGGAGGCTGAGGCTGGTGGATCACGGGTCAGGAGATCGAGACCATCCTGGCTAACACGGTGAAACCCCATCTCTACTAAAAATACAAAAAGAAATTAGCTGGGCGTGCTGGCGGGCACCTGTAGTACCAGCTACTCCAGAGACTGAGGCAAGAGAATGGCGTGAACCGGGGAGGCGGAGCTTGCAACCAGCGGAGATGGAGCCACTGCACTCCAGCCTGGGAGACAGAGTGAGACTCCATCTCAAAGAAAAAAAAAAAAAAAAAGAAAGATAAAAAACATACTGAAATGAGATGTGACCTCACACTTTAATCTTGATTTCCAAAGGGAGCTCATCTCCCCAAGTCCTTCTCCCTGTCTCTGTGAAGTCCTCTGCACAATGACCACCAGCAGCTGACAAAGATGAACAATGCCTGAATGCTTCATCTAGTGTGCTCCTAAGGGATGCAAAAGGAATAGAGGAAGGGGCTGAGGACTGGAGATTGATTTTGACATTGAAATGTGATAGCTGCTATGGGATACATGTGTCCGGCCCTGGGGATAGCCCTCCTATGCAGAGCACCTTGTTTTAACTCACATATGTTTTTCTGTGCTCTCTCAAACTGGTTCTGTAGTTGAGGCTTTTTTTTTTTTTTTTTAATTGTTTTTTTCCCAGACAGAGTCTCGCTCTGTCTCCCAGGCACAAACTGCCAGGACAGAGGAGGAAGCAAAACTTTTGTGTCCTCATTCCCATTCTTTGGCAAAAAGAGCAGAATTTCTAGAAGGGGAATCAGTTTTTTTTGCCAGGCCCTGGTCTTCAGCTAATGTCTGTTCCATTGGGTTACAGTAGAATCATACGGGAAATCATTCACGGGGCCTTGCTCATCTGACTGCTCCGGGAAGGTGAAGTTCCAGGGGTCATCCTCAGACAGACCCATCACGCTGGGTCCGGGAGGGCTTCAGTCTCCTCTGCTGCTTGTGTACAGGATCCAGAGCTCCTGCCAATATAGTGACAAGTCCTGGTCACCTGCCTCAGCCTCCCTTCTCTCATGGTGTGTGATGCTTTGGGGTGTCCATGTTCTTTCCTGCTAGAGACCTTTGTCAGGGTCCCCTCTTCTATCAAATGCTTCTAATAACATCCAACTGGAAAATGGAAAGATCAGAGTCTGTCTCCATCCTTTATATCCTCAGGCTCCTTCACTCACTTGGAATTGCATCGGCTCCTGGGAGGCCAGCTGTGCAGATTCAAGGAGCACTGTGCAGGGAGCATTCCTGTGTGCTGGCGGATTCCTAGTGCCCCACCCCAGGACAAGGCCCATCGGTTCAAATAAAAACAATTTTCAAGAGATTTTCTGGAATTATGAAGACCTGATAAAGATTACATGCTGTCATCAGAGAGTTTCTTGCAGAAAAAGAAGGACCCATTTTTCAGTCAACAAGCTACACAAACCAATAAAAGTGTTCAATGAATGTTTGTGGAGTGCTTCATCATTTACTTTGCATGCATGGATACTAGACTTGCTCCAGCTGCAGTCTCCTCGCCTTCCCTGTGTTCCATACAAGAGCCTTGTCTTGGCCAGAACAATAAGGCAGGGACCTGACCCCTGTCCACACCTCCTCTGCCCTGGGCTGGGTGCCCAGCGTTCCTGCAGGCAGCATCTCATGCATCATTAGAACGACCCTGGATTGATTTCCTGGGGCTTCTATTGCGAAACATCACAAGAGTGTGCCTGAAACAACGGAAAGCTCTTGTCTCACAGTTCTGGGGGTTGGAATTCCAAGATCAAGGTGTCAGCAGGGTTGGTTCCCTCTGAGGGCTACGAGTGAAAATTGGTTCCGGGGCTTTCTCCTGGCTTCTCACGGCTTTCTGGAAATCTTTTGTCATTTTTTGACTTGTGGACTCATCTCTTTGATCTCTCCCTTCGTCTTCACATCGTGTTCTCCCTGTATGGGTGTCTGTGTCCAGAGTCCCCATTTTTAGAAGGTCACCATCTATATTGAATTAGAGACCTACTCTGTTTCACCATAATCTCATTTTAACTAATTACATCTGCAATGCACTTGTTTCCAAATAATTCACAGTCTGAGGTCCTGGGGGACTTCAACATATGAATAGGATTTCAACATGTGAATTTTGGGGGAAAATAATTCAGCCTCAACAAACTTTATGCAGCAGACTTTGCTATCTACACTTTAAAGAGGATGACAATGTCGTGAGAAAATTAATAATTTACTATGGCCACCTAGCTCAGAAGTCTGAATTCAAAACCGAAACTTTGTCTAGTAAACGTTGCTACTTCTGAACAGAGAGCAACCAGACTCCCTGATGTTGATGTTCAAGTCAGCTTTGAGGGTTTGCTGTGGACACAGGCTCACAGGAGCCTGGGGTGAGTAAGTTCTGATGTCTGTGGCCCGCCCTTCTCCCTCGGGCTTGTCTCTCATTCATGTGAACACACTCATTTATTAGCTGTCTTTGCTCCAATAAAGACAAAGCTAAAATGTGTATCCCAGATAGCTGATTTCAGGGGCTTTTCGTTTTCTGCCAAATTCAATTCTGGTGAAATCTCTCCTGCATTTTCTTAGCAGGGAGGTAAGGGGCCCACTTAGATGCTTTTTGTGGGCTGCATTTTTAAATGAATGCAGTTGGTTATTTTGATTAAATGCATATTGAAATCCACTTGTAACTAGTCAACCAAGACAATGAAAGGGCCTCAATGCACCATTAAGATTGTTTTCTAAATTTTTTCAAGTTAAACAATTCAATAGGATATTATTATGCTCTGATATCGTCTAGAAATGGGGACTGAACCCCAGGACTAGTGACATGTGCTGGCCCATGGGTGACAGCCCTGTCCAATGTAGGAGGTCTGGGCCAAAAGTCCTGCTTTTTCTAAGATGGGAATAACTGCTGGAAGAGATTTCAGGGCTATGCTTGACGTGTATCAGGTGCTTAGTGAATTATAAATGGAATCATCAACATGGTTTTGCACAATTCAAAGCAGTTCTGGAGCTGGGGCTGAGGCTTCTCCATCAACTCAGCAACAGATGTGAAGTGTCCACATTCTCGAATGTCTGCTCATTTCTGTGGATTCTCAAAGCGATCCTTTTCCTTGAGATCATGTTATTTGGATGCTGTAACAGACATTCCTGGGTGGCACACACAAATCCCCACGTGCCCTGATTGATTCTGGGCTGTGACGTTATGTCAGCTCTAGGGTGGAGAGTGAAAATTGTCCAGTGTTCACTCAGTTGATGAGCGTATCCACATATCCACCGTCAACTAGGTGCGGAAATCACAGACATCAAAGGCCTTGCTCACAGTCTGGAGTGGGAGACAGACAGACAAGTGAGTGCAACCCAGCTTGAGGACCTCCCTGAGAACTACAGTCCACGGAGGAACATCATGCCCAAATAGGAGAGAGGGAAGGTCAGAGAGGAGTTCCTGGGAGAGAACCCTGGAATTGAGAGCTGGAGAAAAGAAAGGGTTAAGCAGGAGAAGGATGCCCAGAGGGCATTGTAAGCACAAAGAATGAGCTATAAAGTCTTGAGGAGTGAGCACAGAGGGTGCTGTGTTTAGAGAACCACAATGAGCTCCATATGGATAGAGTATATACAAGACAGCAAAGGAGAAGTTTACAAAGCTTTTACAGTCCTGACAGAGAAAATAAAACAAAATGTCTTCAAGCTCAGGGGCTCATATTTACCTACCCGCAGTCATAAAATCTCATCTTTTCTTGGGGACAACCAGGACGTATGACCAGAGTAGTTAGGCACTTTGGCTTCCAGAAAGATGGAGATTTGTGCCAGAATGATCTCTGGGCTCCCCATCTTCCCTCGAAGGGCTCTTCTTTGTAAATCAGAAAGTGCTCTATGCAGGAAGATGGAAGAATGAGTTACTATTCCTGAAGACTAGTAAAAATATATATCTAATTTTAGAATTTAAAGTTTTTTACCTTGAGAGTTACCCGATCAGACAACCCATCCAACACATGATTAGCAGTCATTTTTTGCCTTTGCAATCCAATGTCACCAAAGGCATTGACTATCTGTCACATGCTAAGCAGTTCCAGAGCTGCCCTGGGGTCCCTGGGTTTTCTGATCCACATTTGATTACCTAGCCATCACATCTAGATTAACCCAACCCCTTTAGGCTGATCACGCTCCCTAATAGCTATTTATTTAAGCTTCCTTATACTTTTTCAGCATTGTATATTTCTTAGTATGTCAATTCAAGTGAGAGATATCTTCTCGGAAATCATATAAGCTTCAGGAGGTTTGTATACTACTCTCTGCAGTACTTGAGGCCATGCTTGTCTGGGACCTCAAGGGTGCCCCAAAATGAATAAATGAATGAAGTACTCCTGGTATGTTGAGCTTCCTTCTTCAAAACTCTAGAATCTTGCCTGTTTAAAACTAATGAGAGCTTTTATTTATAAAGCAAACGAATGTAGGACACTCTGCTTTAACACTTGACTGATATTATTTTACTTAATGTTTATGAGTATCCAGGCAGGTAGCTTTGTGGTTAACGGCATAACCTCTAGAGTCACAGCGATTGGCTCGAATTCCTGCTCTGCTATTTGATAGCTGCGTGTCCTTGGATTAGAAATCAGAAGTGTTTTCTTGCATTGACACGAGACAAAAAGTGCTTCCTAAAAGGCCACAGTTGTTGCTCTTTAGGAGAATGCAAAACTGATCTATTCTGTTAGACATGCCAGCAATTATTTGAAGAGACCTCTTGTGTTCCCCAAATATTCCAAAGCTAAGGTCCTTTATATTTTCCTCACACAGCATAGTTTTGTAATCTTTTTCTAACCTCTGTCAGGGCCTCAGGTGTCTATACTCTCCTGATCAGAGGCAGGCTGTCTGTTTCCCCGCTGTGTTATTATGTGCCTGGAGACTAGACGTTATGCCTTCCTATCTCTGCATGATATTGGAGTTATCGGAACTCAGGAGTCTGATTCTCCGACTCAGTTACCTATAAGTGTGTCAATGCTACTCAAATAACTGAAGCGTTCTGGGTATCATTTCCTCAACTGTAAAAGGAGAAACTGAGGCTGCAGTTCTGAGGTGCAGAGGCTGAGATGCTAGGGTTGCTCACAACCCCATTCCAGGCGGTCCATTTCCTAGGCCACTTGTAGCGAGGCAGTTGACTTCTTCAAGGTCACCAGGGCTTGCGGTGTTCTACTATAAGGACTACATCTCTGTAGCAGGTGGATGGACACATTCAGCTTCCATTACATGCTGCTGGGCCTATGCTCCACTCTGGACTGCACTCTGGAAACTCCAGGAGGCTTGAATCTTTAAGAAAGCCCACAGTGAGTACCTTCTACATGGCCCTGCGTGGGAGGCAACTGGTGTTGACGTGGAACTTTGAAACCCACCCCTCCTTCGTGGGGAGACAGGCACACTGGAAACCTCTTGGATGTTGGGGTTAGGCAAACCCCAAGCTAATTATGTGAACCTGGGGAAATTACCTAGCCTCTCTGAGCCTGAGAATTAAGTGCTGAATACTTGTTTGTTGAGTGAAGAAATGGCACTGGATTGGTGCCCATGGAGATATCAGGGTGCAGCCTAATGATTCCAGGTACAGGGCAGGTGAACAGCAAGCTGTGAAAGTTGGGAATCACAGAATATTGCAAGAAATCATGTTCAGAAGGTCAGGACTGGAGCTTTTGGAATTTCAAATACCAAAATAAAGGATTCTGGCTCTTTTTCTGTAATTCAAAGTTCACAAAAGTATGCTTATTATAACACAAGATCAAAGAAATATTGATAGAACGATGTCAACAAGTTTATAGGAGCAGTTGAAAAACACTGGGTTAAATAACGTCTAATTGTTTGCTTTACTGCATAGTTGCTTAGCATCATCCTACATCTTTAAATATGCATGTTGTAATCTCTAAAGCAAGGAGATATGTTTTGCAACCATCCCAAACCGATTTGACCACTAATTTTTTTTTTTTTTTTTTTTTTCAGAGAGAATATCCTGGGGCTGGCAACAGGGAACCAATGTTATTTAATGGAAAGACTTTCAAGAACTTTGAGCAAGAGGATGTTTAGCGAAGATATGCTTTCCTGGAAACAATATCTATTGACTCTCCCTCTGTTCTTTAAAACCACAGAGAACTAGCTCACCCTCTTCTCTACTGGGTGATCCGTTAGGTCCGTGAAGACTGCTATTGTCTCTAGCTTCCGTTTTTTTCATCCATGCTAAATGTCTCCAGATCTATAAGCTGTCTCTCAAATGTTAGCCTGGTTACATTTCCCTTACCATCTGGTGGTCAGAGCTGGATTTGAATTCTAGGTGCATTTTGGCATAAGCAAGAAAGAATGGACCCAATTTTCTTACATATAAAGTGAGCTGGGCAGGTGGGGTTGGTTTCCTTTTCCTTTAGTCTTAATTATGTCACTTAATTATAAAAACCTTACCTGTCTTCCAAACACGGTCAGTCATGAAATCTGGACCTTTTTTCCTAGGACAGAAAAAGTACACTGATTTCTTTTCTTGAAAGCTTAACAGCCTGGAATATTTTAGGCACAAGGACATGAAGGGCTGGGGGAGGAAGGCAAATGAGTTTTGTGCTTTATACCAAAGCCAGGCTTTTTCTGGTTTTACTAATGGAAGGTGATTACAGAACATTTTAATGTCAGAAAGGTTTGAAAGCCATTATGCTTCTCCGCAGATCTTAAAACTCTCCTACTTAACAACTAGTGCCTTGGAAAAGCCAGTGTGCATGTTCTCTCTCTCTCTCATACACACACACGTACACACACACACTCTGAATATAAAACTAAGAAGCTGATTCTGCTATTATTTGTCATGCCTACAACAACCCCTCTGTGTTGTCGGAGGCACCGAGCACGTGGTGCGTTCTTTAGCAGTACTTAGACACGCTGACATAAAATACAAAGATGATCCAATTACACTTGCTGCAACTGCATCTCATTCTGCTAATGCTTACAAATTAAGGGTGTCTGTCACTGCCTACATGAGCCTGTACAGACAGCATCTCCAATCTCATGAATTTTCGAGTATGCTCCACAGAAATGCAGAAACCAATTCAACGGCAAGGAGTTGACACACAGCTCATAATCCCTGTCTAGTCAGTATGAAAATCTGTCTGTGCAAGGAATGCAAAACGTAGTCACCCGTGGAGTCATGGGATATCAGCAGTGTTATTTTACCAGATCAGAGGTAGTGCTTTACTGACATGAAGTACTTAAAGCGGAATTGCTTTTCTGGGTTGAAACATGGGTATGTGCTCAGCTAATTTCAATCAGCACCGTTTAGTTGTTGTGCTTTGCTTTTCGAAACTTTCTGAAGCCAATTACCTTCTCAATTGCTTCCATGATCTCTCTCTCAACAGGCAGGCTTCAGAGAGTCATGGGTTCTGATTTTGGAGACAGGAGTTGGGAGCAGCGTTATAGCTTGTCCGTGAGCTCAGGACCCTGAATTACTCGACTTGTACGCCCAGCGTGGGGGCCTCCTCCACCTGCTTGAGTACCGGCTCCTGAGTCCTTCATCGGTTGACTGTCTGGGTTGGAAATGTTTCAGTGATCTGAAAACATCCATTCAATCTTATCTAATACATCCTTTCTTCTTTGGGCTAAATGTTAACAGATCCTTCGTTCATTCTTCAAATACTGCCCAGTTCCCAGGGCTTTCTTCTGCACAAATGAGTCAAAAGCTCTGCTGCATCCAACAGTGAGAGAGCGGATGTGTTGTCCTCATTCAGAACACCCAGACTCTCTTACTGTGGCTTAAGGGGCTATAGCCTTCTGACCCACCCTTCATATCGTAAACTCATGCAGACTATGAAGCCAGCTAATGCTAACCATCCTTCCCAGTTGTTTTTAAGGCAATTTCTATTAAACCTATTTGCTCCACCTTTAGGCAGTTGCCTTCTGAATTCAGGTTCATACCATTACATTTCCTCCTGCTTCAATGTTATTTTCAGCCTGTCTTTCAGGCCTGTCCAGACTTTTGTGGATGCGATTACTGAGTTTCCCTGCACTCAAGGTTCCTCCCACAGATGAGTCATGCCCAAATTTGACAAGTGTGCTTTCTACATCTTCCACTACAATTTCTGAGAAACGAACAGGCTTCTACTGACATTAGTGAGTGGCATAAGCCTGAATGAAATAGATTATGACTCTTGACTAGCTGAATATGCAATAAAAGCATAGAACACAAAATGCTTTTCCAACATAGATGCTAGAAATGAGACTAAAGCTAAAATTTCCAGCCCTACACCCCCATGTGGCCTCCAGAACTCTACATTTAGTTGCCCAGATATCAGCACACATGGCTGTGATGGAGCCAGGAGGTGGGTACTTCAGTCTGCCCACTTTTTATCTTGTGTCCCACTATTTAACTTGTTTTGGGCAAGTCAGTTTTCTTGAGCCTACCTTTCCTCCTCTATGATGTGTGGGTAATAATACCAGTCTGACTTACCTGAAAGTTGTGAGACTGAAAAGCATCATCTGTATGTCAACCCTGAAGATAAATGTATGTCAGAAACTATTATAAAGAGATCATCATTAGTTTCCTTTCATCTCATGATGTAGAAACATTTAGATGTTGGGATCTTTCCACATACTTGTCTAATAAAATTTCTGGCCCTTCCTTCCTTCCTTCCTTCCTTCCTTCCTTCCTTCCTTCCTTCCTTCCTTCCTTCCTTCCCTCCTTCCTTCCTCCCTTTCTCTTTCTTTCTTTCTTTCTCTCTTTTCTTTCTTTCTTTCTTTCTTTCTTTCTTTCTTTCTTTCTTTCTTTCTTTCTTTCTTTCTTTCTTTCTTTCTTTCTTTCCTTCTTTCTTTTTCTTTCTTTCTCTCTGTCTCTCTCTGTCTTTCTTTCTTTCCTTCCTTCCTCCCTCCCTCCCTCCCTCTCTCTCTCTCTCTCTCCCTTCCTTCCTTCCTTCCTTCCTTCCTTCCTTCCTTCCTTCCTTCCTTCCTTCCTTCCTTCCTTCCTTCCCTCCTTCCTTCTTTCCTTTTAGATGGAGTCTCGCTCTTGAAGCCCAGGTTTGAGTGCAATGGCACCATCTGGGCTCATTGCAACCTCTGCCTCCTGGGTTCAAGCAGTTCTCCTGCCTCAGTCTCCTGAGTATCTGGGATTACAGGCACCCGTCACCATGCCTGGCTAATTTTTAAAATATTTTTAGTAGAGACAGGGTTTCACCATGTTGACCAAGCTAGTCTCAAACTCCTGACATCTGGTGATCTACCTGCCTTGGCCTCTCACTAAGTGCTGGGATTACAGGCATGGGCGACAGTGCTTGGCCTGGTTTTTCTATTTGTTTATTTTTGTGTTGGTTTTTCTATTTTTGGTGTTTCTGGATCATGGACTTTGAAAAACTTCTTGGCTTAGCAAATTAGTGTCTTTAGATTTCTGCTGTAGGCAATGAGCCAATTGGCCAGAAAATATCCAATTATTCCCTGCAGGTTCAAGGTGGATGGGGACTTCCACTGTTGTTTAGAGAAACCACTGAGTGGGTAAAATCCCAAACAGCAAAATCAAATGGGGATTCTGTACACTCGGGAGTGTCAACTCTGGACAAATTAGGTTGCACTTGATTGTAAGAAGCCAAGTGTTATTAAAATAGAATATAAATATTGACAGAAATGGACTGCTTCTAATCCCCACTGCCATTGGCCAGGGAGGCCTCTCTTCAGGTTTTCTGAATAGAACAAAATAAGAAGCCCATATTACCGCGGGAACGGCACTGTGATTAGGAGTCTTTCATGAGCTTCCATGAATGTCTAGGGCTTGGAAACTTTGTTTTCAAAATAAGGCTGTTGGATTAGATGATTTTCCCAACCCCTAACCCTCTGTGTTAATGAATGGGACTGACTCTATAATCATGTTCCTTGGACATTTCTGTGGAAACACTGAGCCATCATCAGGGAGGCCTTCATTCCGATGAAACAAAGCCAGTTGTGTCCATATGAGAACATTGGCCAGGGTGGAGAGATGGAGGCTGTGTTCAGGCCAGTCCACGCTGGGTCACCCATGTGGCCTGCTGCTTAGCAATTCCTAACCACCATCTTCCCTTCTCAGCCTCTTTTTTCATGCTAAGAGGCATAAATGAAATGATGATGCTAAAATTTGAGCTCTTTTCGTGGAATTCTTGTGATACAGATATGTGCTGCATGTTCGTTATCTCGTTGGTCTTCACCATGATAACTAGGGGGTAAGAATTATCAGCAGTTCACAGGTTAGGGACTTGAGACTGACAGTTTGGCTTCCCTGTTCCAGGTGGCAAAGCCTATGGGGTATTCACCTACCTGCTGCATGAAGGCAACATGGAGGGACTGGGGTGGATTATCTGCAAAGATGGCCAAAATTCTCTCATCCTTACAGGTATATACAAGGTAAGAACACCTTTGAGCAGTGGAATGTGATGAAAATGCTGCCCAGCCAATTCTAGACAGGGCCTTAAGAGGTCTAGATGCTTCCACATTTGCTTTCTTGGGAGCTCTCTGATCAGAAGAGTCAATCCTGGTGAGTTTAATGTGAGCCTCAGAATCCTACTCAACACAAAGTTCCAGAGAGAAGAGATTAGCAATGCCAATACCTTAGAGATGGTACTGGGTGTGGAATCCGTCCTCCCTTGACTAGAGAACAGAAGTGGCAGTGTCTGCATCTGGTATTAGCATTCTTTATTTAGTTCAACAAAGTCACATGGAGACAATATGTTACATCCTGACTTTAAACATTAGTTCAGAGAAGAAAAGATGCTGAGATCCCTTCCTCACTTATCCATGACTACATAACAAACCACTACCAAACTTTGTGTCCTAACAACAATGACTTATTATTTTGCACAGCCTTGTGGATAATGAGCTTAGGGTGCCGGTGGGGGAGACTGGTGGTTCTCACATGATAACTCCCTTGACCAGGTGATCTCTAAGTTCCTTTCCAATTTTAATGTTTTCTGTTCTGATTTATCTTTTGGTATTGTGCAGGTATCAGGAGAAAAAAAAATGCCACTGTCTCTCTTTAATTCCTTTATCATTAGGTCATACCCTTTCCCAACTCCCAATCCAGTTTTCTTACGGCAATACCTTGGTTTTTGCTTTGTGAAGATGCCAGAGTCAGTCAAAACTAAGCTCACCGTCCTTGCTAATATTCTACCCCAGAGGAGAACTAAAGCTCAGCTATTCACCCCTACAGAAAGCCTGAATTTTGTAAATGTTCTGCTTAGAATGAGGAAGAAAGGTGAAGAAGGAGGAGGATGAAGGGAGGAATGAGAGAGAGGTAAAGCCAACGAGCAGAGCAGACCTACATTTGCAGCATCTCCAAGTTTCTGCAACAGCTTTATGTTGTTGTTATGTTTTGTTTTAAAAAAAGTAAATACCATTTTTTTCTTTACTGTTATATTCTTTTCATAAGAGCTCAGCTAAAGACAGATAATGCTGGAGTCAGCTTTTTCTAAGAATTAATCTCTTCAAACTGGCCATAGAGATTTGGTAGAAGTCATGGGTTTTAATTGAATTTCTCCTAACGGTCTCCAAGGGATGGAACATGACTGATACAGGCTGACTTTCCCTCTCCCCTTGGTGAAGCTGTATTGCCTCCCACAGAACAGACCGTTCTTTATGTTCTAACCGGGCTTTTCATAACTCCACTGGAGAGCTGTGCAAACCCTAGACTTGGCAAAGGCTTTTTTGTTTTCTGAAGCCAGACCAATTCTGGACTCAGTTCCTGCTTTCTAGGAAGAAATAGCACATGCATCCAGCCTCTTCCCTGATGAAAAAATACCTCACTCCTTTTTAGACAACTTCTCGTATTGATAATTTTATAGAAATACACTGTATGAGTGAAAGTCAGCATTTCCATTACACAGCAGCCTGCTAGAGCTGCTTCCAAGGGGCAGAGAGTCCTGTTGGCTGTTTGTCCGAGGTGATCTTCCTCTCTTAATCTGTCAGTCTAGACCTTGACAATGTTCCCCAAATACCGGCTCAAGCCCTTCCTTCTCCCAATAACTTTTCCATGGTCTCTGGACCTCCTTAGTCTGCAGTGCCACTCCTCCTGAGTTCCTGCACCACCTGCCTTCGACACCTAGTCTGTGTTGTAAGTATGAGTTTTCTTGTGGCTTCTTTTTCTCAAGGCAGGCTGGGTGTGGGGAGCTGTCTCTGCAGCATCTTTTGAATATAGATGCCATTTCTCACTTTTCTTTTCTCTGTACCCGCTGTAGTCCATTACAAATACTGGGCAATTGATCAATTCATGCTAAAAAGGATGACGATCAAGGTAGGAACAAGCTGCGTAGATGAGGGAAGAGGTGCCACCCACACTGGGCACCACAGTCACTTTCCCGCTGTGGATCTACGTTTCCATCTTGTTTTTTTTTTTTTTCCTTGTACTTATTTATTTATTGGTCAGATGACTTGATCTTTTTGGGCTGCATGACTCTGTCCTCTCATAGGGTTCAGCCTTGGAAACAGGATGATGTCATTAGAGTCCATCAGCCCACAGCCCTCTTTGGGTGGCGCTCTTTTTGGGGGGCTCTGCTCTCACGTGCTGCCTGTGCTGTGGACACATGGACACTGCCCACTTGCACAGATAGTGTGTCTTTCTGCAACCTCCCTGTTTACATGCTTCCCCAAGACTGGATTCTGGGGCGGGGATGAGCCACGCCCCCCAACTGGCTCTGACCTCCCCTGCGCCAGCTCTGCATGCCAGAAAGTCGCGGTTCTGCTGCCAGATGTTTCTTTCTTCCTTTCTTTAGGTTGCTGCATGGCATACTAAAAATTATGGCTATAGGATACGTGCAACTGTTCAGTGACAAAGACCTGTGCAGCATCGACAGTACCGCCTAATGAGGTCTCACCATAACTAAGTATCACAACCAGTTTACAGACCAGAAAACTGAGACACAGGAAGGGTTGGTGACTTGAGCAAGGTGCATCAGCTGGTAAGTGCAGAGCTGCAAATTTGCCTGGCTCCCAAGCTCACATGGTTGCTAAGACATATGTCAAGTCTTTTCCCATTGCATTTTTAAACCCCTGGGAAACATAAGACACTATCTCAGATCTGGGTCGGAGAAAGGCGTGGAAGTTCAAGATGTGTACTCGGCTCTTCCAAAAACAACCCGAGAGCTCAATTCTCTTCTTTCCCCATGCAGCTGCTTCCCAGCACAACTGTCCATCTGTGTTCTATTGTTACATGTTTATTTCTTCCTTGTGAGCTTCTACGGTTCCTGCCTTTTATGGGATGTTCTTACTCTGGAAATACAGAATGGATTTACAGGGCTGGCAGAAGTGTGCTGTTGGTCATTTTCCCAGTGTTGTCATTATGAGGTGCATGGGACCAGCCAACAATTGGATTTTATGATCAATTACTACCAGGATGAATTGCTAATAGACATGTTATTAGAAACCAAAGGGAGATATTTCATAGCAACTGTTTCTTGTCTTTGCTTTTCTCCTTTTTTGAACTTGACATAGGCCACCTGAGAGTTGGCTTAGGCCAATGTGCTTAGGGCGTCTGTTGTGTACAAAGTGCTTTCTCTGGAGTCTCCCTCTAAGGGTCAGGAGTCAGCAGTGACCACTGGAGGATGCTAGACACTGGATGGTAGATCATGTATACTGCATCTCACCACCGCAGGCACAACACGGGCTTAACAGATACAGTTGGTTCAAATTCTGCATCTACTCTTTACAGACTTTGTGGTGCTAGGCAAGTCTCCTACTTTTCTAAATTCTCAGTTTTCACATCTCTACAATCTCAAACATTTTGTTGAGAAGATTAAACCAGACAGCCTGGTTTCTGCGAGGCAGAAACCAAAGAAAGAAACCCTGGTGTCTGCTGCTCAAAGTGATCAAAATGGGGGTGTAGCAAGCCCCTGCTTTACACAGTGACAGGGAGCACAGCAATCCCCAGAGCATGTTGTGGTCAGCCAGCAGTGGGCAGGTGAAAAGCAGGAAAGGGGAACAGGAGTTCACGTGTTAGCAGCCAGCATTTGGGAAGCCTGGCTGGAAGAGATGGAGTCCCAGAGAGGGGATGGCCATTTAGGAATAGGAGCCTGAGATGAAGCAAAGGGGGATCAGCTTTTTCAACAACAAGAGTCCTGATGAGATGAGGGGCTTAGTCATGGAATAGGTTGGAGCTGCCCAGACGGCTGCATAGAAAACTCTCTCAACACCTAGGCACATGGCCTATCCCAAAGACTGTAGATTCTCTCTCATTGTTGGGGAAATTCCTTTTGCTGTCCTTGCAGGTGGATAACAATGAAAGCAGCTGTATTAGTTCATTCTCACACTGCTAATAAAGACATACTTGAGACTGGGTAATTTATAAATGAAAAAGGTTTGATTGACTCACAGTTCAGCATGGCTGGGGAGGTCTCAGGAAACTTACGGTCATGGTGGACTGCTGGACATGGTGGACATGGTGCACATGGCAGCTGGGAGAAGAAGAATGAGAGCTGAGCAAAGCGGGAAACCCCTTATAAAACCATCATATCTTTGAGAACTTATCACAAGAACAGGACAGTGGAAACCGCCCCCATGATTCAATTATCTCCACCTGGTCCCTCCTGCCATGTGTGGGGATTGTAGGAACTACAATTCAAGATGAGATCTGGGTGGGAACACAGCCAAACCATATTAGCATCCATCTCTTGAGAACTTGGTCTAGCCAGACAGGAGGCTGAGCATTCTGCTTGTGTTTCTGTTTTCTGGAATTAACAATCCAGGGCAACCATTATATCGCTGCCTCATTTTGTGGATGAAAAAAACTAAGGTTCAGAGAGGCTACATAAATTACTCAGGCTCCATGAAGGTCAGATCCACACACCCATCCTGGGGACCATTCCACGGCACAAACCCTCACTGGTGTCCCTGCAGCTAACTCAGGAAGCATCGTCGTTCTGGGTTCTAGAGGAAATGTGCTGGAGAGGGTGCCACCTTCCCTCCCCCAGTACCTGGAATGATAGTTCCTATAGCTTCTTCTTCCTTGTTCTTCAGTAAAAACCCCTCCAGAGATGTTAACGTAGGGGCTGAGAGTGAGTCAGACACATCCTACCATGGTCCCCCTTGACCTTGACAGCTCTGTCTCTTTTCCCTGCCTCCTATTGAATCAGGTGAGAGTTCAGTTGTTCTTGTTGTCTTTGAACAAACTTTATTTTTAGAGAAGTCTTAGGTTCACAGTGGAATTGAGTGGAAAGTATAGGGAGTTCCCATAGGCCCATTGTTCCCAAACACGCACAGCCTCCCTTATTATCAAAGTCCCCCACTACAGTGGTACATTTGTTGCAACTGATGAGCCTACACTGACACATCACCAAAAGTCCCTAGTTTACATTAGGATTCACTCTTAGTGTTCTATATTCTGTGAATTTGGACAAATGTACAGTGATGTATATCCATCATTATAGTGTCATACAGAGTAGTTTCACTGCCCTGAAAATGCTTTTGCTCTGCCTATTTATTTTTTCTCCCCCAAACCCTGGGCAACCAATCACATTTATTATCTCCATAGTTGTGCCTTTTCTAGAATATCATACAATTGGGATCAGTCAGTATGTAGCCTTTTCAGAACGGCATCTTTACTGAGTAATATGCATTTAAGTTTCCTCTGTGTCTTTTCATGGCTTGATAGTTCGCTTTTTTTTTTCTTTAGTGCTGAACAATATTCCTTTTTCTGGATATGCCCTAAATTATTTGTTTATTTATCTACCGAAAGACATTTTGGTTGCTTCTAAGTTTTGGCTATCATGAATAAATCTGCTGTCAACATCTGTGTGCAGGTTACTAAGTGGACATAAATTTTCAACTCTTATGTGTAAATAGCAAAGCGCGTGATTGCTTTGCTGGATCATATGGGAAGAGTACATTTAGTTTTGTAAGGAACTGCTGAACTGGCTTTCAAAATGGCTGTACTTTTTGCATTTCCACCAGCAATAAATGAAAGTTCCTGTTGCTCCACATCCTCACCAGAATCTGGTGGTGTTAGTGTTTTGTGTACTCATAGTGTAGTGCATAGTGGTATCCCACTGTGGTTTTAATTTGCATCTTCCTGATGACATATGATGTTGAGCAACTTTTTGTATACACACTTTCCATCTGTTATATTTTCCTTGGTAAGATGTCTCTTAAGGTCTTTTCAGTTTGTTCATGTTTTATTGTTTAGTTTTAAGAGTTTTTTGTATGTTTTGGATGACAGCTCTTTGTAAGACATGGCTTGTGCAAATGTTTTTTCTGTCTTTGGTTTGTCTTCTCATGGTCTTGACAGTGCCTTTTATGAACATTTTTAATTTAAATAAAATTCAGCTTATTGACCAGGCCCAGTGGCTCACACCTGTAATCCTAGCACTTTGGGAGGCTGAGGCAGGTGGATCACCTGAGACCAGGTGATCAGGTTAACATGGTGAAACCCTGTCTCTATTAAAAATACAAAAAAATAGCCAGGTGTGGTGGTGGGCACCTGTAGTCCCAGCTACTCTGGAGGCTACAGCAGGAGAATCGTTTGAACCCAGGAGGTGTAGGCTGTAGTAAGCCAAAATCGTGCCACTGCACTTTAGCCTGGGCTGCAGAGTAAAACTCTGTCAAAAAAAAAAAAAAAAAAAAAAAAAAAAAAAAAAAAAAAGTTCAGCTTATAAATTATTTCTTTCATGAATTATGCCTTTGGTGTTGTATTTAAAAATTTACTGCTATACCTAAAGTTAGCTAAGTTTTCTCCTATGTTATCTTTTAGGACTTTTATATTTTTGTGCTTTACATCTAGGTTTATGGTCCATTCTGAGTCAGTTTTCTAGAAGGGTATCAGGTCTGTGTCTAGATTCAGTTTTGGCTTTAGGATGTCCAATTGTTCCAGTACTGTTTTTTGAAAATACTGTCTTTGCACCATTGTTTTGCCTTTGCTCCTCTGTCAAAGATTAGTTGACTATATTTATATTAGTCTATTTCTTGGTTCTGTATTCTGTTCAGTTGATCTATTTGTCTTTTTTCCACCAATGCTACACTATTTTGATTGTTGATTGTAGCTTTAGTCTTGAAGTTGATAGTGGCAGTTCTCAGATTTTGCATATCGAGGTGGCTATTCTGGGTCTTTTTTCTCTCCATATAAACTTTAGAATCATTTTGTCAATATCAAAAAATATGTCGATATCACTGGGATTTTGAATGGGATTTTATTGAATCTATAGATAAAGTTGGAAAGAAATTAAAGCTTGAAAATATCAAATCTTTCTATTCCTGAACTTGGAATATCTCTTTGTTAATTTAATTCTTTAATTTATTTGGTTTGAGTTTTAGTTTTTTCATATAAATTGTTATAGACTGAATGTTTGTGCCACTCCTCCCCTCAAAATTTATATGTTGAAAGATCCCCACTATGATGGTGTTGGGAGGTGAATCCTTCAGCAGGCGATTGGGTCATGAGGGCAAAGCCCTCAAAAATAGGACTAAGGTCTTCATAAAAGAAACTCTTTAAGAGCTCTCTTTCCCCTTCCATCATGTGAGAATACAGAAAGAAGCAGGCACTCATGAGATGGCAAATCTGCCAGCATTTTGATCTCGGACTTCACAGCCTCCAAAATTATGAGAAATAATTTGTTGTCGTTTATAAGCCACTTATTTTATGGTATTCTGTTATAGCAGCCTAAGCTGCCTAAGATATAGATATTGTACATATTTTGTTAGGTTTATACCTAAGCATTTTATATTTCACTTATTCATCATTGGTATATAGGAGAGTTATTGACTTTTGTATATTAACCTTGCAGCCTGCAACCTTGCTATAATTGCTTATTAGTTCCAGGAATTGCTTTGTTTAATCTTTCAGATTTTCTACAAAGACAATCATGTAATCTGCAAACAAAGACCGTTTCATTTCTTCCTTCCAAATATGTATATCTTTTTCTTTTCTTTTCTTACCTTATTGAATTAGTTAGGACTTCCAAAACAGTGTTGGAAAGCAGTGGAGAAGAAATATCCTTGCCTTCTTCCTGATTTTAGTGGAGAAGCTTCTTGGTTTTCACCATTAAGTATGATGTTAGGTATAGGTTTTTTTGTAGATGCTAGAATTCAGTTTGTACCTCTTCCATGCTAGCTCCCTCTTATCAATCTTGTTCCTTTTTAGAAATGTATCTAAGTTTTTCTACTGTTCTAGTCCTCCTCTAGCATTTCATCCACCTGGGCTCACTCCCAGGTTTTCCCTATGTCATTAGTACAATGTAGCTTCAGTGTTCACCAAATGGAGCTATTTAGCACTCAAGCCTTGCTGGCTCTGCTGTCACTGAATTGATGAGCCTGAGTTCTGTTCTGAGCCACACTGTGAAGGATGAGACTGTGTTCCATCCAGCCCATGCACAGTGTACTTACTGGTGATGTACATTTTTTTTAAATGGTAATCCATTGTGGATAAATGGGTCCTCACTGCTTACCAGAATATTTAATTAATCCAGTCACCCCCTTCCCAATCTATGGGAGATGAATGGAAGGTTTCTGCACAGTGAAATCAAGTTCTCATTTATATGACCATCTGTCCCTGTGATAGAGTGCCCTGTGAAGTCTATACAACTTTGGTGTCACTGCTTGTTTTTTTCAAAGTACCATGAGCAGAAGCCTACGGGAGGAAAAAGTAAGCGGTAAAATCCCTTCTGTTCTGTTTGGTTTTCCTGTGTGTTAATCACAGAAAAGAAAAGTTATTCTTAGGATCTGCATGGGTACCTAGAGAATTGGAGATTATAAAAAAGTTGAAAATAATTTTTTCAGCTTTTTCACAGATGAGGCCAATATTACACAGATTGTATCTACTGACATAAATTTACCAATTATACCTACCTTGACTTTAGAGATGTTGGGAACTCTTGGCTGTCTGGAAAAACCTTAAACCAGAGTTGTATCTACTGGATCTCAGTTCTTGAGCACTCTCCTCTTCAGTTTATTTTCTCAATAGTTTTCTTTTCCTTTTCGTTTTATTTATCTCTTTGTTTATTTATTTTTTTGGGGGTGGGCAGTCTTACTCTGTTGCTCAGGCTGGAGGGCAAGTGGCACGATCTCGTCTCACTGCAACCTCCTCCTCCTGGGTTTAAGCAATTCTCCTGCCTCAGCCTCCAGAGTAGCTGGGACTACAGGCGTGTGCCACCACACCTGGTTAGTTGTTTTGTATTTTTGGTAGATGTAGACACAGGGTTTCACCATGTTGGCCAAGCTGGTCTAGAACTCCCGACCTCAGATGATTCACCTGCCTCAGCCTCCCAAAGAGCTGGGATTACAGGTGTGAGCCACCACACCCTGCCTTCTTTTTGTTTTAATTCATCATATATAGAGAGTCTATTTCTAAGGATATCTTCTTGCTGCATTAAAGTTTACAAGATGTTGCCATGGTTGCTTTCTCTCCCTTTCTCTCTCTCTCTCTCTTTCTCTCTCTCTCTCTCTCTCTCACACACACACACACACACACACACACACACACACACACACACACGGGGTAGTGTAAAAATAGTCTCTTAATCATATGGGTGCTTTTTCTGATATGATGAATGAATTAACCATGTTTTGTATTTCAATCATCCCCAAGAGTACTCAGCTCTTGGGGGCTCTGTGGCCCCAGAATTGGTTTGGTTAATAGCCCAACAATTTTCTTGAATAGCTCCATGAAAAAGCCCTGGAAAAGGTCAAAATTTTTCTCCCTATTAACACTTCAAAAAAGCCAATTAATTGACTCAAAGTGCCTCAGGGAGGAGAATCTTGTTCTCAATTATAACAAGCTCTGTTTTGAATAGAAATTTAAATCCTCCTTTCTATAGAAGCTTGAAGGTGAGGTAGCTCTCACAGATTCTTTTTTTCACAAGGCTGAAAATATAGATGAACTCAGTGAGATTCATCTGTGCAGGCCAGAGTCTGGTGGCTCACAGAGAGGGCCACGGGAGACTGAGCCAGGGACTTGTGAGAAAGAAAGTGGGAGAAAGGAAGAGAGAAAGTGAGAAGGGAGGAAGAGAAAAGAGAGAGAGAAACCAACCACCATCTGACAGTCAACCTTCTCCCAGCACCTTGCATACTATGATCTGCTTAACCATAAGCTGATCCCTGTGACACAAAGATTTAAGGCCCTTTGAAATGCATTCAGTGAACAGGAGAGGAGGATGTCTCTTGCATGTTATTGTACATCTTCCTGTTGGCAAGAGTGACCAGGCAACTCATTTGTGGCTTTATCTGCTTTTGTGCACCCAATAAATAGTATCCTACTTGAGACAACAAAAAACATTGATGAATCCCTACTTAATAAGGCCAGCTACTTGGGGAGAGGAGAAAAAGCCTAGCATTTAGCATTTATTTTTTCAAAAGGAGATTTTGCTTTCTCTTCTCATTTTTTTTATGTTGAAAAACAGAGAAAAGCCACACAGCGAGCGCCCCACCCCCACTCCTTTCGTTCTGGGCTTTTGTGTTTGGGGATTGGTTGGGGAGAGACTTAAAGTGAGAAGATCACAGCTTGTCTTGGGGCAGGGAGGGGGTGCTGGAGGTTGGCGTTAACCCCGTGAATGCCAGACAACTGACAGTTAAGCTCAAGACAGTGATCCTTTCTTTAGGATAGAGCTAACGTAGAGAGAGAGTTGTGAAGAGAACCCACATGTTCTGTCCATAGTAATTTTTAAAAGTAAAAATAGTGGCATTTCTGTTTCTAAAGTCAATATTTTATGACTATATAAAACTCAGGGAAGAAAACAGAAACAAATTACGTAACAGGAAAAAAAAGTACAATTCCAGTATCAATGGCAAGTGTTAATTATGGTTGTTAGTGTAATTATCATGGATTATTTTTGATAATATAACTTAGTGAACACTGTGCTAGGTGCTTTACCTAGTTAACCTATACTTCCTAAAACTGCCCTAGAATATAGGTATTATTTTCTCCATTTGACTGATGAAAAAATATTTTATATATGTAATCCTAATTTCCCTTTTTTGTGACTACTTAAGTACTTAGGTTATGTTTATGCGATCTTATTTTTATTCCACTTAACAAAGTGAGAAACTCCATATTTTCTCACACCACATTTTTAAATGACTGCATAACCCTATATGTTATATGGTCACTTAAATCTAAATGATGCCCTACCTGAGATGAATCTCATGATTTATGTAGCCATTTCTCTGTGTTTAGATGTTTACGTAATGCAAAAGTTTTCTTTTGTAAATGAGAAAATGGTATTTTGGATCTCTTTTGTGCATTTCTAATTATTCCTTTAAGCCAGGTTTCCAGAAGTTTCCCAGTCGTTGAGCGTTTCTGAGACTCTTGATGCATATGCCAAGTAGTTATGGAGAAAGACATAGCAGCTTACCTGTGTAGGCATCCTTGTGTGAAAAGAAGACCCAGGCACTCTCACCACCTTGAACAGAAGCCTTTTGCTAAGGTGGTAGCTACACGTCCAAGCCTATTACGTGGCATGCATTTTGCCTTCTGCAGCCCACTAAAGGTACATAAACACCGTTAGCCAATTTGAAAAAAACAAAAACAAAAATGTTGATGTCTAACTGGTTATTATTTCCTAGCAAGTGTTCTGCAAGTTGGGTATGTTGTTTCTGTAGTTTCACATTTTTTAAGTATTGTAATTTTTTTAAAAAAATTATATCCTTTAAGGTGAGCAGTAAATGTGTTTGCTATTTCCCCAAAAGGAAATTGAGGTATACACAATGCTTATTTGGTTTACTCAGTATCATCCTAAATGTATGCACTGATGTTTAGGAGTTTGCAGTTCACCTGCAAACCTCAGCAATCCAAGCTCTCCTGGATGACCATCACTCACCTAGAAAAGAACAATGACAGGTACATTTCCAAAATTATCTTCCTTGTTGAACAACCCACGTAGGAACATGATGCTTCTGTAGGTCTGGAGTGATCTAGAAATTGTGGGTGGAGTGAAAATATGCTTGTCCATGTTGGTAACATCAGGAAGCTTTTGGGAAGCCATGGTGGATCTTGGGAAGCCACTAAGGGGCTCTTTTCTATAGAATACAGCTTCCAGAAGAAGGAGTTGATTTTTTTGTAAATAGGGTCTTAGAAGGCAAATGAAGGGAAAGACAAGGAAAACAGGCTTCCTCACTAGCAGCTAGGTTGTCAGAAAAGATACCTTATGGCCGGTGTTTTAGTCTGACCTGGTTTGTATGCCTCACAAAACATCTGGGTATGTTGTTTTCTAGGACCTGTTTTGCTGATCCGGGACTGTTCTCCAGCACTAACTCTAAATAATCCCTTCTGTTAGAGTCCACTTTCTGGAACTTGTTGTGAGTATTGTGAATTGTTCTCCAACCTCTATTCTAGTTGTCTCATTTCCATTGAGACTAGTGCGGCAGCAAAAGCACTTGCTTGAGATTCTGTGTTCCAGTTTCAACTTTAGCAACTCACTTTTCCTTTTGGCCTCAGTTTTCAACGTTTCCCAAACTTGGTCAGTTGTGTGAGTTGGTTGTTAAAAGTTCCAGGTACGCTTCCTTGTTCTCAAGGCCCGTTTTCCAGGAAAATCTGAGTCATGATGCTGGGGAGGACACTTAAGTACATCAGTCAATCAGATGATTATTAAATTTAGGAAATAGGAGATCAACTAGATTAACTGGATTAAAATGCAGAACCCCAGGCCCAGTCCAGACCTACTGAACCCACATCTGCTCTTTAACAAGAGCCCCATGTGATGTGTAGACAGAAAACTTTGTGAAGCACAGGGCTAGACCATCTCTAAGGTCATCTGCAGGTGAGAAACACAGCAATTCTGAGGTTTCCTTCAATTTTCTAATGTTATTTCCAGCTCTTTCTCCTCTCTTCATTCCTTGAAATGCTGAGGAAAACTTTCTCTGTGATAGGCAGAGTAGGTGTCTTGTTCTGTGAATTTCTAATGTCTCTGCAAGGGCTTCATATGTTGAAAGAAGTTGGAACTCAGGGGGTTAAATGCAAAACACATTACCATAGGACAGCTGCCACGGCATCACATTCTAAAATCTGATAAATGAAAAATGGGCATGGTATCAAATTTAATCACATTTGTATTCAGATGTTGTTGAGAGCAGACACTGATTTATGAACTAGCAACAGACACCAGATTTCCTGCCTATGTTATATACATATGAATGGGTGGACGGATGGATAGATAAACAGACAGTGAAATTATGTTGCAAATTACATGGCACCAGACCTGTTTATAACCTAGATCTCATCAAACCAATATTAAAAACTACTACAGATATATATTTATTTCCTGGGCAGTAGCTGGTTGTCTTACTTTTACCCTGAAAAACAGACTTCTTTCAAAGGATTCTCTTTCTTAATTTGTGCAGCATTGAAAATGTTTCCGCTTTGCTCAGTAGATAGGATTATCATATTTGTATACCGAAAAATGTTCTTTATGAGATGGAAAAGGATAAAGGGATGTTCAAATCATTGCTACATTTTGTTGCACACCCTCCCACTCCCCTACAACTCCATTATAATATCAACAGTGCAAGGAGCCACTATACATATCGGGGACTCCACACCAAGATCTAGGCTTTTAGAGGAGCTGTGAGGGGCTGAGGTGAAAGAGAAGAACATTCAACACGGATTAATAATCAAAAAGATAAGCAACTTTACTCTCAGTTAAGCAAAGCAGGGAGACCTAGGTTCAGCGTTTCTTGATATTTACAGTTTTGAAGGCAAATCACTTGGCTGATGAGGCTCTCTATTTTGGGACAGATATTGCTTAATATCACTGGAGACATCTAGCCATCTTTGCACCTTTACCACGCCTTTTTCTTGTAGAGACTTCTTGTATTTGGCAAATTTAATCAAATTTTATTTATCTTTCAAAGTCACATAGGTACATTCACTCAATTTCAACCAATATTTCTCAAGACTGTGTTATGCTGTGCACAAGAGACACAGAAATAGATGAACCATGATTTGTCTTCTTTTTTTTCCTTTAACAAAAAAAAGAAGAAGAAGCTCTATCTGTGGACAAGTCAGATAGACATAGATGATTTCAGTATAATTAGGAGGAATCCCTGAGCTCAGCCCATGGAGCTGGACTAGCTTAGAGGAGGAGTACCTGATTCACACTGGGAAGGTGTCGGCACAGGGTTCCTGGAAGGGGAAACACTGAATGGAATTCTGAAGGATGCGATACCTCTTACGTGTCTTTTAAGATACAGGATGGTGGGTGTTCTTAACGGAGAAATGGGAGAAAAGGGCTTCCTGGTGTGAGAAACCATGGAGATTAGAAAGAGTGTGATAATCAGAGGACAGTTCACAGCTGTGGTATGACTGGGATAAAACCATCCATCCTCCAGATGCCAAGAGGCAGGCACAACAGTCATTGTCCTGTAGCCTTCATTCCTTGGGGAAAAGACCACAATGGTCATCACCTGAACAAATGGACTGGGGAGACGTGGAAGTAAAAGAAAGGGAATGATGAAGAAGAAATATCAGAGACCCAGTAGCAATGGAACCTCAATTGGCACAGTGGATTTCAGAAGCAGGACCCAGATTTGAGTATTTTCAGCTCTAGGTGCTGAAGATGTTCATGATCAAATAGACATGGTAGTTGAGGGAAAGAGGGTTTTGGGAAGCCCTTCTCCTTGGAATTCTAGGTAAGTGATGATGCTATTTACTAAGAGAAGACATGCAGAAGAAGGAGCTCGTATTGTCTTTATTTTGATTTTATTTTGGTGGAATTGAGAAGACAATGTTTTATTACTGTGGAGGTGGAAATAATGTCAACTTAAACCTCCCCTCCCCTAAGGAGCTCTTCCTAACAATCTGGGCTGGAAAGAGTGTGCTCCTTTAGGAAACAGAGCATGTGGTCCTTTAGGAAACAGAGCTTGTATTACCCATTGAGAATCCATTATTACTTTGAATTTTTAGTTTTGTTTTCATGTGTTGCTTTATCTTCTTAATTAAATTATCTCTTCCAGGGAGAGGACATTTTATTCTTGTTGGATCATGCACAGTGCCTGAAGCATTCTGTTGAGTGTAGAAAGTATTGGTGAATGTTTGTTAACTGATTTGTTGAATTTTTTTTTCACCGAACACATTTCCAAGAAACAGCCAAACCCAGAGTTAGGAAACCGTCTGGCAAGAACTGTTCACGAGAATGCTTCTTAGCCTCCACATCTTAAAGGTCTTAAAATAGCTAACATTTATCGTACATTTTACTATATGCCAGGTATTATGCTAAGCCCATTATATATGTTACCTCATGTAATTAATCTTCAAAACAATCTCGTGTCATAAACGCTACAAATACTTTGATTTTAAAACTGAGGAAAATGAGATTCAGGGAGATTGTCATTTTATTTGCAGTCAGTAAGTTGCAGATGTAAGATTCAAAACCAGACTTCACATCTACCGACTTCAATGACCCTGAAATTTGTTCACAGAGAACATTTAACATAACTGTCTTCATCATCTCCTTCTCTACCATTAAAATCTGTGGGTAAGTCTCTTGCTTTTCCAATCTTCATTGCTTTTCTAGTCTTTGAAATATTATACAAAGTCAAGAAATGCAAGAGACTTACTCATAGCTATCCGTCCAGAGCTAGAGTCAGAATTAGCATCTAGATCTTGAGATAGGGAACTTCTTACTCTACCGTGTTGGTTTTAAGACAAATCTGTCGAGGCAAACTTTTTGCTGGGCACTGCAGAAAGAAAGAAACCGAGGGTCTGCTATTTGTCTCCAGAGGCCTTACAAACTGGTAGAAGATGCATAACAGAAGAGCTTATGAAGTTAAAGATGACAGCATAGCAGCCCTGGTGAGATCCTTTTAGACATAACATGGTAGGAAGGACTGTTTGGCAAAGTGAATGGCTGTCTTTCAGAAAATACAGGGAGGTGTGATGTACCCATCATCACAAGCAGATGGAATCCTTCGAGAGTCGGATTTCATCTATATATCACCTGTTATATGTAGTTATTGATGGATAAATACTTCAACAACTAAAGGCACAAAGAGAGCAGGTGGGCATAGGAGTTGGTCAACATCTCACTGCTATTGTTTTTTCAAGCTGAAGCTAGAGAAGAAGATTCCTAAGATCCAGGAGGAAATGATCATAGTGAGTAAGCGGGTGCAAATTTGGAAGGTTGGACTTGATGACCTCTCCAGCGTTAAGTGTGAATGATTCTTTCCAGGGATTTGGCTTGTTGCCAGAGACCTTGGCCACCTACTATTCTGTTGCTTTGCTGATTAGCAAATTTTCTCGGAAACATTTCTCACATTCATGAGCCCCCTTCCTGGGGTAGGTGGACCCAGAAAATGTTTTCTCCCATTTTAGTTGGCCATGTGTTTGAAACTCAGATGGACCTAAGTCTTTCAGCATCATTGTCACTACTGTGTGTCTATCCATAAAAAGAAGGTGTAGGCTCACGCCTGTAATCCCAGAACTTTGGGAGGCCGAGGTGGGTGGATCACGAGGTCAGGAGTTCGAGACCAGCCTGGCCAACATGGCGAAATCCCGTATCTACTAAAAATATAAAAATTAGCCAGGAGTAGTGGTGCACGCCTGTAATCCCAGCTACTCGGGAGGCTGAGGCAGGAGAATCACTTGAACCCGGGATGCAGACGTTGCAGTGAGCCGAGATCACTGCACTCTAGTCTGGGTGACAGAGCAAGACTCCATCTCAAAAAAGAAAAAAAAAAAAGAAGGCGTAAGACTCTCTGTAGTATCATGAAATTAGCCATTTGGGATTGCAAAAAGTTTCCTCTTTCAATTGGAGAGAAATAGTTTAGATTAGATGGTGGAGCCCCTACCACATCTCCCAAAATTTAAATTATAACATGAACAGTAATTTAGGTTTGATTTTAATATTTTGTAATTCTTAAACCTAATAAAAGCCACATCTTTCTAAAGACCCTCCTAATTTTTATTATGGACAGTTCACAAAGACATTATTGGTGATTCCATGTTGAGTCATGAAAAATCAACCTTGAGCCAAGCAGAGTGGAGAGTCATACTGGCCATTCCTGGGACCATCAAAAATGACAGGACTCACACAAAAGGCAAAACCTTTAAGAGGTGTTTTAAACATCATATGGGCCAAAGAGAAGCTGGATTTCCTACTGGAGTCAGCTGTAACACACGTGTGACCAAATTGGGCTGTGAGGACAAGGCAGTGAGCAGAGAGGACAGCAGTCCTTATGGGATCAAGCTCTAAGGTGAGGTTGCAGGATCTGAAGGCCAGCTCCCCTGCTTAATCACTATGTGGCTTTCGGCAAGTCATTTCACTTCTGAATGATTCATATTGGAAGTAAAATATATGACTGGTTAAAATAGTTTCTAACTTTATTATGGGGATTAAATGGACCAATATACTCAAAGCTTTTCAGAAAGAGTCTGGTGCAAAGTAAGCACTTAGAAAAATGTTAGCTTTTATTATAATAGAAACTATTAATATAATAATTATTCCTGGGTGTAAAATTAGGGAAAATCATTAGGATAGAAAGGCAGAAAGAAACAAGAATCAGAAGAGGAACAAGAGAGATTTCAAGGAAGGGGAAAGGATGTTTGGGAGATACTAGTTTTTCCCTAGATTGGTATCCAAGCTAGATTTTAAAATCTTGAGATAGGGCCTTGTCTTTTATGATGGGCAGGATTTCTTTGCTCTCAGCATTGATAAAATGAGGCATGATCAGTGGCTGGTTGAATGATGTATAGCTCCAGCTGAAATCAAGATCATTGTGTGCTGACCTCTGAACTTGGTAAGATTGCAATGATTACTCTTATTCCACTCAGAGGCTCCTTAGTGTCAAGCCATGGTTGTCCCTGTTTTGATGAGTATTCACCACCTGGTTGTGTGTGACCTGGCTTCTGGTTATAACCATACCAGCCTGCTTGACTTCCTATAGCATACTGCCATCAGACACTGCTCTCCCATCTTCTGCAACATGAGAGAAGTTTTCACAATTGGGGCATGAGGGGCAGTGCTAGTGGCTACAACATTTTATCTCAAATCAGGGGTTCTGCAAACCGCCCCTGGTTAATTTACTCCAGAGTCTAATGTAAGAAGGTATCTGAGTAGCACACAATTGCATATATAATTGCTTTCCAGCATTCTTTTATAATTTTCCTCAATATCATCCAGGTATCCTAGATACATTTGGAGAATTCACCTGAGCTACAGGATGTGGTAGGATTTGGTGAGCAGGTGGTGATTCTTACAGAACCCCTCACATGTTCATGCACAGAACTTCCCCAGCACACTCCCAGGTAGGACCACCTCCCTCTTCATTGTGCAAAGATTCACCACTGGTTCCAGCCTTCTCTGTGCACTTTGAAGATATGCATCAAGTTTTATTCATCTCTGATTTTCTAGCCTCTGCAGACTACCTGGTGTGCAAGAGGCTTCGTAAGTAATAGTTAAATAAAGAGAAAACATTAAAGCAACATTAAAGGAAGAGGGTTAACCAGACTACAGATTTGAGACCTCCATCTCACAGGGCCAACAGTCATGTTGATGTTTTCATGCTTTCTTGGATATAAAAGTCACATTACACTTTGCCTCTCAGTGACCGTGTACAAAGGTTCATTTATAATTAATAGACTAAGTCTTTAATAAAGCAAACCAAATGTCATCTTTCCTTTTTTCTGCAATATGAAGTCATTATTTCCACTGGATGAAAGCACTTTTGACCTATAAAGATAAAAAAAGTGAGATGTTAGGTGACTTCAGTGTATAAAAATACTGTTTCCTGTTACCAATAATATATACTCAACCATCGTCTTCATCTTTATCATGGTCTCTGGGGGCAAACTGAATCTGAGTTAGCAGGGTTTAATGAAAGTTGTTCTGAACATCTGGGTCATTGTAGAGACACATAGTGAAAATTGAGACACTTCATATGTCAACAGATATTCTAGAAGAAACCTATTTTCTCTCATTCATTTATGAGTCCAAGGAGAGGAACAGTTCTTTGTTCGTCTCTCCATCCATGATATCATGGTCCATGCCTGAACCTCACCTAATGCCTACTGTATGTTTTACCAATGTTGAAGGAGTACCAAGAAGCATTAACATCATGAGTCCCAAAACTCATATAATGCCCCCACCTGGCCTCTTTTTTTTTTTTTTTTTTTTTTTGAGTCCTGGGCTCCTTGGCCACTAGCTACAATATACTCTTCTCCAAGTCACTCCCCTTTGGAAGTCATTGTTATTTCTAACAGTGGAGACTTTCACTAGATGGGAATTGAGGTCCTCTCAGCTTCATCTATAACGCTATGAATGCTATGAGTCTATCTGGACTGGTATATTAGGAATTTTGTGGTCTTCTGGGCAATGCACTTAATAGAGTTACTGTTAGACAAAAATTTCCCAATATGGTAAAATTTGATGGTCACAAAGATTTGAATACTGCTACGTATTTTCTTAAAGGAAGGTAGAAATAAAACCTACTTGTGAATCTATTGAAAAACTTAAAGTTCCTTGAACTATTTTGTTGTGCGAAAGCTTATCTATAAGTTCTAAGGAAGAAAGAAATTCAATTGAAATAAGACTTGTGTTTGGGGGAAAAAAGGAAAATTTTATTTTTTTTCTTCTTCTGAACTTATACTAGAGATAACACAGGTGCAAAGAATGTTTTGTAGAATAAGAGACTCCTTGAGCTTACAGGATCTTTGAATATAACTCTCAACATTTTTTACTGTCTTGAGCTTTTTGAAATGGATGAAGCCAAAATCCTTACTATGCATACATATCTCCCAGAACATTTTTTTTTCAGGATGTTAGGATCTTCTTGGACCTCTCAAATTAGTGATATTAATACTTATAGTCAAGATCCTGCATCTAGCTTTGCCAGTGACTGTAGTCACAGACAAATTACTTTCTCTGTTTGGTTTTTTTCATTTATGAAGCAAAATTATTGTATGAGATGATTCATTCACCCTCTCTAGGTAAAGTCTTCCATTTTTCTGTTATTTAAGCTGAATATGCCGTGATTAGAGAATTCCCCTGCAGGATAATTGAACAAGAGAGCACAGAAAGCACATTGATGCTTCCCTACCATGCCCACCTCAACCGACTCTCCATTTCACTCAGTTACATTGCAGTTTATCATGGCTCAGTAACATGAGGAAAATATGGGGTAGTAAGATTTTATTAAAGTTATTATGAAGATTTGCCTCGTTGGAGGCTTCAAGAAGTACCAGTAGGAATTAGAATGATACAAAGTAGAAAATTACTTGCTTAACTGTATGTATTTCTGAGAACTGGAATGTAATAAATTTTGCATCTTCCTAGGAGACAGAAAAAATGTCTAATTCTGTGAAATTCAGGGTGTGGACCAGAAGGATAATTTGTTTTATGCATCCTGTGAGCACAAGTGATGTTGGAACTCAGCTAGAAATAAGAGTCTTTAGGGAATGGGGAAGTCCTATATGCATAAGTTTTGAAATTCAGATGGAAGAGTCTTATTTTAAAAAGACTTTGCATGAGCCAAATGTATAAAGTTGCAACTTTATTCAACTCAACCGGAGATCCTCTGAGATGAAGCCAGCAAACCCCATCCATGTGACCTTGGCTGGCTTTGAATGGCCCCATGCGGTCCATTGACCTTCTTTAGGAAAAGGAGCCACTGGAGACAGGAAAAGGAAGAGAATATTCCTCCAAACAATGAATACTTACATTTTCTCAGCTTTCTAGAGTAGGGTGGGATTCGAGGGGTAGAATTTCTCTGCTCATTTTTAAGGGCATTTTTTGGTTTGTTTTTAAGGAATCATTTTTTTCCCTTCTCCAATTTGAAAATAAATTAAAGCAAAACAAGGGAGGAGAGATGACAAGATTCTCATTCATTTGTTTACCCTTTATTCCCTCTATCAACTACTTTTTGACTATTTAGTGGGAAGCAAGAGAAATATAGTAGTAAATACAAAGCAGTGAGGAAAACTTATAATAACCTTATCCACTTGGATATCATGTAAGCCTGTAATCATTTAAATTAGCCAGTAGGGGAAAAACTTCTGAAAGAAGTGAGCTGTTCTTAGATTTGATGTAGAAGTAGGTGTCAGCTGCTGGATGAAGGAGAAGAAAGGGCATTCTAGTTGTGTAAATGGCCTGTATAAAGGCCAATGAGCAAGGAACAGCAAATATTGAAGCAAAACTGGAGAGAATGGTGCATGGAGGTGATGAGACCAGAGTAGAGTCTGTCCACAAAGCCATGCGCTAGGATGGAGAGTATGCACGGGACACTCAAGCTAGGGTGTATGAGAGGAGACAGGAGGAGAAGAGGTCTCTGGTGAATTTACATCAGGGCTGAAACACGATTAGGTATGCTGTTTAGAAAGATCATTTATGCAATGGTTTCTCGGATATATTTGGCGATATGAGACTCAGGGGGAGGGGGCAAGCTAGAAGGCTGTGGCTGATAATGTGTGAGCCATATGACTAGGGCCTGGACTTGGGCGGTGGCAGTGACATTGTTGCAATAAATAGAGAAAGCAAGTCTCAGGGGATTTTAGGTAGTAGGAGGTAGGGCATAATAATGAAACATAATGGTGAAAGAAGAGTAGGCAGTGGCAGGCAATGCTCAGAAGTATTGATGGATACATGGCAAGTTCAGAAAAAATTCAATTGATGCTGACAGTGATAGATGCCTAAGAGGAAGATGCATTAACATGGAGACAGAGAAACCTTAGTCTTCATCTATCACCACTTTAGGAGACATGAACCGTGTCCTGTATGTATGACTGCATTTCACTGTGGGAAGGCAAACACAACTGCTTTCCATGATGGGCATCTGGTCCTGGAGTTCTAGATTGAAAAAAGGTTAGTTTTAGCTCCTAGACTATTGGCTTGGCCACCACACATTGAATCTCATAAGTACAGTTATTATGTCTTGTTCATCCCTTTACATTCATGCTGGTCATGTTCTTGATATATCAGATCTATTCAATAAATGTTTACTTAATGAATACATTAAGTATGCTCTTAGACCTGCCGTACTGAACCAGGGATCTATTGACTCCATTATTGCACTAGAGTATGGTTTTTCTATAAAACTTGACATGTGTTTCAAAGTTATCTTTGAAAACTTGGTGACTCACCCTTATCTTCATGACTCATCTTCATTGTCCCTGTCAGACCTTCATACAAATGAATAAAATTTGCTTTGAGAGCCAGCACTTTCTCTCCTATGCTCATGTTATCTTTTCCCATATCCCAAGTTTTATTCCTTCTTGAAGGCTCTATTATAATAGTTTCTCTTGCTATACTTCATCCAGAGTCTTTGTCCTTCATTGCCATCTGTAGAGATGAATGATTGACAACATTTAAAAATGATACATTTTACTGACAAAGTTGGGATTTTCACCAATGTCTATGCCCAAAATAGAAGACATCTCTTTCTCCTCTAGGCATCCACGATACTTAATACTAGCCTCTGCTCCTTCCAAATGTTGAACTTCTCCAGGGCTGGAACTGAATCATGTTTATCACTTTAATCTTAGGGACTTGATAAATACATTCTTGCTGAATGAATAATTGAATTACAACCTGCAGCCAGCAGTTTGAGAGGTCATGTTTTGAGATCTGTGACCTTCCCTGGTCTCCTAGAGTCATATGACCTTGTCTCTGTCTTCATCATTTCTATCATCTCTGTTTCTCTTTCTCATATATATCTCTGAATATATATTTAAATTTTTATTATATTATTTAATCAATTTATACTTATAAAATTTGGCCTAATGCATATTTTCTCAACTATCTTCCTACACATCCGCCCTTGGATCATCTAAAAATAACGAATGTCCCTTTAACTTACGATGTGAAGAGGAGGGAGCACAGGGCCCAGAGTCCGGGGCCTGCGTGGTTGTCCTGGCCTGGAATGTCTCAGCTGTGTGGCCTTGGGCAAGTCATTTGGATGACCGGTTATGGCAGTGGTGGTTGTGAAGGCAGTCGTGATGATGGGACTTAAATTTCTGTCTGACTCCCAAGATAATTCCCGGGATTTGATAGGGGAATAATTCCTGAATGAGAAAAGATATTTCTTGAACGCTTCGGAGTCCCAGGACTTCCCCACCATGAGTTTATCTGAGCCCTGGGGCAACACCACGCCCAGATGTGAAATGCAAGCAAGTCTGGCACTGGGAGACGTCCAAATACTCTCGACTTCCGAGAATGTGGGTATTTGGTGGCAGGAGAGTTTGTCTTTGGAACATGAGATTCTTCTAGGTCTCCTCCTGTCCTGACCCCTGTGAATCTGAAAGACTGTGGAGTTTATTTTCAGTCCTGGGGCTTCTAAGTCCTGCTGTCCTGGTCAGGCTCAAATTCCACAGAACAATGAATCCATTTTGCAGCGTAGGAAAAGACCCACATACCCGGCCTTCATTTCACTACATGTGTTTCTGTTGGGATTGACCACAATCAGAATGTGCTGGACAAAGGGAGCCGGAGTCTTCCCGGCCTTTTATAAATGGTAGTGCAGCAGCTGCTCTTGGAAGGATCAACAACTTAACAATATCCAGCATGACAACTTCCAAAACCTCACGTGTGTGAGGAGCAGCGATGAGCAGGGAGGCAACAGACGTTAGTAGCCACAGCAGGAAGACCAGGTTGCAAGGGACAGGGGAATATGGTGGTGGGCGTGGAAGCCAGGACATCCTCACCCCTGGCTGCACAGCATCTCCATAGTGTGGGCGAAACCTGCAGAGGCGGGGCTCCTCTGCCGCAACAGCCCCAAGTCCTTCCCCTCTGTTCCTCTACATTCAGCCAAAGGATTTCTTGGGAAAAAATTCCACAGAGATAACCAGAGCAAAGTGTTAGTGGCAGAGGAATGCGATCAAGCTGTTCCTGTTCTCCTTCATTAAACGGTGCCTTACACTTGTTGGGACAATCCTCCAATAACAGACCTTTTGTAGCTAAAGCAATGAGGGAGATGAATGTATCTAGAGGCTCAAAGCGCCATTCATGGACGAAAAGGAGCTTCCTTGCCTGGAAAGACCTGATGTCCTTTTCATGTTTTCTTTAAGCTTTACCGTGTGCATCTTAGCACCAATCTAACTTATTTAGCACCAGATGAATCATGACATACCAATGCTGGGTGAAAATACACAAGATACTTAATATGTTATTTCCAAAGGAAAGGAGTTCACCAATATCTTTTGCTCCTTGCCCTCTGAACAAATATTTTATTGTTTTGTTTTTGCTTTCCTTTGTGTGGAGACTGGGGTCTTGCTATGTTGCCCAGGCTAGTCTCTAACTCCTGGGCTCAAGCTATCCTCCTGCTTCTGCCTCCTTAAGTGCTGGGATTATAGTCGTGAGCCACCCTGCACAGCCTGAACAAATATTTTCATTGAAGTCATGCACATTTCTGCAGATCTGATGTATTTCCAGGATATCACTTAGTCTTTTTGGACTCAAAGCCAGAACTGCAAATTCAGTCGGAAGGAGCCCTGGATTCATGGTCAGAATGCCAGAATTCTAGCTGTGTTTCTAATTTAGCCAGCAGTGTGACTTAGAGCAAAACATATAACCCCTGGCGGATTTTAAAAGCTAGATAATAGACTAGATAGTGTAAATGTCTTTTCACCTTTTAGAGTTTGTATGGCCCCATTAAAATTTGTGAAGTTTTATTGTTTGTCTATTTATTTGTTTTGTTTTTTAGAAAAGTTGCTAAAACTGCTGTGAGATTCTGGCTAAGAAAGTTTCATGAGTTTTACAGAAAAATGTGAATGGAAGACAGAACTAGGTACAAATTTGAATGGTAATCTAAATAAAAGGCATTTTTCATTTTAATGCTTTATTTATTAGTGTCATGGAGGGAATACAGGAAGAAAAAGCAAGCATTTAAATGTATATAAAATTCAGATTTTTCAAAAATATGAACTATATTACTAATAGCCAATCCTTGGAATTTTGGTGTGCTTGTATTCATCATCCACGTCTAAAATAATCCCTATTCAATCAATAAAACTCCAAATTACCAGTTTTAGTGTAAGTGAGTTTATTTTTATATAACTTTTTAAAAACCTGGGGATTTTTATCATATGCACAACTGGTACAAATGGTGACTTGAAAATGTTTGTAGATGTTTTCATTATTTTGAAAAGGAAAAACAAAACAAAACAAAAAAACTGAGAGTTGAATTTAGTAAAGGAAGATGAAAATTTTCTCCCAAGAACTACAATCAGAGAAGAGATTTTGAACCAATGGTTTTGGAAGAAATGAGGTGAAGAAGAAGACCAGAATCTGTGCACTTCTCTCTGGTTTTTGAGAAACGTGCCCATGGAAGTAATGTGATTTGGTACAAAGATATCACAGGCAGAAGAAGGCCATATCCCAGGAATAGGGTGGAGGTTTGAGAAATAACCCCCCAAGCTATGAAAAGTTTAAATCCTCACTTTTTAAGATCATTCTTACCATTTACAGCTGATTCTCTGCGTCTCTGGGATTATGGTAACAACTGGCATGTGTGATGAAGACATTAGAGAAATAGTTTTAAAACTATTGGTATTAGCTGGAGAACCAGTCAGATAACATATGAGTTAAAAACTATGTAAGTAGAGATATTGTTTACATCACCTCAAAACAAAGGGCAAAATGGGAATTGTGAAGAAAACTATTCTAAATAATTTTAATAAGCAAGACTATAAATGGAAATTAATAACATAATGCTCATCAATAATTTATTTAATTAATTAGGTAATTAAATATAAATAAATAAATATATATATATATTTTGTGTGTGTGTATATATATATATATATTTTTTGAGACAGTCTTGCTCTGTCACCCAGGCCTGGAATGCAGTGGAGCAATCTCAGCTCACTGCAGCCTCCGCCTCCCGGGTTCAAGTGATTCTCATGCCTCAGACTCCCGAGTAGCTGGGATTACAGGTGCGTGCCACCACACCTGGCTAATTTTTGTATTTTTAGTAGAGGTGAGATTTAGCCATTTTGGCCAGACTGCTCTTGAACTCCTGACCTCAGTTGATTGACCCGCCTTGGCCTCCCAAAGTGCTGGGATTACAGATGTGAGCCACAGTGCCAGGCTTATTTATTTTAGAGACAGGGTCTTGCCCCATCATCCAGGCTGCAGTGCAGTGGTGCAATCATAGCTCTCTGCAATCTCCAAATTCTGGGCTCAAGCAATCCCATCTGCCTCAGCCTCTCCAGCAGTTAGGACAACAGGCATGCACTACTAGGCAAAGCTAATTTTTTTTTCAATAGATACGGGATCTCACTATGTTGTTCAGGCTAATGTCAAACTCCTGGCCTCCCAAAGTGTTGAGCTAACAGATGTGCAAGCCACCACGCCCAGCCAATATTATTTTAAAAGTAATACAACTCCTCTGCTTTTATCTTTGTTTAGTACTACATCTTTATTGTTTCTGTAAACATAATAAAACATAATGGACTTATATAAGGTCACTCATACATTCTCCAACACTATTTTACAAAGAAAGTCTGCAAATTAATTTACTATGGAAATTTTGGCTAGACTAAATGAGGGACTGTTTCCATTCTGTCACCCTAAGGAGCATGGTTACTAACTGTAAGACCAGTAGATCTGCTATCTGACCAAGAGTCTCAAGAATAGTCATGATTTTATTTACGTATGTACTTAATTAGCTTGATTTCACCCTATTTTATTTTAACCAGTGTCATTAGGGAAAATGAGGTTGAAATTAAAGGCAATTTTTCTCTGAATACTTTTCTCTGAATAATTTTTGTATACAACTTTAATTGAATTATTTTTTTGCTGAAAATGGAATTAAAGTGTGTGACTTTTTATCATGAAAAAGTCAAAAAGATTAAAGAATTCAGCATATATATTACTGGAGATTAGATAAAACTGTACAGGGAAACTTTTATAAATAGCCTGAGTGAGAGAAGCAAAGGTGGCTCTTACAAACATCTGAAAGTAATAACTCAGACTCAAATATAAAAGTAAACAATAATACAGCCTTAGTGAGCCCCACCTCCCACTTTGGCTTGGAAATTGGTCCTCTAGGCTCTGTGCTTTATGAACCATTATCCTAAAACATATACTGTAAAAAGTAGTATCAGATTTAAATTCGCTACTATTAAAGCTATTGCCTGTTGTTAAAATGCTCCCAGCAGAAATTGGTAATATCCCTTTAAACTTGATTCACTGAATACTGAGATTGCTATGCTGATCTTCACTCAACAGTTTTCTAGCATTAAAACAAGTGTTTTGATAAACCTCTTAACAAATTCTTACTTTCTAATCGATGCATGTTAAAATGGTGGAAATTCCTTTTTTGATCAATGAAAGAAAGAATGACAATATGAGATCTTTTTAAAATTGCCATTTTGTATGAATCTGTTCAGTCATTCAATGAGTTTTCCAATGGAAAAGTGCATTTGAAAGCCAATCACTGAAGTTAAGGAATTTGCGAACCCTGTGATAGGTGCCATGTAAAACACAAAGATGAATATGAATCTAAAGAGCTTACCACCTACCGGGAAAAATCAAATGCCAGCCAAACATCGAGGCCCTATAAAATTTTAAATTACATAATTTAATTGAGGTTGGACTTCTGGCTATTGCAGAGTAATAAGATAGGCAAACCCTCTCCCCCGAAAGCAAGTGGGAACTAAATCAATTGTCAGAAACAATCATTTCAGAGCTCCGGAAATTTTCTAAATCAAAGTAACACATTCAGAAATGTTTCTTTATGAAAAACTGCTGTAACTTTGGGTAAGATAAACCGTATGATGTTCTACAAAAAAATTATAAATCAATTTGAAAGAACTGGAATCATGCAAAGTACGTTCTCTAAACAAAATGGAATACATTTGAAATCAACAAGAGAAAAAAAATTTGAGAATTTCCAAAGTTTTGGAAATAACACAACTCATTTCTAAGTAAGAAAAAGATAAATGAAGATACCAGAGAGAAAATTAGAAAGGAATTTTAACTGAATGAAACTAAAACAACATAAAATTATGGTTTGTAGCTGAAGCAATGTTCAGAAGAATATTTATAGCTTTACACACACACACACACATACACACACAAAGAAAGGTCTCAGATAAATAATCTAAGCTCTATATTAAGAAACTAGAAATGGAAGAACAAATTATATCCAAACATTGTATCAAGAATATCTAATAAAGGAACAGAGTGAAAATAAAATAGAACACAAAATAGAGAAAATTAATAAAACCAAGCATTGACTTTGAAAAATATTTTTTAAAATGATAAAACTTTAGCTAGACTGACTATGCAAAAAAGGAATATTTTAGTCAGTTTAAACTGCTACAACATGGTACTATAGACTGGTTGGCTTTAAAACAGGAGCATATTTCTCACAGTTGTGGAGGCTGCAAGTCCACTATCAGAGTCCCAGCAGGTGCTGTGAGAACTCTCTTCTGGGTTGAAGACGGCCAACTTCTCCCTATATTCGCTGGTGAAATGAGAGCTACACACTTCTCTGCCCTCTTCTTATAAGGGCACTTATTCCATTTATGAGGGCTCTACCCTCATGGCCTAATTATCTTTCAAAGATCCTACTTCTAAATACCATCGCGCTGAGGATGAGATTTCAACAAGGGAACTTTAGGGGAACACCGACATTCAGTCGATAACAGAGGATATCAACTTACCACTTTCAGGGATGAAAGAAGGGTCATCATTACACATACCGTAAAATATGTTAAGAAAATGTTGAGACACCTTGTTGACAAAAATATGACAACATATATTAAATGGAAAAAAAATTCCTAGAAAACCATCAATTACTGAAACTGACTCAAGAACTGATTTATAGAAGGATAAGAAGACAGATTTATTTTGAGAAGATTTACTAATTTGAAGAAGACTACTATAATGATTTATAAATAGAGAAGGAGAAAACACTTCCAACTCACTTTGTAAGGTCAGTATAACTCTGATACAAAATCCCCACAAAGACACTAAAAAAAATAAAAAATAATATACATCGATATCCCTCCTGAACATAAATGTAAAAATCCTCAAAAAATGGCCAGGCGCGGTGGCTCAAGCCTGTAATCCCAGCACTTTGGGAGGCCGAGGCTGGTGGATCACGAGGTCAGGAGACTGAGACTATCCTGGCTAACATGGTGAAACCCCGCCTCTACTAAAAAAATACAAAAAACTAGCCGGGCTGCAGGAAGGGAGCCTGTAGTCTCAGCCTACTTGCTGGGAGGCTGAGGCGTGGAGAATGGCGGAACCCGGGAGGCGGAGCTTGCAGTGAGAGATCACGCACTGCACTCCAGCCTGGGATACAGCGACCGCCCAAAAAAAAAAAAAAAAATCCTCAAAAAATTAGCAATCTAATTTCAGCAGTATGTAAAATGATTATAATTGAAGACCAAGTGAGATTTACCTCAGAAATACAAAGTTAGTTTAACATATAAAAGCTAATCAATGTAATACAAGTATTGATAGAATAAAGGGGGGGCTCACAATACATAATTATCTCAATAGATTCAGGAAACATTTGACAAAAGGTAGCACTTATTTATGATAAAACCTTTTTTTTTAATGTGGAATAGAAGCTAATGTTCTCTAAGTGGTACAGGGATATGGGAAAAACCTCTAGCTAATATCTTTCTTTACAGTGAAAGATTGAGTGCTTTCCATATAACATAAGGAATGCAGTGAATATTTCTTTTTTCACTACTCCTATTCAAGTTTTTACTAAGTTTCTAATAAAGGCACAAATTAAAGGAATCCAAATTGGAAAGGAAGAAAATTGGTTTTGCTTACAGACATGATAATACATGCAGAAAATCTTAAAGAATATACATTTTTAAAAGCTACCAGAACAAATAAATCATTTACTAATTTCATATGATACAAAATCAATATACTGTATTTATTTGTGGATGACTTGATAATGTTTGTAGAAAATTCTAAAGAATATCTTAGGCCGGGCGCGGTGGCTCACGCCTGTAATCACAGCACTTTGGGAGGCCGAGGTGGGCAGATCACAAGGTCAGGAGATCGAGACCATCCTGGCTAACAGGGTGAAACCCCATCTCTACTAAAAATACACACACACACACACAAATTAGCTGGGCGTGGTGGCGGGCGCCTGTAGTCCCAGCTACTCGGGAGGCTGAGGCAGGAGAATGGCGTGAACCGGAGAGGCAGAGCTTGCAGTGAGCTGAGATCGTGCCACTGCACTCCAGCCTGGGCAACAGAGAGCGAGCGAGACTCTGTCTCAAAAAAAACCAAAAAAACAAAACAAAACAAAAAATCTTAAAAACCCTACTAGAACAAATAGATGAGTTCAGAAATTTCACAGGATGCAAAATCAACAACAACAAAAAATATTATTTCTACATACTAACAACAAATAAAGAAATGAATTCTACTTAAACAATAACACAAATAATAAAATACTAAGAATTAATTTAATAAAATAAAAGAAGAGTTTTGCTGAAAACTACAAAATATTGCTAAGAAAAATCGAGAAGATGTAAATAAGGACTCAATAATTTTAGGATAGAAAATTTCCTTTAATTGATCTATAGATTCAAGGCAATCCCTGGCACAATCCTAGCAGGCTTTTTATGTCACCCACACTAAAGTGCAGTGTTTATTCACAGGTGCAATTATAGTGCACCACAGCCTTGAATTTCTGTGCTCAACTGATCCTCCTGCTTCAACCTTCCCAGTAGCTGAGACTACAGGTATATCTGGCCTAGCAGAATTTTTATGGAAAAACTGACAAAGTAATGTTATAATTTATGTAAAAATGCAAATTAGTATGAATTAAAAAATTGAAAAAAAATTAGGGAAGTTGCTCTCCCAAATTTTTAAATTTAATATCAAGCTACAGCATCAAGAAACACTGTGATACTGGTTTAAGGATAGACGTATACCCAAGGAATATAATAGGGAGGCTGGAAATAAGGTATCAAGGAAATCTAATTTGAAAAAGAATCATGCTTTCAACATATGATGCTGGACAATAAGATGTCTTAATAAAAAATATAGTCTTAGATCCTTAACTCACACCATATACAAGTATTATCTCAAAATGTGTCATATTTCTAAATGCTAAAACTAAAAATATAGAGTGTCTAGAAGAAAATAAAGAATGAAATCTTTGCAATTTTGGATAAAACAAACATGTCTTAGATATGATATTAAAAACAGCATTCATTAAACAAAAACTTGGTAAACGAATTTGATAAAAGTTTTGCAACTAACATGATCTTAAAATAAAAATTCATGGCACAGACAAGGAGAAAATATTTGCAAACCAAATATCTGATAAAAGACTTATATTCAGAATGTAACTCAACAATATGAAGTCAAGCAACTGAAGTAAAAAATAGGAAAGATTTTAATAAATATTTCATATCCCCTCTATATACATACTTATACATATTTAATATATACTTATGTATATAAACATGTATATATAAATATACACATATGATTACTAAGCACATGAAAATGCATTAGACTGCACTGTCATTAAAGAAGTGCTAATGAAAATCACGATGGTCTTTATTAGAGACCTACTAGAATGCTATACTAAAAAACCGGATACTAAGAGTTGAAGTGAATATAGAACAGTAGAATACTAAAAAATGCTAGACAGAAGGTAAAAGGGTCCAGAAACTTTGGTAAATTATTTATATATTAATATTTCTTAAAAAGTTAAACACATAATATATGACTCAGTAATTACAGTCCTAAATATCTGCCCAAGAGAAATAAATACAGGTGCACAGAATGACATAGAAGCATTATTCTTCCTAACTCCAAACTAGAAATAATGCAATTGTCTGTCAACTGATGAATGGATAAACACATGTGACCTGTATGTACATGAAATACAGAATACAGTCCAGGAATAAACATAAATGAACTACTCATATCTACTGCAACACAAATGGACCTCAAAAATATTATACTAAGTGAATGAAGTCAGATTTAAGACTATATAATGTGATCTCATTATATGAAATTTCTAAAAAAGCAACTCTAAAAACAGAAAGCAGATCAGTGATTTGGTAATGTAGGTGGGAGCTGACAGTACGAGGCAATTTTGGAGAGTATTGGAAATGTTCTAAAAATGCCCAGTGGTGATGGCTGCAGAAACCCATTAAATTATTAAAAATCAGTAAAAATTAAATATGTAGTTTCATATAATCATGCTTTGACACATTTTATACAGAAACATCCTTCTACTCACCTGTGTTTCCCTCATTAACTCTTATTCACCCTTCAGAACGAATCTCAATTTTTACATGATTTTCTAAGGTTTCCCAGACATTTCAGAGTTACTTGGTAATATCTATCTTTCTGTACCATGTTCATTTTATATACATATTTGACTCCCTCATTAGACGAGGGGCTATTGAGGAAAGATTCCTGGATATCTTATTTATCACAGCATTCTTGGTGTCTGACATATTGTTGGCATTTAAAGATATGCTACATAAATCAGACTATGATAGCTACAGAAATTCAGGTTAAATTAAAAACGAACTGAACATCCGTGAGTCATGTATTAAAATCAGGACTTTTAGACACATTTACTTATATAATTCTCACAAAAACCCCTTGAAGTAAGGATTTCCATCCTCATTTTGTAGATGGGAACACTGAGGATCGGAAAGATACGTAATATATCTGTTGGCAAATTACTATTATGGATTGTTAAGGGCACAGTTGAGCTTCTGGAGGCAGAGACCAGGGTCTGCAAATTGCTTCCCTGCATATTAGTTACAGATTGGTCAAGGCATGTGAACTTCTCCCAGCCTCAGTTTCTTCATTTTTAAAATAATTGTCATATTACCATATAAAAGATGCATGTTATATATAACATCTTACAATGTTGTATATTCTATTTAAAATAGTCACTGCTTGCCAACAGTGTTGCTCAACAGCAGTTAGCTATTCCTGTCATCACTGCAGTCATTTCTTGTGTGCTTACTTACAGGTCTCTCTCTCCCCAGCACCTCCCTTAGTTTTGAGAAGAATGCAAAGAAGAAAGGAAGTGTGAGCCTCTCTTTTCCCATCGTTACCCTCCATTGTCCTCTTGACACCCTGCTTTTGCAGACAGAGAGTTTGAGATCCTCTCCCAGGAGCCAAGGAGAGGGGAACAGCCGGCTTCACATCATCTTTCTATTGAGCAAGATACAAAAAGCTGAAGCCAGAATGATAGAAAAGCAACAAAGAAAACACGGTCCTTACTCATTTCCCTTCCCACTTCAGAGCAAATGTGAGAAAAGATTTCATGCAATGCTTTAGAGAGGGGATGCCTCAGACAATTGGTCACCAGTGAGGAAGAACTGAAGCAAAACCTGCTGAGCTGTGAAGCTGACTTGCTTCTCAGGCAAAGCTGGGATGATGTATTGTCCTTCCTGACTTCTGACAAAAAGAAATATTTGGTGCTGGGGTTGAGCTAGGGATATGATAGATATCTTTAATTACATAATAATCAGAGATGAGCTAATTAGATATCACTTGATAACTAATCAGTTGCAACATTCATGTAACTGTTTCTCATTTCCTCCTCACATCAATTTAACAGATGGTGCCTGGTGTTCGAAGGGAGAACTTGTGGGCAGAGCAGGAAGCATAAGTATGGTTGAAAGATCAAATATTTGATTCAGGCATCAGGAGAAAGACTGTGATGCTGGGAAACACAAGTGATGTACTGTTGGATTTAATCTACTTGGAAAAAACCTAGGAAAACCAAAATATCGCCAACTAACACCTGAAATGTGTCAGCACCATCTGTC